>NW_004524579.1:23081220-23086053 GCF_000260255.1 Octodon degus | reverse complement strand
CCTACCCCCCACCCCCCAGCCAGCATAGTTAGTTGCCTAGGTAATAGTTCTTGTTGCAGTTCCAGTTCCTTCTGCCTTACAAAGGGCTGGTCACTGTGGTGCACAGCTGGACACTATACTGCACGTTGTATAAACCAATCCCCAGTTGACAAGCTATTCTGCCTCTATATTTTCTGCTTGGTCATCCCATATAAGCCCTAGATCACTAGCGATTGAAGCCTGATACTCTGGAAATGATCCTTAACAGTGCCCATCAACATAAATACATCTTCCTCCAAATCCTGGATTTCGTTTTGGTGTTTTTGGTGTTGTACTGGTTTGTGTTCTGCTGTGAGACAAGATCTCTCTCTGTAGTTAAGGCTGGCCTCGAGCTTTTTTTTTTTTTTTTGGAACTGGAGATTGAACTCAGACCCTTGCGCTTACAAGGGAAGTGCTTATTCCACTGAGCCGTCTCTCCAGCCCCCTGGCCTCGAGCTTGTAGCAATTGTCTTGCTTCAGCCTCCTGAGTGGTCTGATTATAGGTACATGCCACCAAGGTCAGCTTCCTCGCTCTATATTTAACACTATGAGAGGTTGCCTAAATTTCTTTTATATTTTTGTCTATGATATGTGTGCATGTGAGGTACTGGGGATGGAACTCAAGGTCTTCACACTGAGCTAACGCCCTCAACCTTTATTTATTGATGTACTTGTTTATTTATTGCTTTTGAGACAGAATCTCACTAAATTGTCGTATTACCCAGGTTGGGCTCAAACTTGTGATACTCCTATTTAGCCGCTCACACTGAAAGGATTATTGGCATGCACCACCACACTGGCTTCAGTTTTACAAGGACTTTGTATGGAGCTTTCTGTAATACGGGATTTGATATTAAAGTATGGATAAGGATTACCACAAAATATCCTAAATCATATGATACTCATTTTTTGTTGCTGTTATTTTGTTTCCTTGGGAGAGGGTCTCCCCCGTATTTCAAGCTGAGCTCGAACTCACTATACAGCCCAGGGTGGCTTTGACCTCGCGGCGATTCTCCTGCTCAACCTCCCCAGCACGGGGATTACAAACGTGCGCGCCCAAACCCAGCAGCCCCACTGGCTAGCCGAGGTCGCGGAGATGGCCGCCCAGGGGGACGACTGTTGCCACAGCATTGCTACAGCACCACGGTCTGACACCATTGGCACTATTAACCCTGCTGCGGGTCCCTCCAGCGGCGCCGGAACCGGATGCCGCGCAGTTCACCCATTCGGGTGCTATCCTGGTCTCAGTTTCTAGCGCGTTCCGCTACTCGCGAGGCGGCGAGGGCAACCACAAGGGCGACTCAAAAAGACCGGAAGTAACACATGAAAGAGCCCGGAGCCGAAGCTGGCCAAGGCCTAAACAGTCGTTTTGAGGTCTAAACGTAAATATATATACATATATATGTATATATACGTAGATTTTTTTTAATTAAAAAAAAAATCACCCGCCCGGCCCACGGCGGAGACCCGCCCGCCGCGCGGGGAGGAGCGGAGCTTCCGGGTCAGGGGCTTGCCGCTTCCGGGTCAGGGGGCCGGCCGTCGTGACCGTCCTCGCCTCGCGGCCATTTTGTCCCAGTCAGTCCGGAGGCTGCGGCTGCGGAGGAGCCTTCTGAGGAGAAGCTGCCAAGATGCTGTCCGTGCGCGTCGCCGCGGCCGTGGCCCGCGCCCTTCCTCGACGGGCCGGGCTGGTGAGTACGGCCAGGGCAGGAAGGGGGCTTCGCGGCAGGTGGTGCGCGCTGGGTGGGGGTCTGCGGGGAGCTGCGGGCCGGTCGGGGGCCGCCATCTTGCTCCGTGGCCGCGCCGCTGGGCCGTCGCCCGTGGAGGGCCGCTTTGCGGCTGCGGGTGGTGTGGGGGAGGAGTGACCTCGCTGTGGCCTGCAGTCGTGCCCCTGGGGCATCCCCGCCCTGGCCTGAGAGCCGCTCGAAGAGGGGACTTGGACGAAGGTCAAGGCTCGGCCTCGGGCCCCCGGGGATTGCTCTGGGGTCAGCGCCGCCGACGGTTCGGCTGCAGCCCGGGAAGGTGGGGACCGCGGTCCGCTCTGTGGACGCGCGTTCGGGGCAGCCTGACATTGGACGAAGGTCAGCAGGCGCCGTAGGTTCTCCTTTGCTCAAGGTCTGCTGGAGAGCGAAGAGATAAGGAAGGTGACTTTGGGGTGCTGGGGTAGGTCGGGGCCGAAGGCTGAGTCCATGCAGAAACGCAGCCGTGATACAGAGAGGCGTTGTGTGACAGATCCAGCGCCAGCGAAGCCGGGCGTGCTTTAAGATGTTGCCCTCCATCGTCACCCTGATGTCTTGAGCACTTGTTAGACAGTGATTGAAAATTCAAAAGTGCATTTGACAGGTGACATGAATGCACTTTTTTTGGTTCTGTTCTTACTCACCTAGGCTTTCAGTTAGCAAAACATGTAGTACAGCGTCCTCAATTTCATCTACCACCTCCAGAGAGTAGTAGCTTCAGAATTGATAGTGAGCACCCAAACCTCATCAGACAGAGATTGAAGAAAAGAAGTACATGTTCCAGGGTGGTTGTAGATTTGTTAATGGCAATTTTAAAAAAAGAACTTGGGTACTTACTAGTTATAAATTGAACTCTTATTTCTCGTCCCTCTGTGTCCACCCGGATCCACCCCCACCCCCACCCCAAGGAACCATGGATTCAATCCTCGCTTAGCTACCTCTGCAGCCCTTTTTGTGTTTGCTTGCTTGCTTGTTTTTGTATTTTAGGGAAGGGTCTACAGGGTGTTCCACCTGCTTTACAGCTTCCCAAGAGCTGGGATTACAGGTGCCACACCCAGTCTCAATTGCCAAGTATCAGTGGTCCTCTCAGAGTGCTCTGGGGCCTGGCAGGCCCATGATTGAACCCCTGCCTCCAGGCCGTTTAATCTGCTGAGCTATTTGGCCTGCCCTCTTTGTGTGTCATGAAACAGGGTTCTCTTAAAAATTGGCTTAGTAGCTGGGGTGGGGTTTCTCATGCCTCAGCTTCCCATGGTGCTGGCATTCCAGGTGTGCACTGCCATGCCCAGCTTTTTTGTTTTGTTTTTAAGAAAAATAGGAAATAATTTGCAATTTACCCCTTAGAAATTGTATTGTATTGAGAATTGCCACAACTCAGTTGAAATCTAAAGTCAAAGTAATAGTAGCTAGAAGCTTTTAGAGGGCTAGATACTTATACCTTGTGAATGTTTTTTTTTTTTTTCAGATGGATTGCAGTGTGTGCGTGTATGTGTATGTGTGTGTGTGTGAGCCAGGTCCCCAGCCTTGGATAACATGTAGTTAAATACTACTTTTTTTTTTTTTTTAATACAGGATCTCTCAGTAAGTCCAGGCTGACCTTGAAATCATTATGTAGCCTGGGCAAGCTTCAAACTTAGTGATCATCCTGCCTCAGTCTCTTTGTAGTGCTGGAAGTAATAGACTTGTGCCACAATGCCTGGTCTTTTAAATACTTTTAAGGGCTGGGGAGATAGCTCAGCAGTCTAAGTGTCTGCTTGGCAAGTGCAAGGACCTTGGTTTGATCCATGTGACCACATGCTCTGCCAGCCAGTGAAACCTGGCAGTGGCACATGCCTATAATCCTAGAGCTGGGCAGGCTGAGACAGGAGGATCACTACGAGTCTGAGCTGCGTAGCAAGGCTTTGTACCAAATAAAGATGTTCTTAAAAATTAAATACTTGTACAATGTGTGCCAGGAGCTAAGATGTGTATCTTGAGATGTTCATTGGGAGTTTGAGGCCAGCTTAGGCTACAAAGTAAGCGTAAGACTAGCCTGAACTAGCAAGAACCTATCTCAAAAAGAAAAAAGGCCTAAATATAATTTATAGTTTTACCTGTAAAACTTGATAATACTAAAACAGATTTGTTTAAGCTTGTCAGTTTTGGTATTTTGAGTCCGGGTCTTGCTCTCCAGTCGGCGTTGACCTTGAACTCATGTAGCCCAGACAGGGCTCAAACTTGTGTCATCCTTCCTCAGCCTCCTAAGTGCTGGAATTATAGGAATACCCTCCCATATCTAGCCCAGTTTTTAAGTTTTATGAAGGTTGTATTAAAAATCAGAGTTTTAAGAAAGTTGTTGTTCCAGGTCTCCAAAAATGCTTTGGGATCATCTTTCATTGCTGCAAGGAATCTTCATGCCTCTAACACCCGCCTTCAAAAGACTGGTAAGTTAATGTTTTTAACTCTGCACCACTTACTACTTTAAGTGAAGATGTATTAAAGATTACCTAACTGTAGTGGGTTTGTTTGTTTGTTTGTTTGTTGGCTGTCTCAGGTTGCCATAGGTAGGCCTGGTGCGGCTAGTGGAGTTAGGGATTGAACTGTGGTCCCCTGTGCCTGAGTTTGCCCATGCAGGTGCTTTAAACAACTGAGCTAACTGGCAAGCCCCTGGTTTTTTCATTGTTATTGTTAATTTTTTCTCATTTTTGTTAACTACAGAATCTCAAAACATTGTATTCCATTTTGGCTTTGTCCTTTTTTTTTTTTTTTTAATTTGGCACAGGGTCTCACAAAGTACACATGTTGTGGATACCTCCTTATTGTGGCTCCACTAGTGGGCTTTTGCAACAAGCTATATCCCTAGCACCTTAGACAGGATCTCTCTAAGTTGTCCAGACTGGGTGCAAACTTGAATTCTTCGTGCTTCAGTCTTCCAGAGTACTAAGATTACAAGTGTGCACTGCCTTGCTTCTTGGCCTTTAAAAATTTTTTTTTTTTTGTAAATTCATTTAGTACTGGGTCTTCAGGGTCACATTACACAGATTGGACTCATAGTGATCCTCCTGTTTTCAGCCTCCCAAGCACTGGGATTACAGATGCTTGC
>NW_004524579.1:23074369-23079750 GCF_000260255.1 Octodon degus | reverse complement strand
ATTTGTCAATTGAGAGACTGTGTCAGATATGTCTCAGTTTATGCTACTAAAGCTGGGGGGGGGTCTTCTTTTGCCGGGGAGAACTGGGGTTTAAACTCAGGTCCTTGTGCTTGCCAGGCAAGCACTTATTCTACTGAGCCATCTCCCTGTCTCAGTTTACTCTAAATGGTGTTTTCCCCCTGTTGTTATACACTGATTTTAAAAATAATAAAAGGCTTTGCTTAGCTGTTTTGTTTTTTTTTTTTAAATAGGTTGATTTAGGCATAAGTTTTGTTCACTAGCTCCAGTTCACTAGCTCCAGATAAATTTAGTAAGTTGCTGGATGTGGTGAACACTCTATAATCCCAGCATTCAGGAGGCTAAAGCTGGAGGATTGTTGTAAGTTTGAGACCAGCCTAGGCTATAAACTGAGTTCCAGGCCAGCTTCAATGCATAGCAAGACCCTGTCTCAAAAGACATACATACATACATAAATTTAGTAAGCCATCATCCAAATTAAACGAAATATAAGTCTGTTCTATTCTAGTAGTTAAGATCGTGTTAGGGCCGGCCAGATAGCTCAGTGCATGAAAGCACCTGCTTAGGCAGATGCGGGGGCTGGGAGTTTGATCCCCAGGCTTGCCATGCCAGCCCCCATCCCCAGGGCACGCTGAGGTAGTGATTGAGACAGGGCATGGTGGTGCGCTTCTGTAATCCCAGCACTTTGGAGGCTGTAAACAGGAGGATCACTACAAGTCCCCTCTATGCACTGAGACCCTACACACCCTGTGCACCCTGTCCTAAAATACAAAAAAAAAAAAAAAAATGTTATGTTATACCAAAAGTATTTAATAACTTCCAGTTTCTGGTGGGAAGTTGAAAATCAGTGACTTTATATTATTGAAAGATGAGTTAGTGGTTTAGCTGTGAGACACTAATACAGTACAAGTGTACTTTGTCTTTGGTTAAGCCTTTGTGTTTGGAGTCAGTGCTCTCCAGTCAAAGCAAAAGATAATGTCCAAGTGAACCGGGTGCAGAAGGACTATACAATAAGTAGACAGATTTGGAAAGATGTTGCTCTTGATCCTCTTACTAGGGTAGTATGAAAAGAGCCACTTGGGGCTGGTGAGATGGCTCAGTGGTCTAAAGCACCTACTTAAAACAAACTTAGCAAAGCCCAGGGACCGCGGTTCAATCCCCCAGCACCACATGCCAGCCAGCCCGCCCCCTGGTGGGCTGAGCTGGCCACACACACAAATAAATAAATAAAATTAAAAAAAAAAAAAAGAAAGAAAAGAGCCACTTGATGTGGAAGACTAATAATAATCTCATTAACTGTAAGACCTTGGCTGAAAGTGTGACTTATCTTCATTGTATGTTTTTAGAAGGTAAGATTAAAACTTCATGTAAGTGTTCTTTTGTGACTGGCGTAACTGAAGAACTGAGTTACAAATTTTTGCAATTTATGTCTTAAATGTTTTGTATTTAGGTAGCCATGGGGCTAGTAGATACTGTGTTGAATGTAGAAGTTTTGTTTTTTCAGACACAATCTTGCTGTGTTTAGTTGGTTTTAAACTTACTATGTAGTCTAAATTGGCCTGGAACTTGAGGCAATTCTCCTGCCTCTGCCTCCCCAAGTGCTGGTATTTCAGGTGTATGTCACTATACCCAGCTAAGAGTTTTTGTACCTGCAGTGCTATTCTATTCTGTACTACTCCAGATCTTTCCTTATTCAGACTTTCTAGGGTAACATTGGTACTTGAGAAAAGAATTTAGAGACTTTGTCTTGGCCAGTTTGAAATATAGTTGTAATGATCAGAGATGACTTTGCCCTGTTATGTCATAAAAATATATCCCCCCAACATATACAGTACTAGGGGATGAACCCAGGGCTTTCTCATTGAGCTGCATTCCTTAACCCTTTTGAGTTGAGTTGAGTTTCAGGGTCTTTTTAAACCCAGGCTCAAATTGCACGAATTTGGCAATTTTATGTCAGCCTCCCAGCAAGCTGGGATCACAGGCGCATACCACCCTGCCCTACTAAAAGTTTGTTCTTGGTTTGCTGTAATTGAATAGCTTTTGATTATTTTTATGAACCTGAGTTTAGGTTCTGATTTTTTTTTTAAACTCATGAACTTATGAATAAAAGGTATAAAAAATAAATAAATAAAAATTTAAATATCTGGGCTGGGGAGATGGCTCAGTAGAAAAAGTGCTTGCCTGGCAGGTGCAAGGGCCTAAGTTCAATCTCCGGTTCCACCAAAAAATAAATAAATAAATAAATGAATGAATAAAAGGTATAAATCAAGTTTATCATAAAATTTGTTTTATTCTAATCACCTTGTTTTATATTGATCATTTGCCTCAGAAACCATAGCTAAAGGAAATGCATTGAAAAAAAGCTCTACTTGTCTAATTTCTTTTTCTTTTTTTTTTTTTGGCGGAACCGGGGATTAAACTCAGGCCCAGGGAAGCGCTTACTCCACTGAGCCATCTCCGCAGCCCCTTCAACTTGTCTAATTTCTTTGCTGCTTTTTTTAAAAGATGTGATGATGAGCACATTAGGTTTAATATAGATGCTGTCTTAAGATTATTCAAGGGAACATGTTGCTGCTTGAAAGAAGGTTGGTGGTTAGTTGGAAAAATACCTAAGACTAAACCAGAAGAAAATGAAGATGCTATGTTTTCCTTAGCTATTTGCATGTTGTTTGTGGTACATAAGGATGCTGTTCATTTGTGTCTTTTGTATAGGGTATGTCTCTGAACTTGGAACCAGACAATGTCGGTGTTGTCGTGTTTGGGAATGATAAACTGATTAAGGAAGGAGATATTGTGAAGAGGACGGGCGCCATTGTGGATGTTCCAGTGGGTGAGGAGCTCTTGGGCCGTGTAGTGGATGCTCTTGGTAATGCCATTGATGGAAAGGTGAGTTTTAATGTTCATTAGATTGCATTAAACATCAAAATTGAATAGTCTAAAGATTACTCTGAATTCCTAAAAAATCATTATTATTATTTTTTTTTTATAGGGTCCAATTGGTTCTAAGACCCGTAGGCGAGTGGGCCTAAAAGCCCCTGGAATCATTCCTCGAATTTCTGTGCGGGAGCCAATGCAGACTGGCATTAAGGCGGTGGATAGCTTAGTGCCTATTGGGCGTGGTCAGCGTGAGCTGATTATTGGTGACAGACAGACTGGGTAAAGACTTAACATGTTCTAAGTAAAATTATTTCTGCAAAGGGGCCGGGGAGATGGCTCAGTGGAATAAGCGCTTCCCTGGCAAGCGCAAGGGCCTGAGTTCAATCCCCGGTTCCACCAAAAAAAAAAAAAAGAAAAAAAAATTATTTCTGCAAAGATTATTGGAATGGTTAATCCTGTAGCAATTGTAGGCACAGTAAAATACTGTTTTAAGATTATTACTGCTAAAATTTCATACTGGGGATATCATTTGAAATGTTTAGTAACCATTACGTTTGTTCTTCTCTTTAAGGAAAACATCGATTGCTATTGACACAATCATTAACCAGAAACGTTTCAATGATGGATCTGATGAAAAGAAGAAACTGTACTGTATATATGTTGCTATTGGTCAGAAGAGATCTACTGTTGCCCAGTTGGTGAAGAGACTTACAGATGCAGGTATTTAAAGACTTAAGTTTCTTTTTATTTATTTTTACTTTGTGGCCAGCTCAGCCCACCTTGGGGGCAGGGCTGGTGCAGCATGTGGTGCTAGGGATCGAACTGCGGTCCCAGCTCTTGCCTAAGCAGGCACTTTAGACCATTGAGCTGTCTCACCGACTCAAAAAACTTAGTTTTGTTGCCATTATCTTTTTTAAATTTCATTGTCTTTTTTAATTTATTTCGTTGCCATTTTAAGTTGTATTGCTGCTAATCTTTGGTAGCTTCTACTTAGATGGCTGATTTTAATTGTTCCATGATAAATTGAACTTTCTAATGTAAATAAGCAAAAGAAAGTATAAAATACTAGTAAGTTTCAAGATTTTCTCTTGGTGTAGTGGTATATACTACTACACCCAGTACTCAGGAGACTGAGGCAAGAGGATCATGTGTTCAAGGCCAGTGTCAACTATATAGGGAGATCCTATCTCAAAAAGAAAAAGATTTTGCCTCTGTTTGTGGTTAATGTTCTTTGGTGTTGTGGATTAAACCTATGGCCTTTGCACTAAGCTGTACCCTCGTACTTTTTTTCCTTACTTTCCCAGGCTGGGCTCCAATTCTCAGTCCCCCTGCCTCAGTCTCCCAAAGTACTGCAATTACAGGAGTATTCCAGCATACTTTACTGACTGGCTAATTTTTTTTTTTTTTTTCCTGCGGAACCGGGGATCAAACTCAGGCCCTTGCGCTTGCCAGGGAAGTGTTTATTCTACGGAGCCATCTCCCCAGCCCCACTAGTTAATTATTAAAAGCAAATCTTTTTATCTCTTCAATAGTACTTTATAATAGTGGCATATAAATTTAAATATAACATACATGCACTTGTAAGGTGTGAAACTTTTTTCTCCTCAGATGCCATGAAGTACACCATTGTGGTGTCAGCTACTGCTTCTGATGCTGCCCCACTTCAGTACCTGGCTCCTTATTCTGGCTGTTCAATGGGAGAGTATTTTAGAGATAATGGAAAACATGCTTTGATCATCTATGATGACTTATCCAAACAGGTCAAAGAAACAATATTTTTATAATCTGTATTTGCAACAGAGACAAATACAGCTTCTTCTAGGTTGGTGGACCTCACAGTACTTTTCTCTCTCTTAGGCTGTTGCTTACCGCCAGATGTCACTGTTGCTCCGCCGACCCCCAGGTCGAGAGGCCTATCCTGGTGATGTGTTCTACCTGCACTCCCGGCTGCTGGAGAGAGCAGCCAAAATGAATGATTCTTTTGGTGGTGGCTCCTTGACTGCTTTACCAGTTATAGAGACACAAGCTGGTGATGTGTCTGCTTACATTCCAACGAATGTCATTTCCATCACTGATGGGCAGGTATTTTGTTTATTTTTTGTTAAGGAAAATTTCAAATCATGCAAAAGTAAGGTAGGATAGTGCAGCTTGATAAAGCTGGGAGTGGAGACACATGGTCTATAAGTCCAGCACTGAAGGGGCTGAGGCAGGACAATGGTTATTCCAGAACATGTGACACAAACATATATTTGTCACCCAATTATTTCATAGTAATAGTGTCCTTCGTTCTTGTTTCATGTATTCTCACTACTGTTTTCTTGTCCTAGATAATTTTGAAGGATTTCTCATTATGTTCCTTGTACTTATACTACATCTACGTTGCTTTTTTTTCCTCGTAAGCACATCTAATTTTAGCAATTAGAGTATGTAGGCTAATTTGAATTGTGAGAGATTTAAGGAACTCTTTTTTTTTTTTTTAATTATTT
>NW_004524579.1:23070654-23073687 GCF_000260255.1 Octodon degus | reverse complement strand
TTTTTTTTTTTTTTTTTTTTTGAGACAGGCTCCTTCTGTGTATAGCACAGCCTGGCCTTGCACTCATCCTCCTGCCTCAGTCTCTCAGCATAGGAGTATGAGGGTGCAATATCATGGGATGATACTAGCATTCATCCTCAAGATCTGAGTTTTAGTTTTGGCATGGTGATTCCAATTTGAAATCCTTCTTTCCTGTGTATTCTTACATATGTAGATCTTCTTGGAAACAGAATTGTTCTACAAAGGTATTCGCCCTGCCATTAATGTTGGTTTATCTGTGTCCCGTGTTGGATCTGCTGCCCAAACCAGGGCTATGAAGCAGGTAATTTCACAAGTTTGGTAGAATGGGGGTCTTAGTCACTTTCCTGCTGCTGGGACAGAGTACCTCACAATCACAACTTAAGGATTTATTGTGACACATGGTTGGTTGGCTGCTGCAAGGCAGCAACAGGATGACAGAGGATCCTGACTGTAAGAGGTGCTCAACCGTGGCAGCCAGGATGCAGAGAGAGGAGCTGAACTAGGGAGGGAGGCAAAATACTCTTCCTTCCAGATTGGGCCCCCAGTGACTTGCCTTTGACCACCTCTACCTCTCCATCAGCAAGTCAGCTGTAGATCCAGTCACTTAATAGAGAACATGTGAGGCTCTGCAAAGCATTTTAGATCTAAACTAAAACATGGGGTGATATTACTAATTTAAAATCTTAATATCAATTATATAGCGCTTTGTGTCATTGAGATATGGTACCAGTAACTTCATGTATTTTAGGTGGCAGGTACCATGAAGCTGGAGTTGGCTCAGTATCGTGAGGTTGCTGCTTTTGCCCAGTTTGGTTCTGATCTTGATGCTGCCACTCAGCAACTTTTGAGTCGTGGTGTGCGTTTGACTGAGTTGCTAAAACAAGGACAGTATTGTAAGTTTTCCTTTATCTGGTGTAGTACCTATTGTATGTTCCTTTTTGCCAAGTCTACAGAGCTGCATCACATAACACGCTCCTTTATGAAAATGTCTTAACCTTTATTTTACATAACCATTTGAATGTAACTGCTGTAGATGTTCATAATTAGAAAAGCTTACTAAGTGTTTTAATGTGATTTTAGGAATTAAGACCGATTAGATTTCCCTGCTCCATTGGCTGTATGACTAGAATTTAGCAGATCTATAAAAATGTTGATGTGGCTTTATTTTGCCAGTGTTTTGAGTGAAAGTCCTCTTACAAACACAGGCAGATTATAAGTAGTGCTTGTGGGTTATTCCCAGGATGTGTCTGTGAGCAAGGACTACTAAATGGAGTTACAGGTTTGCTGAAAATGGGAAAGTAGGAGATAGATAGGATCATGTCAGTAATTGGAGTATTTTTTCTGACTTTGGAAACACAGCATTTGAGCAACTTGTTTGAAATTCTTTTGTTTGTTTTCAGCTCCCATGGCTATTGAGGAACAAGTGGCTGTTATCTATGCCGGTGTAAGGGGCTATCTTGATAAGCTGGAGCCTAGCAAGATCACAAAATTTGAGCAGGCTTTCTTATCCCATGTTGTCAGCCAACACCAGGCTCTGTTGGGCAACATCAGGTATGAGTGTAGTTGATGTCCTCTCTGTGTAAGCAGCTGAATTTTAAGATACAGAGTTTTAATCTTTTTAAATTCTGTAAGGGTAGTCTAGGTTAAAATTGATGACCTGCTTTTCTTTTCAAATAGGGCTGATGGGAAGATCTCAGAACAGTCAGATGCAAAACTGAAAGAGATTGTCACAAACTTCCTAGCTGGATTTGAAGCATAGACTCATGGATTCACATCAGATACTGGTTTGGTTTTGTCCTTTGTTTCTCCTAAATATCGGTTCCATTTGCAAAAGGTATCTTCTCATGTTCCTGATGTACAGAGATCACGTTAAAATAAAAGTTCCATGTTATGTGGGAGTTTCTGTGGTTTGCGTTATTTATTTATTTATTTATTTATTTATGGCCTCAGAATGTCTTCAGGGCAGGTCTGGTTTGGTATGAGTTCTGGGGATCAACCCACAGCATCCAGAGCCTAACTGCTATGTTTAAGCAGGTACTTAAACTGTGTTATTCTTTAAAACAACTGAAATTACATTGAGTTGTTAAATGTGTGGCTTACCCATTTTACTTGAATATTTGTACAGTCAGTAGATAATTCAAGGTTCGACTGTTTGTGAGATTCTGATATAAAGAAATTTATAGGCTGGGGAGATATCTGTGATCTAAGTATCTGCCTGACAAGTGTAAGGACCTGAGTTTGATCCCTGGTACTGGGATGACCCCAAAATGGGGCATGGTGGCGCATGCCAGTAATACCAGCACTGGGGAGGCTGACAGGGGGATCATTATGAGTGAACTGTGTAGTGAGACCCTGTATCAGATGAATAGATTCATAAATGAGAATGAAATATACGTGGCAAGTTGATAATACTGAGAAGATTGACTTTACTCTGAAGAATTACATGTATAAAGAGGTGATCAGGCAGGAAGAGAGAACTAAACACTAAGAATGAAAAATGAGCATTAGAAACTGAAGAGAAACCTGGATGTGATGGTACACAACTGTGATCCTGGCATTCTGGGAAGCTAAAGCAGGAGGATTGCAAAGTTTGAACCCAGTTTGAGCAGTTTAGTGAGACCTGTCTCAAAAAATGAGGTAAGGGAGATAATAGCTCAGAGCAAAGGCCTTGAAAAGGGCAAAAAAACCGAACCAAATAATAAACACAACATTTCATGAGCTGTAGTTTAAAATTGTAATCAACTGGTATTTGCAGTATCTTTGGTCTTGCTTAGAAAATCTCCCTTGAGGTGCTGGGGATCTGACTCAGGGCCTTGCACATGCGAGGCAAGTGCCCTACCACTGCATTCTTTTGCTATACATGCCCCCTGTCCCCTAGTAAGTTCTGACATTAGTTCTTTTTTTTTTTTTTTTTTCAACAAATAATACACTGCATATATTCTTCTTAGTGGTTAATTGCTGTACAAGATGCGGACTTGTGATCCTATTTACAAACACCATTAGAACAAATCA
>NW_004524579.1:23064682-23069073 GCF_000260255.1 Octodon degus | reverse complement strand
TGTGTGTGTGTGTGTGTGTGTGTGTGTGTGTGTGTGTGTGGTCAGCTCAGCCCACCAGGGGGCGGGGCTGGCTGGCGTGTGGTGCTGGGGAATTGAACCGCAGTCCCTGTGCTTTGCTAAGCTTGTTTTAGGTGCTTTAGACCACTGAGCCATCTTACCAGTCCCTGTCCATTTCAGTCTTAATGGCCATTTTCCTTAACCTGTCCCATTAAGGCTCCTGGATTTCCCTTAAGGCCACTCATTTTCCTGGCTGCTTAATTTTTGCTCCCAGCTATATTCACTGGTTAGGGTCCATTTTATTTGTCACTTCTAGAGGCATGTAGTGACTTGACTGAGTACAGCATTTCATATCTTGTGTTAGTGGTTATTCCTAGTTTGGAAAAAAAATACCTTAAGTGTCTGCTGTATTTATTGATTTAATTTCCCTTCTGGCATGTAAATACTCAAAGTGTGCTGTGTGCTTGTGTGTGTGGGTGTGCATGTGCGTGTGTGTAAGAGAGGATCAAACCCAGGGTCTCATGAATGTAAGGCAAGTGCTTTGTCACTGAGCTACGTCCACGGCCTTTGAGATGACTCCATTTTGAGGTGGGGTCTTGCTACACTGATAAGAATGGTCCTTGCTGTACACTTTCTTTGGTCTAATCTATCTGTCTTGTCGTGGCCAGCTCAGCCTGCCTTGGGTCTGGGCTGGGGTGGCTTGTGGTGCTGGGTATCGAAGCACGGTCCCTGCGCTTGTCTTAGCTTGCCTAAGCAGGCACTTTAGCCCACTGAGCTATCTTGCTGGTCCCTGATCTACTCTTCTAACTCACTTGTGGCCTCCCCCCTTGTACTGAGTAATGTTGTTTTGGTCTAGGGCCTGTACTTTCTAGGCATATGTTCCAGCACCTGTTAGGTCCCAGTCCTAACTTGCCCATGATAGTACCAAACACTTCAGTTGCAAAGTAGATAGAGGGAAAATACTGCTGATGTGATTTTTTTTTTTTTTTTTTTTTTTTTCTGTGAGTGAAAGAACTGAATGAAGTGTTTATACTTACCCTTGGCTTTGGCATGTTCTTTGTGTAGCATGTTTTAAAGATGGGTTTGGTTTAGTATATTGAAAGTGGGACAAACCATGTAAGAGCAGATATCCTCCGAAAATCTTTGAATCAGAAAATACGAATTTTATTTTTACTGGCCATGAGCTGTATGAATTTGAGAAGTCCTCTGAAGTGTTAAAGCTCTCCTTAAGAAAATAAAAAATTGTGTTACGGGATAGCGTAAGTTTCTCTAATGCTGCATGTCGTTTTTACTGAGCTAGGTTCCAACCCATTCTGTTGTAGCAGTCGAGCCAGGAGAAACAATCTGTGGTTTCAGGAGCTTACTTTTTCTTGATCACCTATAGACTGATGAGCTAGGGGACCACAGGCATCTGGCAATGCTGACTAGGCAGTGTAAAATGAACTGCCTAGTGATCTGTGGCCACCCAGTGGTTGTGGAAGTGTACATGCATGGTTTATTTTGTTTCTGCTTTGCTCCCTGAATTTATCTATTGGGCAGTAGTGAACATAATTTGAAATTTGAGGTACATATTACAGCTTTAGAGTTCTGGGACAGGGATGGTCCTGGGGATTGAATTCAGGGCCTTGGGATTGAAGTGCAACCTCATCCCCAGTCCTTTACTTTTTGAGACAGTTGCTAAGCACCTGAGTTTCCCAGGCTGGCCTTGAACTTGTAGTCCTCCTGCTTCAGCGTCCCAAAGTGCCGGATGACAAATGTGCACTACTATTCCTAGTCAGACTTAAGTTTTAAAAACTTAACTATGAAGTCATAGCTGTGCTGAAAATCTGTCTCTTGGTACTCTATAATTATGATTGTAAGAATATTAAGCATATCTTAACGTGTTCCCACCAGCTTCAACCACCAGACATTCCCACAAGGCAGCTTGTACCACTAGTTGTACAAATGGATCTAACCACTTTTTTTGTACCAGGAATTGAATTTAGGACCTTGCACTTACCAGGCAGGCACTTGTGCCACTCAGCTATATCCTGACCCTGGATCTAATCACTTATCTGTCTTTACTAATAAATAAAAGCTGTAAGCCGCCCAGCAGTGAGACCTATGAATTATAGCCTGATATGAACATGTTATGTAGTATTTAAACTTTTTTTGTGTTAAATGCCATCTATTTTCTTTAAACCACAAAATAGTCTGACTGTACAAAAGTCACAGTGACTGTCTTGCCAAGAGGTCCTGGGCTGAGGAATGCAGCAACAGGAGTTGGGAAGTCAGAGCTCCTGAGAGGTCTCTCCAGAATGCTAACACCCCGGTTCCAAGAGTCAGGGCAAGGGTGGTAGTGGAGCTGTCAGTGTCCTACCCCGAGTCTGGGAAGCCCAGGGCCCAGGCCAAGGGGTCTGCAGTTGCTGCAGTGTTACATCTTCAGGGCCCACAGCACCTAGCAAGAGCCTTCCCTTAGCACCAGGGGCAGAGGCTGGACGATGGTTCCAACGACTTAAAATATTTGGCAAAGTCTGGCAACAGGTACCTGGGCAGGGTTCTGGTGTGGACTTGAGGTCTTCAAGGGGGTGGGAGTGGGTGATGCATGTGGAGCCTCTTCTGATGGTGCCACTTGGTTTGGCCATCCATACGGACACCACTCACAATAGGCATGGGTAACACCAGGCTGGGCCTTCCCATAGCGTCTGCCCTCTGCTGCTGCAACTCGCAGGCTTCCTCCTGCATGTTCACAGGTCAGCAGCACCCAGTAGAAATAGGCATTTTGAGGAGCCTTGCCCTGGAGCACCCACATCTCTGACTCAAAGTACCTCTGCTACTTGTGAACTGCACAGGAGGCCCCTGGCCCTGGCACATGGTGGAGGAGGGTAGTGCTGTCCTTGGCCGCCAGCAGGGAGGATACTGTCACTGTGAGAATGGGGGGGCCTTGACCATCTTTCTCTGGCTGCCCTAATGGGCACCTTTGGCATGCTGCCAGTGCTGGGAACAGTGGCCTTGACATCATAGTTGAGCTCCAAGGGCTCTGGGCTCCAAACGTGGGGCTTCTGCAGCCTGGCCTCTTCCTTGCCTGGGCCCCTGGGGCTCAGCTCCATTTTTATAGATGCTTTCCAGGCTGTTCTAGCGGCCATTGCCTGTTGGGAAGTGGTTGGAAGTGACACCTGGGGGACACTTCAGGGCTCTGATGGTGCTGGTATCAAAACCATCACAGACAAGCATGGTGAGGGTGTCACTCGTGCTGCACATTGCTGCATTGCCTCCGTGTGCATCAGGCCCAGCAGGTTCTGCTGATTCACTTCCAACAGCCGCAGCTCTACACACAACTGGCCATCATGCCCAGCCTTCCCATGGGGCTCACCTTGAAGATGAGGATGCCTTCATCTGTGGGGGTCACAGGTTCCCTGTGTGCCCTTGGTGCCCTCTCCCAATGCTGATGCCTAGCTTCTCTCCTAGGGCCTTCTGGATGTACAGCTCCCAAATACCTGGGGATGATGGGTCCCTTCAGGAGCAAGGACAGCACTAGGCAGTGCCAGAGCAAGGTGCTAACCGTCTCAGGTGTGTGGCCTTCAAATCAGCAGCCCATTTAGTGTCAGGATGTAGTCCCCAACTTGCAGGGTCTCTGTGTGGCCCAGGCTGAGCTTGAACTCACTGTGTAGTCCAAGCTGGCCTCAAACATGTGGCGATGTTTCTGTGTGGGTTTACAGACATATACCACCACACCCAGCCAAGTTTCCTATTTTTTAACCTATCCTTTTTCTGTCCCAGGGCTTCATGTGGCATACCAACACCATCATGTTGGTCATCATGTCTCCTTAAGCTCCTCTGATTGTAACAGTTCCTTTCTCAGACTGTCCTTATTTGTGATGACTTTGACAGTGTGAAGGAGGACTGGCTAGGTATTCTGTAGAGTATCTCTTAACTGGAGTCACCCATGCTATTTTTTTTTTTTTTTTACCCATGGTATTTTTTTCCTGGGTTTTTTGGTGGAAGACCACAGAGTTTATGTGCCATTCTCAGCAGATATTAATGATGCATACCACAGAATTATCTCTTATTATTATGATATTCTCACATTATATTAACATGAATTATCACTATTGATACTAACCTTGATCCACCTGAAGTAGTGTTAGCCTTTGCAGAATAAATATACTTTGTTCTCACCCCTCCCATCCTGGATTTTTGGCAAGAAAGTCACTACTGGAAGCCCACTCTAAGGGAAATTAGCTCCACTTCCTGTTTGCAGGAGTTGGGGTGGGTTTGAGCAGGGTCTTTCTATGTAGTCCAGGCTGGACTTGAACTCATGATCCTCTTGCTTCAGCCTCTTGAGTACTAAGATTATTGTGCCACCATGCCTAACTGTTCCCCTCCTTGAAGTTGGAGAATCTACATAAATTATT
>NW_004524579.1:23061730-23064277 GCF_000260255.1 Octodon degus | reverse complement strand
GCTGGCATGTGGTGCTGGGGGATTGAACCGCGGTCCCTGTGCTTGCATTTTCTAAGTAGGTGCTTTAGACCACTGAGCCATCTCACCAGCCCTCCAATTTTTTTTTAAAGCTAGGATCTTGCTATATAATCCAGGATGGCCTTGAATGCACTGTGTAACCAAGCTGGCCTCAAAATTGTGGTCATCCTCCTGCCTCAGCCTCCTGAGTGCTGTGATTACAGATGTGCTACTATGCCAGATATCAGTCACTTACTTATATCACATGGATTCATGGTTACTTGTAGTTTGGATTACAGTTCATTGTTATGATTCTTTTGCTGTTGAAATTGTCCCATATTTGGCCATTGGGAACTCATTCCTTTGGCTTCTGTGTCCCTTTGCTATGCTTTAGCTGTGAGTGTGGGTATGCATGTTAGCTTTGTAGCCACAAACCAAACTGCAAGGTGTTCTAGGCTCACCTTTTATATTTCCTGGCCCAGTCCAGAAACAGGGTCTAGGACTATTTATTTATAAATTTATTTCATTTGGGGGCTGGTGAGATGGCTCAGTTGTCTAAAGCACCTACTTAGAACAAGCTTAGCAAAGCACAGGGACCACGGTTCGATCCCCCAGCACCACATGCCAGCCAGCCCCGCCCCCTGGTGGGCTGAGCTGGCCACACACACACACACACACACACAAATACAATAAATAAATAAATAAATAAAATAAATAAAAATTTATTTCATTTGTAGTAGTGGAGATTGATCCAGGGCATTTGCATAGCGCTACATGCCCAGCCCTTTTTTTTGGTTTTCATTATCTCTATATTATCTTTTTATTTTAAAGAGAAAAAAATTAACAGAATTTCAAAACAAGATAATAGTGTAGGGGCTGGTGAGATGGCTCAGTGGTCTAAAGCACCTACTTAGAACAAGCTTAAGCCAAGCAAAAGCATGGGGACCGCGGTTCAATCCCCAGCACCACATGCCAGCCAGCCCTGCCCCCTGGTGGGCTGAGCTGGCCACACACACACAGACACACACACACAAATACAATTCAGGCTGGCAGATAGGCTGGCATTGAACTCACAGTGGTCGTCCTGCTTGGCTAGATTGTTTTGTATTTTGAGACAGAATCTTGCTAAATTGTTAAAACTGCTCAGGATGGACTTAAACTTTTGTGTCTCCTGCCTCAGCCTCCCAGAGCACTGAGATTTTAAGTATTTACCACCACACACACACACAAAAATGTTAGCTGTTCTTTTCATGTGTGTATGCACATATGATAAATGTACCATAAGTTTCCTCTTCTAAACAGTAACTTGTATTCACTCTTTTAATGGCTTTTGGTGGGAAGAAATAAAAGCCCCCACATATGGTAGGCTCTCTTCTGTGGCCGCAGATATCAAAGATTTTTCCCATCGTTATGCTATTCTGACCAAATTATTCGAGTCTTTATCTCACTTTTATAAAAATTCCCTCCTTTTATGAAAATACCACCACCCACAGGACTCCAGCTAGGGCTTTTCTTTTCCTCCTGGATGAATATTCCATTCCTGTGCTGTCTTTAACTCCTGTGCCATTCCTCAGTCTACATAGAATCTAACCTTAGTGATAAAATCCAGCCTCTCCAACTTTGTCACTGGACTGGCACACCTGATGACACATTTTTCCCTTGTCCCTAGTGTTACCTGCTAGTTTCCTTAGAAATGGCTCATCACTCAAAAGTATCCTAAGTTTTTCTTGCCTTGATCAGACAATTGGATGAGACAGCCAAAAAAACATGCCAAAAGTTTATTTGAAAGTGAGGAGTGAATATGTATGGGAGAAAGCAGCTCTGCAGAATGAACTTGGGCAGAAGAAGAGAAAGAGAAGGCAAAAGCAAACATAAAAATACATGCAGCATCTGGGAGCTGCAGTGTGGACTTGTGTGGAAATTTAGGATAGCAAGCTTCCCCTTGTGCCCGGTCTTCTTTTCTGCCGTCTGCATCTTGTGGGAGCTTGTGAGAAGTTCTACATTCAGAGTCCTGCCATTGCCCTGGGGTCTTGTAATTGACAGGTCCTGCTCATTTTCTAGCCAGCTTTGCCCCGCCCCATCTCCTATATCACTGGTGCTTGGGGCCATGGCATCTGCTTGGCCAGGTGCTGGTCCCTGGCTTTCTCTGGCCTCTAACCACTCCCTGCCAGGTTTGCTCTGGCTCTGGAAGGAAGAGGTCAGATGGTGGGAAATGAAATATAAATAGGCACAGCTGTTGATGATAGGAGACAGCTTATGAAATCTCAGGCTGGCTTTATCATGGTCTGTCAGTGGTAGTGATTCTATGGCACGTGTGTTATCTACTTTTAAGACAAAAGCTGTATGGATTGTTTTTTTCTAAACTAAACCCGCAACATTCAGGTTAACTGCAGTGTTACTTTGTGATAAGTGGGTTTTGGGTTGCAGTTTGGGCACTCATCTTTTAAGGTTCACCATCGTGGTCTAACCCATTGGATTACATGAGAAAATCCCATCTTTATTTTGAGGAGTTTTGTGGCATTTCTTTTTCTTTTTCTTTTTTTTTTTTTT
>NW_004524579.1:23049372-23053992 GCF_000260255.1 Octodon degus | reverse complement strand
CCCTGCTCAGTTATCAATTTCATTACTTAGAACAGAACTGACATCCTGAGGTATTCCACAATAAAGAATTACAAAATCAAAGAAAGGGATGCCATTATTTTTTTTTTTTTTTTTTTTACAAGAGCACAAATGCACTTTTATTTTTCATTAGTTTAAATTCTTGAGGGGTACAGCATCACACGGATTCGGTGTCCGATGTCCTTAGCAGGAAGGTTGCTTCGGAACTTGGCATGAACCATGCCGCTGTTTCCATGGGCCCGAGTTACTTTTTCCCAGATCACTCTGGTTTTGTTTGGTTTGCCACCTGGAGTCACTATGTTGTTTTTCGCTTTGTACATGTAAGCACATCTCTTGCCCAAGTAGAATTCTGTTTCATCCCAGGCATAAACACCTTCCATTTTAAGAAGAGCTGTGTGTTCCCTCTGGTTCCGGAGACCCCGCTTATAGCCAGCAAAAATGGCCTTGCACCACAGTCTTCCAGACATATTTGCCCTTTAGAAGTCCTGTTCCCGGCGGGACCCACTTATTTGCCCCCAACTCCCACACCGGGCGCTCCCCTCTGGGATGCCATAAATTTTTGTACTTTGATGAAAATTCTTTTACCAGGGTTTATAAAACATTAATTTGTTTTTATATTTTACTATTTTTTTGTTTTTTATTTTAAAATCAAGTAATCTAGGACTAGCATTGTTTGCTAGACCTGGCATTTGCTCAGTACATAAGGTTCAAAGTTTCCTTTCTTTTTTTAATTTATTTTATAGTTTTGCAATTTTTTCATAGTTATTTACAGTTTTTCGATGTTTAGATATCTTTCTTCGGTGAAGCATGAATTTCTTTTCATGGACCCTGATCAGTTTTAAAAAGTGGGAACTCCAGTGGCACTGTTCACTGATTTCTGGGCAGCCTCTTTAGCTTTCTGGGCTTGTAGTACAGCTACAACTTCATCATCTTAGAACAGAGCAACTCTGGAGACTCAAGCATGTGACGAAGTTCTGAATTGTCAATCTCCAGCAACCTGCCAGTGATTTTACCAGCAAGAGTAGGGTGCATGGCTTGAATAAGTGGAAATAGCCATTCACGCCACATTTGCTTTTGCTCTTGGGTGGGGGGCAGATGCCAACATAGAAGCAGTCAAAGGTTCTTGACCTTGTGCATGAACAGCAGGTGGCTGCACGGGAACCTGTGGCTGTGCATTGCGATGCTGCTGAGGATTGCAGACCCTGTGGCATACTTATACTAGGGCACTGTGGTTTTCTTGAGGAAGTAAGGTGTCCAAGAGGAATAGAAACTAGATGAGAAAAACATAAAAATGTGAGTAATATACCATTAAGGGCTTGTTTATGTCATAATGATGGCAAGTCTTACAAAGTCAAGAAGTGAGACTTTGAGAGCCGGGGCACTGTAGAGGGGTTGGAGGAAGGCACTGGACAGCTGCAAGCTTTGGCGAACGCAGGGTGATGACGACCAGGAACTGAACCAAGAGCTCGGGCTGGGGCCACATGGTCAGGAAGGAGACGGGAAAGGTAGGGCAGGGCAGCCTGGGGGAGAGGCTAGGCACAGGCATCTGGATGGAATTATTTAATTTTCATGGGCATGAGGAAACTGGTACCCTTGTGAGGAGAAGAGAGACGTGAAAAGAAGTATGCTTTAAGAATGAAAGATGAAGTAGTGATTTAAGCATGAAAGATTAAGAAAAAGTAACCCAAGAATCTGTATGTGGTCGGATTAAGGGAGGTGGAGAGAAGGAGAAAAATACATGTATTAGAAGTTTTGTTTTTGATGGTAGTGCTAGGGACTGAACTCAGGACTTTAGAAATGCTAAGTATACGCTACCACTGAGCTACACCCTGATCCCCAGATTTTTTTAAAGTATGGAAATCAAGGAAAAAAATTTTTTTTTCAGAACCAGGGATTGAACTCAGGCCCTTGTACTTGCCAGGCAAGTACCTATTCTACTGAGCTATCTCCTGAGCCCCCAAAATTCATTTTTTTGCTGAAGTGGATTTAAGTTGGTCTTTGTGTCTTGCAACAGAAAGTATCTCAGCCAGAGACCAACTGGGATGGTCTCTTGATGGTAGAGGTTGTGGAATTCTTAAGTGGCATGGCTGGTTCAGTGTTCTGGATCTTCTGCCAGCTGTGTGGGTTCCTGCCCCACCAGAACTGCTAGAAGTGCTAACTCTGTATGTGGATGGCCACTGATGGCAGGGAAGAGGGACATACCTAATGGGTCTGAATTATGTGGGAGACTCCATTTGGGATACAGAATGAGGTCTAGAAGGGAAAGGAACTCCCAAATCTCCCTTGGTGACATGGCTAAAAATAGGGCTCTGAGATGAGGTTACTAAAGTAATGTGGAGGGCTGGAGATGTAGCTCAGAACAAAGCACTAACCTAAAGTGTGCGAGGCCCTGTGTTCAGACTCCAGCATTGGTGGGAAAATGGCTTTTGGGTGAACTCCTGTCTTTCTCTGACCCTCTCTCATATCTCTTGCCCCTGATCTTGCTACCAAGATCTTCACAACAATGAAGTGAGCCTCAGGCAAGCAGCCAGCTAGAAACTAGCCCCTGACCACAGGAGTAAGTGTGAAACTACAGCCGCTAGAACTTGGATCTGCCAACAGCTTGCTTGCAGCCTCATGGGAAGCCTGGGCCCAAACCACACTTCTTATGTCCCTGACCCTCAGAATTACACAAGATAAAAAGTTTTCATTGTTTTAAACCACTGTATTTTGAAATAGTCTGTTTTGCAGAAGTAGACAACTAGAATAGCTGGGTAGTAGGATGATTTCCTACCTTTTGAAGTCAACATTTTTTTTTCTTTCAGTTTTGAGTCCAGGCTGGCCTCAAATTCTCAACCCTCCCACATCAGCCTCTCATATATTGGTTTACAGAACTGTTCCACTATGACTAGTTTGGGAAAGAATTTTTCAACAAAAGAGTAGGGGAAAGTAGTCACAAAGGAAATCAATAAATAGGATTGCATAAACATGAAAACAGCCCCACAAAACCTAATTAAGTGATAGCTAATTTAACTGAGTATTTATTGAATATAATGTGCTAGGTAGCATGCTAAGTTATGAAATATAGGGCAAGTTACATTTGCAGGCCAGGGAGATGGCTCAGTAGAATAAGTGCTTCCCTGGGGCTGGCAAGAGAGCTCAGTGGTCTAAAGCGCCTGCTTAGGCAAGCATGCAGGGACCATGGTTCGATCCCCAGCACCACATGCAATGCCAGCCCCGCCCACAGGGTGGGCTGAGCTGACCATAAAAAAAAAAGAGAAAAAACAAATAAAGGAAACATTAAAAAAAAAAGAAGAAGAAGAAGAAGAAGAAGAAGAAGAAGAAGAAGAAGAAGAAGAAGAAGAAGAAGAAGAAGAAGAAATGCTTCCCTGGCAAGCGCAAAGGGCTGAATTCAATCCCAGGTTCCGCAAAATAAAGTAAAGCCATATTAATACGATGAGCTGTTAAAGGATCAAGTCAGTAACTTCTGAGGCTAACCCACTAATATTGTAGACTGCTAGACAGTGTTGGATTGTTTAGCTGAATTCAAACACCTATAGTATTTAGATGCCAATAGAATATCCACCTCTGACAGGACAAAAGTTTTTTTAAAAAAGGAAAGATCATTTTGTATTTATATATACAAAATAGGATAGATATACAGATACTTTTGCTTAATTCAGTGAGTAGAAAGAGGTGTACTAATAGTGTTTGGACAGGATATCCTGTCTGCTTCTTGTACTATGGATAACCACTAAGAAGATTAAAATGTACAATGTATTGATTATCGAAACTGTCCTATTAATCAGCTTTGAAACTCTCATTCATATTTATTTCTCAAAAAAATGCTGCAAAAAAAGAATGAATAAAATATCTAAACAAAAAAAAAAAAAAGGAAAGTGATCGATGATGTAGAGTATGCCTAAGGAGAGTCACATGGAGAGAAAACATTCTCTCAGGTTTTCACAGAGAAGAAATTGGTCAAGCAATGTCCATGACTCATACACACGGCTGACACTGAATAAGGATCTACAAACTGAGGTACAGGGCTTCAAGTTAAATCCTGAGGATCTGACTGACCTTATCTGATACAAAAGTTACATTTCTTGTTATATAGGTCTTGTTCTTTCTTGATCTTAACCATCCATCAGAAAAGTATGAAAATGAAGTATAAAAAGTAAAGCCATATTAATATGCCGAGCTGTAAAATGCTCAAGTCAACTTCAAACATTGACAGTCTTATGGAAAACTCACTGTTACTATGGACTATTGGACTATATTGGGATATTTTGCTGAATTCACGCACCTACAGTATTTAAATGACAATGGAATGCCCTTCTCTGACAAAACTAACCAAAAAGGGATACAAATGAATGACCATTTTTTATCTGTATACTCAAAATAGTTAGGATAGATATACAGCTCCATTCCTTTAATTCAATGCATAGAGAGGTTTGTTCTAATAGTGTTTGAGACAGGATATCATGTCTGCATCTTGTACAATGAATAACTACTAAGACAACAATATGCAATGTATTAATTATTGAAAATGTACTAGTAATCTGTTGTGAAATTGTCTCATTGCTATTTGTTTCTCAATAAAAATATTAAATAAATAAATTT
>NW_004524579.1:23046548-23048547 GCF_000260255.1 Octodon degus | reverse complement strand
TTTTTTTTTTTTTTTTTTCGGTACTGGGGATTGAACACGGGACCTTATGCTTGCCAGGCAGGCACTTATGCCGTTGAGCTATCTCCCCAGCCCAGTACTTCTATTCTTTGATCTGTAATTCTGAGAAATTTTAAGTTTATATAAAAGATACTTGTCATAACAATATTTCTAAAATTAGAGAAATGCAAGACCAGTGATATAGCTCAGTGGTCTAAAGTGCCTGCTTAGGCAAACTTAGGCAAAGCTCAGGGTCCGTGGTTTGATCCCTGCACCACATGTCGTGCCAGTCCTGTCCCCAAGGGCAGGTTATGTTATTCAACATGGAATTATTAGGTCAAAATATAGATGCATTTTACATTTGGCTGACATGGCTGAATTTCTCTTTAGAGAAGTTTTCAGTTTTACAGGCAAGAGGATCTATTTTTTTTTTATCTATTTACTACACAGATTGGACTCCTAGTGATCCTCCTGTTTTCAGCCTTCCAAGCGCTGGGATTACAGGCATCTGCCACCATGCCCAGGCTCAGTCACCCTCAAAGCATGCCCCAGGGGTGGAGCCAGCACAACAAACCAGGGGGAATTGAACCCTGGTCCCTGAATCTGCTTAAGCAGGTGCTTTAGTCTGCTGAGCTATCTGGGCAACCTGAGGTTTTTTTTTTTTTTTTTTTTTTTCAACCCTAGGTTCATTTTTCATTTTAATAAACTCACAGGGTATAAATTCAAAGATCTAAAAAGGCATATAGTGAAAAGCAGGTCTCCTGTCCTGTGCCACTCAGCCTCCAGAGGGAGCCATGGAAAATGTTAATTCTTTTGCTTCCCACTTAAGTGTGAATTTGTTCTACATCTTTTCTTTTAATGACATAACTGGTGTGTTCCATGTTACTATGCGAAAGTTTTCCTAACTTTAAAAATCACTGTACAAGGGCTGGGGAGATAGCTCAGTAGAATAAGTGCTTGCCTGGCAAGTGCAAGGGCCTGAGTTCAATCCCCGGTTCCGCAAAAAAAAAAAAAAAAAAAAAATCATGGTATAGATATATCACAATACATTAAGCTTTTTAATCCATAATGATAGAGTAGCAATGCCACTATACACACCTCTCACTGTGTACCTGTAAGACTATACCTGAAGAATAGTGTCTTAGCTACTTTCTCACTGCTAAGACAAAAACTGACACCCAAAGTTAAAGGAGGAAAAGTTTACTTAGGCTTACAGTTTGCAGAGCTTTCAGTCTGTGGTCAGCTGACTCCAAGGCAAGATGGCACAGCAAAGGGGCATCACAGAGGTGAAACAGTCCATGGCAAAGCAGGCTACAAGCAGTGAGTGACAAGCAACCACAGCAACCCTCCTTCTGCCCATTGTGTTCTACTCAGTCTGCACGCCTTTAGGGTGAGTGGTGCTCACACCCAGGGAGGACCTTCCCCTTACCCACTCCCAGAACTGTGCCAAATCAATCCAACCAATTTAGCAACCACACCCCCTTGGTCCCAGCATCACACAATTAATTGCAGTGTCACACACTCTAGATCTAGCCACCTCTGAAAAGCCCCAGCTATGATTGCATGAGGCTTGGGGAGATATCCAGACACAAGTCATAACAGGTTATGTTATTCAACATGGAATTATTAGGTCAAAATATAGATGCATTTTACATTTGGCTGACATGGCTGAATTTCTCTTCAGAGAAGTTTTCAGTTTTACAGGCAAGAGGGTCTATTTGCTTCTGTAGTGGCACTGTGCCATTAAGCTTTGTGTTAGGGAGCCAGACGTGGTGATACACTCCTGTAACTCCAGCATTCAGGAGGGTGAAGCAAGAGGATTGCTGTGAGTTTAGGGTTAGCTTGTACTACATAGCAAGATTATTTCAAAAACAAACAAGCTGGGGCCTGCCCCTTAGCTCAGTTCTTTAAAAGGCTGCTTCAACAAAGCAGTCAGGCTCAGGTTCCATCCCCACAACTCAAGCCAGCCAAACCTGCCCTGAAGGCATTCGGACAAAAAAAA
>NW_004524579.1:23045768-23046408 GCF_000260255.1 Octodon degus | reverse complement strand
CGGGGCTGGCTGGCATGTGGTGCTGGGGATTGAACTGTGGTCCCTGTGCTTGCTAAGCTTGTTCTAAGTAGGTGCTTTAGACCACTGAGCCATCTCACCAGCCCCTATTTACTTGTTTATTTAGAGACAGAGTCCCATTATGTAGTTCAACTGGCCTTGAACTTGCTTATATAGTCAAGGCTGGCCCCAAACTCAGCAATCCTCCTGCCTCAGCCTCTTGGGTGCTGGGATTATAGGCATGCATCACCAGGCCTAGTGATAATACCTTTTAATTAGGAAAGATGTTTAATAACTTTTGAAAAATGCCTTTAAAATATTGTTCTGTTAAATAGCTAAACTCAAAAATTTATATAGAGTAAGAACTTAGTCATGCATTATGCCAAAGTATTTATAGTGGTTATCTTACAAGTACTGGACAGTTAATTTCATTATTGCATACTTCTTGTGGTGGTATTATTTAATATTGTGGTAAAATATCCTAAATTGGTTATAGATCCTTAGACATAGTGTACATTTTTTTTCTGTCTTATTAAACCAATACTTGGCAGGGGAGATGGCTCAGTGGAATAAGTGCTTTCCTGGAAAGCACAAGGGCCTGCGTTCAATCCCTGGTTCCACCAAACAAAACAAAACAAAACAA
>NW_004524579.1:23038984-23045122 GCF_000260255.1 Octodon degus | reverse complement strand
CTTATCCTACTGAGCCATCTCCCCGGCCCCTCCTTTGTCTTTTTAAGTTAGGGTCCCACTATGCAGTTTAGGTTGGTCTTGAACTTGCAATGATCCTCATGAATACTGGGCCCAGCCCTCTTTATTTCCCATACTGTGCTGCAACTTTGGAATCTTCTTGCCTCAGCCTCCCAGAGTGCTAGGATTTCAGATGTGTGCCACCACGTCCACCTTTTAAAACTTTTTTCTTTCAATGCTGGAACTCAAATCAAGGCCTTATATATGCTCTTCCACTGAGCTACACTTCCTATCACAGAGCGCTTGTTTATTTATTATCTGCAGCTTAGCCTATCCTCCTGGAGTCCACCAGCCTCTCGAGGCCCCTGCCGGTGGTGCTTCCAGAATTCTCTTGTCTTCCCTTCTGGCCTCCCCGCTTCCAAACCATGTGCCACCAATAAGTGAACAGCTGTGTCTCTGGAGAGACTGAAGACTGGAGGCCAGCTCCTCAGTGTTGCAGTTGTTGATAACTTTCCTAATGGAGTTTCACCACAACAGGACATGGGGTAGTGTTTTGGGGCAGAATCTTTTAGAGGTCCTTCTGGTCACCTCAGCAAGCCCAGTTCTCTGTGCCTAGCTCTAGCTAGAACCTACTCAACAGGAAGTGCTTGCTTTCCAAGCCTGGGTTTGTGGTGTAGGTATGCACCAGTCTTGGTACCCTTGGCTCCATCCTCCACTCCTTGAACACTTGCTTCTTACCCAGGGTGGCTCTGTCCCAGAGATGATGGCTATTTGGACCCTGGCCCTGCCAAGAAGGGCAGACCTCTAACCTTGACCACCTTGCCTTTAAATAAGCTGTGATTTGACCAAGTCATTCAGCCTCTCTAGGCATGAAGCATGGGGCAGCACTTTGGCATCAAGCTTATTACTGCTAGGGGGAGATGGACTTGCCTTGCCCTGGGGTTACAGTTATGAGGGTGGAAGAGTAGAGGGATGGGAAGGAAGCTTGGGCTGGGTTGCTGGGTTGGGACTGATGAAGGGTCTTGGGTCCTGGGAACCGGAAGGAGATCTCGGAGAAGATGAGCTCCTGGAGAACCTGTTAGCACCCAGCCGAAGGTCCTAGTGTCTGGGGGACACAGCCAGGATGACTTTGCCATGACATTTTAGACTAAACCATATGGCACTGCCAGGTCCGTCCAACTGCACCTCCGGGTGTCTACACCTTACTCAAGTGTGCCCTGGCCTTGTCAGGGTCCTCTCCACCACCCTCTGTTTAATTTGACACCAGGGCTCTTCCCACCACCCCACTGACTTGGATTTTTGCGCAAGGATTCATTGGGTTGGTCAAGGGGGTCATGTGGCCAGGGACCTGAGTAGAGCGGGGAAGGGAGACAGGATGGGTTTTTCCAATCTTCAAAGGCTCCCCAAAGGAGGGGAATTTCGGGTCAAAGCATAGGAGGTTGTTTGTCCCCGTGGCTCTTTAGTTCCCAGTCACCCTGCGCCGCTCCAGGAACCCTCCTCCCCGTGCCGGCGCGTAGGGAATCGCAGGGCCGACTCCGCGGGCGGAATCGGGCGTGGCTTAGGACCCAGGGCGGCTGCCCGGCGCCCGTGGAACTCGGCAGTAGCGCCCGGCCGCGGGCGGAGACAGTCGGCTCCCTCCCCGCGCGTCCCGCTGCGCCCCGACGCTCCGCGCCCCCGACCTGCGCCGGCATGACGGGCTCGCTGTTTAAGGGCAACTTCTGGGTGAGTCTGCGGGCGACCCCTCCGCCGAGGCCTGCGCGCCGGGGCGCCCCAGTGCGGCCCGGGGGCCGCGCGCTCGCACTCGGCGGGGCGCTGGCGACCGCTCCCGGCCCCGCGCTTTCTGCGCCCCGCGCGCCCGCAAGGCCCTCGGCTTAGTCCCCAGCGCCCGCCTCGAGCCCCGGGAGCGCGGCCTCCGAGGACCCTTCATCTCCCTTCAACTCCTGGGTGAAAACTGAGACGCAAAGGGAGGAGCGACCGCCCGGCCCGGTGTCCAAGCGGAGCTGGGAAGCCGGGCGGGTGTGCGCGCCCCCGGGCCGCCGGCGGAGCTTTCCCGAGGGCTGCAGCCGCGCTCCCTCCCCGCCCGTGGGGGGCACAGGGTCGCCAGTGGCGTGAGACCCTAGGGCTGGTGGGAGCGCCTCAGCCCTCCGGGCTGGCCGAGTCGTGGGCAGCAGTTTCTGTTCCCTTCTCTCCAGCCCTTTCCCCCATCCGATCACATCCCCTGCACCCCACAAGGACCTGTGCCCCCTAATTAGGGTTAGAACCTGCGTCTCACAGACAGGAGCTGGAAGTCGCACACCCAAACGTGGGCCCACAGCTGTCCCAACTCCTTTCTTGGGAGGTGTTGCTCCCCTAGAAGTTAACAGCTGTCGCCCGGCAGTGGCCTGCGGGTGAAGAGAGCTGGCTGTGGGGCCTCAGGGGCTAAGTGTAGACCTGTTTTGTGAGGTCCTGATTACCGAGGTTTTGAGATCCTCGGGGGCAGTGCTCACCTGTTCAGTGAAAAGCTTTGGCGGTGGCACAGACAGGGGCAGCAGTCTCACGTCTCACCTTTATGGGAGGACTAGGAATAATTCTTCAGGTACCGAATGGGACTTTGGGGTCGCCAGTCACTGTGGGAAAAAGCACAGCAGATTGCCTTTCCTTAAAGTGTGATAGGGTTTTCAGATCGCAACACAAATGTCACTTCTTCTGAAAAGCCTTCCATTTCTCTTTAACATTTAAAAATTATTCTTTAATTTGTATTTTATTTTTATTTTGGTTTTGCATTAAAAAAATTACTGGTACGTTTTAAATATACATAATGGCAACATTCATAGGGGATTTGTATCCGCACACGATATATTCTGCTTCCTTTTTTCCGTTCCCCTCCTGTCCCTTCAGTCCCTCTACTCATTTATAAAAAGCTTTATTCCATTTTCCCTTCAATCCTTTTTCTTTGTCCTAACCTTCTTTCCTCCCCTCTCTTGTTCCCACTCTCATTTGAACATTTTCCAATATATAGTATATATTTTGGCCTTATTTGCAGTTTTGGTTCCTCACAACAGAGAAATAATTTGGTATTTAAACATTTAAACACGTGTGTCAGATATATTTCACTTAAGTGGATAGTCTCAAGGTGCATCCATTTACCTAGAAATGTCTCAAGATTGTCCTTCTTTATGATAGAGCAATACTCCATTGTATAAAACCCCCACATACACACTCACCGGTTGATGGACCTTTGGACTGTTTCCAAGATTGAGCTACTACAAACTGCTGCTCTAAACATGGGTGTGCATATATCACTGGGATATAATGTTTTGAATTCTTTTGGGGAGATCCACGTGGAGGGGAATAACTGAGTTGAATGGAACCTCTAGTTTTAGGTTTCTAGGAATCTCTCCATTGATTTCCCCAGTGGTTGCACAAGTCCACACCACCAACAGTGGGAAGGGTTCCTTTTTCCCCACAGCCCTGCCAATGCTTGCTATGTTTCTCTCTCTCTATATATATATGTACATATCTCACTGTGTAGTCTAAGTTGGCCTTGAATTTACTATGTAACCCAGACAGGTCTTGCACTATTGTGGTGATACTCCTGCCTCAGCCTCCCAAGGGCTGGGATTACAGTTGTGTATCACCACGCATAGATGATTTCTTGATGAGAGCCATTGTTTTTTGGGGTGAGATGGACCTCAGTGTTGTTTTAATTTGCATCTCTTGAATGGCCAGTGATGTCAAACATTTTGAAAAGCCTTTCTTACCCCACTTAACCCTGGCACACAGCTTGTGTTCTGTTCCTTCATAGTGCTTGCAAATGAACAAATTTGTGGGCCATGACACATGAGCACTTGTGGTCAGGAAATGTGCCCACCTTTAGCACCACCTTCCTTGCACAGACTGGCACCTAGTGGGTCGTCACCAAATATTTGTTGGCTGAGTCAAAAGCGTTAGAAGGCCAAAAGGATGAGTGAGTCTGTGAGAGCTGCAGCCTTTAGCCTCGCCTTCCCCAGCTGTCCCATGTGCATATCTGCAGGAGTGCTCAGGGGAGACAGCAGGAGGAGGTCTGGGTTGAGAGAGTTTGTGTGGAGCTCCTGGGGAGAGAACCTCTGGGTTGTAATCCCAGAAGTTACCTGAAATTGCAAGTGACAGTCTGCAAGGTATATTCTCATGTCTCTAATTTCCTGTGACCACTGATGTCAAAAAACATAAGTGTGCACGGACACTGTCAAGTACTACTCTAAACATCTGACATGTGTGACTCCTTTAAACCTCACAAGTACCCTGTGGAGTAGTTGTACAGTTTACTGTACAGATGAGAATTTGAGCCACAGGGGAGGTAAGCAACATTCCCAAGACCCTAGAGCTGATCTGAGCTCAGCATTGGGTCAGCTTCTTAGCCAGTGGTTCTAGAATGGCACGGAGTGGGATGTCTGAGCATAGCAGCCTGCACGACTCCTTTGCTGTGGACTGTCACTGGACTCTTTATGCGACTCTGCAATTCCCTTCTAGCTCAGACCTGGAGCTCCTGGAGAGGAGCCACGGGTGTCAACCACAGCTGAGTGCCCAGGTCCTGTCACAGTGCTTCGCCGGTAGGACTTGGTAGTATGAGAAAGCTGACTGAATAAGGAGGAAAACTTTAGAAGCACAAGTGGGCATCAGTCTACTAAGTTTATTTTTGCCATACTGGGGACTGAGTCTCAGGTCTTCTGAATGCTTAGCAAGTGCTTTGCCACTGAGCTGTATCCATAGCACTTTTTAAATTGTATTTTGAGACAAGGTCTCCCTGTGTTGTCCAGGCTGGCATCAAACTTGGAAATCCTCTTGCCTTAGCCTCCTGAGTTGCTAGGATAACAGGTGAGTAACACCACATGCTGCGGGCTTACTAGATTTAAAACAAAAATTATTATTATTATTTACACTTTTGGCTTGCCGTATTGAAGTGTTTATTAAGTACTTTCTGTTTAAGGCACACTAATGGAGGTGGCCTTTTCAGGGATAAAACCACCACCTGTTGCAAGCATGGTGGCTAACTTGGGAGGAAAGCTTGATCTGGAACACCCGACCTTGAGAACATGCAGGAACAAGGGCCTGGGACTGGCATTTAGCGGAGGCCATGGAAACTGGACCAGAGCTAGAAGAGGCTGTTTCAGGGTGGAGATTATGGGGAAGGGAAAAGAGATGCAGAGGAAGGGAAAGAAAGCACAGAGATAGACAAGGTCAAAGGCACAGGTGAGGCCAGTAAGTTGAAAGGTAGCAGCAGAGGGAAGGAAAGAGGCCTGGAACAGCTGGCTCTGAAGAAGGGGAACTGGAGAATGAGGTGTGGGCCTCTGAAATAAGGAAGTCAGTAGGAGGAACTGGTTTGGGGGGACAGGATGAGGAGGAGGCAGAAGTGCTATTGAAGCTGTTTGGTCTGGTGTAGCACCTCTGAGGACCAGCCCTCACCCTAGCACCATGCCAGGGCTACTGTACGTGGGGAGTCTTGGCAGGGTGGGTCTATCCAAGGGGGAGGACAGGTGCCAAGCAGCAGGGACTGGAAGAGTCACACAGTGCTAACTAGTGCAAACATGGCAGTGAGTACACCCCAGTGCCTGCCTGTGGACATGCTGGATTTGAGGGCCTGGTGGAGATGGCTGTGTGCTTTGAAAGGGGTGTCCAGGTGAGAAAGCCTGTGGAGCATGAGGAACAGGACAGCTGTCAGCAAGGGCTCTGTGGTGCACGGGCCTTTACTAGCTGGGTGACATTGGGCAGTTTGAAGGTCACTCAGAAAATTTTTCCACAGAAAAAATAGGGATGATTACCAGTGTATACTCTATAAGATTCTTGTGAGCTTTAAGCCAGAGTTTAGCACAGTGACTGGCATAGAAGGAGCATTTCTATTGTCATCAGCTCACAGGACACTTAGAGAAAATGAAGGGGCAGCTACTTAAGGAGAAATAAGGAATAATAAAGAGAGAAAGTCCAAAAAGAAAAGAAAACCTTCAAGAAGAAGGGCTCGGGCTGGTGAGATGGCTCAGTGGTCTAAAGCACCTACTTAGAACAAGCTTAGCAAAGCACAGGGACCGCTGTTCAATCCCCCAGCACCACATGCCAGCCAGCCCGCCCCCTGGTGGGCTGAGCTGGCCACACACACACACACACACACACACACATAAATAAATAAAA
>NW_004524579.1:23035013-23037329 GCF_000260255.1 Octodon degus | reverse complement strand
CCCTAGAAGCGCCATGAGAGCTATTATGTATTGTTTTGCCTAGTGGCAAAAAACCAAAATGAGATCACTTGCAGTTACTCCTTTTCAATTTTTTCATCCTAGAGCAGCCAGAGAAAGATATCATTAAAATAATTATTCAAATTCTTTTATCTTGTTTTACCTAAAAAATTTAATAACCAAGATGTGGGACCCATCTTTTAAGAAAAAATTTAAATTTTTTTTTACTGAAATACTTAAGACAAATTCTGCATAAGTGGAAAGGCACGATTTGGCTGGTGAGATCAACACACTATTTTTTTTTATAAGTCACGGTAATACATGCACACACTTTAAGAATCCAGATACTTCCTAAAGGCTTCCATCCAACCCTGTGTTTTTTCTCAACTGCAGTATGTAGAAACTCTCAACTTTCTTCTAATAAATACCACCACTTCATAAAATATTATTATACTGCTCTCTCTTTAGAGAGTAGTTTTAAACATTGTCTACTGATTTATTGATGTAATAGAGATCTAGCTCTTTTATATCACCATCTCTATTTCCCTATATAATTATATCTCTTGTTTTAACCTTTTATTTAGAAAGTATTCCAAGGTTACAGAAGTCTCAAGGATATGAAGATTTCACACCTACCCTTAATTTTTTAATGTTAAGTTCTGCTGTCATAGTTTTTCTCTCTAGCAAGATATATATTTTTACCTGAACCACTTGAAGTAAATATCAGTATTTTGATATCAATAATCACTGTGATCATGACATACAAAGATTGTTTACCTCAAAGCTAAATAGTGTCCACAGTTATCTCCATCCTTGTTTTCCCTGATCTCATTCCCTGTATTTTTTCCTTTTGTTTGTTTGAGCATCACTTCCTCATCCTTTTTTTCTCTTTTGCAAGTGCTTGAGCATATGAGGTGTTCTAGAAAAATCCTTTCCATCCTTTCCACCAGTGTCTTCTGGTAGCGCCCCTCTTCCTGGGGCCTCCCTCTCCATTTCCATTTGGACCGTTCATTTTCCAGGCCTTTTGCTGCCCTTCTGAGCTTCTCTCCCATGCTCCCTTGAGTTGAAACTGTTTTCCAGATCTCATGTCGCCTAGAGAGCTCTTCAAAGCTTAAACTAGATGATGTTGTTCCTCTGCGTAAATTCCTCTAGTGGTTTCCCTTGCAGTCCAGAAGACTGACTATTGGCTCCACTGCCTCTCTGAACATTCTGTCATCAGGGAAACAGGAGCATCCGTAGGGCAGTCACCATTAATGAATTATTGTTTACAACTGCATGATCAGCTTACCCTCGCTACCTGTTCATATACATCCTGTGTGCCTCCCCAAATATAGTTTATCCACAATGTTCTATTTTTTTCTCAGATAGGTAATGTACTGATGTCCTGATGAGGCCAGAGGGAGGCATGTGTCACACCTTGGCATGAACATCCATACATAATACTTAGGAGGACCGGCCAGATAGCTCAGCAGATTAAAGAACCTGTTTAGGCAGATGCAGACAGAGGTTGGAGGCTCAATCCCCAGCCTGCCATGCCAGCCCCACTCCTGGAGCGTGCTGAGACAGTGATTGAGACTAGGTGTGGTGGTATGCGCGTGTAATCCCAGCGTTTGGGAAGCTGGAAACAGGAGGATCACTACAAGTCCAATCTGTGTAGTTAGACCCTGTAGACCCTTGTAGACCCTGTACTAAATTATATATATATTAGTAATCAAGAATTCACCCATGATATTCTAATTACTTCCGTAATGCCTGCTCCCCATCAGATTGTGAACCCCCAGAGGTTCTGCTGGCCCGCTCAACACTCTGTATGTCTCTTGTCTGGCATGATGCTGCCATGTAGCAGACACTCAGTAAATATCAGAATGCAGCCATGAACAGATGGAGGGACACATGTGGCAGTGAGTAGCGATCACGCATCCAGTAAGTGCTGTGCTTGCACTCCCTGTGGTGGGAAGTGTGCTTCGCCCTGTTCCAGGAGCTTTGGCTGGCAGTCCTATTCCAGGAGGTTTGGCTGACTGTCCTGTGCTCATGACAGTGCACAATGGAGGGCCGGCTTGGACTTGACTAGAAACCCTGCACCCAGAAGGGCACAGAACCTGCAGCACGTGTACACACCTGGAGGTCAGCCTCTGCTGCAGCCACTGGCTGAGAGAAGAACCGTTTCCCTGCTTGCCACTTAATATCAGGCAGATCAAGGTCAGCTGGGCGAGTGTAAAGGAAGAGAGCACCAGCCTTGTGGTGGCTGTTACATGGCCACAGAGAGAGAGAAGTGCATTTTACTCTCAAAATTTTCTTGACTGTTTGTAGACTGGGAGG
>NW_004524579.1:23032893-23034184 GCF_000260255.1 Octodon degus | reverse complement strand
GCTACACAGCTCGGTCTCATGGACGCTGGGTCTCGCCACGCAGCTTGGACTCGTGCACTCTGGCTGGCTCAGCTGGCCCTGGGGGCATGGCTGGCGCAGCGTGTAGCCCCCGGAATCCTTTTGTGGTTCCTGCTTTTACCTAAGCTTGCCTGAGAAGACGCTCTAGTCCTCTGAGCTATCTTGTTGGCCCACGCCCAAACGTTTAAAAACATAAGCTATATGACTTATCTTGCTGGTTGGCGTGCGTGTTCTGTATAATAAACAGTGTTGTACTGCATGTTATTCCTGAAATGTAGATGGATTCTGTGTCTATTTCTGGCAGCACATAGCAGAACTCCTCAGTGCCTAGCTGTGCGGCTGTTTCTCCCATGTCTCCCTTTTCATAGTGATAATTTCATGCCCTTTCCACTTGAACTCCACTTCCTTCCCACATTCTCACTTGGTTTGGTGACCTTGCTTGTACTACTTCCTTAAGAAGCCAGGCACCAGCTGGAGAAACTCACTTACCTTCTGTATAAATAGGATTAAGCTGGGCTGAATAACAGGAAACCTGAAACAGTGACCTCCACGAGGACCATGTGTCCTTTCTCTCACACGTGGGTCTCCAGCCTGTGATTCCAGGGCTGGCTTGGCCACCACTGTTGTCAGGACCCACACTGCTGCCTGGCTGCCCCTGCGGCACCTGGTCCAGGGCCTGGCATGTGATAGAGCCACAGTGGTACTTGTGGAGCGACTGAAATAGCTCTAACGACCACAGGATATTTTAGACTTTGGAGATGGAGAAACAAACTGCTTATCAAAGGGTGAACACAGTCTCAGCAGTATCTGAAGAAATTTGCCATCATGTTTCTTTCTGCCCATTTGATAAGCAAAAATTGGTACTTCATCCAACTTCATTTGTGTTTTTATTACTAGGGAGAGTGAATATTTGTTTATTATTATATTTGCTTGTTTCAAAGGGTTTTTGTTTCCTTCCTGATGCTTCACTGTAAATTTATGAATTGTTTAAAAATGATGGTTATTCTGTTATTGATATGTTTCAATATGTATACACATAGACACATGCCATTTATATTTATATATAGTGCCTGTGTTTGTGTGTGCGAGATACTGTGTACTGAGCACATGCGAGGCAAGTACTCTCACTAGTAACATCACTAGCCCTGTAAAGACATTTTTTTTTTTTTTAATTGAAGGCAGGATCTTATTAAGTTGCCTAGGCTGGCCACAAATTTGTATTTTTTTCTTTTTGGCTTTTTGAGACAGGGTCTTGCCGTGCAGTTCAGGCTGG
>NW_004524579.1:23031882-23032793 GCF_000260255.1 Octodon degus | reverse complement strand
TGGAGTGTTGTGGGGATCGAACTACAGCAACCTGAGGCTGACAGCTTTGTGGAAGCAGCCACTTAAACAACTGAGCTAAGGCCAGGCCCCCCATAGCTAGGACTATAAACATGCTCCATACCTGGTTACATGTTCACTTTTTTTTTCTGAAACATTTAAAAGTAAAAATGTAAGCGCAATTTTCCTTTATCCACAGATACTTCAGTGTGTATTTTCTGAATATAAGGACTTTTTTTTTTTTTTTTTTTGTGAAACTGGGGATTGAACTCAGACTCTTGCACTTGCCAGGCAAGCGCTTATTCTACTGAGCTAGCTCCCCGACCCCAAGGAGATTTGCTTTTACAATGACAATACTATGATAAAAAAAAATCGGGAAAAACATCAATACCAATCTTTTGGTTAAGGTGGCTTTCTTAGTAATCTGTTGCTGCTGTAACAAATTACCACAAAGTGATTTAAAAACAATTTGAGTGTATTTACTTACAATTCTGGGAGTCAGAAGTCCAATATGGGGTTAACTTGGATAGAATCAAGTTATCAGCAAGATTGGTTTGTTTCTTCTGGGGTTTTTATAGAAGAATCCTTGTCTGGACTCTAGAGGTGGACTGTTGTATTTTCAAGCCAACAGAGTAGCTTCTTCAAATCTATCTTTTCTCTCTTCTGCATCTGTCATTACGTCTCTTACTCCCCTTTACCCCGTAGGTGCTGGGGATAGAACCCACGTCCTTGTGCATGCTAAGCAAGCCCTCTACCGCTGAAGTACTTACCTGGCCCTCCTGGACTTCTCTTATCAGAACCCTTGTGATTGTACTGAGCCCCCTGGTATCTAGCATCAACATCTCATGATCTTAATCACATCTTCAAAGTCCTTTTTGTGAAAAATAAAAACATAGTTGGCAGGTTGTTGGACC
>NW_004524579.1:23029508-23031569 GCF_000260255.1 Octodon degus | reverse complement strand
GCCCCTACCTCAATATATTTTGAAAACACTTTTTACAACTTTATTGTATTTTATTGATCTCATTTACTATGCATTCACCACTCTTTATAAAACTCCTAACTCTAAAAGCTTGATAAGTATTCAATTTCTTTTTCTTCAAAATTTTCTATAAGGTCAGAATTTTACTCACTATTTAATTGCTCACACTTGCTTGTGATGTTTGCAGAAATCCACCTGCGAAATCAGGAAAGGATTGATGCCTGACCTCAGGGGCCCACACACGGTGAAGGGGCAAACAGACGTGGGTGACACGAATGGAAGCGACTCCACTCCCCCCTGCCCCCAGCTCCAGGGGTTGGGTGAGCAGGGCAAGATGATGGCAAGGCTCTGGGAATACAGCAGAGCGGGAAAACCTGCGTTTCCAGAGTTACTTTCAGGGAGGATAGGACGTAATAGGGAGCGAGAGAGGTTATGTTTTTGTTTTTCAGTACCTGGATTGAACACTTCCACACTGAGCTATATCCCCAGCATTACATTTTATCTTATTTTATTTTTTATTTTTTTCCCCAACCTTACTTTTTAAACAATTTTGAGATGGGGAGACAGGGCCTTGCTAAGTCATTAAGCTGCCCAGCCTGGGCTCAAACTTGCAGTCTTCCTGCCTCAGCCTTCCAGAGATCTGAGATTACAGGTGTGTGCTAGAGGGAATGTTTGAATAAATTTTGAGTTCCTTTGCTTAGAGAAGTGAGACTCAGATCCCCACCCTTTCAACACTGTTGAGTGATTTCTAATGACATCTCTTATGAATTGATGGTGCAGTGTGGACTTCGTGGGTGACAGCAAAATGCTGTGTGGAGGAGGGTGCCGTGCAGTGCCAACCCCACCTCCTGCACTTCACACAGTCCACCTGGCACCCATGTGTAGCAGAGATGACGTGCACTTTTTGGACTAGGTGAGTGCAACACAGCAATTACCATAATAGTATTTTAGGCACCTACAGATTGCTGTACACAGACTATGTGGCCTGGGCAAGCTGAAGGTGGAGCACCCATGACTTAGTCGCTGATGGCAGGATAACCTTTTGAAGCTGGTGCAGAAAAGATTCGGCTGTAAGCATAGCCAGCCTTCATGAGCCTACATGTTGGCCCTGCAGTTCCTGTCCAGTCAACCTCACTTTTCCTTACTATGACAAAACACCCCAGAAAGTCAACTTAAAGGAGATATTTTGGCTCCTATTTCAGTCTTTGGAGGGCTGGCTCCTTTGGTGCAGGCCTGCGGCAGGGCAGGCCATAGTGGTAGAAGATGTGACCACAGAGAGCGGCCATGGGTGAGGGTGGGGCAGGAGGAGAGACAGGAGGAAGGAGACCAGAAGAAGAGAGGAGAAGGGGGAAGACAAGGAGAAAAGTCCTGCTTTGAATGATTCTTCACCAAGTAGTTCATTTGTACTCAATACAATATCACATTTGGGGAGCTTATACCCTAGTGTGTAGGACTCACAGTAGCCTGATACACCATACAATTAAAGGTGATTGCAGTGCATAGATTCCTATTGATGCTGTGAAAAATTAGCCAAACTAATATAGGGATATAGGTGATTACAGTAAAGGAAATAAAGGGATGAAGTTGCTGCTGTAACAAATGAGCACAGATTTAGTGGCTTCATATGACTCAAATTTATCTTACAGTTCTGTTTATTGTTTTGTGTTTGTGCTGAGATTTGAATCTAGGGCCTTATATATCATAAACATGTGTTCTACCACTGAGCTAAACTCTCAGCGCATCTTACACTTCTGGATATCAGAATTTCTCTGGACTAAAATCAGGGTGTGAAGGGCCGGTGAGATAGCTCAGCAGACTAAGCACCTGCTTAGGCAAGCACAGGGACCAGCTGAATCTCCAGAACCACATGCTGTCCTGGCCCTACCCTTGGGCAAGCTGAGCAGGCCACAGGCAAGCTGAGTCTGGGCGTAGTGGTGCATGCCTGAAATCCTAGTGCTGGGGAGGCTGAAAACAGGAGGATCACTATGAGTCTGAGCTGTGTAGTGAGACCCTGTACCAAATACATTAAAAAAGGTAATAATA
>NW_004524579.1:23022240-23023178 GCF_000260255.1 Octodon degus | reverse complement strand
TTTTTTTTTTTTGCGGAACCGGGGATTGAACTCAGGCCCTTGCGCTTGCCAGGAAAGCACTTATTCCACTGAGCCATCTCCCCAGCCCCTAAAATTCACCATGTGCATAAAAAAGTTGACGTTCTACTGGACAGATCTTTTCTCCCTTTATCTCACTGATTCCTGTTTTATTTAATGGTAGTGTATTAGCATTATTACCAAGTGTAATGCTCAGCTTATCCTAGATTTGGACTTATGAGAAGCTCCTTTAAGCTGGACCCATCTTCTTTGGATATAGCCCCACTTCCTTGCTTTCTGGCACAAGATGGTACAGGATTAATAGGCAGTTTCCCTGCTTCAGTTCTAGAATCTCCCACTTCCAAAGAGTCTTGGTTCCTTTAAGTGAAGAATAGAATTTAGAAACTAAAATTTGTGCTTTGGGTATTCTCCTTGCCATTCAGATGCCATCGTGTCTGGAATCTCTCAACTGAGAGCTAGCAAATATGTGGGTGCATAATGGCACCTCCAGTCCCATTTCATCACATAAAGTTGATTCCAGCCTTTTTTTTTTTTTCTTGCAATGGTTTTCATTCCCCTGCAATGATGTGCTAGTAAATGTTTAACAACCATCTCTCCTGTGAATAAAAGTAATTTGCAGCACTTGTTAATATCCATTGTATATAACCTCCCCCCATGGCTGGCTTCAAGCTAGTGACATTCACTGCGGGTTGGGGGGGGGAAGAGTGGTGCACAGTGGGTTCTCAGCAGCTAGAGTGAGCCACCCCTCCTATGCCACTGTTCCCTTTTCTATGAAAGACTTGGTTCCCATTGGTTCCCATTTTTCACAGTATATTTACTTATTTATTCAGGTGCAAGATAATAGAATATATTTCAGAATTGCTAAGAACAATGTTGGGAAAATTAACATAAAAGTTAATATTTATACTTATTTTTGTCTT
>NW_004524579.1:23020653-23021935 GCF_000260255.1 Octodon degus | reverse complement strand
TAAAATGTGGCTAAATTCCCTTTATTTTGTTTGTATTCCATTTTTGTATCCTCCTCCATTTAAAATACTAACTTTATTTGGAAATTTAGAACTACTTTAAGAGATATGCCCAGTCACTTTTGGTGACTCCTATACAATTTCACTGTTTGTTGCAATTTTAGATTGTAAGTGACTAATTTCATTCATTTCTGGTTCATTCTTCAAGTATTTCTTCTTTGCACAATGAGTAGATACATATTTCTTTTCTTCTCTCTCTTCTCTTCTCTTCTCCTCTTCTCTCTCTCTCTCTCTCTCTCTCTCTCTCTCTTTCTTAACGGTGTCTCAAATGTAGTTCAGCCTGCACTTGAACTCACTGTTTAGGCCAGAGTGGCCTCAAAGTTATGGCAGTCCTCCTGCCTCAGCCTCCATGTGCTGGGACTACAGGCCTGTGCCACTATGCCTGGCCATGTATGTTGTCTTATGCTCATTTCTTTCTTAAATAAAACACAGAATATTATACAGAATGATCATACAATCTGGAACATTTTCTTTTTTCTTCTTAAGCTTACCAGGCAAGCATTTATTCTACTGAGCTATCTCACCAGCCAATCTGGAACATTTTAAACTTTGGTTTGTTATTATTATTTTTTTTTTAGAACTGAACATTCTCCTCCTTTATTTTTTTATGATACTAAACATTGAGCCCTGGGATTTCTCAGTGAGCTTCAACCCCAACCTATTTGTTTATTTATATGGAAGAAGGTAAAATAAAATTTCATCACAAGATGATGGGAGAATACTAATAGTATATTGCATATTATTGTCTTGAAAGTAGTCACTTGGAGTACAAGATGTGAACGCCAGTTCTTTTTAAAAAATTAATTTTGAAACAGTTTTGCAAAGTAGCCCAGGTTAGATTCAAACTTGTGACCTTCCTGCTTTAGCCTCCCAAAGTGTTGAAATTACTGCCAAATACCACTATGCCAGGGTGAACTGAACCTCCTTGCACTCTTTTGGGGCAAGTTAATAACATAGATTTATTCTATGAAATTCAGAAACATGAATCACTCAAAGCAATTTGTTGAAAGTTGATAGAAACCTATTAATAAGTCATATTCATAATTATGTTGTATAATACACTAAACTATGCATTGTTAGTTAAGGAAAACATGTTCAGCATATTATAATGTTATTAACATGCCATGTTTTGTGATGCAGTAATAACAGAGCACTTATGTTTGCTTAAATGCCAGAATTTCCAGACTTTATCATCATGCTGCAGTCACTTGCTTGCCTTTTTCTT
>NW_004524579.1:23018065-23020553 GCF_000260255.1 Octodon degus | reverse complement strand
AAATAAATAAATAAATAAAATCAAGGTTTCTGTAGGGCTGCATTCCTTGGAGGGGGCTGCAGGGCAGGACTGAAGAGAGAGTGAGTCATTCCTTGCTTTTCTGGATTCTAGATTTCACCTGCATTTTTTTTTTTTTTTTTGCTTCTGGGGCAGCTTTCATCGTTAGCACTAGTCTAAAGAAGGTGCTAAATCAAATCAAATCGCTCTGCTTCTCTGGCTGCTTAGGACCCTTGTGATTACATTGGCTTCACCCTGATAACCCAGGATAATCCTCCCATGTCCAAGTCCTTAACTTTTTTTTTCAAGTCCTTAATTTAACCACACTTGCAAAATCCATTTTTCTGTGAAAAGTAACATATTCACCTATTCAAGGATTATTGGGGGGGTCATTATCTGTCACATTATGGACACGTATGGGGAGCAGTAGTCAAGGAGGGCTCCTCTGAGGCGGTGGCAGGTGTCACATAGAGGACAAAGTGGAGCTACTTTATCCTGAGCAGTGGCTGAGGGAGGAGGGGGGGAAAGCAAGGCTGGAAAGGATCCTGTGTGTTTAAGGAAGGGAGATTGTACAGCTTCAACAGGAAGCACTTTGACATAAGCTGAGTTGCTGAATCATCAGGTCACTAAAAATTTGTTTCAAGTAACCATTTTATAGTAGCATGTCAAAAAATACTTTTTTCTTTTTTCTTTTCTTTTTTTTTTTTTCTTTTGTCTTTTTGAGACAAGATTTCACTATGAAGTTCAGGCTGGCCTTGAACTCACTTTGTAGCCCAGGCTGGCCTCAAACTCACAGCTATCTTCCTGTCTCAGCCTCCTGAGTGCTGGGATTATAGGTGTGACCAGCACAACTGGCTCCAAAAATACACTTTATTAATATTTTTATTTTTCCAAAAATAGTCTTAAGCAAAGGGAAAAAATGTGCTCAGCATCTCACTCCCAGAGACAGATTAAAGCAGTTAATCTGTTAATATGTTAAGAATGATATTAAGAACATCATTCTAGAGTTCTAGACATCTCTATACATTGAGATACATTGCCATTTTTGAAAATTGGCAATACCATGTATCCTGTTTTGTGATGTGCACTTCATGGAGTGTAATGGACATCTTTTCAAGTCAATAAATTCATGTCAACAACATGATCTCTTAATGATACAAATAATGATTTTTAAATTTACTATGTAGTCATTCCTAGCCTCAAATTAGCAGTACCTCCTGTCGTAGCCTCTTGGATGCTGGGATTACAGGTGTGCACCACTGTGCCCAGCCAGACTGGCTTACCAATACACATGTTAGACTCCCACATGTCTTTGTGGCTTGCAGCTCACTTATTCTTATTGCAGAACAGTATTCCATTGTATGGATGGGCCATAGTTTATTTATATATTGACCCATTGACAAAAACTTTGGTGGCTTTCAAATTTTGATGGTTATCAATAGAGCAACTATAAATGAAAGCTTGCAGGGGAATATGTCTTCCATTTAGTTTCAAAAATTATACTTACTGAATTAGCTGAGCACCATGTTCATTGACAGTGCACAATAAATAATTCTGTTTGCATTGTTCTTGTGTTTCACATCTAAGATGCCTGAGTACTCTCGCTTAGAGCTTATGAACTGGATGATTTGCATAAGAAACAGAGAAGAAAAATAAACAGTGGACCTTGATGAACATGTGTTAGGAAAAGTTCGTCTTATAACTTGTACTAGGCTTTTGATTTGGTTTGTTCCCTAGAAACCTCCTGTGTTTGGAAGGTGATGGGTCATGGGGTTGTGATAGTTGACTTGCTCTCTGAGGCGGGGCTTGGCTTGGAGATGGTTCACTGGGGGAGTGACTAGGAAGGGGCCAGCTCCCTTCGGCACCGCCCTTCTTGCTTTGCTTCCTGGCTGCCAGGATGTGAGCAGCTTTCTCTCAGCATGCCCCTTTCCTCATGCCATTTCTGCCTTTGACTCTCCTGACCATGGACTGGAGACTCTAGAACCATGAGCCCAAATGAACATCTCCTCTTGTAAGTTGTGGTGTTGGGTATTGTGTCTCAGCAGTAGGAAAGTAACTCACAGCCTACTTCTAAAATATTAATATTTTCTGGGTCGGGAAGATGGCTCAATGGAATAAGCACTTCCCTGGCAAGCACAAGGGCCTGAGTTCAATCCCTGGGTTCAGCAGGAAAAAAAAATTATATATATATATGATGGTACAGGCTGATAAAACCAGATACTCAGGAGGATGAGGCAGGAGGATTACAAGTTTCAGCCTGGGGTACTTAGCATGACCCTATCTTAAAGTGAAAAGAGCTTGGGGCATAGCTCAGTGGTAGAGTGCTTGTCTAACCTGTGCTAGGCCTTGGTTTCAATCCCTAGTGTGCTCCCTCCCCAAAGAAAAAGATTCTGTTTTTTTTTTTTTAGTGGTACAAGGGATTGAACTCAGGACCTTGTGCTTGCTAGCTAAGCTCTCATTCCACTGAGCTATCTCCCTGGCCCAATATTTA
>NW_004524579.1:23008208-23009448 GCF_000260255.1 Octodon degus | reverse complement strand
CTGAGTTCAATCCCCGGTTCTGAAAAAAAAATATTCTCTACCGGGTTAGAGAATTTAACCAGGTATCTCAGCACTATTGTTTCCTCCAGTGATGTAAATGGTATTGGATTTGTGTGCCAGGGAAAGCTGTAGCACTGTGGACATACGCTTAGAGTACTACAGGCCCTGGCTGCAGCCCCAGCGAACTCTCCCTGAATTTTCATGCTAAAAGGAGTTTTTATGTCAATATTTAGAAAAATCTCAACTAGTTCATTTTGGTAAGCTGTATTTTTTTTTAAGCTGTATTTTTTTAAACAAAATAAAGTGATCTGTTAGTTTTTTCCTTTATGTCTTCTATGGTTAGAATTATAGTTGGATAAATCCCATATATATATATGTATATATATATATGTGTGTGTGTGTGTGTGTTTCTATATTTTCTTCTATATGTTTATTATTTCCAGTTTTAGATCTTGAGACACCATGGATTTATTTTAGGGTATGACATTAGGGTTCTTTTCTTTTTTTTAAGGTACTGGAGATTGAACACTTCGCACTGAAATATATCCCCAGCCTGTTAACAAAATTATTTATTTATTTCTGTTGTCACTTTTTTTATTGGTTATACCGACCAGTGGGTTTTATTTTAGCAAGTCTTTGTACAGTTTGTTTGAGACAAGGTCTCACTAAGTTGCCCAGGCTGGGCTGGAACCTGTGAGCCTTCTGTCTCAGACGCTCGTAGTGCTGTGGCTATAGCACGCGCTACTACACTTGGCCGTGAGAGGCTCTGTTTTTAGATTTTGACAAATTGGCAGCTATTGTCTTAGTAACATTCACTGAACAAGCCATTTCTGATTTCACATATTTTTTTCCTTTTTTTTAAATGTATTTAGTACAGGGTCTATAGGGTCTCATTACTTTGATCAGATTCGTAGTGATCCTCCTGTTTTCAGCCTCCCAAGATCTGGGATTATAGGCATGGACCACCACACCCAGTCTCAATCACTATCTCAGTGTGTCCCAGGGCTGGGGCTGGCAACAGCATTCCAGGGGTTGAACCCCAGCTGCTGCGCTCTGCCTAAGCAGGCACGTTAGTCCACTGAACTATCTGGCTGGCCCTCACATATTTTCTTTTTTTCTTTTTTCTTTTTTTTTGTGTTTTGCTCCTGGAATGCCTTCAGGGCACTTTTGCATGGCTGGAGTGTTGTGGGGATCGAACTACAGCAAACTGAGGCTGCCAGCATTGTGGAAGCAGCCACTT
>NW_004524579.1:23006030-23008108 GCF_000260255.1 Octodon degus | reverse complement strand
TGTGTGGCCAGCTCAGCCCACCAGGGGGCGGGGCTGGCTGGCATGTGGTGCTGGGGGATTGAACCGCGGTCCCTGATGCCTTGCCAAGCTTGTTCCAAGTAGGTGCTTTAGACCACTGAGCCATCTCTTCAGCCCCAGTCCAACTTTTTTTTTAAAACATTTATTTATTTATTTATTTTGTGTGTGTGTGTGACCAGCTCAGCCCACCAGGGGGCGGGGCTGGCTGGCATGTGGTGCTGGGGATTGAACCACGGTCCCTGTGCTTTGCCAAGCTTCTTCCAAGTAGGTGCTTTAGACCACTGAGCCATCTTGCCAGCCCTAAAGTCCAACTTTGGCTAAAACCTAGGAGAAAAATCTTCCAGGCCAACACAAATTGTTATCATTTTCTAAAGACTCAGCAGGAAGAAGTAGAAACCAGAGACATATATTTTGAAGAAGAACAATGCACACAGAAGATGCGAGGCTCTTAGAATACACAGTAGATTACTTGGTGTTATTTCTCAGATCTGAAGTTAGTCTGATCTGCAGATTTAAGAGGGTTACACTCCAAGTTGGATATTGCTGGTAGGCTAGCCTTTTGCAGTTGTGTATTTCTTGTTTATTTATTTATTTGTATTTTAGGGAAGGGTCTACAGGGTGTTCAGGGTCTCACTACTAGATCGGACTCATAGTGATCCGCCTGTTTACAGCCTCCCAAGTGGTGGGATTATAGGCACATGCCACCAGGCCCAATCTCAATTACCATCTCAGTTTGACCCAGGGGCGAAGCTGGGGGCAGGGCTGGTGGTAGGCCTAGGGATTGAACCCTTGGTCCTTGCGCCTACTTGCAGGTGCTTTAATCCACTGAGCTATTTGGCCAGCCCCAGTTGTATATTTCTGATCATAATAAGGCCTAATTGTAACATAACCTCTGTTTCTATTTCTCCTCCTCTTTCTTCTTCTTCTTCCTTCTTCCCTACGTCTTTCCTTTTGTTTTATTTTTGTGGTCCCAGTTATCGAGCTCATGACCTTACGCTTGCCAGGCAGGCACTGTTCTGCTGAGCTGTTTCCCTGGCCCTTCCCTTTTATTTTAAAATTTTGAAACAGCTCTTGCTACATGGTCCAGGCTTGTCTGCAACTCTTGTAGCCCAGACGTGTCAAACTTGAGATTCTCCTCCCTCAGCCTCTGGGGGCTGGGATTACAGGCAGGAATCACCTCTTTGGCTTCAGTTTTTTCATTTATAAAAAGGACAATCATATAGTTAATCTCTAAATTGTCTTCTAATTCTAATTCCTTAGCACTTGAGGCCTGGAACACTGTAGGAAATGAAACAGACCCTGGTAATTTAGAATGTTTAGGAATGCAGATATTCTGCTTAATTGCACTTCTGAGTAATCTGGTTCAAAACTTGTTAGAAACTATAAATCCACTTTTGTCCGGGAAAATCCAGAGAACATAGGGAATTTCTTTCGAGGATTCTTCTAATGATGGGTTGAGATTTCAGAAATGGAGAGGGGTAAAATAGAAGAAATTGAATGGGAATAAGGATATGTGCCAGGCTTTACTTTCTTTTCTTTTTTTTTTTTTTCTTTTTTGGCGGAACCGGGGATTGAACTCAGGCCCTTGTGCTTCCAGGGAAGCGCTTATTCCATTGAGCCATCTCCCCAGCCCAAGGCTTTACTTTCAAAAACATTTTAAAAAAATTCACACAAAATGTTTTCTATTAACTTGCAGTTTCTCAGTATAAAGAATAAGGTGAGGTTTCCAAGTTAATTACTATTCAGTACACCCCAGACATTGTCTCTGCAGGGTTGCTGAATTCCTCAGTTTCTTTTGATTTTAGGCTTTATTTACCTTTGCTTGTTTAGTTGATTCAGAAGGGTAGTTGGCAGAAATGAAAGGCCTTCAAAATTGTACTGTGGTTGGGATAAGACATGGAATTGTGTTGGGATTGGGTCATCTGATGTCAGAAGCCATTTGGAATCTTTATGGCCATAGAGGAATACATATCTGCTGCTGTGGCCCCTGTGGATCCCCCAGGCTGACTTTGGATTCCTGGGCTTCTCTCTTTGCTTTTTTTTTTTTTTTTTTTTTTTTT
>NW_004524579.1:22993674-22996725 GCF_000260255.1 Octodon degus | reverse complement strand
TTTTTTTTTTTTTTTTTGGCAGAACAGGCCCTGTGCTTGCTAGGCAAGTGTTTATTCCACTGAGCCATCTCCCTGGCCCGAGTGTCAGTAATATTCTTAAAATAGTTTTGAAGCTGGACATTGAGCATGTTTTCTTTCATTACCATGGGTTTGATAATCATCAAGAGAGCCTCAGGGCGGCTACCCTCTCTGTCCATGTGTAACATGTCAGTAACTACACATGGGTAAGCTAATCAGAAAGAAGAACAGCTCAACAGGCTAATGATCTTTTTTCTTGAGATTTGCAGAAGTGAAAAGTGTCTGACGAGTAGGTAATGCTGGCTCACTGGCTGTGAGAAGGCGCCTACCAACATCTATATAAACCGCTTCTGAATCCTGTTGTGAAGACAGGCTTTGGAGTGAGAGTCTCCTGTCTTCTGTCTAACTGGCTTCATGAATGAGTTGTTTCCCTTGCCTCAGCATTTTTTCTCTTGACGTAATTAGGCTATGAATAGCTGGACTGGGGTCCAGTAGTGCTTTCTGTACCTTAATATATATGTTAAAAGATAGAGTAAGTCTTCACTCATTATTTAGGTTTTTCAACATTTTGGGAGCTGGCTTTTATTCACCTACTTTCCTTGGAGGGCATTATGATGACTTTAGATTTAGAAATCTCACTAAAAGTTTTATTTTGTTCAAAGTTATTTTAACTTTCTGGGTGTGTTTGGGTAGAATGGAAACTTTCTACAGTGGGTGTTCCCATCTTGGACTAGGATTTATTTGTAGAATATATTGAGCTCTTGATCTGTGTTCTTTGGTAATATGATTTTACTTCAGAAAGACTTATTCCTAGGTATTTTGTAGATTTTTTCACGTTGTATATAAGATCTTTGTATTTTCTTTTTTAATTTGTTCTGGCTCAGGCCCCTTTTTGATCTTGGTACTTTCAGATTGCATTTTTAAATGGCTATTGTGGAAATGTAAGGAAAACCACTGTTTTTTGTATGTTTAATCTGTTTCCCTTTGGTACTTGACCACCTGTGGTTTTTCTAAGTAGATGCTTGGATTGGCAATTTCTGATATTTTTCCTCTTTGAAATGAGAAGGTGAGAGCGGGGAAGAAGTCATTTGGAAGATGTCCGAGCTGTATAGATTTTTTTTTCCTCTTTGAATTTTTTCTGCAAGCGCAGGGTCCTGAGTTCAATCCCCAGTACAGAGAAAAAAATAAAAAATTCCGCTGTGGAGGCCTGAAGGCTTCTGGGCCTGCACCGTGTTGCTGTGGCTGTCATGCCCATGTTAGGGGGCTGCTGCAGGCTTGGGCCCCCACTAGCTGTGGGCTTGGCAGAAGTGTCAGAACGGGCAGCTCTGCTTCCACCCGGTGTGGGGCAGGGCCTTGGCTGGGCTCCTGGTGTCCTCAAGCGCCCTGTGGGTTTCCCCAGGGCTGCTCTGGTTTCAGCCTCTGCTGGCAAGGAGCTTGTGGCTCAGGGTCTAGGATTTTGTGGGGAGAGTTTATGTGCTTTCTTCTCTGTTTTGCTGTCTTCCAGCCTTTGTCCTTGTAGTCAGATCTGCTTCTTACATCATGGGAATTCCTGCATGGGGTTTTTCTCTGTTTTCTATTGTTTTGTGGCTTGAGACAGGTGAGCAATACACAAGAAAGCTTGATTTGTCTATAGGGGATGGAGGCAGAGAGAAAGCTTCAGATTGTAAAAATAATTTAAAAATACTGCAGGATATTTAGAAAATACTGAAAAGTGCTAAGAGGAGAATTATTTCATGTATGCATTTTTTTTGGAGGGGGAGGAAGGGTACAGGGTCCTACTGAGTACTTCAGGCTAGCCTTGGACTTTAGGCCATCCTTCCGCCTCAGTCTTGATTACAGGCAAGCACTACACCCTTGGCACTTGTGATATTTGATGCATATTTTTCCAGTCTTTCTTTTTTTTAACTGTGTTTTTAAATGGAAGAGTTACATTCTCAAGTTCTAGTTTTACTCATTGGCAATCGAGTTATACTGCCTTTTTCCTCGGCTTGCTGACATAAGAGGAGGAACATTTGGATGCATGGATCTAGCCTTGGCAAAACTGGGGTGGTTGGGGTTGTAGGAGGTGGGGTAGGCAGAATGTAGGCTTGTTAAGAAAGGCTGGAGCTGGGACTAGAGTGGGACTTCATTCTTGCCTTTACAACCCACTACTACTGCTGTAGAGAAAATTGCAGCACACAACTATTATATAGTGACTCTAACTTTGGGCCTAGGAGAACATAGCCGAAGACCCTGACGGCAGTTTTCATATTCTTTGCTGAGGTTTCTCTGATACTTCTTCAGCTGCCTCCCAGACTACCATACTGGTTTGTTTGTTTGTTATTTGTTTTTTTTTTTTCCTTTGGCAGAACCAGGGATTGAACTCAGACCCTTGCGCTTGCCATGGAACTGCTTATTCCACTGAGCCATCTCCCTGGCCCCCTGTTATTTGGTGTTTTTGAGACAGGGTCTCACTATGCTGTTTAGATTGGCCTTGGATTCACTGTTACTGCTTTAGCCTCCCAAGTTCTGGGGTCACAAGAGTGCACCACCACATCCAGAAACTACACATATTTTTGGTTAGCTAACAGGCTGTATTTATTTCACTATTGTCTCCTTTTGATGAAGAATATCACATGATCAAAGCACTTTTATTTTTTGTTTTGCTTATGTTTGCCTTAACATTTTTTTGAATATGTCTTCCTTGACTCCTTTAGTGTGAAGCACTTCTAATGTACTTAGGACAGGGTCTACAGTGTCTATAGGGTCTCACTATGTAGATTGGACTCATAGTGATTCTCCTGTGTTCAGCCTCCCAAGTGCTGGGATTACAGGCATGCACTACCACGCCCAGTCTCAATCACTGTCTCAGCGTGCCCAGGGCTGGGGCTGGCATGGCAGGCCAAAGATTGAACCCTGGCCACTGTGCTCTGCCTAAGTAGGTGCTTTAGTCTGCTGAGCTATCTGGTCGGCCCTGCCTAAGTAGGTGCTTTAGTCTGCTGAGCTATCTGGTCGGCCCTAGCACTTAGCAATCTTTTTTTTTTTTTTTTTTTT
>NW_004524579.1:22992599-22993574 GCF_000260255.1 Octodon degus | reverse complement strand
TTTGCTTTTTGGTCTGGCTTGCTTTCTTGGCCTGATGTCTGGACTGCTAAAGTTTGCTGTCTGGTCTCACATGTGGGACTCAGTCCCAGTTTGGAGAATAGCTATCTCTCCCTGCCTGCTTGCCTACCCTGTCCTGGTCAGTATGTTAAGCATGTCTGAGAGTCTGCCAGAGGATCCCCTGGACTAGGAAGAAAACTCAGAGAGACTGTGGATTTTACCCTGCGTTGGGGGTGGTTGTACTTCTCTCAGGAACATCCTACAACCCTCAGACCTTTGGCTCCCTCTCACCCCTAGCACTAGGGATTGAATCCTGGAACTCTGCTTGGAACTACAAAGAGTTCCATAAAATTTTAAGAAACATTACTTTGGAATCCATCTCCAGTGTCTGTAATCCAACCTGCTGAGGAGACTGTACAAGGGGGATTGGAAGTCACAGAGCAAACCAAGAAATTTAATGAAACCTTTGTCAACAACAATAACAAAAATAAATAAAATGTATGTAGTATGTAGTTTAGTATGAGTATGTAGTTTAGTGGTAAACACTTTGGTGTCATTCATTGTTACACTCGTCCCAATTTGTGTGTTTTTTTTTTTTTTTTAATTAAGTTTGTTTAGGGTAGCTTTTGTTTGATGAATTTTATTTTATTTTTTTAAAATTTTCAACAATTTTATGGAGGTAAACTTGACATACAATAATCTGGATATATTTCAGGTGAAAGTTCATGTTTTCATACACATTATGACCATGCACCAGTCTGGATGATCAAAATAATGTACATATCCATCATTCTCCCAAAGCTCTGCCTGTCCCTTGTCATCCCTCCCTCCCTCCACGTTCACCTCCTCATCCCCAGAAATTTCTAATAAGCTTTCAATTTTTAAAACTATAGCATTTTTTTTTAAATCTTTGCATTATTGTGCCCATGTTCCTTAGTCACTGCCTGTACTCTAAATCATTCAGTTACTCTTTTTTTT
>NW_004524579.1:22967582-22981289 GCF_000260255.1 Octodon degus | reverse complement strand
TCTTAAAGCAGTTTTTTCATCCTTTTGATAGTCTCCACTTTTCAGCCAGTCAGTTATTGCTAAAAAGAATTGAGGCACTTGCTCAGTTACATAGTTTGTGAATGGTAGAGATGGGGCTCAAGTTCCAGTGTGGACTGGGTATTTCCATTTAAAACTCCAAAGAAGTGGACCAACAAAATGTTAGTCTTTGTGCCCAGATCACAGAAGTTATGTGGCTGAGAAGTTTAAGGACACAGACTTCAGAATTCAGATGCTTGTAATACCAGCACTCTGGGAAGCTGAAGCAGGAGGCTCACAAGAGCCTAGCCTGAGCAAGTTAGTAATTTAGCGAGATTCTGCCCCAAAATTAGACAATGGGGCGAGGGTGGCAGTGTACCTTGTGAAAATACCCTGAGTCCCTGAGTTTAGTCCCCAGTACAACAGCAAACAACAGATTTTGAATCTTAGCATTTTGTCTGACAAAATGAAGATAATATAATGATAGCTGTATTATAAGGCTATTGAGATTAAACAAGATGTAAAACACTTTTACATCTTTTGCACACAGCCAGTACTCATCAATGTATATTAGATATAATTATTAATATTAATAATATTTTCAGGGCTGGGGAGATAGCTCAGTAGAATAAGCGCCTGCCTGGTAAGTGCAGGGTCCTGAGTTCAATCCCTGGTACCATAAATAAATAAATAAATAAATAAATAAATATTCTCAGAGTTTGATCTGTTTGACTTTGCCTCTTTGGGTGTAAATAACTAGAAAAGAAAGATTAAAGTTAGTCAGATATGGTGACCCATGCCTGGCATGCTGGGAGATTGAGGCAGGAAGATCACAAATTAAGCCTAGCCTGAGCAACTCAATGATTTAACAAGACTCTCTCTCTCTCAAAAAAAAAAAAAAAACATGTAAAAAAAGGGCTGGGGACGTAGCTCAGTGTGAAGGCCTTGAGTTTAATCCTCAGTACTGGAAAGAAAGAAAGTATGTATCAAGTTGAAGTCATAGGGAGATAAAACAAAGTCCTTGGTCTCTACCCCAAGCCTTGTCTTTTCATTTTTAACAAATAACTGAGAAATTTGGATAATACTGTTGGCTGACATTTAAAATCTCCTGTAGTGTAGCTGGAGGCAGTGATAAAGAGAGCTTTGCTTCCTCCTGTCTCATTTTCTCCACCCGTAAAACATGGAAATACCTGTCTCACTGTTTATGGACCATGTTGTGGCCTTTTAATGCAAAGTGAATGAACTTGTGTCACACGAGTCAGGTCTCTAAAGCTGCCTTTGCAATGCAAAATAAATGGCCTTTCCCCCAGCTCAGTGGGGCTCCTGGGCTTCCAGAAGGTATCAATGCCAATTTGCATGCTTTACTCAAAGTTAGGGGATTTAAAATGAAATGATGCAAACCACAGAGAGTCTTTGTACTTTTCAAATGTCATTCTCTCATCTCTTCATTCTCTAGTTTTTTTCCTAGTAAGTTTTCCAAGCAGGAGTGAGCTTACATCTTTTATAGTTTCTGTGGCAGCAGTTCCCAGCCTGCATTGTAGCCAGTTAGGAGTATAAAACAGTGGGGATTTCCTGGCCCTACCCGGTTTAGAATTGGCAGGTCTGGGATGCGATTGTGGAATTTACATATCTAACGAGCTACCTGAGTGATTCAAGCGCAGGTGGTTCTTGGAGCCCTTGCCTGGAGGACTTGTGTATAGCAGACATTGCGATAGGTCTGGGCCTGAGGTACAGCGTAGAATCAAATGTGAGGATGTTCAGCGGCAGCACCTGGAGACCTTATGGTGACTCGAGGGCTCCAGATGCTCTGTGATTTTCCCCTCCTTGCACTATCTTCTGCCCAAACTCACAGTGGCATGTGAGGGTGATCTGGCTGTGATATCTGTCACCCCGTTGATCTCCAGGGCTAATTTGGATGATCTGGCTGGCTAGGTGGGTGTCCCCTTCCACCCTCAGTGCTCCATGTACCTCTCTCCTGAAGCTGCGTGCTCAGTGGGAGAGGATGACTCTTCCTGAGAGAGGAGGACCACTCCTCAGCAAGGATATATGAGTATGTTTGTGCCCCTGCTAGACCTTTGAAACAAGCTCTCAAACTCACAGGGACAGATGATGTGTGAAAAGGAACGGAGAAACAAGAGAAAGCACACCTGCCTGCTTGAGCTGGGGCCACAGTATTAACCTCCACTTTGAGACTCTTTTTTTTTTTTTTTTTTTTTTTAGAACTTTTTTTTTTTTTTTTTTTTTTTTTTTTTGGCGGAACCGGGGATTGAACTCAGATCCTTGCATTTGCCGGTCAAGCGCTTATCCTACTGAGCCATCTCCCCGGCCCCTACTTTGAGACTCATTGACACTGCCTCCTTTAAACTCCCCTCCTCAGTCTGGGTGTCATGGGCCTTACAGAAGACTCCCCTGCCCCCCGCGCCCCAGAACTAGGGATTGAATGCAGGCCCTTGCACTTGCCAGGCAAATCTTATTCTACTGAGCTATCTCCTTGGCCCCAACTTTTTTTTTAGGTACTGGGTTCGAACGTCAGACCTTGTGCTTGCCAGGCAGGTGCTTATGCCTCTGAGCTATCTCCCTGGCCCCTTCACAAGACTTAGGGGACAGTGCTGGGGATTGAAACAACGCCTTCTGCCTGCTAGTGAAGGCCACTGTTCTACCACTGAACTTAGATGGTCTTCTTTATTCTTTAGTGCACACATGCACCGTGTGGGGCTCATATGTGCTCACTGCTGGTTCTGGCAAGTTTTCTTTTTCTTTTTCTTTTTTAACATTTTTTTTTCTCTCTTAAATAGTATAATTCTTTTATTTTTTATTTTTTTTAAAGTTTATTTAGGGGCTGGTGAGATGGCTCAGTGGTCTAAAGCACCTACTTAGAACAAGCTTAACAAAAGCAAACGGACCGCGGTTCAATCCCCCAGCACCACATGCCAGCCAGCCCTGATCCCTGGTGGGCTGAGCTGGCCACACACACAAATAAATAAAATTAAAAAAAATAAATAAATAAAGTTTATTTAGTGTGTGTGGCCAGCTCAGCCCACCAGGGGGCGGGCCTGGCTGGCATGTGGTGCTGGGGGATTGAACCATGGTCCCTGTGCTTTGCTAAGCTTGTTCCAAGTAGGTGCTTTAGACCACTGAGCCATCTCACCAGCCCCTCTTTTTTATTTTTAAATAATTTCATTGAGAAACAAATAGCAATGAGACAGTTTCAAAACTGACTAGTAGGATAGTTTCAATAATTAATACATTGCATATTGTTGTCTAAGTGGTTATTCATAGTACAAGATGCAGGCATGATATCCTGTCCAAGAACACTATTAGAACGAATGTGGTAAGTTTCCTGTATTAAAACTGAAGTGGTGGGCTGGTGAGATGGCTCAGTGGTCTAAAGCACCTACTTGGAACAAGCTTGGCAAAGCACAGGGACCACGGTTCAATCCCTCAGCACCACATGCCAGCCAGCCGTGCTCCCTGGTGGGCTGAGCTGGCCACACACACACACACACACACACACATATAAATAAATTAAAAAAAAAAAAACTGAAGTGGCCTCATGGTAGAGTGGTGATCTGTTGATTAACACCTGAAAGCCATTTATCTCTTATACTTTGGGCACTATTAAACCTTGTGTTCTGGGTCTCTATGGAATTTCTAGATGCTTTTTTTTTTGGGGTAACATACATAGGGCAAAGTGTATGGGTCAGTTAGTTTTTAAAAAATACATACAGGCACATAACCCCATGCCCACACCTCTACAGAGACATGTTCATAGGGACATGTGTCACATGGATGTGTGCATTTCTGTCATCCTGGAAAGCTCCTTCGAAAGCTCCTTCCTGGCCCTTCCCACTTAGATCCTAATTTCTCCTGAGTTTTATACCATCACTATTTCATTTTATTAAAAAAATCTTTTATCTTTTTGAGAAAGGTTCTCACTATAGAGTTCAGGCTGGCTTTAAACTCACTTTAGAGCCCAGGCTGGCTTCAGACTCACAAAGCTCCTCCTGCCTCAGCCTCCCAAGCACTGGGCTTACAGGCATGCACCATCACACTTGGCCATATTCTTATTTCTTTTACTATAGATTCATCTTCCTGTTACCAGGTTGGGGGTCTTGTTCAAGTTCTTGATGTCCTAAAAGAAGAACTGGGCAAGATATCTAAGAGTACTCATGGGATTAATGATTTATTTGAAAGAAGAAAGACAAAATACACTGCACAGGGTAGGAGCAGGCAGTGAGAAGAGCTCTTGGCTCTGAGGGGGTTGGTGATGAGGGTTTTGCACCTTACAATATAAGGTGGAATTGAGGGTAGTTTGGGGGGGATTGAAGAGTTGGTCTGAAGTATGAGCAGTTTGACTTTGCCTCTCTTTTGGAGTTTTGGACTTTTATCGTCTTTGTAGGAACAGTTATGGTATCCAAAACCCATGGAGGAAGTCAGATCTGCATGTCAGTGGCGTGGTAGGGTTGAAGTCAGCAAGGACTGCAGAAGACCTCTGGGCACATGCTTGGGATTTACTGTATCTTACCTAAGTTACATCGTTACCTGGTTACCTTTTCCTATTGTATTTAGACCTGGGCATCCTGGACCTGGGCTAATGTTTAACTTAGAAGGTGGATCTAGTTCCAGAAAGCAGGCTCCAAGGTGTTTTTTTCTTTTTTCAGCTATTGCCCTTGGTTACCTTGTGTTTTAGGGCAAGTCCAGAAAGTGGGCTATAAGGTGATGGACCTTCCCTTCTTTCTCCAGCCTTTTCCTAGCTCATGCCTCAACTTCCCCCCTGAGAGACACAATCCTCGTACATTAATGGGATGTTGAGGGTCTGGTGGTGTCTTCTTCTGAAGCTGCTTCCAGCTGAGAGTGGCTATTGTTCCTATCTATCAGGGGCTGTGGATCTCTTTCCCTGACTAATTTAGGAGCTAGAGAAAGAGTGTGTCCACTGTAGTTTCTTGATCTAGGGTGGAATTTGGGCATGGTAACATGGTCTGGGTGAGTTGTGTGAGTTGGCTTAAAGTAGGAAGATTGAGCAGCTTACTTTGTAGCCCAGGATGGTTTTGAACTTTCAGTAATCCTCCTTTTAACTTGCAGCAACCCTCTTCCTGCCAATGGTGGGGTTACAGGAGTGTGCCACCACGCCTGACTATGAGCAGCTTCTTTAAGGGTTGTGTTAGAAGGTGTATATTTGGGTTCTTTTGCAGTTGAGACAAGCTCATAACCTCTGTTGAACCATCATTTTCAGGTAAGTTTATTGGCTTCTGAAAGCAATCAATTTTGTGAGATACTGAGTAGAAAGTGTCCAAACCAAAGTATTAAAAAACTTTCCACAGTAGACTAAGAAAGCATAGTAACCAGGAGAGCCATCCCCGAGTATATTTCCAAGAAATCCAGCTGCTTAGCCCTTGTTCTCTTAATCAAGATGCTTGGTTTCTGAGGGCATTTTAAAGTGTTGTACAATACCTGATGGGTGGGTATAGTAATAGCATTGTTCTTTCAGAGCTACTCAGGGACCTTCCCGGGTTGCATTGTAGACTTCTGTGATTTTGAAAGGCCACTGTGGCTAAGGAGTTTATTTGATCTTTTAAGTCCCTTCAGGTTGTAGAATCCTTGTCCTCTCTGGGCAAAGCCTTCAGAGAGCTTGAAGGAAAGGCTGTAGAAGATGTGGGAGGCTATTCCTAGCCCTGTAACTCCTGTTCCTACTCCCATGGTGATTCCCAAGCCCACCAAGATGCCAACTGGAGTAACTGCTCTTTTGGGTTGAATGAAGGTGGAAAGAGCATTTGGAAAAAGCTGATGTTGGGAGGAATTTATATATTAGGGACTAGATAAGTTATGGTACAAACACCTGTCCAGTTGGAAGAAAGGCATAGGAAGGCTTTATGCCTACAAAGAACGCTCCCGTGTTCTACAAAGACAAGTGCCAAAATCTAGCTAAAAAGGGGATGTTGTGTAAGTGCTGGTGGCTTTCCTGAAGAAATATCAAGTTGCAAATGCCATTTCTGTTAATGGTTGAAAAGAGGAAGGTTGTGGTTGAGATACACTTGGGTCTTGTTTTCTTGAAAGAGGTAATTTCTCTGAATTGATGAAAAACTATATGTCCATGTTGACAAGGAAGCGCTATATTGGCAATGAGTGGCCAGGATCGAGGCAAAACCAGTAAACTAGAGGTCAGATTAGGGATTTGGAGGTGTGGTCATCCTTGACAAAAGTCAGAATTTTTCTCTTTTTTTTTTTTTTTTTTGAACCGGTGATTGAACTCAGGTCCTTGTACTTGCCAGGGAAGCGCTTATTCTACTGAACTATCTCCCTGGCCCCTAGAATTTTTATCTTGCTTCTTGAGTGAGTTTGTTAAAGTGAGAAAGGGAGAAACTCAGACTGGTTTAGAGAAAACATTGTGGTGGACAAGATGGTAGACTCTAGACTTGTGGTCTAAGGTATAGGTAGAGTTAGGAGTGACATTGCCTGTAGTCTGAGAATGCTGAGGGTGATATATGGCCTCTGTACAGATTGGAGGTTGAGTAACAAGGGAGACTCCTGAAAAAATTGGACCAGAAATATAGATATCATAAGTGGTTTAAATTTTGCAGTGTGAATTTGTATAAGAGAACTGGTGGAAGTATAAGGCATGAGAGATGAGAGTGTAAAAATGTCCTGAGGACAGTCTAGTCTAGTCAGAAGGATCCATAGGATATGCCTGGAAAGTTCATAGGAGCAAACTTGTGCTAGGGATTTATTGGTAGACTTGAAGAGAGATATTTTGAGTAGATAGAGATAAGGAAAAAGTTTGGGATTGATAGTGAGTTGGATACTAATGATAGGTAACATTATGTAGCAAGTCATGGCAAGTAGCTGGGAGATTTTATAAACATGTTAGGATTTTGATGCAGTGAGCAGATTATTTGTAGTATCAGAGAGTAAGCTGGAGTAGGCAGGAAAATGACCAAACAAGAATGCAGAATAGAAGCTTCAAGCATACAGTAAGTGCCCAATGGTTATTGCTCAAGGAAAGTCCTAATGTCTTCTCAAGTACCATCTGATAAAGTCTCCTTATAACAGAAAGTTCCAAACAAAGCTTTTTTAAAAAAATGTATTTAGTATAGGGTCTACAGGATCTCACTACACAGTTTGGATTTGTAGCGATCCTCCTGTTTTCAGCCTACCAAGCGCTGGGATTACAGGCACATGCCACAACTCCTGGGCTCAATCACCATCTCAGCTTGCCTTGGGGGCAGGGCTGGCACAGCAGGCCAGGGATCAAACCCAGGTCCCTGTGTCTGCCTAAGCAGGTGCTTTAATCCCTGAGCTATCTGACTGGTCCTCCTAACAAAGCTTTTGAATGTATCAAGATTTAAAAGAATATCTCAACAATATCAGTTAAAGCGGTTAAGATTATATGAAAGCATTTAGAAATACGATCACCATTTTTACTCATTAGAGAATGACTTATCCGTAGTTGGATTTTTTCATTTCCTTTTGAAAAGATACTTGAGATCCTCAGCACATTCAAAAGAATATTTTGTCTCTCTCTTTTTTTTTTTTTGGCAGAACTGGGGATTGAACTCGGGCCCTTGCACTTGCCAGGGAAATGCTTATTCCACTGAGCCATCTTCCAGGCCCTATTTGGTCTCTTCTGATGGTTGCTTGTCTCACTCAGGTGGCTTACGTGGTTCTGGCTTGACCCTGGAAAGGTGAATCCAGCTATCCAAACCTGTCAGTTTTTTTTTTTTCGGAACCGGGGATTGAACTCAGGCCCTTGCACTTGCCAGGGAAGCGCTTATTCCACTGAGCCATCTCCCCGGCCCCAAATGGATTTTTCTTTTTTTTGTGGAACCGGGGATTGAACTCAGGCCCTTGTGCTCACTAGGCAAGACACCTGTCAGTTTTTTAAAAAATTAAAATTTTTTCTACACCTGTCAATTTTACAGCATTTGGAATGGCTAAAATGACTGAGAAAGAGCCTCTCTAGTTTGGGGCTAACTGGTCTGCTGGAGTTTTAAGAAGCCACTTGGACCCCAGGGTAGACACTAAGTGGTCTCTCAGGTCTATGAGCTAGCAGGACTTTATTTCCATACTGTTGAATAGCTTGTTGAATTTCTCCCAGGTTGATAATATACTGTGAGATTCTAGTGGCCTCAGGACTAATCACGATGTCAGAAGATAGAAAAGGTCTCCCATATACTATTTCATATACTCATATTCAGCTCTACCTTTTGGGTGTTTTACATTCTCATGAGGGTTGTTAGCAGTTAAGACTAAGCAGTCTCATGGCAAGTTTTATCAGAGTTTGTTTTATGATCTGGTTGGCTCTGTTGACCTTCCCAGAAGACTGAGGTCTCCCTGCAGAGTGGAGAGAGTATTTTATTCTTTTTTTTTTTTTTTTTTCGGAAGCAGGGATTGAACTCAGGTCCTTATGCTTTCCAGGCAAGCGCTTATTCTACTGAGCCATCTCCCTGGCCCCCCAAGTATTTTATTCTTAAAACCTTTGCTACTCCTTGAGTTACCTGAGAGGCAGAAGGAAGCCTGTTGTTGCTCTTAAGGGATGGAGCTGCGGAAAAAAGGGATGATTTCCTGAGGAGTATTTTGACCGCTTCTTTGGCTTTTTCCAAGTGAATAGAGAAAGCCTTAGTCCAATCCAACCCATGAAAGCATCAATCAGGACCAGTATTTGTTTAAACCCTCCACATGGTGGCATGTGAGTAAAGTCCAATTATTAGTTCTCTCCAGTATATCTTCTTTTCCTCTCTATAGACTCTAACAAAGGAAGTGGCCTGGGTTTGACAGCCTTTTTTATAGGTACTGATAGGGCAAGCTTGGCAGACCTGCTGAGTGATTGCTGTTGGCCTTGGCCCATGAGAAAAAAACTTGAGTGATTATTTCTTTTGCAGCACCTCTACCCGTGTGAAAGAATCATGAAGATTTTTTTTACAGCTTTGTAACTCTTGAGGAAGGACTAGTTTATTTCCCAGATATCATCGTGATGCCTGTCTGACTTTTCCTTGTCCAAAGGGCTGTTTATCTTCTTGGAGGTTATAAGTGGGTTTAAGTGGTTCCTTAGGAACTGAGAATGAAGATAGGGTCTTGAGAGGATGCAAGGCTGTGCTTTTTGCTTCTTTATCAGCCTTTTTGTTTTTCCAGGAGATTTTAGACTGGTGTCCCTTGCAATGAATGACAGTGATGCCTCTGGGAAAATGGACTGTCTCCAGGAGCCTTAAAATCTCCTGCCTGGGGCCAGGGAGGTGGCTCAGTAGGATAAGCGCTTGACTGGCAAACTCAAGGATCTGAGTTCAATCCCTGGTTCTAAAAAAAAAAAAAAAAATCTCCTGCCTGTGTTTTATAGATGGTTGTTAGTGCTTGAGACTTTCTATCCAATCTCAAATTGAGTGTCTATAGGAGTTAGAAACCACTATTCCAGCAAAGGAAGAAGCTGTTGCTTCGTGGCAGGGGGTCTGAGATCACAGGTGCCTGGACCTGGTTCTGAGGCAGTTGTCATTCCCTTGGAGTAAGACTATGTGCAAAATGTTGAGCTCTCTGGAGGGATGTTTGAGATTTTTTTTTTCTTTTGAGAACTTATATCCCTTTTAGGCCAGAAAATTGAGTTTTGACAGTATTATGGTTGGGTACCTCCCAAGTTGTGCATCAAATTAGGGTATAGCCTTTACACTGTAGGAGCTTTCCCTGTGTAAGTCTTAGGTCTCTGAAATATTTTCATAGTGCCAAAACAAAAGGTGGGGCAATCCCTAAAACCTGGTGAGAACATTGTCTAAGTGTATGGTTTTTCTTTTGTGATGAGATTTTCCCTTTCAAAGACAAATAGAAATTGAGAGTCTCAGTGAAAAGAAACAGAAAATAAAGCATTTTGAGGTGCAATTTGTGTCTTCTGGAATACTTGTGTATAATAATTGTGTATGGATCTGCCTCTGGAGGGTGGATTGGTATTACTACCTTATTAATGAGGCAGAGGTCTGGTATTATTTGATGTTCTCCAGAGGGCTTTACAATAAGGAGAATAAGAATTTGCAAATGGATTGACAAGATTGTAGAAGACCTTGTTTGAGAAACCTGTCTACGAGAGGCTGGAAACCTTTACAGTACTCTTGTTTGATAGAGTATTGCCTTTGGTTGGGAAACTGGTTATGATCTTTCAGTTTTATAATTACTGGTGCTGCTGATCTTTCCCTCCTGTGAGTGTCATCACATCATGCAACATGAGTTAGCTACTCAGTGAGAGAGGTTTGATGTAGTCCCGAGAGGAAAAATGTATTTTGGCCTGTGCCAGAATTGGAGAATAGCTCCTAATTTTGATAATAAATCTCTTCCAGATAAGGGAGCAGGGCATCATAGAACAATTAGGAATTCATGCCTAGTCATTTCCTTCTTTCTCCAATCTTTTCCTTTGGTGTCTTCTGCCTCACTGCCTGTCCTAGAACTTCATATACATGGACAGTGAATTCCTTTTTTGCACCTAGCAAACCCTGACTTAGCATAGTGGTTTTTGAGACTCATCCCTGTTTTATAGATCAGTAGTTCTTTCCTTTTCATTTAGTAGTATTCTATTGTATGACTGTAACATAGATTACTTAGTGATTCCTTAGTTGTTAGGTATTAGAGTTGTTTAATTTTTTGGTTACTATAAATAAAATTCAAGAGGGCTGGCAAGATATCTCAGTCGAATAAGCTCTTGCCTGGCAAGCACAAGGGCCTAAGTTCAATCCCTGGTTCTGGGAAAAAAAAAAAAAAAAAAAAAAAAAAATCAAGCGGATATTCTTTTTATTTTATTTTCAAAAGAAGATGATAGGAAATTAACAGTGGTTGTTATATCACATATTGTTATCTTCAAAATAGTCATTCAGATTACTGGATATAGACATGCAAATTTTTTTTTTTTTTTTTTGTGGAACCAGGGATTGAACTCAGATCCTTGCTTTTGCCAGTCAAACGCTTATCCTACTGAGCCATCTCCCCGGCCCCTAGACATGCAAAATTGATGAAACAGTTAAGCATCAACTGTTTCAATAAACCAATAGAAATTAGTAATACAACTATCCTAGCTATCTTGTGTATGCCAGTGGATATTCTATACAGTGTTTTTTTGGATGCATGTTTTAATTTCACTTAACTGCTTAATAGTTGCATTTGGGTTGAAGGATATGTGCATGTTTAGCTTTTGAAATATTACCAAACCTCCTTTAGAATGATTGTGCCATTTTAAACTCCTGTTAATAATTCTAAAGAGCTCTGAGCATTCAGCATCCTTGCAATCAAGTTTGACTTTAACTTTCATTGTTCTAGTGTGCATGAAGTAGGCTAGCATAGTGGCTTTCATTTGAATTTCCTTGGTGATTGTAATGTTGAGGAATTTTTCACGAGCTTTTTTTTTTTTTTTTTTTTCCAGAACCGGGGATTGAACACAGGTCCTTGCGCCTGCCAGGGAAGTGCTTTTTCTACTGAGCCATCTCCCTGGCCCCTGCATGAGCTTTTAATTTAATTTAATTTTGTTTTTTTAACTACTCCCTATGTTGCTCAGGCTGGCCTTGAACTCATGGTGGTTCTTTTGCCTCAGCTTCCCAAGTGCTAGGATTACACCATGCTTGGCTTCATGAACTTTTTGGCAAAAGGGATATCTTTTTTGAAGTGTCTTGGTTTAATTGAGTTGGAAAAATTTGAAACCAGGTGTTGAAAATCCTCTTTGTTTTTCTCTTTTGGTTTACTTTAGTTCTTTGTAATTCTTCATAAATTTTAGGTTAACTTGCACGTACCTACAAAAGAGACTTAAGATTTTGATGGTGGTTGTGTTGCATGTATAGATCAATGTAGACAATGCTGTTATGAAAGGAAAGAAAGGAAAAGTAAAAGGAAAGAAGGAAAACATGGAAACAAAGCTTTTTAAATGGGGTGGGAAAGAGGGATTGAAGGGAGGGTAAGGGAATAGGGAAATATTATATCGTGAACAAGTACAAATTCTCTATGATGAATGTGATTGTTATGTATATTTAAATATACCAGTAAAATCTAATTTAAAAAAGAGAATGCAGATGTTAACAGTTTACTCTTTTAGTTCACAAACATGCAGTATGTTCACTATCACTAAGGCCTTCATTCCTTTCAACAATATTTTTTTCTAATTCCAGTCAATGTATTTCACACATATATTTTCATACCCATATTTCTTAGGTATTCTAGAATAGTTTATCATTTTTATGGCATTGTACATGATGTTTAAGAGTTTTCCTTAACCATGTAGAAATATAATTGGGGTATTTTTGTATATGTTCCTATGTCTTGTAAGCTTATTACATTTATTTAGTAAAAGTAATTTTTATCAACTTTTTAAGATTTTTCTATATACTTAATTATGCTGTTTACAAATTAAGGCAGTTTGACTTGTTTTGTTTTGTTTTTGAGATAGGGTTTTGCCAGGTAGTCCAGGCTGGTCACAAACTGACATGTGCCGCCATGCCTGACTGTGATATACTCTACTTTTATATGTTCCTCAGTATTGCATGTTTTTTTGAACCAGGGATTGAACTCAGGCCTTTGCGCTTGCCAGGGAAGCGCTTATTCTACTGAGCCATCTCCCTGGCCCCTGCATATTAATGTCTTGGAAAATATTTTTACATCTGCTCATAAAAGATTATACTGTAATGCCTTTTCTTTTCTTTTTTTTTTTTTTGGTACGCCTTTTTTTTGGTTGCCTTTTCTTTAATATGCCTTCATTTATTTTTTGGTAACAGTATTTTGATTTGTAAAATCGTGTTTGGATTCATGAAATGACCAGTATTTGAATTCTCTGTTTTCTGAAAGAATTTAATGGCATTTATGCTTTTAAATAGTTGACAGAATTCTACAATAAATTCTCTTGGGTTGTATCTTTTCATTGTAAAAAGTCTTTCAGTTATGAATCCAGCTTTGTTAAAGATGTAGGGCTACTCAGATATCTGTTTTATTCTGTGTCTTTCAAAGACATTTCATTGTAGTTTATTATATTCCATTATTATTTTAATATCTGTAGAATCTAACATTGATTAAAAATCTGTATTTGTGTTTCTTCTTTTGGTAGTTTTCTCTGATCTTCTGACTTATTTTTTTGGCCAACCTAGCTAATTTATCTATCTATCTATCTATCTATCTATCTATATATTTAGTATAGGTCTACAGGGTCTCACTGTGCAGATCAGGCTCATAGCAGTCCTCCTCTTTGCAGCCTCTTAAGTGCTGTGATTGTAGGCATGTGCCACCACACCCAGTCTCAGTCATTGTCTCAGCACATCACAGAGGCAGGACCTGCACGGCACGCTGCTAGCTTATTGATTTTTAGTAAACTTTTCAAAAGGCTAATTTTTGATTACATTAATGTTTTCTGTTGTTTATTCTATTTCATTATATTCCAGTATTAATATTTATTTTTTCTACCTACTACAGTTTAATTTATTTCTCCTTTTCTAGCTACTTAAGTTAATTGATTCTTAAATCTTTTTTTAATGTACTTGGTACAGGGTCTCACTGCGCAGCTTGGACTGTAGTGATCCTCTTGTTTTTAGCCTCTCCAGCGCTGGGATTACAGTGGTTCCCCACTCCTCCTGGTTTCAGCGGTGGGCTCAGCATGCCCCAGGTGGGGGCAGCAAGATATGTGGTACCAGGATCCAATGGGTTGGGTCCCTAATCCCATTTTTTTTCCTGTGGCCAGCTCAGCCCACCCTGGGGGTAAGGCTGGCGTGGCAT
>NW_004524579.1:22963345-22967437 GCF_000260255.1 Octodon degus | reverse complement strand
TCTAATCCCATTTTTTTTAGACAGGGTCTTTCTATGTAGTTCAGCCTGGACTTGAACTCATTACATAGCACAAACTGGCCTTGAACTCTCAAAGGGCAATTCTACTGCCTCAACTTTTCAGGGCTGAGATTACACTCATATACCACCATGCCTGGCTAGACCACTAATTTAAAATTATTTTTTCTTTTCTAATGTAGGTATCCAGACCTATAATGTTTTAAATTTTGTTATCTCTCAACAAGTTATTTTTTCATTGTCTATTGGTTTGAAGTATTTAACAATTTCTCATGTGAGTCTTATGCATTTTAAAATACTTATTTTTGGGGCTGACGAGATAGCTCAGTGGCTTAAGCTCCTGCCTAGCAAACATAAGGTCATAAGTTTGATCCCCAGTATCAAAATAAATATAATACTCATTTTATTTTATTTGACAACTCTAGCATATTCTCTCTCTCTCTCTCTCTCTCTCTCTCTCTCTCTCTCTCTCTCTCTCTTTCTCTCTGTCTCTCTCAATCTATTTGGTGCAGGGACCTTGCTATGCAGCTTGGACTCATAGTGACCCTCCTGTTTCAGCCTCCCCAGTGCTGGGATTACAGGCCTGCACCACCACACCTAGTCTTGGTGGCCCACTATATACACCCAGGGTGGGGCTGACATGGCATGTGGTACCAGGAATTGACCTCAGACCATGAGGTTGCCTAGGCAGGTGCTTAAGACCACTGAGCAGGCGCTTAGACCTCTGAGCTATCTCCTTGGCCCCTTAGTCTCTTTCTACTGCATTCATTACATATTTCTTTGTAGTTTTATATCCTTAGTTCAGGATTTTCCTGGTACGTACCTATTTGTTTTATGTACTTTTTTTTTTTTTTTTTACTCCAGCTCTGGTAATTGAACTCAGGGTCATTCTGTCTCTGAACTATATTCCTAGACCTTTTTATTGTTTATGATGGGGCAGGTTCTTGCTAAGTTGCCCAGGTAGGACTCAAATTCATAGCCGTCTTGCCTCAGCCTTCAGTGTGGTGTGATTATAGGCATGCACCACCATGCCTGGGTTATTGTACCTGTTATATGTACATGAGTCCCTAGATGAATGGTAGCCCCCCAATACAAAATTCTATCTTATACTTGTAAAATTTTTAGTACTTTGTATATAGTTACTCTGAAGTTAACTGACATCATAGCTACCATTAATGTGAGAGCTATTGTGGGTGAATCTAAGATGTCTATAAGAAGTCAATAAATTTTTAAAAAGATGATAACCAATGACACAAAATAGAGAAAACATGTATAAAGGTCCTGGGGTAGAAATGCATATTGTCCTTTTGGTGGCAAGGGACAAAAAAAAGTTCGGGAAAATCTGGGAAAGAAGTCAAGGATATGGTGCAGAGGCTCTGATAATCAGGCTGGGTGTGTCGGAGCCGTCAGTTTGGCACATCTGATGGAGATCTGTGGCACTCCTCTAGTGTCTCTTCACTTCACTGTACCTTGGACTACAGTCACACTTTCCTTTTCTGCTATGTCCTCATGACCCAATTCCAGCCAGTCAGTTTACCACTCATGTGCTCTCAAGGACACAGAAAGACGTTTTCAGGGGCCCGGGAGATAGCTCAGTAGAATAAGCACTTGCCTGGCAAGCACAAGGGCCTGAGTTCAATCCCTGGTTCTGCAAAAAAGAAAGAAAGAAAAAAAGAAAAAAAAAGAAAGAAAGAGAGAGAGAGAGAGAGAGAGAGAGAGAGAGAGAGAGAGAGAGAAAGAAGTTTCTGAGCCAAATTTCCCACCACTTTGAACTTGACCTTGGTGGCTTTTTTGTCTTATGAGGGTTGCCTCAAAGTGTGTAGACATGGTTAGATTGGAGTATGTAGACACCTCTGAAGCAGCAATTTTTAGTTTTTAAAATTGGCATCTGGAGGAGGCATCATAATCCCTGACTTGAAATTATACTACAAAGCTACTGTAATAAAATCATCATGGTACTGGCCGAAACACAGACCTGAGGATCATTGGAACAGATTAGGAGAGGCTGACACAACCGTAGTCACAAACACACTCACCTTATTTTTGATAAAGAGAACACAAATAGTCACTGAAAGAAAGATAAGCCTCTTTAATCAGTGTTGATGAAGTCAAAATGGATCAAAGATATAAATAGTAAAACAAAAACTCTACATCTACTGGAAGAGAAATTAAGTAGGAGGGTAGGAGGGGCCGGGGAGTAGGCTTAGTGGGCCTGAGTTCAATCCCTGGTTCTGAAAAAAAAAAAAAAAAAGTAGGAATTCTTGAAGACTTAGGGGTAGGCAGAGACTTTATAAACAAAACCCAAACTACATGGGAAACACTTCAAAGAATCAACAACTGGAATATCATCTTATTAAAAAGTTTTTGTACAGCAAAAGAAATCAACAAAGTGATAAGACAACCTGGAAGAGCAGGAAATAATTTTAGCTAACTGTCCCTCAGACAAAGAATTTCTATTTAAAACATATAAAGAATTGAAAAAAGCAGGCCCCAAAATTCAAAGCGTCAATCCAAAACTAGGCATCTGAGATGAACACAAACTTTTCAGATGAATAAGTACAATGGCAAATAAATATATGAAGACATGTTCAATGTCACTACTCATTCAAGAAATGAAAATTAAAAAAGAAAGACTGGCAACTGAGAGTTCTGGTATTTTGGGTTGTTTCCAGGAAACTCTGTTTAAGCTATACCCTTTTTCTCTCAGAGTATCTGAAATTTTACTTAAGAAAAAGGGAAACCACCTTCTAAATAAACATTGTAAGACAGAATAACTCAAGCATCTTTCTTTGGGAGGATCAAAGACTTCTGCCCACAAATCAATTTTGACATTGATGCTTTGTATTCATTTGTTCAGGAGTCTTTGTTTCAGTGTTCTTTTCTGATATAACTGGCTGGAAATAGAATAGGCTTTTTGATTTTGTAGATTTTTACAATAGGCCTTTGATGTACATAATATTAACATAGATTTCTTTCTTTCTTTTTTTTTTTTTTTTTCAGGAGAGAGTTATAGGGGTATCCCAAGACTGAATGTAATCCCAAGTACTTGTGATAGGGTTTGGGCAGAAAGGCTACTTCGCTGATAGGAAGTGCGAGATTCAGATGCTGGGCACTTTGAGACTGAGGGGTCTCTGTGGTGGGGGGAAGGCTTTGTGGGGACTATTTTTGGGCTCCCCACAGCCTAAATCTATGCTGAAATAATAGTCATAAAGCTGAGAAGTTAACATATTTCTGACTTAGATTTATTCGTATGTCTACCTGTAAAATTGGTGATACATAAATGTATTCTAAAAATGCAGTGTGAGGTATGGCTACCTGAGTTTTCAGAGGTCATGTTAAGTCACCTTCAGGTCTTGGTGCTGCTGGATATCTCTGGAACCACTGCTCATCCTGACCACATGAGTTGCAGCAAGTGGAAGAGAGTACTCTGCTTCTGCAGTGTCCTGGGTGGGCAGAGAAATAGCTTTAGAAATCCCTCACCCCACCCTGAGCTGCACGGGCTCTGCAGCCTGGGGCTGGGAAAGAAGGGGCCTTTTTGTGTGCTGTGCTTTGGCTGGGCTAGGGTGGATGTGTCCAAAGGGCCATCCTGGGATGGCACACCCTTGAATAAAATATGACTAAAGTACTGATTTTAAACATATAAGCCTTTTCTCCTAAATTGGGGGGCAGTGACCACATGGCAGGTGCCATGCCGGCTGCTGGCTCCCCTTCCCCTACTACCCTAGTAGGGTAGTAGGCCCTTTTCTCCCATTCTGCGGCAGGAACTGGCAACACCTGGGTCTGCAATGGGGCTCACTGGCCATGGGAAGAGATGTCAGAGTCACGCTTGGTGGCAAGTTGGAGGAAATACTGAAAAAATCATCCTTACCATAGGCCCTGGTTTCTGTGGACCTGAACATGACTCAGTTTTCCCCAGCAGTCTGAAGATGTGCACAGAGGACCGCAGCAGGCACAGGGCTCCTCCTCCCTCCTCTGGCCTGACTTGGGGCAGGAGTGGAAGGGAGGGAGGGGCTCCTGCCAAGCCTGTCTCTCATCCATGTGCCTCATTCCTTTGCTGCTTCTTTTCTGTTTTGTGGC
>NW_004524579.1:22959293-22963129 GCF_000260255.1 Octodon degus | reverse complement strand
ACTGAGCCATCTCCCTGTCTCCCTGGCCCCTGGTTTCTTCATTTAAAAGAAAAAAGCTCTTCTACAGTTGTATGCACTTTTACTTTTTTTGTTTTTTTGGTCATTTGTCTTTTTTTTTTTTTTTTTCCTGGAGGAATATTTATTTATGACAATGACACTGACTGGGATTGGTTGCTTGTCTTAAGGGCAAAGCAATTCAGGCAAGTCCCGCTACCAGCTTGCTGACCCCTTTATCCCACCTACTCTTCAGGCCTCAGGGCTGCTGTCTGTGCTGTTCCTGGCCTGATACCATGTTGTCTTCTCCACCAGAGCACTGATATCCTCAGCACCATTGGCTACGATACCATCATCCATCATCTGAACAATGGCCGCAAGAACTGCAAAGAGTTTGAGGACTTTTTAAAAGAAAGGTATGCTGCTTTGTCTTTTTAAAAGATGGCGGGCCAAGATGGTTGTTACCCAAGTAAGGAACAGTGATTTTGTAAATTTTTTAAAACAGTACTGGAGATTAAACCCAGGGCCTTCACAGTGAGCTGCATTCCCAGCTATTTTGTTTTTATTAGTTTGCGATAGGATCTTGCTAAATTCCTAAATTGCCTAGCCTGGGCGTGGACTTGTGGCTGTCCTGCCTCAGCCTCCCAAAATGGTGAGATTACAGGCTTACCATGCCACCCTGACTGAATGTAATGTTATTGATTGTGCTTAGCATTTCTGAAGATCTGCTATAGATTACCCAGTGACTCCCCAAGAAGTAAATGGTATCTCTGTTCTGAAGTTCTTGGATACCAGCCTGAGAGATAAGATTTATAAATGAAATAGAAAACAAAATGTAAATACACAAAATACATTAAGTAGTGTGAGATGAATAACATTCAAAGACCCCATGGGAGAAGGAGATTGTTGAAGTGTGTGTGTGTGGGGGGAATGTAGCATCAGAGAGGAGGAGATCCTTGATGTAGAGGAGGTGCAGGTGTGTCTGATACTGTGGGAGAACAAAAGGCTTGGAGTGGGGTGAGCATGGCCAGAGGGGTCCAGAGGACCACAGCCCCATCAGAGACCAGAAAGGCGAGGGCAGGACCCTGCTGTCTTGTAGGTCCAGGGGAGGACGTGTTGCATATCTTTCTGTTGACTTCGAGTGTCACCGACAGCGCTTGGAGTGTGCTGACTTACACTCCATAATCCCCAGGTCTCCCTCCAGCATCACCTGGCATCCTCCCGTTGTCATTGCACCTTTTATTTTATTATTTTTTAACCAGGTACTTCAGTTTTTCTTTTAATAAAATCAGAATATGCGCAGCACATGCAGTGCTAGCATCTAATATAGTAAACAATTGCTAAAGTGACAGTGACTTGAGGTTTAATGTCTACATCAGCAAATTTAACATGATTCTTACATGAATTTTAAAGCTTTTAGTTGAAAGCGTTGTGTGCTGATTAAACTTGCTCAGATGCTAGTAGTGAGTGTTCAGCTCACTGATTACGCCAGTATGACAAAGATAACCACTTATTTGAGGATTAAAATTCACTCAAAAAATTCGACTAAACAAAACTCATACAACAAAGATCCGACAGTCTAGACACTTCAGTATTTTGAAGTGTTCCATGAATATGATAAGACAAGTATAATTAAACCTTGGCATGATTTGATTTGAAGTCATCAATTTTGTTTTTTCTAATATCAAAAAGTTATGGCTACCCTGCCAATGCTGGGTCTGCTTAATTTTATTTAAGAGTTTAATATGTCTTAATGTTACAAGCTCACAATACCCTGAAATACAGAATTTCCGCATATGGTGACATTAAACATTCAAGTGCCAGTGATTTTTGTTGTCTTTTAGTCAAGTTTCTTTATTGATCACTTAAGAGATGCTGTCTTAGTTACTCTTCTCTCATTGCTCAGACAAAATACCCAAAACTCAAAATGAAGGAGGGAAAGGTTTATTTAGCTAACAGTGGAGGTTTAAGTCCATACTCAGCTGGCTCCAAGGCACAGTGGCATGTGGCAGAGGGCAGCAGTTCATGGTGGCAGGAAACAGCAAAAACAGCAAGAGCAAACTGGAGGAGTAGCAGCAACAATGGCTACAGAGAGCAAGTCTGTCTCCCTTACGTTGCATTCAGGCTGTCTGCCCCGGGCTGGGTGTAGTACTCACACCTATAATCTCAGCAGCACTCACACCCATAATCCTGACACTGGATCATGAAACAATCACCAACTCCAGAAGCTGCCCCATGACTGCATGAGGCTTTGAGGGGGGACAACTACACAAATTAAAACAACACTGAGATTCCCTTTCATTCCAGAAAGAATGGCTATCATCAGGTGGTCAATAACAAATGCTGTAGGGACGGACTGTGGGGGAAAATGGACTTTTCTCCACTGTTGGTGGGAGTGCAGACTGGTGCAGCCACTGTGGAAATCAGGACGGAGACTCCCCAAAAAACTAGGATGAGAGCTTCCATTCAACCTAGCTATTTCCTTCCTGGGTATCTTCCTGGAAGAATTAAAAGCATCATAGCACAGTGATATGTGTACATCCATGTTTATAGCAGTGCAATTAATTTGTCACAGCTAAAGCTTGGAAACAAACCAAATACCCATCAACTAAGGAATGGATAAAAAAGATGTGGTAGTTTTAACACTGGAATTCTACTCACTATAAAGAAGAATAAACTTGAGACTTTTATCGGTAAGTGCAATTTGAGACTATGCTCATAAGTGGAATAAATCAGACTCACATATCATCTTATCTCCCTGGTATGAGAAACTGAAAGAGTAAATAAAGTCCAAAACGTACAGTAGATGTTGTGAAATGTGAAGTAATTGTTCAGAAGGAAAAAGAAACTAGGATAGAGGAATGGGAAAAGAAGGAAAAAGAAAAAAAAATAATCAAGATAGTTATACTACTAGTTCTTCTTAGTTTGTTGAAAAGAAAGGTTTACACTAATACTGTTTGGAGAATTTTTTATGCTAATGTCTTGAACTGTGAGTAACTACCTCAAAGATAACAATATTCAATGTTTTTTTTTGTTTTTTTTTTTGCTGGCTCAGGCTGCCTTAATGGCAGGACTGGTGTGGCTTATGGCAGTGGGGATTGAACCACAAGCCCCCTGTGCCTGAATGAGTTTGCCCAAGTATGCGCTTTAAACAACTGAGCTAACTGGCAAGCCCCCAGAATATTCAATGTATTAACTATTGTTTTTTTTTATTATCTTGTTATGAAATTTGTGTTTTACTTTTTTCTATAAAATAAATATAGGGCCAGTGAAATAGCTCAGTGGACTAAGTGCCTGCTTAGGCAAGCACACGGACCAGGGTTTGATCCCTGGCACCATATGCCGCGCTGGCCACTGAGATCAGGCATGGTAGCACATACCTGTAATTCCGGTGCTGAGGAGGCTGAACATAGGAAGATCACTACGAGTCCAGCTTCATATTTGGACCCTGTACCAAATACATAAAAAAAAATTAAAATACTTTCAAATAATAGGGCTGGGGATGCAGCACAGTAGCACAGTGCCTGTCTGCCAAGTGCAGGGATCTGAGTTTGATTTCCAGTACAAGAAAACAAAAAAATCCCCAAATCCCCAAAATAAAAAAGTTTCAAAGAATAACTTTTAGGCTTATAAAAATAAATATTTGTCAAAATGTTTAATAGATATTACATAAAACTAGCAGCAAAAAGTGTCTAGAAATGTGCTATGTGCAAATAATTTTCTTTCTGTCATTCCCATGGTCTCGGATAAATTTTAGAAATTATTCCATCCTCTTCCTTGACAAATTGCATTCAGTAATCTCCAAGAGATAAAATAAGTTTGCAAGTTTTAAGGCTATATAT
>NW_004524579.1:22953383-22959048 GCF_000260255.1 Octodon degus | reverse complement strand
AGGGCTCTACAAAACCCAGCACTACATGCCACACTGGCCCCACCCTCCTGGGTGTGCTGAGCTGGCCGAGTCTGGGAGTGGTGGTTAATGCCTGTAATCCTGGTACTGTGGAGGCTGAAAATACGTGGATCACTGTGAGTCTGGGCTATGTAGTGAGACCCTGAACCAAATACATTAAAAAAAAAAAGTTATGGGAAAAATGTACAAGGTCCTAAACCTATACTAATTGAAATAGCACCATAACAAATAACCTCAATGCTGTCAAGTGCACCTGCTTAATGAAATGTTTAGAGCACACATAATACTTGTAAGTCTATTGGACCTTAGGAAGTTTTTATCATCTTCCTATGCCACTGTAAAAAGATTGAGTTTTGGGGCCAGGGAGATGGCTCAGTAGAATAAGTGCTTCCCTGGTAAGAGCAAGGGCCTAAATTTAATCTCCGGTTCTGCAAAAAAAAAAAAAAATTGAGTTTTGATCACTGCATTCTGGCCACAAAATTAGCCCAGCATTCAAAGTGGCAGAGGCATTTAATGGTGGGTGATTCTCATCTTTAGCCAAATTTAGCATAAACTGTCAGTACAGTGGAAACCTCTGCAAGCGAAACTGGCTAAACTGCACTGTAGAGCATAAGCGACACCTTGTACAGTTATGTGCATATTTTCAGCCTGCGAGATCACAAAAATTTCAGTTTGTTGCTCTTCTGGAGCCATTTTTACAAAGTCAGACTTAACATCTCAGTGTATCTTGAAGAGTAATGTAAACTGTCATGTAAAATAAAACCTACTGCATAAATCTTCCTGTTCATACCATCCTGACCAAAAGACATCAACACTAGCATGTGTTATTAGACCAAAAATCATCCAGGGCCCTAAAGAGGGCTGGTCATTGCTATAGTTAGCCATGTTACCATTTCATTTATAGCAGGTGTATAAAATGTCTAAGTGGATGAATTCTTCTAAAGACCTATTTCAGGTTATCACATCTTTAAACTTTTCCTGTAATAACTTAATGATCTACCTAAACAATGGAGAAATTGCTGTCTTTACTTGAATTAGCTTTGAAAACAGTGCTTTAAATGTAGGCATGTATTCACACATCACCTCAGCATGAGTGGAATAGCTTGTTTAAAGACTATCATGTTCTAAATACCTATCCAAGATAGAGTAAGGTAATCAGAAGTATAAGTTAATACATTTTGCCACATTAGAAACTGACTTCATTAATATGCTTCAGGACATTTGTTGTTTTATCCCAGTCTGTATCAGAAAGCCCCAATGTGGACTACTGCGTATGTTTATTTCTTATAATATTTATGGATGAATTTATGAGCTCTGTTAAGTTGTGTCACACCTATGTGCCAGAGTTTGATGCCAGAGTTAGCCCAAGTTCAATAAATTTATTTTGTCAAGAAAATGATACCTTGATCATTACTGAACCAATAGGACTTCCAATTAAAGTGTTGTCTAGGACTCACTGTGTGGGAGGGGCAGCTGGATCCTGCATATGCATGGTGACAACTGGCGACCCCAGGGGCCTCTGTGGAGAAACTCACCAGTGGAATGGAGCACTGGGCCTAGAGGATGGCTGTGGCTGGAACTTGAGAATAGGTTTTATGGTTTCTGAGAAAAAGAGACTTCTGGGAAGAGCGTGGAGTGGTGAACAGCAGAGAAGAGGCCTCGATGAGGCTTATGTGCAGACTCTGAAAAAAGCAATGTAAGAAAGAGGAGGAGGAGGTGGGTCTCCAGGACCCAGGAAAGCTCTGAAGTTAGGGTGGAAGCCCACAGGGAGAGTGAAGAGAGAGACCTCATACAGGAGTCGGCAAGCAGTGCTTTCTCCCTGAGAGTAATTTGCTGGGACTGATTAGACCTCTGTCTGCCCTCACTGTCTACCACTGACAGCAGAGACATGCTCTGGAATAGATATTTTTTTCCTTCTTTATTGTTGATTGTTTTGTTTTATTTTATTTATTTATTTATGTGTGTGTGTGTGTGTGTGTGGCCAGCTCAGCCCACCAGGGGGCAGGGCTGGCTGGCATGTGGTGCTGGGGGATTGAACAGCGGTCCCTGTGCTTTGCTAAGCTTGTTCTAAGTAGGTGCTTTAGACCACTGAGCCATCTCCCCATCCCGATTGTTTTGGTTTTGTATGAGTGTGAATATTGTTTCTAGTTTTTTTCTGTTCTGTTCTTGTTTTTATTTCTTCTCTTTCCCTCCTGTTTTCTTTACCAATTGCTCAAAGTTTGTGTGTCTTCGTCCTCCAGCCTTGCTTCAATCTCTTCTTCTGCTTCTCTATTTTCCCCCAACCCCTTTTAGATTTTCTCCCCTGATGGTAAAATAGCTATATTGAAAGCTTGTTTAGTGTCAAAAATATTCTGGTTAGTTTTAGATGTTATTATACAATCACAAATGTAGCAATATGGTTAAACGTGGCAAATTAATAGTTACCACAGTTTGTGATTTTTTAGGCAGTGTTTGATGCTGTTGTTGTTGCTGATTGTACCACTTTAGCCAAAGAGACATTTTTAGCCAATTGCTTTTCCTATACCAAGTATGAGATTGCCTAATGGTTATAAAAAATACTATAGGACAGAGCCAAAGAACCAGGCCTGAGCCCAGTAGGCAGTAGCCCGCCTCCCCAACAAATTGAAGAGATGGGATCTTGCAATAAACTCAGAACTCAAAAGCCTAGACTCAAAAGTTAGACTGGGAATTCCAGTATTTGGAAGCATGAGATAGGAGGATCACTGCAAGTTTTAAGGCCAGCCTGAATTACATAGCAAGAAGCAAGATCCTGCATCAAAACATGCACACATGTGTACACACATGTGCGTGTGCACGCACACACACACACACACACACACTCAAGAAAAAAAGAAAGAAAAATAAAACTCAGTGTGGGTGAGGGTTCCTGGGAATGGAAACTTTTGGTGGACATATATTGAGACAGCATCTTTGGAGGGTAATTTGGTACAGTTTTTAAAAATTTAAAGTACATGTCTAGTAAATCTGCTTCCTCAGAACTAGTAGGCATTATCAGAATGCCCTTGATATAGGTCCAAAGATATTCATTTAGTGGTTTTCTTTTCTTCCTTTCTTTTTTGGTGGTAATGAGAAACTGGCAACAAACCAGGGACCCTGAAGGACACTACTTATTTCAGCCTGGTGGTTTTGCACATACAGATGGCATGTTTTTTGCCGTTTGACTCTTTTGCAGTGAAAATATATTAATATATTACTCATAAAATTTTGAAAAAGCTGAGGAAAGTGGGTTAGATAAGCTTAAATCATCTTAACCTAATACTGTAGCTTGGATAAGGCTGGAGTTGGAACAAAAAGTGAAGATACTGAGAAAGACCAATGGGAAGAGGGGAAAGGAAGAGGGGAATTCGGTGCTGTTGACACCTCTAAGACGCTGAGGAACAAGCAGATGCTCTGTGAGACATGTTGGCTGCAGAGTTTATATCCTGAAATTCCCTTCTCTTTGGTGCACACTAGTTGTACATTTGAAGTGACTGAAGAGCTGCAGAGTGGCAGGGGACCCACTGATAGGCGATGGGGCAGGGCTGGGCCCCCGTATGCAGCCCTTGATGAATTTACCTCTTTTTCCACTTAAAAAAAAGTGCTCAAGTCAGGTGCAGTGGCACGTACTGATGATCCCTGCCATTTAGACAGCAGAGGGAGAAGGGTCATGTGAGACCAGGAGTTTGAGGCCAGCCTGTACAACATACTGAGACCCTATCTCAGTAACCAAAGTTCAGTTTTGTTGTGATGTTCTTACTTGGGATTTTCTCTGGAGAATACTACATTATGAGTGAGGGCCACTGTTCTTTTTATAATTCTTCCTCATCTTAAAGGGAGTTTTACACTTTAGAGAATGGGATTATGTGTGTGCTACTCTTTGTAAAGGGCAGCTTTGCCCTTGACAGTGCTTGGTGTGCTTACTAAGCATCAGCTCGGAGCAAAACCCATGGCCCTCTCTTTTGTTCCCCTTAGGGCATCGATTGAAGAGAAATATGGCAAGGATCTGCTCAACCTATCTAGGAAGAAGCCATGTGGACAGTCAGAGATCAAGTAAGTACTGTGTGTCTTTTGGGCTTCCAGGTTGGCTAAGACAAATGGAGCCCCCTTAACTTTTGCAGATGTAGTTGGTCAGTAGGCTGCAGTGTGTTAGGTGAAAATAATTTTAATTTTTTTACTTCCAATCATAAAAAATACAAGTAAGCAGAAGACTTACATGAACTAGGAAGCCACAACTTATCAGTAATATTTCATATTCATTGGAATTTTTATATGGATACTTTTTGCATAAAGGTTATATATAATTTTATACTAGAAATATAAGACTTATTTTTATATGTATTTTAAATAAAATCATAATATATACATAGCTATATATTTATGCATTTTATGGTTTATAATAGTTATGAGAAATGTCTTTTTACATTCTTTATTTACCACCAGTGTGAAATTTCTGCACCATAATTATTCTTCATAAGCCATTCACTGAATACTTTGGGAATGCAGAAATGACCAGGACGTGGGACCTACTTTGAGACATTATCCCTCATGTGCAGACTGGCTTCATAATATCATATGGGAGCCTACACTTTGAAAGGCTTCATAATTGGCTCAGTGCTCTGCAGGCAGCGTCCCCTCAGAGATCCTAATGGAGTGGACAGGAGCTGGCATGCAAATTGCCATGTTTTATTCAGGCAGTCTGAAGAATCCTAATCTAAAAATTTAGTTTAAAGTGGTCCTAGGTGGCAAAGGCTCTACTTACCTAGCGAACACGAATGCAGATCCTTTCTAATGACCCCACCGAACACTCAGATCATTATGCAGTGTACACGCACATGAAAATAAGTTGCTTAATATGAGGGAACAGAAGCAATGAGGAGAGCAATAAGAAACGTGCACAGATTTTAGATACTGGATTTTTTTTTTTTTTTTTTGCTCCCAATGCCTTCAGGGCAGGTTTGGCTGGCTTGAGTTGTGGGGATTGAACCACAGCAACCTGAGCCTGGCTGCTTTGTTGAAGTAGCCACTTAAAAAACTGAGCTAAGGGGCAGGCCCCCTAGATACTGGAATTGACAGATCTAAAAAATAAGCCTATGTAAGATGTATAAAGAAAATAAGAGTGAACCATGCAGGGTGGCATGTGCCTGTAACCCCAGCATTGAGGGAGTCTGAGGCAGGAGGACAACTTAGTGAAATTCTGTCTCAAAGAGAAAAATCTAAGAAGGTGTGGATGTAGCTCAGGAGTAGAGTTCTCTTGTGCTCAGTCTACAGAACTAAAAAATAGGAAGGAAAGAGGGAAGGAAACAGGAAGTAAGAATGGGAAGGAGGCTGGGAGGGAGGCTGGGAGAGAGGGAGGGAGCGAGGGAGGGCAGAAGAAGGGAAGACAAGGAAGAAGAAAAACAAAAAGTATGAACTAAGTGGATAAGAAACGTAATTTTCAGAAGTTTCCAAAAATGTTTGAAGTGAAAAAATAACCAGGGCCTCCTGGGTCATGGTTAGGGAGATGCTGGTCAAAAGATACAAGATTTCAATTAGAAGAAGTAAGGGTAGGAGATCTATTGTACAACATTGTGATTATAGTTAGCAATAAAGAATTGTATTGTAGGGCTGGTGAGATGGCTCAGTGGTCTAAAGCACCTACTTAGAACAA
>NW_004524579.1:22946057-22952856 GCF_000260255.1 Octodon degus | reverse complement strand
GTGTGTGTGTGGCCAGCTCAGCCCACCAGGGGGCGGGGCTGGCTGGCATGTGGTGCTGGGGAATTGAACCGCGGTCCCTGTGCTTTGCCAAGCTTGTTCTAAGTAGGCGCTTTAGACCACTGAGCCATCTCTCCAGCCCTAAAGTTTAAGAATTATTTTAAAAAGCTAAAGAGCAATAAAAAAGGAAAAAAGAGATGTGGAGAATCATGTACCATCATTAATGGCATATTTAATTAGAGATCCATAAGATATAATAGGAGAAAAAAATCTTTGAAGCAACGGAAGTGGAGAATTTTCTAGAAGTGATGGGAACCATAAATCCTCAGATTCAAGAAGCAAAACAAGTTCCAAGAATGATAAATTCATGACAACATAAGGGTAGCCAAACAGCAAGATTCAAAAGTCTGATGGTATGCAGAGAGAATGGTTATGCATTAATGAATATGTTAATTAATGAGCATAGTGGTGCTTTTCTGTAATCCCAGCGCTTGGGAGGCTGAGGCTGGAGGATCATATTGAGTTCAAGGCTAGCCTATGCTACAGAGTGAGGTCAAGGCCAGCCTGAAATATAAGGAGAGACTCTCAAGAAACAACCAAAGATTGGATATTAGTAACTAAACATAAAAAAATACATGGGCAGTAGTAAGTGGTTTGGCAGGAAGGATGCTTTGAATTAAAACATTCTGAGGGATTTCTTTGCTTAGGGTGAGAATAAAATACTGACTTTAGGCTTCTAGCAGACTTTGAAGCAGATTCTTCCCATGGTAGGCCTGCAAAGGAGAATGTAGTCTGGCCAGGCCTTGCTTGCAACCTGAGGCTCTACAGAATGCAGTGAAACTGGCTAGACTGTTACCACACATTCACTGTGAGATGATAAATGTGTATCGTTTTGTGCTGCTGGGTTTGTTATGCAGCCATAGAAAAACCCAGTACAGTTTGCTGAAGGTCTGTCTCAGGCATTAGACACTAAGGTCTGGGATGTGCCTGTCTTGTACCATTGAATCACCAGCACCTGACAACACTTGGCCCATGATCAATAAATATATGATGATTGAATGATTAAAAAGAATGAATTCAGGAACCAGGGTTTGAATCCTTCCTTTATTGCCTTGTTTTTGTGATTCTGATTGCCATAGTTTAAACAGCTGGTTTTATGACAAGGCGATTTGTCTACTATCATTGGGGAAAATGAAGCATAGTTTTGGCACCTTGCCCTCCTGAGGCAAACTTATATCTGCACTTAGGGAAACTGGCCTTAAGAAGTCTTCATCTTTTTCTGCCTTTTCAAGCTCACTAACAGATAAGAGGCTGAAGGCTCTACGTTCAGATGTGGCACACAGAAGTCTTCTTGTAAGAAGACTATATAGCCCATCTTCAGAATTCAAATGATGTATGTGCTTGTTTTTTAGCACCCTGAAGATGGCCCTTGAAGTCTTCAAGCAACGTAAGTGATTTTTAAAAACTGCTTGCTGTCTCTATTTGGTGTTATTGTTTGCTGTCTTTGGTAGCTCCATGTCTGTCATCAAAGGCAAGTTTAAATTTGATGAGCGGGGCTGGGGAGATAGCCCAGCAGTACAGCACCTGCCTGGAAAGCACAAGGTCCTGGGTTTGATTTCTGGTACCCCCACAAGAATGCTAAATTTGAGCAACTTTTTTTTGTGTGTGTGTATATGTGTGTATTTAGTACAGGGTCTACAGGTTCTCTTTACATAGATTGGACTTGTAGTGATCCTCCTGTTTTCAGCCTCCCAAGTGCTGGGATTATGGGCGTCCCATTGGCTGGTTTGGTGAGCCCTGGGCAGGGCCGGCATGGCATGTGGTGCAGGGGATTGAACCCCAGTCCCTGCACTTGCCTAAGCAGGTGCTAGGTCCACTGAGCTTCTCACAGGTTCTGGCCTTCTTAGAGCAGCATGCCTCACACTGGAGTGATCATTGCAACCATGTGGACGGCTGGTTTTTAACATGGCTGCTGAGTCCATCCTGAGCTGCTGCTTCTTTTTTTTTTTTAAACAAGTTTATTTAAACAACAAGACACTTGACAAAGGAAAAACTATCTAGGATTCTTCTTTTTTAAAGAGTAATTTACTCCTACTTAAAGACAGATTGCCCTACATGTAACAGCTACGTACAAAAAAGTTACAAAATTGTCCTTGGTTTTACAATGATAAATGAAAAACATTAAAATTCTCCAATCAAACAGGGTATGCAAGGAATTTTATATTGCTGTCTTTTCTGTTAAAACAGTGAGAGCAAAATAACTTACTGGAATATAAAGATAAGAGCTGATGAGCATGCCACTAATGGAGAAAGGGGATTATTTTCACAGAACCAGTAATTCCCCTTCTCATCTCCATTTGATGTCAATCAAAACATACTGTTGGCCATTTAGTAAAAAAAAAAAAACAATATGCTTGTGCACATACACCAGATACTTTATGTACAATAAAGGAATGGGAAGGGGTAAATGAAAGAATAAACTATACTGTAGTAGTCAGGATGTGGTGGAACCAAATTGCAGTTTTCTAATTGAGAATGTATTCTTGGTCTGTAAGAACAGAGTTCTGGAGTAGTTGCAGGTTCCCTTTTTAGTAGACACCGCCTGACTGCTGCTGGAGCACGTCAATTGTATCTTCATCCTCCATTTCCAACTGTCGTTCACAATAGGCTTTCATTAGTTTACTAAGTGGTGTATGCCTCTTAATCTTAAACTACACCACAGAACCATCCTGCCCCGCCACCTTCAAATTAATGTGATCGTTGTTTTCAGTCTTGACTCCTTCCTTGGGCTTTTCGTCGGCCATAGTGAATGCCCGAGTCTTCTTAGCTGCTGCTTCACAAAAGAGGTACCAGATCCACACCAAATGAGCACACAAGCAGCACCAGGAGCCCATCCTGAGCTTCTGATCCAAAAAGTCTGGAGCGGACCTGAAATTCTGCAGGTTTTGAAATTTTCCAAGTGATGATGCTGAAGCCACTGGTCTGGGAACCACATTGGAGAAACACCCTTAAGAGTTGTGTATCCTACTTCATTTCATACAGCTCAGGAAGTAGTCACCCAGATGCTCTGCCACCTGCCTCAGCCGACATGTGTGCCAGCCCCACCCCTGTGTGTTCTTAGGCACTCTCTGGCTTCCTCTTCCCAGACCAGCTCTGCAGGCTTCAGACTCTGGACAGTGTTGTAAATGACTCTCCAGTTCTCTCAGATCCTTAACCTTTTTTTTTTTTTTGTCTTTTTGTGACAGTGTTTTGCTGTGTAGTTCAGGTTGAACTCACTGTAGGCCAGGCTGGCCTCAAACTCAAAGTGGTCTGCTTGCCTCAGATTATAGGTATGTGCCACTGCATCCAGTCCCTAAACATTTTTATACAGGAGAAATATTTGATTACAAGAAGCCACAAAGGAAATGTTGTCTTGGTATCCTCCCCTCTCTCACCCTAACCTGGCATGTGGCACTTTCCACTGTGCACTCGTCAGTGGATAAGTGTAGCACCTCATGATCCAGTCCTCTTCCAAAAGCCTTACTTTTGTATACTTGGGGGGAACATTTTGGATCCAAATCATACTTTCTCACCTCATCCATGGCATCAGCTCCTGCCTTTTTTCAGAGAATGTGCAGATGTGTATCTTTGTTCTAGAACTCTCTGAGCCCCAGTCCTTATGCTCCATCCCCTACTGCATGTTTCTTCTTGGATTCTTCACAGCCACCTTAAGTCAAGACTGTTTGCCTCAGAGCTCATGATTTTCCAGAATGATTGACTGAGAAAGTTTGAGGTCATTTGTCTCTGTAATTCTTACTTATTTTTAAATTTCTCTTCAAAGTCAAGATGCTATGTTCTAGGATATCATGTCCGCATCTTGAACAGCAATTAACCACTAGGAAGAATGTACGCAATGTGTTAATTATTGAAACTGTCCTACCAATTTGGTTTGAAACTGTCTCATTGCTATTTGTTTCTCAATAAAATTATGAAAAAAAAATGCTATGTTCTAGAACTAACAGTACCCTCCTCCCCATTCTTCTTTATCCTCTTAGAAAAAGACTTCAGTGAGTGGAGCTTCATTGTGGTGTGGATGTTTTTCTCATTTCACACAGGCGTTCTAATTTTATTATGCTTCTTGAGACAGTAAAGGCTGATTCCAAGAAAAAACTGAAAGTCTTTGGAAATGCAATGTCAGAATTTTCAGGGTTTATCTTTGCTGGGGTGAGACTCTATTTCCTGTATGTTTTTGTAGGGAGGAAGAGCTTTTCTTCCAGTGGGGCCATCTTTGCTTTTTCAGATGGCTCATTCTTTTTCGGTCCTGTGTCTCAAGTTGAATGGAAAGCCCAAGTCATGGTGCCTTCAGCATATTTTCTTAATCTCTCTATTTTTGTTTTTGTATTGTGGCCTTTGGCTTTAAATCTAGAGTCTATCCTTTCCAGGCCTGGTGGTCTCAGGAACTGAGAGCCTGCTTCTGAGGCTTTCCGTCCTGAATGTTTGGCGTCTCCCAGCTAGCAACTTTAATGGGCACAGTTTGTGTGGCTTGTGAAGTGTTTCTGTAGCTGCTGAGGGATGTGCTGTTGGAACAGTCTGTGTTTTCTGCTCTCACAAAACAATGATCAACACAGAAGCCTTCAGATACCAGATGTATGGTGGCTTCTCTCTCCCAGCAAGTAAGCAGCCTCTTTTGTAGTAGACACCAGCTAACTAGGATATTAGTTATCCTCTAATCCACTTCATTTCCCATCAACTAAGAGACAGCAGCAAATACCATAGGTTGTGAGCTCGTCCCCAGGACAGCCTTGCAACCCCTCCTTTGATGTCCCTTGCAAGCCCTAGCTTGTTTTATTGGTGGCTTCTTATTATTTACTTAAAAATCAGGGTTCTTAGAATCACTCTTTTGAGCAGCTCATAGAGCTCAGGAAAACACTAACTTACTCTTGCTGGTTTATTATGAAATATACTGAGGAAGAGTCTTATAGGGTGAGATATAGGAGAAAGCTGTGGAGCTTCTCTGGTTTTTCAGAATGACACCCCACTCCAGGAACCTACACAGAAGCTTCCAAACTCTGTCCTTCTGGGTTTTCATGGAGGTTTCACTGCATAGGCTTGCTTTCTAATGTTTCAAGTGGGGAACCCCAACAAGACCTGTCTGTTCAGGTTCTTCCTGGCTTCTTTATGCAGCATTCTTTTCTCTAGGGAATAGGCAGGAATTCTCTGCACTGAGGAGGATCTTATGACCTATTACGGGGTAGTGAGGGAAAAGAATTTCTTGAGGCAGGAGGATAGTCAGGAGTCTGAGGCCAGCCTGGGCTACATAGTTAGTTCAAGTCAGCCTGAACTACATAGTGAGAACCTGTCTAAAAAAATAAATAGGGAAGCAGGGGAGATGACTCAGTGGAATAAGCGCTTCCCTGGCAAGCGCAAGGGCCTGAGTTCAATCTATATTATACATATAGAGACATGAACAAGTTTTTATATAAGAAGATACTCCACATATTTCTCTATAATTTGCTTTCTTTCTGTTTTTTTTTTTTTTTTTTGTGGAACCGGGGATTGAACTGAGGCCCTTGCGCTTGCCAGGGAAGCACTCTTTCCACTGATCCATCTCCCCGGCCCCTATAATTTGCTGTTTTAATGTAGCATAGAGAATTTTCTATTTTCGTTCATACAGCTCTGTCTTATTCTTTTCCATTTAAAATTTTTGACTCTACAAAATATAGTATTTCCTCCAAAAAGTTGTGCTGATTTTTTCCCTGCCAGCAGGGTCATTTTTTTCTATGTTCATCAGTACCCAGAATTTTCTTGTTTTTATTTTTTTTAATTTATTTTATTTTTTTTGAAAGGAAAAAGTATGTACGTTTATTTTACACAGTTGGGTGAAAAATAAATTTGAGAGAAAGTAAGATAAAATTTAATATGGTCTCATACGCCCTGAAGGAGGTGGTGCCCAATTTGGAGGGGTAATCGCTATGTCCAAGTAATCGCCTATTTGGAACTTCTGTGACTGCAGAGTCTGGAATCATCCGTCCCCTTTCTGCCAGACATGGTGCTGCCAATCTCCTTAACTCGATAGCCAGGTCTTTTAAGATCCATGAAAACAATTGCAAAATTGAAGTGTGTGCCCTTCTTTCTAGCTTCTGGGTAGACTTCTTTTACTAAGCTAGTTAGTTCTTTCAAAGTTGCATCTATCCAGGTGTAGATCTGCAGCTCGCTGGACTGGACGTTGCCGCTGGAGAACTCGTCCATACGGTGGTGCCGACTGTTGTTGGTGGTGAACACCTGGAGCAGCAGTGGACATGTCTTCTCGCGGTCAATTGGCTTCTCTGGCTCTTTCTTAATTTCCTCCTGAGTAACTCGTGACTCCACCGCCATCTTCTTACTCTTCTTGTTTTTAAAATTTTACAAAACTTAAAGAAAAAAATGACATATCTTGGGTTTTAAAGTTTTACATATTTTCAGTACTTTAAGAGATGAATATATTATCAATTACAAATTGGCCACTTAAACCAGTCTTTTCTAAATTTCATGTTATTTAAATTATTTTTTAATCCTGGAATATAAATATTCTTTTTATTTGAGAAATTTCTTTTAATATAACTACTTTCTCTTAATTATATAAATTGTACATATTTTTCTGTTTTCTTCATATATCTTCAAGATTATTTGAGCAGCACAAATTTAAAATTTTTTCTTAGATAAGATCTGGGGCTGGAGAGATGGCTCAATGGTCTAAAGCACCTACTTGGAACAAGCTTGGCAAAGCTCAGGGACCACGGTTCAATCCCCCAGCACCACATGCCAGCCAGCCGCGCCCCCTGGT
>NW_004524579.1:22943874-22945472 GCF_000260255.1 Octodon degus | reverse complement strand
CAAATACATTAAAAAGTTTAATTTTTTTTTTGCGGAACCAGGGATTGAACTCAGACCCTTGCGCTTGCTAGGGAAGTGCTTATTCCACTGAGCCATCTCCCCGCCCCCCAAAAAAGTTTAATTTTAATACCATTCTTAAATTGGTTTTCTTAAAACAAGTAAAATTTAAAAGTTTATTTTGTCTATTATAGAGGCAAGCCATGATCACTGTAAAGATCTTTGAAAATAAGGGCAAAATGACCAATAGTCTTTCTAGCCAATAATAACTACTAGAAGGCAAACTTTTATTGTGTTAATTATTTTTATTTTTAATTTTTTTTGCGGAACCAGGGATTGAACTCAGGCCCTTGTAGTTGCCAGGGAAGTGCTTATTCCACTGAGCCACCTCCCTGGCCCTTGTGTGATCTTTTTAATAAAAGTTCAGGGTATTGGGGTCAGGGAGATGGCTCAGTAGAACAAGCGCTTCCCTGGCTAGTGCAAGGGCCTGAGTTCAATCCGCGGTTCTGAAAAAAAAAAAAAAAAAGTTCAGGGTCGTGAGAGGTTAGAGATGAAAAGATCCGTAGATGTTGTCTAAAAACAATGAAGAGTTTCATCTGAAATTATGATGGCCTTAGGAGTCTTTCCTGGGGTGCAAGTTTCTGAGCTGCAGCTGTGGCTGCATTGTTTTCCCCAGCTCTGGCCATATGCTGGGCTAGGAACAGTTAGTGGACAGAGGCTGAGGTAAGGGCTTTTGGAGCGTTGGTCTTGGTGGCCAGGGAAATGCCAGGCACCTGAAAGAGCTTAGTAAATGTTGGTGTCCAGATGGTTTTAATACTTGCTTCCATCTTTTGTGACTATGTGTGTATAATTTTGTATACTTTAGTGTATTTGACTATAGATATAGAGTATGATTATTGCTTTATTAAAATTTTTTTTTGCAGAAGTAGACAATGTGGCTCAGTGTCACATTCAGCTTGCACAGACTCTAAGAGAAGAAGCCAGGAAAATGGAAGAATTCAGGGAAAAACAGAAGCTACAACGGAAAAAGGTTGGAATTGCACATGTGTTAAAATGTCACCCCTCCTCCTACAGAAAGCTCTGGGCTTGTCTGTTACTTAAACCCCTCAGTTCTGCTCCCACCATCACACAATTATGCTTTCTTTGTGGCCTGAGAAGATATTTATTAGCGTGCCCATGTGAGGACTCAGTCTAGGTGGCTGTGTCTCTGTACCCATTTTGCACCCAGACCGTCCTCCTTATAATTCTTGCAGGATTCAGGGGCCATCTCCTCTTTCCACATTGCTGTTCCTAAAACAATAGCACATATAAGCTCCTGACAAATCCCAAATGGTGCCTCTCAGGTCACACTCCTCCTGGGCAAGGAATGAGGGGGAGGGCAAGGAATGAGGGGAGGGCAAGGAATGAGGGGGAGGGCAAGGAATGAGGGAGGGCAAGGAATGAGGGGGAGGGCAAGGAATGAGGGGAGGGCAAGGAATGAGGGGAGGTCAAGGAACTAGAGGAGACTCACACCCCCCTCAAGTCTATCATATATTGAGTAGCCCTATTTTACAAATAGAGAAACACAAACCCTGGGAAGTTCAAGTCATTTTTTTATTCTT
>NW_004524579.1:22941056-22942619 GCF_000260255.1 Octodon degus | reverse complement strand
TGATTTCCACTATGAGGCGGGAGAATCATTTCCTTTTGTTTTCAAGTGTCTCTGATAGCTCTGGCCTTTTCAGGGAGTTTTTTTTAAGCCCGGTTTCTGAAACTTCCTCTCCTATCAAGTTGTATAGACCAAATTGTGATACATATGTTGAATAAGTTCTGAATTCTCTTATGCAACAGTGTAGCCTCTGCTTGATTTGCTGCTATCCTAAAGTTCCCTGTACAGCAGGGAAGTATGGTAAGAGCTTTGAAAAGTCCAAGGTTTATCAATCAATTTGCAATCTCTTGAGTCATAATGAACTTTAGTGTTGCACCACTTCTATATTTAATTTTGTTTTAAATTAAACTTTAGGGGAAAGATGTCACTGCTAACTTCTCATTTTTTAATGGTCAAACTCTGCACGCTTTGGTCTTCCGCTTCTTGGAAATTAAGCCATTTCCACTTATCAAAGGAAATCATGCGTTGGTTTATTTTCAGACAGTGGGGTGGGAAAAGTGTGGGTGAATGGCTGGTAAGAAATTTATGGCTGCTCACTCTTACAACTAACATTTTCTGAGAGTGGACACCAAGATGGACATGATGATGCTTCTGTCACTAAGCAAAGAGCATATTCAGACAGACTGGTGTGACACAGGTTCTTGATAAAAGCATGGTAGGACTTATATGATATAGGAGAAAGGAAGGTGCCACCTGAACACACAGTGGGAACACATAACCTCACCCATGGGGCTGGGGAAGCTCCTGGAAGAAATAATGTTGAGGGCAAGACCAGCAGAGTGAAATGTCATTGGGAGCTGGGAGGGTAGGGAGAGCTCTTTGGGTCTCATTCTCAGGAGTCTTGATGTTTGAGGGTGCTATGTTTTCTTCTTCAGCCCAGAAGTGTCCTTAGCAAGACAACAGTAGCACTGAGTCAGTGATTCTGTCCTCTGTTGCCCACATTGTCTTAAAGTTTCAGCTAAGCTGAGGGTAGTCACCTTTATGCTGCCTGTGGAGAGCCGTCTGTTGAGCATGGGGCCTCCTCAGTAACTAGCCCTGATGCCTCTAATTCGCAGAATACAGTCTGAAGGCAGATAGGTAGGAAATGGATGACAAATCAGTCATTTCAAAAATTTACCTTAGGGATAGCTGGGTCATTTGTAAATTTCTTCTTTCCTCCTCCCTTTTGTTTTTCCCACTCTACAACAGAGATGAGGGGCTCATGTTGAAGCCCTAACTGTGCTGTGTCTATACTGTCCTCCCAGGGCTGGGGAGATGGCTCAGTGGAATAAGTGCTTCCTTGGCAAGCACAAGGGCCTGAGTTCAATCCCCGGTTCCGCAAAATAAATAAATAAATAAATAAACAAACAAACAAACAAACAAAAGGTAAAATAAAACCAACAATATACTGTCCTCCCCATTCATGGTGAATGGTCACCTCCTGGTACATTTCTTTGACCAGGGCTGCTTGTGGTGCTTCCAAGGGAATTCCATGTCCCTCACAAGTTCATATTTGAAGTGAGACCATCTCAAGGATTCCCTCCAAGTATCTTTTTTTGACATCAGTTATTTTATTTTAAAGAAAAA
>NW_004524579.1:22936063-22937349 GCF_000260255.1 Octodon degus | reverse complement strand
TACAAATCTTTCTTCTCATTGAACTAAGAGAAAGTAGCTGTATATCTTATTTTGTGTACACAGATACAAAATGGTCCTTCATTTATATCCCCTTTTTTTGTTTAGTTTTGTCAGAGATGGGTGTTCCATTGCCATTTAAATATTGTAGGTGCATAAATTCAGCAAAATAATCCAATATAGTCCAGCATCTCTTAACTGTCCTCTAAACACTTCCTCTCAGATTGCCTGGGCTCTTTATTGGTAAAAGGTGTGTCATGGATGAGCTGTGGAAGTGAATGTTTATGTCCCAAATTTAACATAAGATTACAAAATGAAGACCCCACTTTTAAATACGAATGGTGCTTTAAAATTTTTTGAAAATTCCCTTTAGAAATCAAAGTTTCTTGATTTTAGATTTAGGGAAGATCGTGTTCTGGGGTCATCATTGGGACTCCAAGGTATCTGAGTTTTCTGTCTTTAAGAATTGACTGCCCATATTCAAAGATGGGCACCACATTTACTGACCCTTAGGCTTTGGGCACATTGCTTAACCTCTTGGTTCTGCAGCTTCCTCATTTGTAAAATGAGGGTAATAAATAGCACAGCTGCCTTCAGGATGGAATGATGATTCAGTGCACTAATTCATGTTGAACACCTAGCTCTTTGTATAAACTGCTATTTAATAATAACTTCCAGGCTTTGTGTAGCTTCGTTGGTAGCTTAGCATGTATGAAACCCTGGATTTGATCCCTAGCATATAAATAATCTCTGTTTTAATTAATAGTACTTGCACTCTCTTTACAGACAGAGCTTATAATGGATGCTGCCCATAAACAAAGGAACTTACAATTCAAGAAAACCATGGATGTGAGTCATACTTTATTGCCTTTTTTTCCTGGAGGTGGATAATAGTGGCATTTTCAGAAATACTATGCTAGGTATGAGCATATTCCTGCTCCAATAGCATTTCAACAGTGTTATTATTTGTGTAGTGTTTTAGGGAAAACAATCTTTAGTGCTTTGGCTTTCCTTTTTAAGGCCTTGGAAAGCTTAAAGATGAAATGAGATAATAAAAATGCAAAAAAAAAATGCAATGGTGTTATCTTTCTGATAGCCTAGGAAAATAAAGCAAATCAGTTTAAATATTTAAGGCTGAGATGCAAAAATATGTGTATGGAATTATGCCATTTATTTTAATTTGAGCCTTTATTCTGTGGCTATTTTCAGTCTTGATGGTTTACCTCTCATTGAGTGGCTCTTTCCTGCTTTACCATAACTGGAAATTGTAGAAGTCTTCTTTCCCTCAA
>NW_004524579.1:22934471-22935493 GCF_000260255.1 Octodon degus | reverse complement strand
ATTCTACTTACATTTAGAGCTGAATTTAGCTAAAATTAGTATATTTTCCTTCCCTTGTGAAAAATAATTTAGAAAAATTATAGGAGAGAGGAAAACTATTATATTAACTCTTTTTTTTTCTTATCATAGTCTTTTATTTTTCTTTTACTATTCCAAAGTTTCTTTTTTTTTTCTTTTTCTTTTCTTTTTCTTTTTGTCGTCTGAGACAGGGTCTTGTAGCTCAGGCTCGCCTGGCAAGTGTGCGGTCCTGAGTTCAATTCCCAGTTATAAATAAAACCATAAATTGGAGTTACTACTTCTGTGATGAGGTGGCACTCTGTCCAGAATTTGGAAGAAGGCTAGAGCCAGAGGACATTTCAGAGGCTGACAAGATGGAGCATCTATTTCGTGAGGGTCCATGGTCTCCCGAGCAGTGGCCTACTCCTTCTGGGCTCAGAGGGCTGAGGCGCTGCTTCCCAGCGTTGTGACCTGCTCACTTGTCTCTTTGGGTTTTTTTATTTTTTCACTTGCCTCTTTGTAACAACGAAGGCAAAGAAGACCTACGAGCAGAAATGTCGGGACAAAGATGACGCTGAGCAAGCTGTCCACCGGAGTGCCAACGCAGTAAACACGAAGCAACAAGAAAAGGTACCTAGGAGGGCTGACAGTATGAAAGACTGAGATTAAATTTATCACTTTGAAACCAGCTGACGGTCTTCAAAAACCTCATCATTTTTTGGGGTTGGGGAAAGCACTAGTAAGCAGGGCCGCAGGGAGCAAAGGGTTGCATAAGAGGTCTGATTTATTTTTTCATCTATTTCCAAATGCAGCTCTTTTATTTGTTGTTTCTTGCTTAGGCAGAATGGAAACTTAATTTTATAAAATCTTAATATGAGAACAGGAACATGTGTTTAGTAGGACATAGGGCGTTATGTTTATGGCCATTTGGTAACGAGCAGATTAAAGGGCAAACTGAGTGATTTGCTCACTGGGGAAAAATAGATGCAACTTTGACAGACTTTGTCTCTTTATACTCGTTGCTT
>NW_004524579.1:22932688-22933773 GCF_000260255.1 Octodon degus | reverse complement strand
TTCTGTTTAACTGGCAATGTCAGAAATTATTGACCTGAGTCCCCCACAGCTCAACATAACAACATGGCTTTACTTGAGAAAAGTAGTTTTGCAATAAAGAATATATGTATTTACAGTAGGGTTAATAAGATATTAGAAGAAGGTAGGTAAAGAAGAGAGACGAGGGAAGAGTGGGAGAGAGGGAGAAAGAAGGTGTACAAGATCCTAGGATGTGCGAGGAAGCACAAGAGACACATTCTGGCTGTGGCTTGTGGAGGTCCTGCTGCCTTAAGTGTAAGGATTCTGTGGGGGTGGAGTTCTGTGGGGGCTGCTGTGGGATCTGATTTTGGGGGGCTGTCTATCTAAGGACTCTTTCAGCCCTTGTGCCGTCATCTACTGTAAAAGAAGGAGCTGAGGTTCAAGGCTTTGTCATCCTTGAAATCTAAAACCCAAACCAGAAGTAATGCCCCTTCCTAATTCCCAGAAACAAGCCTCTTGTGAAGGCCATCGCTTAGGAAGTCTCTAAATAAAAACCAAAGCATCTTGGTTTGTTCAAACTCAAAGGAAAAAAGTTGGACATGGTGGTGCACATCTGTAGCCCCAGCACTCAGGAGGCTGGGGTAGGAAGATTGCTGCAAGTTTGAGACCAGCTTGGGCTACACAGTTTATATATATAGTTTATAAATAAAAATTATTGTTGAAAAACAAATTTTCTTGGTGCTGCTTTAGAGCTCAAGACAGTTCTTTGCATCCCTCATTGGAGAATTTTCTATAAGACGAAAAGGGACAGGAGCTACTGTGGCAGAAGCATATAGAGAAAATCCTGGCTGAGGTTTTTCTTTTACTTTTCCTTTTACTTCTTCCTTGAGGCATGTCTTGCATAGGGCTTGATTCATTGTTTAAGGGAAAGAGATAGCCGCCTGGTGGCTGCTGGAGGCCTGAGAGCCCATCACAACTCTGACGAGCACGGTCTCTGAACTGAGGCCTTTTCTTGCATTGCAGACAAAGTGTACATGCAGCACATCAACGCACTGGACAGGATCCGAGAAGAGTGGCAGAGCGAGCACGTGAAGGCCTGCGAGGTACCTGGAGCCGCGGGCCTGCTC
>NW_004524579.1:22929309-22932258 GCF_000260255.1 Octodon degus | reverse complement strand
CTGGGTTCTGTGGGAAATGGTGTATAGCTGGTGAGCAGGCTTTGGAGTATTTTTTTCTCTTCACGTTTTTCATTTCACCACTACCCTCTTTCATTTTTGGCATATGACCCATCATTTCTCGGAGAACTCTAAATGACAGAATCTGGAAACTTCCTCCATTTTCTACCACTTTGCTTACACATTTTCTTACCATTGGTTCGCCAAGTGAGGTCCCAGAAGCAGCAGCATCACTTGGGAACTGTAAGAGGGGCAGTTCTCAGACTAGCATCAGAGCTACAAAATTAGAAACTCCAGGAGTAGGGCCCAGGGACCTCTGAATTCATGTGTGCAAACCACTAATGCACAGACACCCTCCTCCTGCTAGAGTAGAAAAGTGCCTGCTTCCTTTCACAGCTGGGTGTGGTGGCACATGTCTGATTTTTGTCCCAACTATATTGGAAGCTGAGGGAGGAAGTTTATAAGTTTACAGTTTAGCAAGACCCTGTTTCAAAATAAGATAAAAAGAGCCATGGATATAGCTCAGTCGTGGGGCACTTGCCTAGCATGCAGATGGCCCTACTTTCAATCTCCAGGACCTTGAGAAAAAAAAAAAAATCTCTCCCAGCTGACCTGTTCTAGCCCCCTTGCCCCTTGGCACAGGTCCTTTAATATGACTCAGCTGCTGTTACTAAACTTGGCTCCCTCCTAGCTTTAGCTTGAAAACTCTCTAGCTGTCACTTGCCATTTTCTTCTCTTCAAAACCATCCTTTTTTTTTCTTTTTTGGTGCTGAAGATGGAACCCATGATCTCAATGCATGTGCTTTACCATTGTTACACCCCAAATGCAAGTCATGCTTTTTGAAGAAGTTGTCTCCATGACCTTAGTTTTGCTTTCCCACAGCTACTCTTTTCTTTCTCTCTCTTTCAATTTTTAATTTTTATTAGTATCTGTTTGTCGTACATAATGGTTACATTGGCTGTGCGGAATTCGTATGTGTACAGAATATGTCCCAGTTATTTTTTCCTCTTCCCCTCCACCCCTTTTTGCCTAAGAGGAAATGAACATCAGGTTCATTTATTTATCTTATAAATGCTTATGAAGGTAATTATCATACATGTAGATTAACAGCCAAGTTATCACCAAAAAACATAAATAACACAGATAATTTTATATACATTGTCTATGCTAGATCATAACTTTTTTCTCTCCCCTTGTTCCTTTTGTCTGTCTTATAGTTGGTACTTTATAGATTGAATTTCTTGTATAAGAGAAACTGCAATATTTAAAGCTGTGTGACCAACTTACTTTATTTGGTCTACCAAGCTGCATGTATTTTCAAGCTGCATATATTTTCCTACCAATGACTCATATTTATCCTTCTTTATGGAAGGGTAGTACCCTATTATGTATAAATTCTACCTTTTCTTTATCCATTTATCTGCTTGTGGACATGGCATATAGGCTGTTTCCACGATTTAGCAGGTTGTGCATACCCGTGAACATGGGTATGTATATTCACCATGGTATGACTCTAATTCTTTTGGAAAGATATCTAGAAGAGGAATAGTTGGATCAGATGGCATTGGTCCTTTTAGTTTTTTTTTTTTTTTTTTTTTTTTTTTTTTTTTTTTTTTTTTTTTTTTTGGCAGAACCGGGGATTGAACTCAGGCCCTTGCGCTTGCCAGGCAAGCGCTTATTCTACTGAGCTAACTCCCCAGCCCCTAGTTTTTTTTTCTAGTTTTAATTTTTTGAGAAATATCTATATTGATTTCCATAATTATTGCACCAGTTTATACTCCCATGAGCTATGAAGAAGGGTTCCTTTTACCGCAGAGCCTCTCCGGCACTTGTTATTGGTTAATTTCTTGATGCTAGCCATTTTTTGCTACAGATAGAATTTCAGTGTTGTTTTAATTAGCATTTTTTGAATGATCAACCATGTTGAACATGTTTAAAATATATTTACTGGCCTTTTGTACTTCTTCAAGAAGTGTCTATCCATTTCAGATTTTGGTAACATTATTTTGGTAAAATAAAAATTGGCTAAAGATTTGTCTATTTTTCCTTAATCTTTTAAAGAACCTGCTCCTTTATTTTTGGTACTTTTTAAAATCTTAATTTAATTAATTTCTGCTCTGATATTTATAACTTTCTTCCTTAGTTTGGATTTGGATTGTTCTTATTTTTCTAGGGCCTTGAAGTGAATGATTACGTTATTTGAGATAGCTCTGTTTTTCTGATGTAGGAATTCTCGGCTATTAGCTTTCCTGATGGGACTGCTCTCTTTGTGCCCCATAGGTTCCAGTATGTTGTACTGGCATTATTGTTTAATTGTGGCAACTGTCTAATCTCTTTTTTAATTTTCTGTGTGACCTATTGATTATTCAGGATTGTATTATTTGACTTCCATGTGTTTGCATAATTTTCTTGGTACCTTTTGACACCAATTTCTAGTTTTATTGTACTATTTGATAATATTCATGGAATAACTTTGATTCTTTAGCATTAACTTAAGCATGCTTTATGGGCTAGTATGTCATCTTCCTCCTCCTTCTCCTCCTCCTTGTTTTTACATTTCATCGAAAGCATTTCACTGACCTTTTGAATAGAAATGAGAATTTATTTGCTGGGAAGGATGATCCCATCATATTTCTGTTGGAACTAGTGCATGCCCTCCATGCTGATTTGCTGATTCTGTGTTTGGCCCCATTGCAGCCTGGCCCACCTTCCTGACCATGATGCTGAAACCTGGCCTCCCCAGCACCACGTGGAAGTCCAGGCCATAGATATCAGTGCTTGGGTCATATTTGTTGGTCAGTGTGTTCCTGGATCCCCAAACCAAACTTTCTCGTATCAGAAAAGTTATTTTCAGGGCTGGTGAGATGGCTCAGTGGTCTAAAGCACCTACTTAGAACAAGCTTAGCAAAGCACAGGGACCGTGGTTCAATCCCCCAGCACCACATGCCAGC
>NW_004524579.1:22925304-22928554 GCF_000260255.1 Octodon degus | reverse complement strand
CAATATATATATATATATATATTCCTACTGAATTGCTCTCAACCAATGTGTAGTGACCTGATCAGTCTTAGCTTGAAATCCACTTTATCTGAAATTAGCATAGCTATTTCTGCTGTTTTCTGTGTTCTCTTTGTATGGAATATTGTTTTCTATATTTTGATTTTTTAATCTGTTACTTTTTGAATTAAATGTGGCCCCCCCACCCCAGCTCCTCCTCTTCTTCCTCCTTCTTCTCCGTCTTGCTGCGTAGCTCAGGCTGGCCTTGAACTTACTGTGTAGTCCAGGTAGGGCTCAAACTCATGGTGATCTTCCTTGTTCAGCCTCCCAAGTGCTGGGATTACATACATGTGTTTAAATGTGTTTCTTATATATTTCATATTATGAGTTTTGTTTCTTGATCCATTCTGCTTGTGTCTTTTAATTAGGGAATTGAAAACATTCAAATTGGTAGTTATTAGTGAGCGAAACTAACTTGTGAGAGGCATTTACATTGATAGTTGTTATTGAGAGGTGTTAACTTTTAAGAGACACCAGGAGTCTCCTTGATATGCAATCTGGTAAGGCTTGTGCTTTTGTAATTACTTTTTTTTTTTTTTTGTAGAGTCCTAGAGATGGACTAGTGGAAGATGGCTAGGGGAGATGGCTCAGGGGAATAAGCGCTTCCCTGGCAAGAGAAAGGGCCTGAGTTTAATTCCCTGTTCCACCAAAATAAATAAATAAATAAATAAATAAATAAATAGGAAAACAAAAACCAAAAATATGTTGCTTAGAGAGTAACTTTTGGTTTCTTACAAATTAATTTTTCTGGGCATGATGGCACACAATTTTTTTCTTTTTATTTTTTTCCCATAATTTTATTATGGCACACAATTTTAATCCCAACTCTTGGGAGGATGAAGCAGGAGGATCACTGTGAGTTTCAGACTTGCCTAGTTTAGTGAGTTCAAAGCCAACCTGGACTATATAGTGAGACCATATGTCCAAAAAAGTTAAAATTAATTTTATTGGTACATTTTTAATATACACAATGATCACATTTATCATGGGGAATTTATTTATTTATTTATTTATTTAATTTTTGCAGAACCGGGGATTCAACTCAGGTCCTTGTGCTTGCCAGGGAAGGGCTTATTCTACTGAGCCATCTTCCCAGCCCCTATCATGGGGAATTTATACCTGTACTTAATATATCTTGAGGGCTGGTGAGATGGCTCAGTGGTCTAAAGCACCTACTTAGAACAAGCTAAGCTAAGCAAAAGCACAGCGACTGCGGTTCAATCCCCAGCACCACATGCCAGCCAGCCCCGCCCCCTGGTGGGCTGAGCTGGCCACACACACACACACACACACACACCAAAAAAAAAATAAATAAATAAATGATTAAAAAAATTAATATATCTCGAGTCCTCTCCCATCCTCTCCCCTCCCTTTGGCCCTTCTTCCCCTCCTTTGTTTCCATTTTTTCCTTCTCTTTTGTTCCTTTTTCTTTTCCCTCCCTCCCCCTTGACTTTTTTACTAAGGAAAAATTTAAGCATGTATGAAGATAAGACACAAGTGTGAGGGCACCCATGTCACCCTCCTTCATCAGCTTTGGCAACTGTGACCGTTGTTTAGTCAAGTACATTCATCCCAGAGAGGGAGGGCCAGTGATTTGAATCTGGAGCTCTGACATCTCCTGGTAGAGATGTCCAGGCACACACTCAGAAATGTCAGCTGGTTAGAACACTGGCATCAGGGAGCCGTCATTACTTCTCTTCAGGACTCTAGCTAGTCCTGTTTGCATTAGTATGATTTTTTTTTTTTTAAATTTAGGACGGGGTGTACAAGGTCTCACTGTGTAGATTGGACTCGTAGTGATCTTCCTGTTTATAGCCTTCCAAGTGCTGGGATTACAAGCGCACCCTGGGGGTGGGGCCGGCACAGCAGGCCAAGGGGTTGAACTCCCAGCCCGTGTGTCTAGTCTAAGCAGGTGCTTTAATCTACTGAGCTATTTGGCCAGCCCTGTGTTAGTAGGATTTTAGAATCCGTGTCTTAGTCACATTCCTCATGGCTGGGACAAACTGTCCAAAACCCATGACTTGTAGGAGAAATTTATTTTGCCTCAAGTTAAGATCATGGTCAGCTAGATCCAAGGCAGGAAGGCCTCTTGGAAGGCATGGAAGAGACTGCTAGACTCATGGTGGGCAGCAAGCAGAAAGTGGAGAGAGAGTCCTCCCAGGTCATGTCCCTGGTGACACATCTTTTGACTAGACCCCACCTCAAGGCCAGTCAACTGTAGTGCCCCTAAAATCTAATTGTGTTACCAAAAGTCCACTTATGAGTACATGAAGCTCTGGAGGACATCTAGACATAAACCAGAATAATCCCTTTGCATTATGTGTCTGTGGTAAGAGTTTATGAACTTCCTCAATGGTGGTTTGGGAAGCATCCTATATATTGAACAATAAGCTTTGCAAATGATAGGTTTTAATGGTGTCGCAGCAGAGAAACACGCAGAAGGAAAGGGGAAAGGGGTTTTATTATAAAGGAAAAGGGGCTTCATTATCTTAGAGGATACGGAGAGAATTTGGGAAGATAAGGAATTCTCTGGATTGGCACAAAGGGAGGCTGAGGCTTTTATGGCCTTTGCCAGGGGTGGGGCTTGAAGGGGAAGTTTAGATATACCTGAGGAGCTGATTGGGGCCTTCCCTGAGGTGGAGAGAAAGGTGAAAGGAAACTGCACCCTGGGCCAAGTTGGAGAAGAAGAGGGGAGGTGGTCTTTGGGAAGATGAGCTGTTGTTTTAAGGGCTTCAGCCGTATTAGATGACCACCATAATAATTTAGCAATTCTTACTAGGGCCATAACCTATCAGCAAATAATTGAGGGTTGAAGTCACAGCACTCTAAATGAGTGGCCCTTTTCTCTGCATATGTAGATATTTATGGATCTTTTTTCTGTAGGTGTTTGAAACTCAAGAATGTGAACGAATAAACTTCTTGCGGAATGCACTGTGGGTACATTTGAATCAGCTGTCACAACAGTGTGTCACAAGTGATGAGGTAAGTCAGCGGCATCTGCAGAGGATGTGGCTCTGCATGTTTGATTCGTGAGAGTGCAAAGAACTGTAGACTCCTACTAGTTCATCTCACGCCACTGTTTCCCTTTGAGATCCAGAGAGATAATGTGACTTGTTTAAGGCTGCCCAGTGACTTGACATAAGAACCCAAATACACATGAAATCTTCCTGACTTCTGATCTATTTTACTACCA
>NW_004524579.1:22923175-22924614 GCF_000260255.1 Octodon degus | reverse complement strand
TATATCACAAGTATCATCAACCTACCTTTACTTATTTGTCTTTTCGTTAGATGTATGAACAAGTCCGTAAGAGTTTAGAAATGTGCAGCATTGAGAAAGACATCGAGTACTTTGTAAATCAACGAAAAACTGGCCAGAGTCCACCAGGTGACTGGGGTGGCATGGTGGGCAGGGCTGTGTAAACAGTTCTATGGTTGTATTTGTCTTTCTTGTTCAGTGTTGTTGAATATGTAAGATACCTGCTTGTTATTTTCTGTTACTGTGACAAATACCTCAGATAAATTATTGTAAGAGAAGAGGTTTATTTTGGCTTACAGTTCTGAGGTTTCAGCCCATGGTGGATTGCCCATTTTGCAGAGGGGCCTGTGCTGGGGGGCAGGGTATGGAGTAGTCAGGATGTGGCAAAGCAAATCGTTCATCTCATGGCCAAGATGTAAAAGAGTAAAGAAGGAAAACACCAGGCTGCCACAGCCCCCTATGAGGCCATGCCCATGGTGACCTGAAGGCCTCCCACCACAGCCTGCCTCTTAAAGGTTTTGCTACCTCTCAGTAGTGCGCAGCTGGGAACCAGGCCTCCAACCCATATAGACTTTTGGGGGAATGTTCTAGGTCCAAATGGTAGCATGTTCTTCTTAATGGTTTTTTTTGTTTGTTAGGTTTTTTTTTTTCCCTTGTATTTACAGCAGGGTCTACAGGGTCTCACTACGTAGATCAGACTCAGTGATCCTCCTGTTTTCAGCCTTCCAAGCACTGGGATTATGGGTGTGTGCCACCACGCCCAGTATCAGTCTCTGTCTCAATGTGCCCTGGGAGTGGGGCTGTCACAGCGCCAGGGGTCGAACCCCGGCCACTATGCTCTGCCTAAGCAGGCACCTTAGTCTGCTGAGCTTTCAGGCCAGTCCTCTTCTTACTGTTTTGTCTCTTAATGCTTCTTTTAGCACCCATTCTGTATGAGAATTTCTACTGCCCCAACCGGAAACCAGCCGCACCAGGAAAGCCTACAGGAACTAATTTGCCAAGGTAATATCAGCTGCCTTTCACATGAAAAAATACTTTTTTTTTTTTTCATAATCCTTTCATTTTATTCTTCTTTTCTAAAACTTTTACATACTCTCATTTCTTTATATTTCCATCTAAATTTTGGTGTCAAGTTCCTTGTGTCCATAAAATATACCACGAAAGTTTTTACTGGAACCGTATTCAATCTGTAACTCAAACTGGAAGGATTGACAGTTTTATATGGTCACAGTATACTTCTCCATTTGTTAGGTCTGTTTTGATTTCTTTCAGCACTATTTAGATTTCCGCCTACAGACCAAGTGTAGATGTATATTTATACTTTAGAACTTGTTACTTTGTAACTGCTGTAAAGTAGTCTTTATTACTCCATGCTCCTGCTGTACACTACCAGACAGTATTCTTTCAGTATCCATGACAGC
>NW_004524579.1:22916836-22921690 GCF_000260255.1 Octodon degus | reverse complement strand
GGGGATTGAACCGCGGTCCCTGTGTTTTGTTTAGCTTAGCTTGTTCTAAGTAGGTGTTTTAGACCACTGAGCCATCTCACCAGTTCACTAAGCTTGTTCTAAGTAGGTGCTTTAGACCTCTGAGCCATCTCACCAGCCCCTAAAATTTGTTTTAAATTGACAAATAGAAATTATGCTTATTTATCATGTATAAGACATTAGAATTTGAACACATGTAACACTGCCTTTACTGAGTTCACACTGTTAGCTTTTTGGGCACAGCACTTAGGACCCAAGTTAAATGAATTTTGTTATAGTTCATGAAGGACCATGTTATGCTCAAATGATATTATTCATTACTTGTTTTTTTTTTTTTTTTTTTTTTGCGGAACCGGGGATTGAACCCAGGCCCTTGTGCTTGCCAGGGAAGCACTTATTCTACTGAGCCATCTCCCCAGCCCCCTCATTACTTGTTTATGACCTTATACTTTTCTTTTTTTTTTTTTTAGGAACCAGGGATTGAACTCAGGCCCTTTCTCTTGCCAGGGAAGCGCTTATTCTACTGAGCCATCTCCCCGGCCCAAAGGATTTTTTTTTTGCGCCCTCCTCCCCCTCAGGATGCCTTCAGGGCAGATCTGGTTTGGCTTGAGGATGAGGGGGTCCTGAGCCTCAGTGCTTTGTTTCAGCAGGCACTTAAACATCTGAGCTAATGGGCAGGCCCCCTACCTTTCTTATAGCCTGTGAAAACTAAGAGTCAGCAAGGCCTAATTAAGAAGAGTTTTTATGTTTTGTAAGGCCTAATTAAGAAGAGTTTTTATGTTTTTAAGTGGCTGAAAAAAATCAAGATATTATTTAATGACATGTGAAAACCATTCAATTCAAAATTCAGTATCCTGGGGCTGGTGAGATGGGTCAGTGGTCTAAAGCACCTACTTAGAACAAGCTTAGCAAAGCACAGGGACCACAGTTCAATCCCCCAGCACCACATGCCAGTCAGGCCCACCCCCTTGTGGGCTGAGCTGGCCACACACACACATAAATAAATAAAGATACTAAAAAACAACAACAGGGCTGGTGAGATGGCTCAGTGGTCTAAAGCACCTACTTAGAACAAGCTTAGCAAAGCACAGGGACCGCGGTTCAATCCCCCAGCACCACATGCCAGCCAGCCCCGCCCCCTGGTGGGCTGAGCTGGCCACACACACACACACAAATAAAATTAAAAAAATAAATAAAATAAAAATTTCTTTAAAAAAAAATAAAAACAACAACAACAACAACAAAATTCAGTCTCCACATAGAGTTTTATGAGAAGACAGTGCCCTTAGGGTTACGTTTGTCTCTGGTTGCTTTCCCTTGAGAGCTGATAAGCACTGCAACACAGTTGGCCTAGCCTAAATCACTTACTGTTGGGCCCTTCACAGGGAAAGTTTGCTGCCTCCGTATAAAGAGTCCTGAGGGAAAAGAAACTTAGCTAGAGGCCTAAGCTGCGGACCTCCCCAGCCTGGGTTGCGAGAGGGCGCTCCGTGCTCCTGACTTCTCTTCATGATAGCCCAGGACATCATTTGTATGCCCCTTGGATTTCAGTAGGTCAGACCTATAGGCCACTTTCTTGCCACTCCAGTGTAGAAACTAAGCTGATTAAAGTAGTTTGTTAGAGTATAATGTGCTTGGAGTATGAAGTAGAAAATTATAAAAATAACAAGTTTATCTAAAATGCTTTGGTTTCCATTTGTTATAGGAGAGGACCTCTCCCAGTTCCTAAAAGTTTACCAGGTATGCCATCAAGAAAAGCCTTTTAAAATTTCTATGTCAGACTTTCTTTAGGATTGAAGAGCTAGAATTTTGAAATAAGGGAAACAAAAAGATTAAATTGAATCAAATTCCCAAGAGAATAAACCCAAGTTAGAATTTTACTATATATGGTTTGATAGACTGAAATTTGATAACTGGTCTATATTATAGCTTATCCAAGAGAATTCAGCTTCTAAAGTACCAAAATAAACTTATTATAAGACAGTCTTTTTTTTTTTTTGGCAGAATCAGGGATTGAACTCAGGCCCTTGCGCTTGCCAGGGAAGCATTTATTCCACTGAGCCATCTCCCCGGCCCCCATAAGACCGTCTTAACAAAGATTAAGTCACTCTGCTCCTCCTCCCAGGCCCAAATCCTGTGCTACCTCTGGTAGAAACCACACATTTTAGCATCTTTTGTTACTTGTATTTCTTGGATAATTACAAGATCCTTGAGGGCAGACACTGTCTTTTCTTATGTCCCTCTCAACACCTAACAGTACTAGGCACAGAGTATGTGTCAAAAAATATTTACTTTTAACAGAAAAAAAAGTTCACCTCTCTACCTTCAAAGGAATGAGAGAAGAGGACATCTTGTGCTATATTTGGCAGTTCAGTAAATATGTAATGACCAATAGAAAATTTAGTGACTGAAATGTTACCTTTGAATAATATGATACTTTATTTCTTGTTACATTATTACTACTTAATATGTGAGACTTCATTTTTATTCAAGTTTGAAGATTATTTTATTGTGGATGCTAATATCTGTGCTTGGAAGAAAAATGGCAAAGTCATTATAGTAATCTGCAGAATGTTCTTTGGAGCCAGGCATGGTAGTGCAGGCCTTCTATAACCCCAGCATTTGGGAGGCTGAGGATCAGCTGAGGATCACTTCGAGTTCATGGCCAGCCTGTACTACGTAGGGAGACTCTCTCAAAACAACAGCAAAAAAACAAGAACAAAACCAAAACCAAAAAACCCACCCCCAAAACCAGAATGTTCTTTGGTTTGTAGTTATGACTACCAATCATATGTTTTGTTATCAGGTATATTTTCTCCTTTTGAAAGAACAGCCACCTGATATTTAAGTGCAGTACATTGACTAGAGAAGAGCTAAGATCTTATTATGAAAAAATAGTAGTCTAAACTTGTTCTAATGTTTTGCTCTTTGTAGATGATCCTGATTATTCTTTGGTTTCTGACTACAGTTTGCTCTATCAGTAATACCAGAGGTAAGAACCTTTAATCTTCACACAGTCAAGTTGAACTAGGACTGGTTATTGTGTTTCCGCAGGCACTGAAGCTTCATTAGGTCACCACCACCAAGAAGCCAGCCTTTGCATCAGGCCAGCACCTGGTGGATGTGGTGTCCCTTCAGGCTGGCCTATGTAGAAGCTGACTGAAACCACTCTGCACATTTAAATGAAGGCATTTCCCTTCTATTAAGTATCTTCTGACTCTGCTCTTGTTAAGCCTTTTGCAGCTACTAAAAATTTACATTTAGGCCTGCTCACAAGCAAAACATGTATGATAACCCCCATTATTGAATCATTTAGTCTTTTGAGTATCCCTACCTTCTCCTAAAAGGGGGAAGTCTAGTGAAAACAACGTAGATGTAACACTCACCAAGCACAGCACCATGGGGATCAACCTGTAACAAATTATTACTACTCCAAACTAGCAAAGCACAAAGATGCTCTGAAGAGAACTGAATACTACTAAGCCAACCAGTGCTGCGAAGATGACCCACATAGCAGCTGGTTCTCTTGGCTCTTAGATGCTTGGAACATGCCCCAAGTCAACATCTGTCTTAACAAACATGAAGGAATGCCTCAGTAGCCAAATAGCAGTACTAAGTGAAGCTGCTTATGAAGCATAAAGACTTAAAAAAAAAAAAAAGAAAAAGAAAAAACCCAAACAGGTGTATCCTGGGGTAAAATTACATAGGCATATATGACTAAAGAAAAAAAAAATCTAAAAGGATGTATTCTTGAACAGGTAACATTTCTTTTTGTTTATCCTGTCCTGTTTCTGAGTTTGTCCATAATAAGAATGTTCCACTTCTTTGACTAAAAACTGAGTTGGTCCCTTTCCATTTCCCGGATTGTAGGTGTTCCTGGAAGTGAGCAGAAGTGGGTAGACTACATACAGGACGTCATAGGGGAACTGCAGCAGCTTCTCTGTCACCTTTCCTGATTTGGTATTGGTGACATTTACTATCAGTTATAAAACAAAACAGGATTAAAGCACCTGCAAGCAGGCGCAGAGGCCAGATGTTTGATGCCCCTGGCCTGCCATGTGGGCTGTAAACAGGCTGATCAGATCTAGTAGGGAGACCCTGAACACGCTGTAGACCCTTCCCTAAAATACAACAAACAAACAAACAAAAAAACCAGGTTTATCTCATGGTGATTTCCTGCAGTTTTATCCACTGAACACTACTTGGAGGTTAGCCCTAGGAATTTGCTTCAGTCCTCGGAAAGATCCTACTTTGTGTGTGTTGTGGGGGTTGCACATGCCTGTAATCTGAGGATTGTGGGAGTTGAGGATTGTAGTTCAGGCTGGCCTTGAATTGAACTCACGATGATGCCCCATCTCAGTCTCCTGAGCACTGGGATTATAGTCATGAGCCAGCACGCCCAGCTTGAGAAGTCCTATTTTGTGTCTTTAGTACTATCCAAACCACCTCAAGTGTCCTGAAGTAATACAGTACTTTACCTTTCCTGGTCATTTTGCCTTTGGGGAAGAGCCAGAAGTCTCAGATCCAGTGAATAAGATAAATGACTATACATGGAAGCGTTTTTTATGAACCTGCCTTTTCCTTGGATGGCACTCAGCAGGAGCACTCACTGCATCTGTTTTTTATCAGACCTCATCAAGATGCTGATCACTACATAGTTATTTGGGTTCTTTCTGAAGTCTGATTATAATATCTGTGTCAGTGCAATTGCTAGGCACTTAACACATACATGTATAATTGGCTGAGTTTTAGAAAACAAAAAGGAAGCTTAGTTTAGTTAATAGCAACTTACTATAATATTTAAAATTGCCTGGATGTAACTTTTTTTTTTTTTTTTTT
>NW_004524579.1:22907706-22916250 GCF_000260255.1 Octodon degus | reverse complement strand
TGTTTACAAATTGGTCCAGATCAAAGAATTATTCTTTCCCAGTCAGCTACCAAGGTTGTGAAGAAATTGTGTTTCCTACTTGGGAAATAGGGCCATCCCTGGCTTGATGGCTCTTGGAGGAGGGGCAGGGTGGCTGGAGAGGAGTGCAGTCATCAGCTGTGGAAGAATCTCCTTGGGCTGTGGGCATCATGGTGATGGAATTTCCTCAGGGACACACACGCTTCTTGATGCAAGATTTTAAATTACCGTCCTGGGCTGGGGAGATGGCTCAGTAGAATAAGTGCTTGCCTGGCAAGCACAAGGGCCTGAGTTCAATCCCCAGTTCTGCAAAAAAAAAAAAAAAAAAAAAGAAAAAAAAAAAAAAAATAAATAAATTACCGTCCTTTTTGGCTGGAAGGCTTAGAAGCCATTTGATTACACTTTCTCATTTTATAGATGAAGAAATGAGGCCCAGAAACATGACCTGAGTTTCCTAACAGCTGTGCTGATTTGAGATAGAACTGGATCTGGAGCACAAACTCATTTTGTATTATCGTTCTTCTAATTCATGAGGCTGTGATGCTCATGCTAAAATTTAAAATGCTGGGCCAGGGAGATGGCTTAGTGGAATAAGCGCTTCCCTGGCAAGCTCAAGGGCCTGAGTTCAATCCCTGGTTCTGCCAAAAATAAATAAATAAATAAATAAATAAATTTAATTTAATTTAATTTAAAATGCCTAATTTTGCCAGCATTTTTTCAATTGAGAAAATTACCAGGGTTTAAAAGTTAGACTTTTTGATATGAATCACTGTGTACTGAACTACAGAGCAGCATATTTAATCTAAGAAGCCATAGATTGTAAAATATACCATTATTTTGTGTACCACTAAAAAGGTGGGGTGAGGGAATTGTCAGTTAACTTGTGACAGGTCCTTCATGGGCAAGGCTACTTGAATTTGAGATGCTAAAGAGAAGAAAGGATGCCAGAGTCAGTGGAATATGGTATTTTGAGTGTTCTTCAGGAGAATTTCAGAGTCCCAAAGGCGATCTTCAATCCTGTATCTTTAGTGAGAATATTTTGTTTGCTTGACTCTGGCACCTTAAAGCCAGCTTTAACCATTTTGCAAATATCTGGGTTTTGCTTTGTTACCCACTAAGAGCAGGGAGGCTATTGCCTTTTGTACAATAGTTGTACATTGAGAAAGTGTGCGTTTTAATGAATGACAAGTTAAAATACCTGTCATTCATTAAATTATTATTACTTATTTGGTATGTTGTGTTCTACGTGATTACAGAAAGCCAATCTTTTCCTTTCCTGATTGGAGCAACAGCTTTCCCAGAACTGCGGATAAATTAGTTAAAAGATCAGTTCTTTCCTCTCTTTTAATATGAAGTGCTACTGAGTGTGGCAGCTTTCATGATGACAGGAAACTTGCATCAGTTGAATATACTCTTGAGAAATTCAAGTTTGCAAAGTGTCACTGACTTCCCCAAAATGAACAGGCTCAGGAAATTTTCCTATGCACTCAGAATGCTCTAGTTTTAAGTACATTATTTATTGTTGGCAATACCTCAGGGATTTCTTTTCTATTGATGAATGTAATTGATGTAAGAATGTTTCATAAATGGGAAATAATATTTTTATTGCTCTGTCAGTTTGATATGAAGTAAAATAAAGTTTTCTCTTCAACGCTTTATGCAACCCCGCCCCTTGTCATATCTGTAGTTATTAGAATACAGAAAAACAAACTGTTGACCAGTGAGGTCATGTATCAAATGCAGTGTTACTTCACTGAGCTATGCATATAACATGCTCAAAGCATTTTTAGGGGAATGTAAGTGTGCCACAGCTTTGTTACCCCCAGTCTGTTCACAGTGAGAGGGTTAGGGTATAGAGTTTATATTCAGGTTTAAGGAATTTTATGGAAGGGCTGCTGGGGTTAGTTTCATCAATTGTTTTGGTTAGCAACATAAACATATTTATGAGCACCTGGAAATGTTCCAGGATTGGCTTGGGCTCATGCTTGCTGGGAAAAACCTGCAGTGGCCTGAGTCACAGGGCAGTCAAGGCACTCTGAAAGAAAATGTGTGTGTATGTTTGGGGTGGGGACTTCTGGTCCTTACAGGAGTGATCCCAGAAATCACCAATATGGGAATGAATAAGTAAGACAGAAAAAGTAAGATCAGAAAGCAATCATGGTCAAGCCAGCTACCCAGTGGGCAGCAAGAGCCTAATCCTACTAAAGAGTCCAATCAGTTGGAGGTGGAGGGCTGCTTGTGGGAGGCAATACTTTCCTGGCACATCTGGGCTGCCTCTACTGGTCATAGAGTGAATTCCAGAAGTCTGAGAGGATACTCAGGCCAGCACAGTTCTGGGCAGTTCAGAGTTGGGTGGGTGGGGGCTGGGGAGATAGCTCAGTGGCATAAGCACCTGCTTGGCAAGTGTAAGGTCTTGAGTTCTAATCCCCAGTACTGAAAAAACAAAAACAACCAGACAGGCACTGAAGATTTATGGATGTGTACCAACAGTGTCTTGCCCTTGTGTGGCCCAGATTCATCTGTGCCCACATTAAATTGATTCTGTCCTGCTATATTCTTAAAGTCTCAACTTACACACACACACACACCCAGGAAGCATAGTAGGATACGCTACAGTCCTGTTACTACAGACAGTCCTAAATCTATAAATGGTCTGAATGGTGGCCATCTTCCACCTATAAGCCAAGGAGAAAGGCCCGAGAAGAAACCAGCCCCACTGGCACATTGATCTACTTCCTCTTGAGTTTCTAGCCTCCAGAACAGCAAAAGAGTGAATTTCTGTATTTAGAATACTCAGTCTGTGGTATTTTGTTATGGTAGTCAATTTTATAGTCTATATTAGGACATCATGTTGCATACCATACTGAATAAATTAATGAGTAAATAAATATCCTAAACAAAACAAAATAAATCACATGTTACAGATTCCTGATACACTTGGTTAGTTATTCTGCTTATTTAAGTTTTTTGATAATAACATCTTTTGTATCGAAAGATCATCAGCCCTGTAGGATCTTGGCCCCAGTTGCCAAGCTCTTGTCAGACCTTGTTTGCTGAAATTGCCAATTTATGTTTTTCATCATACACAGGAGCACAAAGATGTACCCCAGAAAAATTTCTAGGCTCTAGCAGTATTAGTCTTTTCTTGCTGGTCTAGGGGCCCAAGGAATCCCAAATGACCAGGTGTTGGCCACAGTTTTAGTGGGACCTTTTTTATGTCCCTGGTAGTTGTATCCCCTACCAAGCCTGAAGTTTAAGGGAAGCACAAGTTCTGTCAGGTAGGTTCAGTGGTAATCATGATAGAGTTCACTCACCTCTTGTGTCCCAGACCTATGTTTTCTACCTGTTGGAATTAGGACCAATATTTGACTACATATTGGAATATTGTGAGCACCATATAATATCTTATTTGGGCTAAAGTACTATCTCTGCAAATTTTTGCACATGGTACAGGGCAACAGTTCATAGCAGTGGAAGACAGCAAGAGGGAGTGGGACAAGCCTCTTTCTGTCCCTTATAATGTATCCAATCTACTGGGATTAGGGTGGTGCCAATGCAATCAGTGGACTGCTCCAGCAGTCACCCACTCTTAATCCTAACACGGCACTGTGAGTCAATCACACTCTAGGTTCAGCCACATTGGAAAAAACTCCTGTGACAGCATGAAGCTTTGGGAGGACATCTAGACACAAACCATAACATCTGTTGCAAGGGCACTTACAGAACAGCAGACTTGTAGATATATAGTAAAAGTTAGAAATCAGAGGCCTGTGACCACAGGCTCCTGCTGCGTGTCATGTAGTTAGCTCAGTAAATTCAGCTAAAACCTTGACTGTCTGGTCCCAGCTGTTATCGATCAACCAAAGACTGGTCACCTGACTGCTGCCTTTAGTTAAAAGAATATGCATTGATGCCATGTTGCTCCAAGGCCATTATGTTTGGTGAAGACTAGCTCAGTCAAGGACAAATTTGACTGTTTGCCCCACACAAACAGCCTCCTCTCATTCCAAGGATGTTCCTACACAATGGTAAGCATGTCCTTCTAAGCAAATTGCTAATAACTGCCTTGTCTAACATACGTAGACTATTATCCACGTTGTCATCTTTGTGCTGTCTGCCTGAAAACCATATTTAAACTCCATATAAAGTGGACTCAGTTTTGCAAACAGCTTTCCTCAGCCCTCTGGTGTTATAAAAGTGCCTTTGAACTTCTCGGTGCAACACTGTTAACTACTAGATCTTGGACACATGCGCAGAACAGTTCCCAAAGTCCTGCATTCTTCTCCAGAGAATTAAACTAGGGTTTCAACAGGATAGGGTAGTGTAGGGAGCTGCGTGTAGCTGCGCCCTAGGATGGCGCCGGTTTCCACCTTCCACCCTCTCAGAGGGTGAGCGCTCCTAGTAATAAACAACTCCATATAAGGCCAAGGCTTGGGCTAATGCATTGCTTCCGCATACCTGGACCAATGGACAGTACATACGTGGCACCCCATGATTGGAAGCCCTAAGACTTATAAGCTAAGAGCAGGGGCCTCGGGAGAGAGAAGAGAAATGTAACAGGGCAATAAAAGGCTGCGCAGACATAACCAGTGGTCGCGTCTTCCTTGCTGGCAAGGCTGCGCACCACAGGGTAGACCTGACATCAGCCTGAGGTATGGGTTCTCAGCACTGGTTCTCAGGATCTGTGGGTAGGAGTTCTCTTATGTTTTCTTGAGATTTAGATAGTATAAAGGGACACATTGATACCACGGAGGCTTTGTTATCATAGCTTTCTGAGAGCCCACACTGTGTTTCCCAGGTGCAGTAATGAGATTTGTTGGTGTCTCAGTGGACCTCGAGGGAAAATGGTGAGAGGATGTAGAAAATAAAGACAAGATAATAGGTCAAGTAATGGACCATGCCTGATTGGTAAAGGCCTCCTAAAACAGGAGGGGGGTTTATACCTTTGCAAAGTTATAGAAGACACAAGGCTGCCTAGTGACTAATAGCCCACAATGTTCAGGCAAGATGTTTTTCTCAAGACTGGGGTAGCTTGACTGCTTCAGGCAATAAGGCCTCATCCTGCTCTCCCACATATGATCAATTTCCAGCTTCAGCAGCTCCCAACAATGAAGGATGTACTTTTATCTTTGCTCTCATCTTCTGTTTCTTTTATTTCTTTTTTCCTGTGGAACCAGGGATTGAACTCAGGCCCTTGCACTTGCCAGGCAAGTGCTTATTTTACTGAGCTATCTCTTCTTCTGTTTCTACTCACTCTACAGAGCCAGTTTCTCTCCTACTGTTCATTTTTGCTCTCTTGAATAAACTTTGTCACAGCCTTTGGCTCTTTTTGTTCAGTTCCTTGTTCCACATGAGAAGAACTTGTGCTGCATTTAGCGTTTATCCTCAGCCTCTGCACTAACTGGTCAGATAGTCAGCAGTAGTCACTAGATTAGAGCTGGCCGTAGTTGTTTCTCTTACCATGGCTATTCTGTCCATGAGCCCACTGAAGAAGCACTGAGGTGACCCATGGCCTTGCCCAGCTCACTCCATTGGGTGAGTCATCCTGGCCACCTGATTGTTCCACACCTTCTTTGTGTTGGATATTCTTGGGTGGCATTGATAAGAGACACAAAGATTCACACATTCTGTTGCCTCTTCCCTTTGGCCCACTTACATGCTTCTTCTCTAGACATTTCTGTCTTTAGTTTTCTTTTCTCCTCTGACCATCCAGTCAAGTCATGTGCCACTGCCCAGGTTGAACTGCCTGCCTGCCTGCCTGCCTATCTGTCTGTCTGTCTGTCTGTCTGTCTGTCTGCATCTTTCTATCTATCTATCTATTATCTGTCTAGGGCCACATCTCTTCACAAATACTGATGATCTGGATTTATTGACACTGTCTGTTAGCATCACTTCAATGCTTTTCACTCACTGAAGAGTGGGGTTATAGTGTGACAATGTGAGAAACTGAGGCCCTCTCTTTTCTCCCAAAAGATTTAAACAGCATTTCCTCCATTTAGACTACAGTCCACCCTAGGTGGTTGCACCCCTCACACTGAAATTACAGAAATTCTTAAATTTTGGTAACATAGTGGCAGACCAAACATAGCTTATCAAGAGCCAAGGATTTTCTGTTCCACACACCCTCTACCTTCTCAGTCCTCCTCACCCTCAGCAATTATTCAGGTCCTCCCCTGACACCACTTAAACTAGCCAAATGCAATAGACTATAAGCCTTTAGATTCAGCTGAGTTTAAAGGATAGCAGCTTCCCCTGCGTTAGGACTTAACCCCTTTCCTGCTGCTCAGCTGCTCAGCAGCTGCCTCGTGTAAGTGCACTTGAGCCCATCTGCAGAAGTAAATTTTAAACTTTGCTTTGTTAGTTTCTGCCAGAGTGCATTCTTTTTTGGAACCAGGGATTGAACTCAGGCCCTTGCGCTTGCCAGGGAAGCACTTACTCCACTGAACCATCTCCCTGGCCCCTAGAAAGTGCACTCTTTCTGGCACTGGCAATTTGAGTATGGGGGCTTATTTCTATTAGTAGCGGTTCATGTAAAGACCAATAACTAATCCATATAACTGACCTATTCTACACCAAGGTTGGGGTTTTCTTCTTCCTCATCACAAATATGAGCTAAAGGAGAGGCATGGGTGCAACAAAGGTAATTGATGTGTCTGTGTTTCTTGTTTGAGAACATAAGTGGGCTTTCTGGATTTGCTTTAGTCTGATCCAGAATGCACTATTTGCATAACACAGTGAATTGTTCATGTATTTACCTGGTCTATAAATCAGGACATCTGTAGAAGTCTATAGCAATTAGAAGAAACATCATTTATTCCCATACTTAGGATTCTTTGTTTTATAAAAGACATCTTTTTATTTTATTTATTTATTTGCTTCTCTTTAAGTACTGCCCTAACAGCTTCTCTGAGTCACCTGAACTTTAGATTTTCTTCAGTGCAGCAACAACCAACACACTTGCCCGTCTTTAAGTGCTAGTGATGTTGCATAAGCCCTTCCACCTCCATTGCACCCTAGTCTCTCAGAGGGGAGGCCTTAATCATGGTGATGCTGTGGCATAAACATCATCACTGTTGCACTTCCAGTGAGACCCTTGTCATTGGGTTGTGTAGGGAGTAATTGCAGAGAATCCCAAGCTGATGCTATACCTCAGAGTACCAGTGGTGATACCAGCTGACTCCCTTTGAGGTCCCCCAGAAGGAGGCCCTAAGGAAGGATTTGTGGTCAAGCTAGTTTAATTACAAGGTGAATCCAGAAAACACCAGTCATGCAATGGGAAGTTAGAAAGGGAAGAAAAGGAAGTGAACAAGGAGTATACTATTAAATACTTTGCTGCAAAGGGGAAATGGGAGGCAGGGCCAGCATGGCAGGGGCTCTAACCCCTGGCCCCTGTGTCTGCCGCTTTAATCCACTGAGCTCAACATCTTCTATGCATGTTCCTGAGTCCAACTTGTCCCCCTTATAAAGGACAATGGTTGTGTTGGATCAGGATCTACACTTATGATTTCATTTTAACTTGATTACTTTTGTAAATATGCCCTTTCCAATCAATCAGGGGAGTTGACACAATTCAACTCATAGCTGAATTTATGTGCCAACTTCCATGTGGCACTGGTGGATTGCTGCAGGCTGCCATGCATGTGGACAAATGGAGCTCAGACACAGGAGATGCTGAGTTTTGGAATATGGGATGGTACACTCAGAAATCTAAGTGCCATAGTGTATGAATGGGCCATTAGCAGTATCTGGTGTTTTGGTAATACACCAGACTATTTCTGTAACTCATTTAACCTTTTTTGCTTTTTTAAAGTAGGGACAATTAGGAGAGGGAAAATAACAGAAAAAAGATCAAATCCTGTTTTGCTGCCTGTGAGAACAAAGGTCTGTTAAAGAGAGACTGCACATTTTTTTTGATGTTTGACTGTTCAGTATGTGTCTTAATTACTCTTCTCTCATTGCTGGGAAAAATACCTGACACCAAAAGTGAAGGAAGGAAAGGTTTATTTAGGTCACAGTTAATGGAAGCTTCAGTCCATACTTGGCTGGCTCCAAGGCAGAGTGGCACGTGGCAGAGAGCAACCTTTCATGGCAGTGGAGAGCAGAGAGCAAAAGAGCAGGAGCAGCAGCAACAACAATGGCAATAGAGAGGAAGTCTTTCTCTCTTATGTTACATTCAGGCTAACCGCCTCAGGCTGGGTATAGCACTCACACCCATAATCCCAGCCTTGGATCACCCATAATCCCAATTTACCCATGAGTAAATTGCAAACTCTAGAAATCCGCCCCATGATTGCATGAGGCTTTGGGGGGACACCTAGAGACGAACCATAACAGTAAGCTTTCTCATTTGAAGTAACAAGATTTCTTCTCAGTTTTACAAAAATATGTGTTGTAAAAAAATGTGTTGTAATCAAGAGTGATGAAATGATGTTTCCTGGGCTGGAGAGATGGCTCAGTGGTCTAAAGCACCTACTTAGAACAAGCTTAGCAAAAGCATCAGGGACCGCGGTTCAATCCCCCAGCACC
>NW_004524579.1:22883162-22907600 GCF_000260255.1 Octodon degus | reverse complement strand
AAATAAATAAAAATTAAAAAAAAAGAAATAATGTTTCCTACAGAGAGATAAAAAGGAAGTAGTGAACTACAGTATTTGTAGAATGACTTCTCTGAACCACCTGAAAGAGGGTTCACCATTGGAGAATTACCACCAGGTGGCAACAGAGACTGTAGATTGTACAATGAATGAAATTTTCTAAGGGGATTAAGGAAGATTTAGATGAAAAAAAAAAGGACCCCTGCTTCCCCTTCCAGGGCTGCTTCCTGAGTTGGGTAGCTTCTACAACTTCTGTGATGACAAGCACTATGTCAGATGTTGGCTATTTTATGCATCATCGTCATATTCAATGCTGGACTGTCATAGTATGAAATTTATAGTGCTTTTATGATTTTTTTTGTTTTTAATTGATTAGGATGTTTTTCTTATGAGATTGAAAAGTAATCTCATTCCCAAAATTAGAGTGAAAACTATTACAGACTACAGGAGGTAAATCCGGTACATACCTATCAAAACTAAAAACAAAAATGAAAACAAAACAAAAGAGAGAAAAACAAAGTAGCTAGAATAACTCGAGGGGCTGGGGAGATGGCTCAGTGGCAAGCCCAAGGGCCTGAGTTCAATCCTCGGTTCCGGGGGAAGAAAAATTCAAACTAGAATAACTCGAGCTGGGATAGAATAACTCGAGCTGGGCATGGTGGCTAACGCCTGTAATCCCAGCACTCAGGAAGCTGTGGTAGGAGGATCTGTTAGAGTTCGAGACCAGCCTGAGCAACAAAGTAAGCTCAAGGCCAGCCTGAATTGCATAGCGAAACAGGGCGCACCCTTACAATTCCAGCATTCCAGTGGTAAGAGGCAGGATCACGAATTCCAGGCCGATCTAGGCAACAAACGGAGACCCAGTCTCAAGAGACCAACACAAACCCAAACAACGAAGAAAAAAAAAAGTCCATTCTATCTCTGTGACATCCGAAAAGGAATGACCCTCCCTCCCTCCTTTCTGTTGAGGCAGGCTGTATTTAGTCCAGCCCGCTCTCCCAGGGAATCACTATGCAATCTAGGCTGGCCTTAAACTCTCGATCCCACTCACCGCCTCAGCCTTTGGAGCGTTGGGGTTACCGACCTGAGCCACCACGCCCAGATCTAGAGTTCAGAACAAAATGAAGTGCACTTCTGTTGGTTTTCGAGGTTTATTTCCTTGAGTGCAGTGAAGATCTACATTTAAGATGACTGAGTCTGCTCATTTTAGGATGAAAATAAGATTGTCAATCTTCTTGAGCGAACTGGGGGCTCTGTGGAGCGCAGGTAGAGTCACCAGATCGCAGCTTGGAAGCGACTCTTTCTAGACAGGGGGCGTGGCTCGGTCAGGGAGGGGCGGGGCCACATGCTGCAGAAACAAATGCTTTTCGAACTGGTTTGACCCACGTTGCTGTCCGTAGAAGTGCTGAGTTGCCGCCTCTTGTCGGCGAGTGGTTGAAGTTCGCTCATGTGACCTCTAGGAGGCCGGAACTGGGTGGCTGCGTGAGGCGCAGGGTTTTGACCAAAACAAACGCCGACGGCGCGGAGGCAGGGTCTATGGCCGAGGCGGTGAAACCTCAGCGCCGGGCCAAGGCCAAGGCCGGCCGGACTAAACCCAAGGTGAGCTCCTGCCCGCCCCCGGGGCCCTGTCCTGTGCGCTCTGCGTCCCCTCTCTCTTTCCGCGCCCCCCAGCCGGCCCTACTGCCGTCCCTCGAGTCCGCATCCTCCGCCGCGCTTGCAGGGGCCGACCCCGCCGCCCATCGGTGTGGGCCCCGCGCGCGGCCCTCCCCCGCGCCCGCCGGCCGCGCTGTCTCCGTTCCCTGCTTTCTCCTGGCTCTGATCGCTGCGTTCTTCCTTTTAGCTCCCTTCTTACCTTCTTCACCGAAGAAGTCTGGTTTCCCACTGCGAAGCAGCTATTTTTCCCCCATCCCCGCCTCGGACTCCCTCTTTTTTCCTCCGTAACACGGAGCACTTGTTTCTCCCATGCGTAAAGAGGGCAGAGACCTTTCCTCCGTGCGGAGAAGTTATTTTTTGACCGAGTTCTGTCGAGAGAGCAGCAGCTATAAAGTAGACTGTCGTGCTGTGCCAGCCCTCTTCTCTTGCAGAATTCAGGGCCACCCTGGCGCTACTTGTGTTTACCTCTCTTTGTCCTGGTTGTTTACGGTGGAGCACGACTGTCTGGATGTTTTTTCTTTTTTTTTTTTTTTTTTTTTTTTTTTTCTCTCGGAACCGGGGATTGAACTCAGGCCCTTGCGCTTGCCAGGCAAGCGTTTATTCTACTGAGCTATCACCCCAGCCTCTGTCTGGATGTTAAGGCAGGAGTTTCACAGTAGGAGCATATTTGAATTTTTCCTATTACCGGGGTTGAGCTGTATGTAATATTAGTGTGCTTTTGAGTTGATTTGTTTAGATGTAGTTTTATTTTGTTGTTATGTATTTTCTAGAGAGGACAGATTAAATGGTACCCCTAAAAGTCTTCCTTTACCTGGACAAGAATTTACGTTAAGTAAACCATGAGAATGGTATGACAAGTACAGAAAAATTCCTTTTTCAGAAGTGGATGATGTTTTAGAACAGGTGTTAACCTAAATATGATGGCATAATCTGATTTTTTCATGGGAACACAGTTTTTATTTTTATTTTTATTTTTTATTTTTTTTGGGGGGGAACAAAGTTTTAATAGTGTAATCGGTACCATAGTTAGTAAGCCATTGTGGTTTATGTGGATCCTTTTCACTGTGATGAGTTTTTATAGCACTATACGGAGTTAGGCAAATCATTGTACCCAAGTCTGTGACATGTTACTTTTTCATGTAATCCCAAAGTGGTGGGATTACAAACATTTTTTTTTTTTTTTAAATGTCTTTAGTACAGGTTCTGCAGGGTCTCACTACATAGATTGGACTCTGAGTGATCCTCCTGTTTTCAGCCTCCCAAACGCTGGGATTGCGGGGTGCACCACCACACCCAGTCTCAATCACCCTCTCAGCGTGTCCCAGGGGCAGGGATCGATAAACAAATGGTGTTAAGAAAAATAATTTTAGCTGAATGTGGTGGTACATATCTGTAATCCCAGCAACTTGGGAGACAGAGGCAGGAGGATCATTGCAAGTTAGAGACTCGACTGGGTTGCAAAGTGAGCTCAAGGCCAGCCTGAACTGCATAGGGAGACCCTGTCTCAAAAAGACTGAAAAAAAGAAAATAGTGTTTTTTTTTTTTTTGTTTGGTAAAGAAGTATCTAGGCAGTGAAGGAAGAAAAAAATAATCACTGGTTAGCCATACATAAGATCTCCAAATACAGAGCAAAATTGTACATAGTACATACACATTATCTGTAGAGAGCAGAATGTTTTTTTAAAAATCAGATTTTATTTTAGGCATATGTAGCAATCACATTCATAGACAGTTTGTTCCTGTACATGATACAACACTTTTTCCCACTCCCCTCAACCTCTCTTACCTTTCCCATTTACAAAAGTTTTGTTTCCATGTTTTCCTTTTCTCACATTTTAAAGTTTTCCCTTCTTTCCTTCCTCAGGCCCCTCTCCCTTGTTCACCCTCCACTGGAACATTTTCTTCCTATTTCCCAAATGTATTATGCATTTTGGTCCTGACACTTTCCGTTTCTCACACCAGAGAAACAATGCAGTATTTACACATATGTGTCCAGTTTATTTCATTTAAGGGTATGGTCTCAAGGTGCATTCATTTTTTTTTAAGAAACATCTCAAGTGTATCCTTTATGGCATAGTAGTATTCCATTATATAAAAGACATGTTTATTCATTCATGAGTTCATAGGCATTTGGGCTGGAGAACAGAATCTTGATCTCTAGACTTTTTTCTCTAAGTAAATGATGAAACCAAAATTTAGAGAGGTTAAATGATACCCCCAAATTATGTAGTTAGCAAGAAAATGGGTTAGAGCGAGAAATCATGACTCTACAATAGTTTCATAATTACTTCATGTCTGTCATTGATAGAATGTTTTAAATGCTTAAAAACATTAAAGAGGATTCTCTCAAGTTATTTTGTGTACGTGAATTTCTAAATTAAAAAGTTAAAAATCTTAGGTTTTTAAATTACAAAAAGCCAATTGCTTATTTTATTGACACATTTCAGGCAGCATTGCTATATAAATACATAGCAATTTATATTCTTAGTTATTTTTTGTTTATTAAATTTTAGTATTTATTTGCAGGACCTTATAATTACATTCATTAGGTAGTAAATATATATATTTACTACCTAATTCTTATGTCCCCTTTTCCTTCCCTCCTGGATGCATCCCCCCATTTCCCCTGCTTACATCTTTTTTTTTTTCCTATTGTCCTCTATTTTGCTCTTTATTTCTGTTTTGTGTTTCTCATTTCAGAGAAACCATACAACAGTTAAAGTTGTATGTCTTCACTTTTTAAATTTTTTATTGGTATTGGGAATCAAACTTACAACCTCCTGCTTGCCAGGCAGGTGCTTTGCTGCAGAACTAAATCCCTGGCCCTCCAGTATGTTTTCACTATTTGCTCTCTAGTTTCATTCATTTATCTACAAATGACTCAAGTTTATTCTTCCTTATGGAAGATTAGTATTCTATTATATATAAATAGAATATATATTTATATTCCACCACGTTTTCAACCAGGCATGCTAGCACACATCTATAATTCTAGTACTAGGGAGCCTGAGAGGCAGGAGGATTGAGGCCAGCTATTTTGAATTGTGCTGCTATGAACATGGGTATGCATGTTTCACTGTAATACAGACACCTGGAAGGATAGCTGGGTGGAATGGAATTTATGGTTTAGTTTTTTGAGGAATATTCATGCAGATTTCCATAGAGGTTGTACTAGTTTACTTTTCCAGCAATGAGGAAGGATTCTTTTTTTTCACTGAAACCACCAGAATTTCTTAACTGATTTTGTTTTTGTCTTTTTGGGATAGGATCTTAACTATGCAGTTCAGACTGGCCTTGAGCTCACTTTGTAGCCAAGGCTAGTCTTGAACTTCAACGATACTGCTGCCCAACCCCCAATCCTACTCCTGCCCAACCCAAGTGCTGGGATTACAGGCAGATACTGGGAGTATAGTGTACACCACCACGCCTGGCACCTGGCTTCTTATCTGGCATTTTGATAATAAACATTCTTTATGGGGTAAGATGGGATCTGGGTGTTCTTTGAATTGCGCACGTGCGAGCGTGCGCACTTGTGTGTTTTGAGATAGGGTCTCACTAGGCAGGTCAGGCTGTCTTTGAATTCACTGTGTAGCCCAGAGTAGCCTCAAAATCATAGCAATCCAGCCTCTCCAATGCTGGGATTACAGGTGTGTGGTAACCATGTCTTGCAGGTTGACATTTTTTTAATGGCCATAGATGTTGAACATTTTTATCAGGTATTTATTGGCCATTTATATTTCTTTTTCTGAGCAAGTCTCTGTTCATTTTAGCTGCCCATTTTTTGATTGGGTCTTTTATTTTGGGGATTCTAATTTTTTTGAATTCTTGATATATTATAGATACTAGTCCTCTCAGGAATAGCTGGCACAATATTTTTTTCCCAGTCTGTAGGTCATCTCTGTACTCTGTGTTTGCATTGCTATGTAGAAGATTTTCACTTCAGTATGATCCCAGTTGTTGACTCTTGTGTATCTCTTGTGCAATTTGGCGTCTATCTAGAAAGTTTTTGCGTACATCTATAAGAGTTCTAGTTTATCTTCCAGCATGTTAAGCATTTCTGTTTCAATATTTAAATCTTTAATCCATTTTTAGTTTAGTTTAGTATAGTTCAGTTATTTGCATGTGGAAAGCCACTTTTCTCAACACATTTTGTTAAAGAAGCTGACTTTCTTCCAGTGCAAGTTCTGGGCCCTTTTGTGAAAGAACAGGTAGCTGAATGTGCTTGGAGTTATTTCTTTGTCCTCTATTCTGTTCCAGTGCATGTCTTTTTTTTTTTTTTTTTTTTTTTTCTGCTTTTTTTTTTTTTTGGCGGAACCAGGTATTGAACTCAGACCCTTGCTCTTGCCAGGGAAGCCCTCATTTTACTGAACCGTCTCCCCGGCCCCAGTTTTTGCTGTTTTTGTAAGTGTGAAATTGTGATACTTCTGCCTTGCTTGTTGCCCAAATTGCTTTTGCTTTTCTGAGTCTTTTCTGATTACATCCATGAATTTTAGTATTGTCTTCTTTAGTTGTATGGGGAGTGCTATTGCTCTTTTGACTGGGAGTGTGTTAAAGCTGGATATCTTTTGGAAGTATGACCATTTTGATTGTATTAGTTTTGTCTATCCAGGAACAGGGATTATCTTTTCCTTTTCTGATGTTCTCTCTTTTTTTGGGGGGGTTGAACTCAGGCCCTTGCGCTTGCCAGGCAAGCGCTTATTTTACTGAGCCATCTCCCCAGCCCCTGATGTTCTCTTAAGTCTCCTTTTTCAAAGTACTGTTGTAGAGGTTTTTCACTTTCTTGGTTAGGTTAGTGTCTAGATATTTAATTGTTCTTGATGCTGTTGTGAATGGTATTGTTTCCCTTGATGCTGTTGTGAATGGTATTGGTGGATAGGAATGCTATTGATTATTGTGTGTTGACTTTATATCCTGCTATGTTACTAAATTTGGTTATTCTAGGAATCTTGGTGAATTTTTTTGATTTTCTATGTAGGGGATCATATCTGCAAAATCTATACAATTTGACTTTTGCTACACATACTTCTTTTTTTTCTCTTGCCTGATAACTCTTACCTAATGTTTCAAGAACTTTATTGAACAGTAATTATGGTAACGGTCATCCTTGTCTTATTCTTGATCTTAGAGGGAAAGCTTTTGGCTTTTGCTCATTTAATAATGATGTTGACTCTTGGTTCATTGTAAGTGACTTTTGTTGGATTGAGATAAGGTTTTTTAATATCTGTTTTCTTCAGAGATTTTACCATGAATGGAAGTTGATTTTTTTCAAATGCTTTTTCTGCATCTATTGAGATGATCATGTGATTTTTCTCCTTCTGTTTGTGTATTACATTTACTGATTTGCTTGTGTTGAACCATCCCTGCATCCCTGGATAAAACCTGTTTGGTCATGAGGTAGGATCTTTCTGATACAGTGTAAAAAATGATGACAGGTAGGTGACCTCCAAATGACATAGGGGAAAAATGATCTCCCAACCTGACCTGGGATGAGTTCGTGTTCTTTAAAACTGAAGAGTGTAATTAACCACTAAGAAGAATATATGCAGTGTATTATTTGTTGAAAAATAAAAAAAAAATAATTCAAATACAATATTGGTTTATGCTTGTCAATATATTTGTCAATTTCTCACAAATCATTGTATTCAGAATGCTACACAAATAAAAACATATGATAGACAGAGAAATGATATAAATATGTTTATTTTGAGTATAAGCTATGTTTAAACAAAAAAACAGAGCTATTAAATGAATAAATTATGACAAGTAAAAAAAAAATAATAAAACTGAAGAGTGAATTTTAGGAACACACAGAGGTCATGAGCAGAATATATTTATTGGGGGTAAGAAAGCTCCTGTTTGAGAGAGGGACAGGAGGGGGGCCTGAATGGGTGGTCCCCGGGAACACCAGGTGGTTCCAGGGACTTTTGTAGAGTAAAACGGTGCAGTGAGGTGGGTCTAAGGTGGTAGAGAACATGGGAACTCACTTAGGTAGGCATGAGGTGGGACAAAGCTATGGTCAACCAATGAGATTATAAGCAACATTGCTCAGGTGAAATTGATTAAATCCAGGACCAAATGGGGAAGCGAGTACCATAGCAAGCAGCCATGAATAAGGGACAGGGTCTCCTCCTGTTGGGGATTGGGCTAGTGACTCATTTGGGCTCTTTCAAGGTGGATTGATACCTATTTAGAATATCAGTCCCTGATGCCCATCCCTATGGATTAACAACTAGTGGTAATCTTGTAGTGTTTAACTGAATCAGTGTGATGCTGGGAGTAGAGGATCCATGTGAGGATTGTTGTCAGTAGCACAAGAGGAGAACTGGAGAGGATGGTGTGCTGTTGATTGTCCTGGAGAAGCTTATCAAGTTGGTTTTCCGGATATGAACTTGGCTGTTGTCATTGGTCTTTGATGTTGCTGAGGATGACTGTGGTTCTTCGGGAACCTCTGGTTTTACCTTGCGTATTGCTTCCTGGTTCCAGTGCAGATCCCTCAGCCTGCTGGCATAGATCCTTTATCCCGCTGGTGCAGACTTGTCTAACTTCAACCACTGACCTTAGGGCCTTCCCAATGCAGATCTTTGATATAGACTTGCATGAAATATTGTTGGGGCTCCAGGCATACAGCAGGACTCGTGGAGGACATTGCCAGAGGCTTTAGGTCTTCAGCTGGACTCATGAAGGACATTGCCATCTGATCCAGGCCCTCAGCTGGATTCATTTGGTCTCCACTGTGTTAACTGGTCTCCTGCATTCTTTTGCATTTGATGAATTTTGGGTGAATATTGTAAAATAATCCTATAAATTATGTCTTGTATTAAATTCCTTCCCTTGTAAACCAGACTACAACAGGTTTTTTTCTAGTTTTGTATCAGGGTGATGCTAGTTTCTAGAAATGATTTTGGAAGTACTGCTTTTTCAATTCATTAGAGTTTGAGGCTTTTCTTAGTGGGTAGTGCTCCCCTCAGAGCAGACCTCCATGTTCTTGCAGCTCTCAAAGGCCATAGGCTCCACTGCTCTCTCTCTAAATCTTCTTACCTTGCTTCTAGGGAGTTGAATTTCCCTCCTCATGTTCTGCAAGAGCTGGGGAGAGTCCAAATTGTTTCCTTCTTTTTTCTGAGTTGTGGACCATTGTTCTCTATTGTCTGTAACTTCTAGGTTTTTCTTTTTTTTTCTTTTTGGTGGAACCGGGGATTGAACTCAGATCCTTGCATTTGCCAGTCAAGCGCTTATCCTACTGAGCCATCTCCCCAGCCCCACTTCTAGGTTTTTCTTTTAGTGTTTTTTTTCCCAGTTCCTACTGATAGGTTTTGACGGTGTCACAGCAGAGAAACAAGCAGAAGGAAAAAGGGAAAGGGGCTTTGTTATAAAGGGAAAGGGGCTTCATTATCTTAGAGGACATGGAGAGAATTTGGGAAGATAAGGAATTCTCTGGATTGGAACAAAGAGAGGCTGAGGCTTTTGTGGCTTTTTGCCAGGGGTGAGGTTTGAGGGGGATGTTTAGATATACCTAAGGAGTTGATTGGGGCCTTCCCTGAGGTGGGGGGAGAGGTGAAAGGAAACTGCATCCTGGGCTGAGTTGGAGAAGAAGGGGGGAGGTGGTCTTGGGGAAGGTAAGCTGTTCTTTTAAGGGCTTCAGCCATATTGGATGACCACCATAATAATTCAGCAATTCATACTAGGGCCCTAACCCATCACCTACTGATCTGCTTCTATTTTTTTATTAGACAAGTTGTCATTTTCAGTGTCTGGTTTCTGGATCTTGGAGATGCAAAAATTTGCTACCCATTGTTGTAGGCAGTTGAATTAGGTAGAATATTATAGAAATCACTTTGGATTTCTTTGGTAAAACAAGAAATATTTATTTATTTATTGGATACAGGGTCTAACTGTGCAGCTCGGACTTGAAGTAATCCTCCTGTCTCAGCCTCCACAGCTCTGGGATTACAGGTGTGCACCATGCCCCATTTTGGGTCTAGCACGTGGGCACATGGCATTGGTGATTGAACACAAGGACTTTGCACTTGCCAGGCAGGTGCTTAGACCCCTGAGCTGTCTCCCCAGCCCAAACTAGAGATCTTTAATGCAATTTTTTCTTACTCTCCAAATCCAGTCACTGAATCTTGCCAATTTTATTTCCTAAATATTTTAATTCTTTCCAGTTTTGTCCATTGTAGCTACCATGACCTCCCTCTAGGAGAGATTCTTGTGATTCTGTTGAGCTGGCTTCTTCACATTCATTTTTACTGTTCATTCTCCTCCTTTCCCAGAGGCTGGAGTTCGAAGGAGTAATTAAGGATCTGGCCTCACCCTCCTCAGCTTAGTTTTGTCATCACTCTTCTTTTGACTCTGTGTTAGTGGTGGCAGTCCTATGACATGCCATGCTGCAGTGGACTATTTGTATCATTGAAAGCTCTAAAAGGTTCACTATCACTGGTATGCTTTTTCTGCTTCAAGGCCTTTGCACGTTTAGTGTGCCCTAACTCCTCTAATAGCCCCTCTTCATCTAGCTGCTGACTGCGCATGTATTTTTTAAAAATATTTATTTATTTATTTTTTTGCGGAACCGAGGGTTGAACTCAGGCCCTTGTGCTTGCCAGGGAAGCACTCATTCCACTGCGCCATCTCCCCGGCCCTGTTTTTTTTTTTTTTTTTTTTTTTTTTTTTTTTTTAGTCACTCCACTGAGCCATCTCCCTGGCCCTGTTTTTTTTTTTTTTTTTTTTTCATGTATTTTTTTAGTTTAAGCAATGCTTATGATATAGGGGAGTGGAATTCCCAGTGTGAAAGGTACCCAGCTGAGTTTGTGTTCTCTAAAACCGAAGAATGAATTTTAGGAACAAATGGAGGTTAACAGCAGAATATATTTATTTGGGGAAAAAAGCTCCTGTCTGAGAGAGGGACAGAAGGGGGACCTGAGCCGGTTACTCAGAAAGCTGTCTCTTCCAGGAATATTTATAAGAGTACAACTATGTGGTATGGGGGTTTCAAGGTAGAAAACATAGGAACTTGCTTAGGTGGGCATGAGGTGGGATAAAACTATGGTCAACTGAGGAGATTACTGATAGGTCTTTTCAAGTATTCGGGGGCACAGCAGAGAAACAAGCACAAGGAAGAAGGGATAGGGGCTTTCTTTGAGGACCTGGAAAGAGTTTGGGGAAGATAAATTCTCTCTATTGCAACAAAGGGAGACTGAGGCTTTTATGGCCTTTTGCTGGGGTGGGGTTTGAAGGGGATGTCTATATATACCTGAGGAGCTGATTGGGAGCTGAGATGGCAGGAAGGATGGAAGGAATTCATATACTGGACTGAGTTGGAGAAGAAGGGGGAGGTGATCTTGGGGAAGATGAGCTTTTGTTTGAGGGCATTGGCTGTATTAGATGACCACCATAATGATTTTAGCAATTTATACTAGGGCCTGAACCTATCATTTACAAGCACCATTGCTCAGGTAAAATTGATTAAATTAGAATCAAATGGGGGAAGGGAAGTGATTCACATAGCAAGTGGGCCTGAATAGGGACAGGGTCTCCTGTTGGGGGTTAGGTTAGTGACTCAGCTCTTTCAAGACGTTTGATACCTACTTAGAATATCAACCCCTGATGCCCATCCCTAGGGAAGAATGTGGCTGCATTTGTTTACTCTTGAAGTCTGGCCTACAACAGTGTCTCTCTATTGCAGTTACCTTGTCTTCCATATTGTTTCCTTGTGGGCCCAGCCCTGTCTGACTGCCAATAATGTTTTTATCTAATTTAGCTGCCTACAACATTTAGACCTAGAAACTTTTCCTTATCAACCTTGTGCTGTTCCCTCCTCTATGCTTGGCCTTGTGTTCCTTATCTAACTTGTAGTTACTTTGCCAACATTTCTTTTTCTTCCTTAGATTGTGAGTTGGAGGGTGGTACTGTCTTGTTTCCAGTACCATTTCTAGCTCCTGTAGTCAGTTGATAGTGTTTTTTGAATGGAGAACTAAATGTCAGTGTATTGAAGCATATTTCCAAGCTTTGTTACTTAAAATATACTCTTGATAAATTTTCTCTTACAAGTATGAAAAAATAGAAGTCCATGCAAGGCCCTTTTTTTTTTTTTTTTTTGGTGGAACCGGGGATTGAACTCAGGCCCTTGTGCTTGCCAGGCAAACGCTTATTCTACTGAGCCATCTCCCGGCCCCTAGGCCCTTATATTTGTCAATTTAAAAAAACTAATTTTTTTAGAGTAAACAGATACATTTCTCAATGATGGCTGTGGCTTGGCCAAACCTTTAGTATTTGTGATATGATTTATAGTGTAATTATGGCTATTTAGACAGCCATAAAGTAGTTCTAAGGCTCTTTTCAGGAAGTGGATAGTGTCATGTGCTCTGAGTGGCTTGTGGATTTTATCCAGCAGCTAGCCTACATTCCTCTTAGTCATCTGCTAGGTGAGTTCATGTTACTAGGTCATCCACAACTAGGTATCTGGTAATCATTCCCTGGTATTTGAGATAGTCTAATATTTTCATTTTTTTAGTATCATTCTTTGCTAAAATACTTCCCAATGTTGAGGATCTTTTTTCATTGATCTTGGCAAACTGAGTTAAGAACATCTTTTTTTCTTTTTGAAACACTGAGGGTCTCACAGTGTTGGGATTACATGTGTGCACTGCCACGGTGTCCTGTTAGGAACAGCATGTTCTTAGATTTGAACTTTGTAAAAGTAGAGAAATTTGTAATCATAGAAAGTATTTTTTATAGTTAATATTAAACACTAAATACCAATAGCTTAATAGTAGTAATGATACAGGGAGCCAAATGACATAGGGAAAAATGATCTATGCACCTGACCTGCATGAGTTCGTGTTCTCTAAAACTGAAGAATGAATTTTAGGAACAAATGGAGGTTATGAGCAGAATATATTTATTGAGAGAAAGAAAGCTCCTGTCCCGAGAGAGGGACAGGAGGGGGGTGCTGAGCGGGTAGTTCTCCCAGGAAGTTGTCTCTTCCAGGGACTTTTATAGAGGAAAACCATGTGGTGAGGCAGGTCTAAGGTGGTGGAGAAGACATGGGAACTTGCTTAGTTGGGCATGAGGTGAAACAAAACAATTTTCAACCAATGAGATTACAAGCACCATTGCTGGGGCTGGTGAGATGGCTCAGTGGTCTAAAGCACCTACTTAGAACAAGCTTAGCAAAGCACAGGGACCGCGGTTCAATCCCCCAGCACCACATGCCAGCCAGCCCCGCCCCCTGATGGGCTGAGCTGGCCCCACACACACACACACACACACACACAAATTAAAAAAAATTAAAAAAAAAAGTTAAAAAAAAAAAACAAAACAAGCACCATTGCTCAAGTAAAATTGATTAAATCCAGTATCAAATGGGAAAGTAAGTCATGTAGCAAGTGGACATGCATATAGGACAGGGTCTCTTTCTGTTGGGGGTTGGACTAGTGACTCATTTGGGCTCTTTCAAGGTGATTGATACCTATTTAAGATATCAATCCCTGATTCCCATCCCTAGGGAAGTATGTAGCTGTGCTTCTTTTTGTCTTGTGCTTCTTCTTTTTGTCTTGTTCTTCAGGCGTGACCCATATGGGAGTGTCTGTCTTTTCCAAGTTGTAAAATCACCTTGTCTTCCATCTTGTCTCCTTGGGGGCCTGACCCTGTCTGACTGCCTAGAATATTTCTATGTAACTCGGCTGCCTACAACAGTAAGACCATCCAGTGTTTGCTAAGGATGAACTGAAATGTGTCCTGGAAAGCTGATAATAGAAATTGAAATATCTTCAAATTCCCAGTCTCTGCTCCCTGCCTGATTTCTGTTCTAGTCTTTCCCTGACAGGAATGGTTGGGAAGTTGGAGGGATAGTTTATTATGTTAATTAGCTCTTTTTGTGCTTCCTAAGAGCCATTAATTTGTCATATGCATACTCATTGACAGCCCATATTTGATTTTCAAAAGTTCTCTTAAGACCCCTTTTCTGTTCACTGAGTTGCTACATTGTCCAGGTGGGGACTGAACTTTGGGTCCTTCTTCCTTAGCCTCCCAGAGATTGGGAATCCTAAGTCTGTGCCACTATTCTTTTTTTTTTTTTTTTTTTTTTGGTGGAACTGGGGATTGAACTCAGGCCCTTGTGTTCTCCAGAGAAGCGCTTATTCCACTGAGCCATCTCCCCAGCCCCATGTGCCACTATTCTTAACTCCCATGCATTTTATTTTTTTTTAATATTCTTTTTAAAAAAAAAATTTGTTTATTTATTTATTTTGTGTGTGTGTGGCCAGCTCAGCCCACCAGGGGGCGGGGCAGGCTGAACCACGCAGTCCCTGTACTTTGCTTAGCTTAGCTTGTTCTAAGTAGGTGCTTTAGACCACTGAGCCATCTCACCAGCCCCTCCCATGCATTTTAAAAAATAATGTCAGGTAACTGGTCATTACTGTGGGGTCGGGCATATTTATTTTATTTTGTAGGTTATAATCTAATGCTCTAGCTATTTTTGGTGCTCAAATTTGCCCAGTCTTTTTTCCTTGAACTTGGAGTAAATATGTTAGTCAAGATGAAGACAAACCTCTGATAGCCTAAGTAGCTAGCTGTTCTGTTAACCTGTAGCAAAACGATGGAAAATTTAGTTAAGACTTTCCCAGTTTTGGATCATAGTTTGCTGCTGTGATACTTTTTTCTTTTCGAATTAGACTAATGAATATCCAAATTGAGCCTTGAATTAATCAGAATTGGATTATCAAAGTTGGATAATATTGAATATGAAACATATTGTTTATAAAGTGCATTTATATTCCATTTGTTAAATGATAAGATTTAGGTTTCATGTACTGTTTAAAACTTCCTTATGCTGAAAGCATTAATTACTATTACATGATTTCATATCAAATTTTGTTGTTAGGAAAAGAAGAAATATGAAACCCTTCGGACAGAAGAGTCTGAAATCTCCCTTCCAAAAACCACCAAAGAGCAGGAAATTCTTCCTCTGGCTTGTGAATTGAAAGGAGACCATCTGAAGATCTTGAGTGATTCCCAGCTCCAGAGTGATGTCAGTGGACACAATGAAAGTGAAATGCTTGATATACCACTCACCTCCCTGACCATAGACAATGATGGTTGTCTGACATGTCACCCAGGACCCCTAAAAGAAGAAGAAGAAATCAAAGCCTCTGTAGGGGTTGCTGAGATCATGTCAGAGGTGAACTCTGGCTTCAACATGGGCAATAAAATTGAAACCCCCAAGAACTTTCTAGAAGGAGAAGAAAACATCTTGGTACAATGTAGATCTTCAGAAAGCACACTACTATCTGATTTTTCCTGTACTCAGCAGGAAATGGAAAATTTACAAGTTGGAGAAACTCAAAATAGGAAAGAAGCCCTGACTTTTTCTTCAGAAATACTTCAAAACATTGGCTTGCAGTGTTCTTATGAAGCCAAAGAAAATTCTCAGTCCCTTAAAGTGAAGAAACTGTATCCTCAGTTGCCAGCAGAAATTGCAGATGTACAATCTTTTGTGGCTGTGAAACCCTTGCTCTGTAACGAGCGACTCTACCCAGAACTCCCATCTCAACCAGAACTAATACCATTTACTAAAGAACAGCTGAAGGTCTTGGAGCCTGGTTCATGGCTGGAGAATATTGAGTCATATTTAGAAGAGTTTGACAGCATGGCTCATCAGGACAGGCATGAGTTTTATGAGCTGCTTTTGAACTATTCACGATGTAGGAAGCAGTTGCTCCTGGCCGAAGCTGAGCTGTTTACTCTGTCATCTGATTGCCAAAATGCTAAAAGCCGGCTGTGGCATTTTAAGGAGGAGCAAGTGTCTGTACAGGTATTTTGACTTGTGCTCTGTTAAAGTTTGAAGAGCCTGGGGAATTCTCCATGGAGCTGCTGTTCTTAGGATGCTGTCCAGACCCACATTGCTCCTTGTACCCACACTAACCACATCTTAGGCCAGAGTAGTGCAGGCTTTACACAATCAAATGGAAAGGCAGGACCTGTACCTGTGGGAGTGAAGCAGGTTGAGTAGGACAAGGGTCACTGGGAAAGCTCATGCTTGGTTTACTGGGGGCAGGTGTTCTTGAGTTCTGGCAGATAGTAGCTGTGAGGTTGTGATGGTCCAGGATTGCTGTATTTTCCTAAAGAAACTAGAAAACTGGATTTCTGTGTAAGAGATACTAATAGGCAGTGTAAGCAATTACTAGCACATATATGCTGTCAAAGCCAGAATGGCATGTTTCCAGGTCAAACGCAGCCCTTATATCATTTATTTTAATGCCACAGATGTCTGATGGGTGGAGAGTGTTAAGGCTGAGAGATGAAACAAGGAAATTCTTCAGGTGAGATCCTGTGGAGGATAATATCATTTTATAGTGACCTAGGAAGGTTGGCAAAGAAGAGAAGGTCATTCTTTTTTTTTTTTTTTTTCCCCTTTTGCAGAACCTGGGATTGAACTCGGGGCCCTTGTGCTTGCTAGGCAAGTGCTTATTCTACTGAGCTATCGCCCCTGCCCCAAGATCATTCAATTCCCGGTTCTGCAAAAAAAAAAAAAAAAAAAAAAAAAAAAAAAGATCACTCTTGAGAAGCTTGGTGTTGGAGGTTCTAACTATCATCGTTGGAAAACATCTTTGTATATAGGAAGGAGAGAGCGGAGAGGGAAACATTTGGAAATACTGAAAAAAAGGATAGAATCAAGAACAGAGTTGGAGGAATTAGTATTAGACAGGAGGGAAGTTTCTCTCCCCCCTCCTTTATTTATTTATTTTTTTTTTTTTGAGACTGTCTCTCTCTGTAGTGCAGGCTGGCTTGGATTTGTGATCCTGTTGCCTTAGTGTTCTGAATCCTGGGATTATAGGGATCTACTGCTATACCAGTTGGAGGTTTCTTTTGAGCAGAACTGCAGAGAATAATGAGGGTAGGCCCAGAGATCTTTTGAGGTAACTTGAAGCTGAAGGAATATCATAGTGGCCTCAATGCTCATAAAATATAGTAAGATTTTTTTTTTTTTTAATATGAGAGTCTTAGGGACACGCCTCTGTTGTTTTCCTGTACCTTTCCTCACTGACTCTTAGTGTTACTTGTCTCTAAAGATGTGTTTGTAATTGACAGTGGTCTCTGTGGCACATGGATCATTTATTTATTCGCTGATATTTCTTGCACAGTAGTGTTGTCCCTTCCTTATGATTAATAACTCTTTGGAAATGATACCAAAACCTGTATGTTACATACCTACTGCCCAATTGCTTGAAATGCAAAGAGTACAGGTTTCATATTTTACCCTTTTATTCACTGATAGGGTATCTGTGCAGATCAAGTGAAAGTTTCGGGCTATCATCGCTACCAGAGAGTAGAGATGAATAAAAATGCACTGGAGGAGCTGAAGATGCTATTTGACGCCAAATCTGAACACCTCCACCAAATCATGGCCCTTCATTCTTACACTTCTGTGCTCTCGAGGCTGCAAGTGGAGTCCTACATCTACGCCTTGCTCAATAGCTCAGCTGTTCTGAGATCTTTAGCAATTCATCAACAAGGCCAAGGTTTGTAAAGTAATGGAGTGCTGATCCTTTCTTAGTACTGAATGAAATGGAAAAATATAGTTGTGCACAAACTGTTTTAGTTGACTATACCAGTTGATCTTACAAGATATAAATTGTGCTTGTAGTTTAATATTGCCTTTTCCAGGTCTAATTGATCTGTCTTAGAGATATTTTTTTGGGAGCAGTGCTAAGCCTCCTTTCCTTATGGCTGTCATTCTCTGCTTTACTAGGATGCCAAAACCTCACTTATTAGTAATGTTCCTTGATGTTCTATGTACTTGATATTTTGTGTTACCAAGTAGAGTATAGAAACCATTTTTTTGAGGTGGGGGCCTCATGTAGTACAGCCTCACCTTGAATTCACATATATAGCCTGTGGTGGCCTTGAACTCAGAATGATCATCTTACCTCAGCCTCCTACCTCCCAAGTGCCTGGATTATGAGTTTGTGCCACCACACCTGACCCAAATAGAGTTAGATTTTAAAACTTAGAATACTTGTTCATCCTCTCTTTCTAGCGTGTCATTTTTGCTTGTCTAGCTTGTTGGACTATTCTGCTTAATGGGGGATCTGTAATGATCTAAACTTTTCATCTTTATGTTTTAACACATTTATGACAGTGCCATAATTTTGTATATCTTCTTGTCAGGTAGCCCTGATTTGAGTCACCTCTCCTGTTAAGTGGCTTAAACCACTGGTGGTGCATACCTGACTGTCCCATTGGGTGGCTTGTATTGCATCTCAGCATGTCTCTAATTACAATAATGCAAAGAAAGGCATTGATTTAGCAGATCAGATATAATCATAGTTCCTTAAAACATTTTGATATAAAAATTATAATACAGCCAATTGTGATAGAGCAGTTGTAAATGTATATTACGTATATCAGTAATAGATACTTGGAAGACTTATGTGGTAAACTTTAGAGAATTAATTATTGTTTGTGTATTTATTTTGCGGAGCTGGAGATTGAACTGAGGCCTTTGCGTTTGCCAGGCAAGCGCTTATTCTACTGAGCCATCTCCCCAGTCCCTAGAATTAATTAATGATAAAACATTAACCATGAAAAAATGTCATGTATGCCAATTACTTGACAAAGCACTCAGTTTATAAAAGCTTATTTAGGATCAGCAAGAAGTGCAGGTAAACAATGAAGAGAATGTTACTGAAAATGATCTAAAAATATAGGTGCCACTGTAGCTATAAAAACAGCCAAACATTGGCTGTTGTAGTATTTTTTGTACTCTGAACAAATCAGCTGCCTTTATGTATAAAATACTCTTCTTAATCACAAATACAGATTTCTTTTAACTTAATAAAACAAATTTGTTCACTTTTGCAATAACTTCTAATTGCTGTGAGTGCTATTAATACTTATATTTGTGCAATAATTACGCAGTTTCAACCAACTAGATTTGGTCCATTTATATAGATTTTCTATTAATTTTATTGGTAAAAGACTGATAAAAGTGATGTCTCTACTGGCGTGGTGATGCAGCCTATAATCCTAGCACTTCGAGTGTACTCAGACAGGAGGATCACCCTAAGTTTATTTCTTTTTTTTTTTTTTTTTGTGGAACCAGGATTGAACTCAGGCCCTTGTGCTTTCCAGGCAAGCACTTACTCTACTGAGCCATCTCCCCAGCCCCTGGATCACCCTAAGTTTAAAGTCAGGCAAAGCTACATAATGAGTTTGAAGCCAGCCTGAACTAGATAGCAAGATCCTGCCTAAAAAACAAAACAAAAGACAAAAAAACAAACCAAGAAAAAATTGAATCTATTTGGATCTATTTATGCCACCAGGGGTACAAGTTGCCTGCTTAGATGTTCATGTAGGTGCCCCTCGTGATTCCAGCTGATGGAAACATGCTAAGGAATTATGCAGTTTTTATTTCTGGGAAAGATACTAGGGTCCTTTAAAAGTAAAAATTCAGCTCCCCTTTCTTTACTTTGTGTAAGTTTAGTTTCTTTTATTTTGAAATACTTACCTAGTAGAAATTAAAATACTTTTTTGGATTTTTTTTGCTGGTCTTGGGGATTGAACAGAGAATGCTGAGCTACATCTTCAGCAATTCTTACCTTGTTGACACAGTGTCTTAGGACTCTTACCGAGTTTGCTGAGTAGCTAGGATTATAGGTACAAGCCACCAAGCCTGGTTAGAAATTCAAATATCTTGATGGAACTTATTTTCCTTTTTTTGATTTTTGTTTGAACTAAACATTTTAAATTGTTTTGTTTAAATGAAAACACCAAAATTCCTCCCCCAAGATCATTTATGTGGGACTCATTTATTTCTCTGTTTTATATAGCTTCTAAACCAACAGAAAGCCTTCCCTCTGATCTGTGCCACTTGAAGGAGTGCATTAGTGTCTTGTTTATGTTTACCAGGCGAGTAAATGAAGACACTCAGTTCTATGATGATATTCTTCTCTGGCTGCAAAAATTGGTAAGGATACAGAAACAGACATAGTAGACCTTTGATTTTCCTAGTAATTTAAGAATTCTCTCTTATTTTGCTATATTTTTGTCTTTAGTAGCTTTTTCAGCTAATTCATTTAGTGAGTTAGTGACTTGTCTTTGATCATAACATGTAGTTGTTTATCCAGTGTGTTCTTGAGCCTAAAGTCTCTTCTGTAGTGAGTGGTATGTTAGTAAACATACCACTTCAGCTCAGAGTTCAACTTTAGAAGGAAAGGCAGTTGAGAAATATGCCAGACAGAAGATTAGGTGCTCTGTCACAAAATAAGCATCTGATTTAAGCACATTTTGCATATAATATTCTTTCTTACATCACATATTTAATGTTAAACTTAGTCTAAAGTCGAAAATTTTTTTAGGAGAAAAGAGGATGGGTGTCAGAATTTGGAGAATTTAAGAACAATGTTAGTTGTGTTGCAGAGGGAGTGGGTATTTGTTTATTGGTTCTGTTTTTTCATAGGGCTTCCTTGTGTGTTTTCTTGGGTTCAGCTAGAGTTGTTGAACATGGGGTGATGTTCTAGCCATACTCATTTGGACCTGAGGAATTATTGCCAAATAAAAAGAGTAAATTACTTGATCTTTATCTAGCCACATATGGCTGGTTACATAGGCTTTGTAATTTGCCAGACAATAAAAATTAGACTTGCATAGGAACTGCTTAGGATATTTTTATCATATAGTCATAGTGCTCTATGGACCTCTGTGGTAGAAACTCAACCAGTGAGTATATTGGTGTAAATAGTGTATATTATGTTTGGCTATTCTGTGATTGCTGGTACTTAAATATGGGGTAAATAGTTTTAGATACTGAGATAAATTCTTCTTTTAAATTAGTTAAAGCAATGAGGTCTTTATTGTTCAGGTTTCCGTGTTACAAAGAGTTGGCTGTCCTGGAGATCACCTCTTCCTCCTAAACCATATTCTTCGATGCCCTGCTGGTGTTAGTAAGTGGGCTGTACCTTTCATCCAGGTAAGACTTGTTTCTTTCTGACTGTGAGGGACTAGGGTGAAAGTTGTAGTAATGATTATCCTAAAGAAACTGCTTAAAACTATTGATAGTGTTACTGAAATAGATCTGTATATCTGTAGGAGATACTTTGCTGAAATTTCTTGGGCCACCTGCAGTAGTTGATGAGATTATGACAGAATTGAAAATGTTCAGCTGTAGTTTGGCTTGGTAGTTTTAGTAGTACTTAATTCTGTATGCTTTCTGTGTGGGAAGGCTTGCTGGGGCTATTTTTTCTGAAGTGCTTGAGCATAGCTACCTAAACTAATTCATTTCATACTACTCTTGGTATGGGTAAAATAGGACCCACCTATTTTAGTAGTTTCCATTTCTAGTGCAGCATGCTGTGCTGGCCACCGAAACTGGGCATGGAGGTGCATACCTGCAATCCCAGCACTGGGCAGGCTGAGACAGGAGGATCAGTACGAGTCTGAGCTGTGTAGCGAGATCCTGTACCAAATAAATAAAAGATTAAAAAGATAAATAAAAATGAAGGGGAATTTTGCTTTTGTTTTGTTTTGTTTTGTTTCTCTCTCTCTTTTTTTTTTTTTTTTTTTGTATTTTAGGGGAGAGGCTACAGGGTGTTTAAGGTCTTACTACTAGATCAGACTCGTAGTGATCTGCCTGTTTACAGCCGCCCAAGAACTGGGATTACAGGCGAGGGCCAATTAAGGTAGCATTATTGTCCAAATCTTGTGTTATAGGTAATTGGTCTAAATTGCTTAGCTGTCTGTGTTCTTTGAGTGTAGCTGAAGCAGTGATGCCAGGTAATCCATGAGCTGTGTCTCACTCTTACGGATTAGGATCAGATTCAGCTTTGTTCTCCTGACAGCGACTTTATTGTTAGAGCACTTGTGAAATAAGCTTATGGACACTTGAATTGTGGTGTTCTACAGTATTCTCTTTCCTTTGCTGATTTCAGATCAAAGTGTTGAACAGCCCATCAGGGGTCTTTCATTTCATGCAGTCCCTTGCCCTGCTGATGTCTCCTGTCAAGTAAGTGTGGAAGGGTTTTGTGAAGTAGAAATTGAAATGCTGTGTTTTAGCAAACTACTGGCTTCTTTATTTGTCTAGAGCTAAAGAAGAATTGCTAAGGGAAATATCAGCAATGTAGGACTTAACATTGCAGATTTTCTTTCAGTTTGGTAACCTATCTAAAAGTTCCCTTTTAACTTAGTTTCCCCTTTTAGTGGGTTCATCGCTTTTCTTATATATGTCATTGTAAAAGGTGGTACAGACAAAAGAAATGATATGTTCCTTAAAAGAAATTATTTGGTGCTGGACAAGGATGAGGGGACAGGGAAATTGAAGTGCCAAAGTATAAATCTGTGATTATAGCAATAGCAGTGAGAGAATAAAGAGTTGGGCAGAGAGGATTCTATCGTAGATGTACAAGCTTTGAAGAGTGGGTTGCCTTTCAGTGAGAGAAAAAGATCAGGGAAGTGTGTAGGTGCCGAGAAGAGTATGAACAAAGGTCCCAGTACCAGTTGGCTAGCTGGACAGAGGACTGAGGACAGGTGTGTTCAGGCGGTGATCAGAAAGCTGAATAACTAGGTTGGTTAAAGAATCGAAGGTCTTTAAGGCAGAAATATTTGGATTTGAGATGGTTGGGCCTTTGTAACTGTGGAGGGTTTTTCAGTAGGGGTAAAAGTTGTATTTTAGGAAAATTAGGATGGACAGAGGCAGAAGAATATGTGGTTTTCTTTTTCTTTCTTTATTTTATTTTTTATTTTTGTATTTTTAGGGAAGGGTGTACAGGGTGTTCAGGGTCTTACTACTAGATTGGACTCATAGTGATCTGCCTGTTTACAGCCTCCCAAGAGCTGGGATTATAGGTGCGCACCACCATGCCCAGTCTCAGTTGCCATCTCAGCGTACCCTGGGGGCCAGGCCAGCATGGCAGGCCTGGGGATCGAACCCCTGGCCCCTGTGTCTGCTTACATGTGGTTTTTCTTAAGATGATTACAAACATCTGTCTCTCCTGTCCCAGGAAACCAATCTGATTTCAAGAGAGCATGTCCTTGGCTGGGGAGAAGGCAGGGTCTGTATAAAGGCAACCCTGAACAGTGTTACAAGCACTGTTCATGGCCTGGGAAGTCTTATCTACCTCCCAACCTGCTTTAGGGTAATAGTAGTAGGAGGGGAACCCAAATTTCATCTTTCCAGGAAAATATTTTCATCTTTCCAGGAAAATATTTAGTAGCTGATTAAATAATGTAGGAAAAGAATGGGTCAGACATAACTAGATTTTTGAGTTTGGGTTGGAGGGCATTTGCAGCAGTAATAGCAAGGAAAGAAGACCTGCTTTGTAGGGAGAAAAGTTTAAGGTCACTGATAAACTGTTCATAAGTGAAAACATACAAGTGCCACATACCTAGGAATACAGAAGTACCAGTAATTGGCACTTGTCTACTTGAAAGTACAGTATTAGAGCTATAAAACTAGACAGAAAAGTTTCTGGGTAGATACCCAGAATGGTTGAATTTTCAGAGCAAAAAGAAGAGAAGATTGAACAGAAACTGTCTCAGTCATATCTGCTCATATCTCAATGGCTTGAGAAAGTTGGCTGGTAGGAATTCTTCCTTTCCCTTACTGGCTGTGTACAGTGGCAGCTCCATCATATGGTAGTATGATTTCACTCACAGATGTTCTGCATTGATATCTGCTCTGGGGCTTAAGCCTCTGCATTACCTTAGGATTACTCTTTTTTTTTTTTAAATTCAGTAAAGCACATTGCTTAAACATCTCTCTCCAGTAACATTTTGTAAGCCTGGTCTGAGTAAAGGTACTTTAGAAATCCAGGTCTGTCTATCTCTTGCTGGATAGACATTCATGTACTAGGGATTGAACCTGTGCTAGGTCAGGGCTGTAACTATTTGTGCTGCAACACCAGCTCTTGAAACTTTTTTTTTGGAGACCAGGTCTGAGTAAGTTGTCCAGGCTGACTTTGAACTTGAGAACCTTGTGCCTCATGCTCCCAGATAGCTGAGATTACAGGCATGTCCCACTACTCCTGGTAGTTCATATGTATTGTGTCACCATGGAATGAGAACTTACTAGTAATAAAGTAACTGCTTTACTGCAGTTGCTTTGTTACTAACTCAGAATTGTGATCTCTCTACACAAGTTGGTGAGGTTTTAATATTCTTGATTTCAGTAGTTCTTATTCCTTTAAGGTATTTAAGGGGTGTGTACTAGATTTATAATGCACTCATTGGGGCTTTCTGTGTTTATGCAATTGGAGTCATTTCCTTTGTCCTTTAGAAATCGGGCAGAGTTTATGTGCCATATGAAGCCAAGTGAGTGGAAGCCATCCTGTTCAGGACCTGCATCTGGGAACTGGACACTAGTAGATGAAGGAGGAGAAGAGGTAATTTGTTGTGTCTGCATTGCTTTATTTTTGAATTGTTCTAATGTATCAGGTATTAGTCTAAGCATTTTCCACATATTAGCTCACTTAATTCTCCCATCAAACTGAAGAGGAAAGTACTGTTGTATGGTTGTCTTTTTACATGTGAGCTAGCTGAAGTACAGAGGGATGAAGTTACTTTCCTGAGAACATCCAGTCATTAAATGGGCAGCCTTCAGAGCCAGTGATGTAAGCCACTGTGCTGTTCTCTACCTCCAGTAGAGCCTTTTGTTCAGCTGGGACAAGGAACCCGGGAATGAGATTCAGCCATACTAAGTGAAATTTCTGTGAAGATTTCTTTTCCTTTCTCCTTTCCCTTTCCCTTTTTTTTCTTTTTCCTTTCCTTTCCTTTCCTTCT
>NW_004524579.1:22878666-22883062 GCF_000260255.1 Octodon degus | reverse complement strand
CTCTCTCTCTCTCTCTCTCTCTGTCTCTCTCTCTCTCTCTGTCTCTCTCTGTCTGTCTGTCTCTGTCTCTGTCTTTGTCTCTCTGTCTTTCTTTCTTTTTTCATACAGGGTTTCGCTATACATCTCAGACTCGCAATGATCCTCCTGTCTCAGAGTGCCCAGCACTGGGATTACAGGTGTGCGCCACCATGTCAAGTTTTGGTGGCCAGCATGGCGTGTGGTACTGGGGATCAAACCTGGGTCCTTGTACTTGCCAGATGGGTGCTTAGACCACTGAGCTAGCTCTCCAGCCCAGGATTTTCTTTTACATACTGGAAGTTTTTGGAGTTTTTTTGAGGTCTCACTACAGATAGTCAGAGTATGAATACTGAACAGCTTGGCTGAGGATTCTACCTTAACACTTGCAAACTTACTTGAATCTTTTTATTTGAAAGGTAGTCTGTGTCCGCGGTAGTTCATGCCTGTAATCCCAGTACTTGAGAGGCTGAGGCAGGAGGATCCTTGCAAGTTCTAGAACAGCCTAGGCTACTAAGTGAGCTCAACACCAGCCTGAACTGCATAGTGAGACTGTCTCAAAAAGACTAAAAAAACAAAACAAACAAAAAACCCCCCAAAAAACTCGATGCTAGTTTTTTATTTTTTATGAAAATTTGATGAAGGGGCTGGGGAGATGGCTCAGTGGAATAAGTGCTTCCCTGGCAAGCGCAAGGGCCTGAGTTCAATGCCTGGTTCCAAAAAAAAAAAGAAAATTTGATGACCAGTATTCAGCTTCTCAATATAATGCTTGTTAATTTTGTAGTGTATATGTGGTTAGTATATTTGTGAGAAGTTTTTCCTTTAGCTAATTATGAGTTTGAGCCCTAATACTTCTTTCTGGTCCAGATCCTGATTTGATGTTTTTTGTTTTTTATGTGTTTGGTGCAGGGTCTCACTACGCAGCTCAGACTCATAGTGATCCTCCTGTTTTCAGCTTCCTCAGTGCTGGGATTACAGGCGAGTGCCACCATGACCGGTCTCCTGGCTGGCTCAGCGCTCCTGGGGGGTTGGGGCCAGCATGGACCATTGGGGCATGTGGTGCCAGGGATCGATCCATGGCCCCTGTGCTTGCCTTAGCAGGTGCTTAGTCCGCTGAGCTATCTTGCCAGCCCTCTGATTTGATGTTCTTATCTAGATACCCACCGATCAGATTTACAGAATCTTTCTGTCTTTGAAGTGAGCAGTTCTCAGAAAGGCAACAGTAGTAGCTGTGAGAATTCTGTCTGTATTTTTCCAAGTATTTGTTCAGAAGTAGGTACCGCCTTCACAGTTGTTTTACTCCTCCTGAGGCTTGTATTAGGCAGTGAAGTGGTGGTAAATGGTAAATGATGTAGAAATACAAACAGCTGTGCTAGAGACTGAGCCATCTCCTTGAGGAGAACTTCTTCAGAGCTGCCTTGGTCCTTTAAAGATTGCGGTGGAGCAGTATGTTTTTCCAGAGTGGTCTTTCCTAGCAGAGTAGTCTTTTAGCGGGGGGAGGGTAAGCATTTGTTCTCAAAGACTAATGTTTCCAAGGGCCTTGCATTGGTGCCTTGTTCTTGTTAGCAATCACTAAATGTTAAGTGAATTTGAGATCTTAAGAGTTGATGAGAAAGTTAGAAATGCTGTTTAATCAGAAAAAGCTGTTGGGGGAAAGGCAGACTGGATTATCTAGGTCAGTAGTTAATTAACACTCGCTCTATATTGGAGTAGTTTGGATAACTTACACACTTCTGTCCAAACCCAAGCCCACACATCCAGATGTTTCACCTCATTCCCGGAGATCCTTAATGTATACTTAGCATTGAGAACTACTATTCTAAATTGAGTTTCTGAGGCTTTGTTAGGCATTTTAGCCATGGTATTAGTCTGTTTTGGATTATAGTAATGAAATTCCTAAGCTAGTTGTATAAAGAAGAGTTTATTAGCTCATGATTTTTGGAAGCTGGAAGACTAGATGGTGGCATGCCTGGAGGAAAAATGATCATATCTTAAAACATTGAGACAGAGAGCTGGATGAGGTTAGCTTGGTCTTTTTATAACAACCCTCTTGTGAGAACTGCTAAGGGGTCCTATGAGAACTTTCTTAATTCTTTCCAAGGGCAGCACCCTGAAAGGCTTAAGGACCTGCTCCTGGACTCCATTGCTTACAGCTCCATTTTACCTCCTAATATTGGCATCCTGGAGACCACACTCCCAATGCATGAGCCATTGGGGACAAATGATGTTCAAACCATAGTATGTGCATCAGGAGATAAACATGAATGGTATAAATACATAGTGAATTAATTATATTAGTTCATTGAAATTGAGGTGATTAAAAAAAAAGAAATTAAGGTGATAAATTCTTCTCTCCAGATCTTTTTACATTCTTCTTTTAAATGTAGTGTGTCTTAGGACACAAATTAAGTTGGTTTCCAGGGTGACTTGGGGGGGGGGCGGCTCTACATCAAATAAAAAGACTCCCAAGACCGCTCCTAGATAATCTCTGTGTGTGATCTCTGATATTTTTACCCTGCTTTCAGCAGCACTAATTCATGGCTAAACTTTAGTTATCTGGAGCAAATGTTAATTGCTTCCTCATTAATCCATAAATACTGTAGTAGACCTTGATTTTGGGGAAAGAAAATGATATAGAAAATAACTTCGGTTCTACTAGATATTGCCACAGCATTGATTTGAATGCAGTAGAATTTGCCTGCTAGAGGACTTTTTTTAAGGGGCGAGGTTGGATCTTCTTTGGAGTGGAAATTTAATTTCTAAGAGCTTATCCCAAGAGCTATTTTAGTCCTTGAGGAATGGATGTGACCCAAATGCATAAGAAATTGTGCTTTGCAATTTAAGAGGCTTTTCAAGCTATATGTGAAACAGAGGTTGTAAATCTCAGTTCTGGAGTAGAAGTCCATGAAGAGTCACAACTCCTTCAACTCTAGACCATAATGAGATCTCATCAAATCTGCTGAAAGGACTTTGCATTTTTCCCTTAGGATGAAGACCCTGAAACCAGTTGGATTCTCCTTAATGAAGATGACTTGGTTATCCTTTTATCACAGTTTCCATTTCATGAACTCTTTCAGCATCTTCTTGGGTTTAAAGCAAAAGGTAGACCAGTTGTTACCATTACAAATAAAATGTAGTAATGGCAACTCCACATAGGAAGCATCCAGTTTTGCCTCTTATGTAGGCTCCTGATTGAGGTTTTTCTGTTCCGTGTGTTGTAGATTTCCTTTCTCTTGTGCTTACAATTTCTCATTTAGTGCTTGAATGTCAGAAGGATGACTAGTTTATACATTGCCTAGTTTTGTTAAATATCTTTTTTTTTTATATTCTGTGTTTTAAGTAAAGGGATAGTTAATTCCTCTGCATGTTGGCTTTGTTCCTTATTAAAGTACCAAACATCTGTCCTTCACTATTTTTCATAGTAATTACAATTTTTGCCTTTTTCTTTTTTTTTTAAATGTCTTCTTCATTTATTTATTTATTTATGTGTGTGTGTGTGTGTGTGTGTGTGTGTGTGTGTAGCTCAGCTCACCAGGGGGTGGGGCTGGCTGGCATGTGATGCTGGGGGATTGAACCACGGTCCCTGTGCTTTGCTAAGCTTGTTCTAAGTAGGTGCTTTAGACCACTGAGCCATCTCACCAGCCCTAATTTTTGCCTTTTTTCTGATTAATTTTTGCCTTTTTTCTGATTAATTTCTAGGTGATTATTTGCCTGAAACAACAAGACCTCAAGAGATGATGAAAATTTTTGCCTTTGCCAACTCATTAGTGGAACTTTTGGCTGTGGGATTGGAAACCTTTAACAGGGCACGCTATAGGCAGTTCGTTAAGCGCATCGGTTATATGATCAGGTGATGATGGTGTTGGTGCATTCTTCTCTGGTTTTGCCTGGCTAGACACAGATATTGCATAATTGGGATGAGTGGCATTGTATACTTAGGTCAAACAATTTCTTTTCTTTTCATCTACTATTCATTTATAAACACTTCCAGTCCAAATATTTGGTGAATTATCCCAACTTCAACTGATCTGGTAGGCAGTTGTTCTTGAGTTAAGATCCTCAGAGCTGCAGCTGAATGAAGTCTGAGTTAGACAGAAGGGTCAAGGCAAATACAGGGTCTTTCTGCTTTTGCATCCTTTGTCTTGTCTACCTCCTAGCTTTTGCTTTGTTTTATTTTTATTTTTTAATTTTTATTGAGAAATATGAATGAGACAGTTTCACAGCTGATTAATAGGACAGTTTTGATAATCAATACACTGTGCATTGTTATCTTCTTGGTGGTTATCCATAGTACAAGAAGCAGACAGGATATTCTGTCCAAAAACTTAGTACACCTCTTTCTTCTCATTGAATTAAGCGAAAGTAGCTGTAAATTTATCCT
>NW_004524579.1:22865885-22878536 GCF_000260255.1 Octodon degus | reverse complement strand
ACTTGAGCCTTTTACAGCTCATCGTATTAATATGAATTTACTTTATATACCTCATTTTTATACTTTTCTGCTGGATGGTTAAGACCAAGATATAGCAAGACCTATATAACAAGAAATGTAACTTTTGTATCTGGTAAGGTCAGCCAAGTACTCTCAGGATTTATCTTGTAGCCCTGTACCACCCTTTGTACATACTTTTGTCAGTGTCTGATATGAGGATGAGTCACGGCCATTGCTTGACCAATTTGCTCTTTTTTTTTTTTTTTTTTTGCAGTGCCGGGGATTGAACTCAGGACCCTGAGCTTGCCAGGCAAGCACTTACTTTACTGAGCTGTCTCCCCAGCCCCTGCTTTTGCTTTGGAATTGAACTTTAGCTGTTAAAAATTGGTCATGATTCTTTCATGTCTTTATTTTGTTTTTTGCTCTTTTAATGTATTTAGTACAGGGTCTACAGAGTCTCACTACACAGATCAGACTTGTAGTGATCCTTCTTTTTTCAGCCTCCCAAGCATTGGGATTTTAGGCGTGTGCCACCATGCCCAGTCTCAGTTGCAGTCTCAGTGTGCAGGCCAGTACAGCACATGGGGTTTCCAGTCTCTGTGCCTGCCTAAGCAGTTCTAATTCTTGTTCAAATTTATAGTATATAAAATGTTTGGAATTGCAAAGCCTTACTCAGTGGCCACTGTATTTGAACTGGGAAAGCATTATTATATAGTAATTGAGTGAAAGGTGAGTAGTTCAAAATACAGTTTTATTTTGAGGATGTGTACTGCTTTTTCTTTTCTTTTTTTATATATTTTGAATTACTTATTTATTGGATACAGGATCTTACTATGCAGTTTAGACTTGTGATCCTCTTGTCTTAGCCTCCCCAGTGCTGGGATTATAGGTGTGTACCACCATGCTGGTTGTACCAGGGATTATCAGGGATCAGGTCCTTATCCTTACCAGGTGGGCGCTTAGATTGCTGAGCTATCTCCCCAGCCCTGTACTGTTTTTCTTTAAATTAATTTTGTATTGTCCTCACCCTTTCTGTTTTATTAGCAGTCTTTACTGAACATTGTCTATAGTATACACATAGCTATTATTTTTTCCACCTCCAGAAAAATTACCCATAGAACTATAAAACTTTCCCTACTTTTGTTTTCAGCACTGAGATTTTTATTCAATTATTTTAGTTATGTATTTATCAGCTTTATGAGGCCAGGTAAAGGATTACAGGCTCCTCATAGGCTGGGTATCACTTTTAAGTGTGGAACAAACCTTTGGTGAATGGTAAGGAAAATGAGATTGTGGAAGGAGGGATGGTTGGTGACCTGAAGGTTTAATGTCTTAAAAGCTGAAAGTTTGTTTGTTATTAGAAATCCATTCATTTATTCATTTTCTGGTTGTGCTTAATAAATAAGGCCACATATAAAATTTGTTTTTTAGCTCAATTGTATGTTGTATTGTTGCATGCTTATTAGGACTGTGCTTTGCCATTTTATTCCTTAATAACTAAAAGACATTGTCATTGTTCTAAGATCACTATTCAGCCATCGTTATTTGTTCTTAGCATTGCTGTAGGACTCTCTTCGTACCTGACTTTGGCATTACCATAACTTGTATTTGTGGTTCCCATGTTGAAGTGTGCAGAAAGGTCATTCAGAGGCTGTCTATAAAATACCGACTTTTAAGCCCCACCTGATTTTGTAGGTCACAAAGCTGGGGCCAATTATTATGTAAATATTTGCGTGTTTTAATATTATAGTGTTATAGTTATTCTCTCTTTGATTTTGTCTTCTGTGTAGTTGTCACATGTTCTTATTCTTTTCAGCTGCAGAGCATTTTTCCATATGTTCTTTTTAATGAGACCTCTCTGACTCCCAAGGGGGATACCCTTATTGCTGCACATTTTTCATCTTCAGATATGCTTTATTTCCTGCTTTGTTTTTCTCATTGTCACTTAGCAGCTGTGTGACAAACCGTGTTTTACATTGTGTGTTTGCTTTTCAATAAATGCAGGCTCTAGGCAGGAAGTTACTTTCTTTCTCCTCATTATACCTTTGTAACAAGGGAGATAATAGGTGCTCAATAAATCTATGTTTAAATGCATTAACTTTACAAAGGTGAGGTAAACATGCAGATACTGGTGAGTGAAAGGAAAGCTCTGAATTGTCTTTTTTCATGCTCAGGATGACCCTTGGTTATGTGAGTGACCACTGGGCACAGTTCGTGAGCCATAATGAAGGCATGGGAGTGGCCCTGCAGCCCTATTCCTTGGAGAAGCTACAGGTTGAATTTGATGAGCTGTTTTTGAGAGCTGTCCTGCATGTGCTGAAAGCCAAAAGGTAAGATACGCCATGATAACAGGTGAGCCTTTCTGGCTAGTAAAAGATTATAGAGTGGGGCCGGGAGATAGCTCAGTAGAATAAGGTCCTGTGTTCAATCCCCGGTGCTGCAAAAGATAAGATAAATGATTAGTGTGAGAGTCATTGATTATAGAGGGCTTGTATAGTATTACCTTCGTGTATTTCTATTTTTTTTTTAAGCTTGGGTAAATCTTTAACCCTTTAGTTTCCCTATATGTAGTATATTCCTTGTATGCTGAAATGATGTTTTAGGCTTCTTTCTGTTTTAAAACATCTCTAATGTGATGTGTCAGTTTTGCCACCCCTGAAATTTTGGGAGAGGGCAAAACAAGGATGAATTCATCCTTGTACGCTGAATTTTTATGCTTACTCTGAGGGACAGTTGACACTTAGTATAGCACTTGGTACATCATTGGCTCATCTTTCCGTTAGGGCTTTACAATATAGAAATGTCACACAGTTCTTGGTCTCTCTTTCTTTTTTTTTTCCTTTTTTTTTGAGATAGGGTTTTGCCGTGTAGTTTAGGCTGGTCTAAAACTCACTTTGTAGCCTAGGCTGGTCTTAAACTTGCAGTGATCCTCCTGCCTCTACCTCCCAAGTACTGGGATTACAGGCATGTGCCACTACACCCAGCCTCGGTCCCATCTTGTTGTGTAAATGTTTGTTATCTGTTCCCAAACAGAAATCTTTTTTTCTTTTTTTTGAGGTACTAGGGATTGAACTCAGGACCTTGTACTTGCCAGGCAAGTGCTTATTCTACTGAGCTGTCTCCCCAGTTCTCCCAAACAGAATTCTGTTTGGGCTGCTTCTGTCAGCAGGATAAATTTCAGGCATAGCCCGAGTACAGCCGTGCAGCCTCTTTGCCTTTCCTGAGCCTCTGACCATGTGTAACAGCAGGTTCTGCCACAAGACACTGCTCTTCTCTAGGAGACGTGGGCTAGCCACTGACAATAATTCTCTTAGCCTAAATCCAAACCAAACGACAGAAAACAAAAACCTAAGCCACATTTGTTGCTTGTCTGCCATGTAGACTGAACTGTATCCTGTTTTGTGAGGTCACTCTTTGTCCTCTATAATTTCTATTCATTATTTTGGGATCTGTTATGTTATAGCATCAAGTCCTATAAGGATTTGCATAGTTAATTAATAAAACAGAAACCTTAGGACAGTTTCTTTACCTCTTACCCAGGAGTCTTAACTGTTCCATTCCTAGATCACTGCGGGCCTTGGCCATTGTAGCTGGCCTAATTTATTTATTTATTTGTGTGTGTGTGTGTGTGTGGCCAGCTCAGCCCACCAGGGGGCGGGGCTGGCTGGCATGTGGTGCTGGGGATTGAACAGAGGTCCCTGTGCTTTGCTAAGCTTGTTCTAAGTAGGTGCTTTCGAACACTGAGCCATCTCACCAGCCCATGGCCTAGTTTCATAGAAGATTAGGCAAATACTATTTTAAAAAAATTTTTTCTCTTAATAAGTTAGTTAGCTTTGTAATTTGTTAGTTTCTAGGTATACTGAAAATAAACACCGGTTTTGAATGTGTTTTAAAGATTTCTTTAAAAGTGAAAATATTCACATGGAATTTTAATAAACATCTATTGTGTTAGTTTTTTTTGAGTTACTGCTTTAGGTAGCAGATAATTAACATACAAGTCTCTGGTTATCAACTGGTTAAAATAAAAATGGGATAAGACTTGGTTTCTGCTCTCAAATTATTTGTAGGCTAGTCTGTGTTTGTAAATTACAGTACTTAAGGTGTTTCTCACAGTGTGCTTTAAGAGTGAAGTCCTTAAGGAGAGTCACATGGAGAGAAAACATTCTCTCAAGCTTTCACAGAGAGCACATTGGCCTAGCATTGGCCGTGACTCATCCACATGGCTGACACTGACAAAGGTTCTACAATCTGAGGTACAGGATCTCAGGATAAATCCTGAGGGGATTTCACTGACCTTCTCAGACCCAAAAGCTACAACTCTTGTTGCATAGGTCCTGCTTTACCTTGGTCTTAACCATCCAGCAGAAAAGTATAAAAATGAAATATAAGAAGTAAAGCCATGCTGTTATGTTGAACTGTGGGGGACTCAGGTCAACAATTTCTGACATTGCCAGTCATGCGGACGACCCAAAACTATTATGGGCTACTGGACTCTTTTAGAATATTTTGCTGAGTTTACACACCTATAATATTCAAATAACGAAACTTAACAAAAAAAGGGGATCCAGATGAATGTACATTTTGTATCTGTATATTCAAAGTGGTTAGGACAGATATATAGTTACATTCTCTTAATGAATAGAGTGATTTGTTCTAGTGGTGTTTGTAAATAGGATATCATGTCCGCATCTTGTACAGCAATTAACCACTAGGAAGAATGTATGCAATGTGTTAATTATTGAAATTGTCCTACCAATTTGATTTGAAACTGTCTCATTGCTGTTTATCAATAAAATTATGGGGGGGGGGAAAGAGTGAAGTCTTAAGCCAGGCATAGTGGTATATGCCTGTTATTCCAGCTTTTTGGGAGGCTGAAGCAGGAAGATTGCAAGCTTGAGGCCAGCCTGGGCAACTTAGACTTTGTCTCAAAATAAGGTTAAAAAAAACAAACCTTGGGCATATAGCTTAGTGGCAGAGCACTTGTGCAGCATTCGTGAGGCACTGGGTTCAGTCCCCAGGATCAGGAAGGAAAGAAAAGGAAAAGAATCACATGAGTCTGAGTCACCAAGATGAACATAAAAGGTGCAAATTCTTGTGACCTACAAAATCAGGATGTCTAGGTAGCGCTTGGGAATCTATTTTATACAGTCTCCTGGTGATTTTTCTGTCTACTAAAATGTGAGAACAACTAGTAGAAGGTACGGTAATGCCCAGATCAGGTATGAGTGGAGTTCTGTGGTAATGCAGAGGTGGAGTTCAGATGAAGGTGTCCTGAATGAAGGACAATGCCAGGAGTTGTAGGACATTGTCAGTGTATTTTACCATTTGGAATGCAGAGAAATATGAGCCAGACTGTAATGTGGGAACCTCTGAATCGGAATGAAGAGGTTTGAACTTTATTCAGTAGTCAGTGAGGAGCCACTGGACAGTTTTGATTCCTCTCTCACCCACTGCTCATCTGTCTTTGTGTGTATACAGGTGAACATGCACACAGCTTAGCACATATCCCATGTAGGTACAGTACCTCAGATCTTTAAAGAATCTCTGATTCAAAACCATCTCTGCCTTTTGCTATTCTGTCTTGTAGCCTCATGTATAAATTTGGAATAATATCAATAGCTATTGCTTTGATTTTATTTATGATGGAATGGAATGAGTTGTTAGTAAGCGCAGATTGAATATCCTAATCTGAAAGTGTCCAAAATCTGAAACTTTTTAGTGCTGACATATTACAAGTAGAAAACTATTTCATCTGTGATGATAGGTTGAAGTCAAAACAGGTACACCAGAAATATTGTATAAAGTTAACTTGCAGGGCTATGTGATAAGGTATATATGAAGCAAATGAATTTGGGGTTTAAATTTGGTTCCTATGCTTGATACATCTCATTACACATGTGGAAATATTCCACCCCCCATCCAAAATGTGAAACATTTCTGGTCCCAAGTTTTTTATTTTTATTTTTTTTTGATAAGGGATGCTTAACCTCTTTGTGTGTGTGTATTTCATATATATGTGACATGGCCATCAGAAGATTAGCAGTACCTGATGTACACTGACTGTTTCATAAATATTTGGTATTCTTGTTTTCCATCACGGAGGTGCTTATTACCAAGGCATGCTAGAAAAGTTGTGGCACTGTGATGTAAAATTTCTGTTTATCTGTAAGAACTGAAGGTTTGTTTCTGCTTTCTTAGTATGGTGAAGCTAAGTAATATTCAAAATTCCACTTTTTTAAAACACAGACTTGGCATTTGGCTTTTTATGTCTGAAATGCCCTTCGGGACGCTCTCTGCACAGATGCTCTGGAAGCTCTTCTACCTCATGCACCAGGTGGAGCATGGGAACCTGCAGCATCTTGGCCCTGCCCCCCCGCCTGCTGAGTGCAGAAGGCAGCTCCAAGGTACAGCTTTGGAGGAGCAGGCAGCTCCAGCTTTCCCTGCCTTTGCATGTATCTTCATAGCTTTCTTTTCTTTTTGGAGGAACTAAGAGAATGTGTTACTCTGCTGTTTTTGAAATTCAAGGCACTGTTTCATTGTTGGTATTTATTAAGTATAAGCTAGCATATCTAAAATTAAATTTGCTTTTTTTTTTTTTTTTTTTTTGCAGTACTGGGGATTGAACTCAGGGCCCTGTGCTTGCCAGGCAAGCACTTATTCTACTGAGCCATCTCTCCAGCCCCTAAAATTAAATTTGGTTAGTCCCAAACAGTACATCAATAAATATAACAGTGAATTTCCTGATTTAGGAATCACTTATTATTATTATTTTTTTCTTTTGTATTTAGGACAGGGTCTACAAGGGTCTCCCTACTAGATCAGCCTCATAGCGATTCTCCTGTTTTTCAGCCTCCCAAGTGCTGGAATTACAGGCGCACGCCACCATCCCCAGACTCAATCACCATTTCAGGCACACCCTGGGTCGGGGCTGGCACGGCACACCAGGGATTGAACCCTTCCTGCTGCCTCTGCCTAAGCAGGCGCTTTAGTGCACTGAGCTATCAGGCCAACCCTAGGAATCACTTTTTGTATATATGAAATTATTCTAGTTAGATTAACAAGCTTATATTTATTGTCTGGAAATTTGTCAAAGTTTTGTGCCCTCATACTCCACTAATCTCTTTTTTTATTGTTTTATAAATTAGGTAAAGAGGTAGATAAACTTACTTTTTTTTTTGCGGAATCGGGGATTGAACTCACCCTTGCACTTGCCAGGGAAGTGCTTATTCTACTGAGCCATCACCCCGGCCCTTAAATTTACTTTAAAATAATAATTTTGGTGAAAATGTGATAAAGTTCTAATCTTGACAATGAACTACAGGGTGTTTATTTACTTTTGTTACAATATTAAAAAAAAATAGTATTTACTTGGATCTGTTACCTTGTATATTTAAAATATTGGGGAGAACACAGCCAGGAATTTCACAATGATTACATCTCCAGCCTCTTTATCTATTTTTGTTAATTTTTAATTTTGAAGTAGAGCCTCGCTAAATTGCCCAGCATGGGTTTGAACTTGAAATTTCCTTGCTTCATCTATTTCTGGATTGCTGAGATTACAGATACATGACTTAACAAGGCTTTCAAACAGACAAAAAACATGATTCTATTCAAGCTTTTAAATGTGTAAAAGAAAATCACAAACTTAAAACATCTTAAAGATTGTTGAGTTTCTATTTTGTTTTTTTGTTTGGCACCAGGGATCCAACTAAGGACCTTCTGCTTACCAGCAGGCGCTTATGCCATTGAGCTATCTCCTTGGCCTGAACTGCTGCTATTTTCAAAGTATTTTTTGCAGACTTTCATAGTTTTTTTTTTTTTTTTTTTTTGTCTACATTTTTGTCTCTATCTAGATTGGTGTACTCTTGTTTCTAGTCCCCTCCCCCCACCCCCCATTTGGTTTTGGTGTTCTTCATGAATCCACTTTTGTTATTCTGTACAGAGGTAATCTCAACTCTTACGTTCTGCTTCATAAAATGTTTCTGTACTGCACTGGAGAGGTGCTTGCTTTACTTTGTTCCTGTAGTTGCAGTAGGCTTGCCAGTGAGCCAGGTGAGAGCATTTCACAGCTTTTGTCTGCTCCTTGGCAGCTCACGTGGAGATAAAACAGTGCAACACAGAAAGCAGACTTTTCCTTTGGCAGTGCCTGGGATGGTTAGCAGCACCACCTTGCATAGTTTAGTCTTAGTTAGGTCTCTTCACAAAACCACCTTCTTCCATTGAGTACTTACCCATCTGCAATGCCTATGTTGTGCATTGTGGCTGTTCAAGAGCCCAGTGCTATAACTGAAGTAATTTTAAACCAGGAGGAGGAAGTAACAGCCTGGTCTTACTGTAGACCTTCAGATCCTAAGCAGGAAGCTGTCATTCTGGATTCTAGGCTCCTGGAGTCCTTTGATCTTCTCCAGTCTTACAGCCTTTATCAGTTGGCTCACAGGTTATAGTAGAGAAATTTCATTTTCCTAATTAGGTTTAAACCTTGAGGGCCTTTGCATTCAATGTTCATATATTAATTTTGCATCTTTAAATTTTGTTTTCTTTTTTTTTTTTTTTTGAAATAGGAACATATTTTTTAAATGGACTAGATTTTTTTTTCCTTTCTACAATTTTCTTTTTACAATACCCAGTTTTCTGTTATGTATCACCAAGTTCATACTGCCTCCTAATGACAAAATATTATTTTCACAGCAGCCTTTAAGAGCTAGACAAAACATTGTATATGTCAGTGTTTTAGTCATGGTTGTGACTAGTTTTTTTGTTTTTAGTATTCATTTAAGGCGGTTATCTTTTATTTGGGATTCTATACTATGCCATTTGCTAGCTGAGACAGTTCATTGCTAGTGTCTTCATTCCTGTGATTGACAATTACTGAGGGTCTTCAGGTTGCCTGTGAAGTCAAGAGTATGCCTTTGAAGGAGATTCACCTGATGACAGTTGTGGTGCTTTGCAGTTCACAAAGTTCTTTTTTTTTTTGGCAGAACCGTGGATTGAACTCAGGCCCTTGTGCTTGCTGGGGAAGCACTTATTCCACTGAGCCATCTCCCAGGCTCCACACATAGTTCTTTACTGGTGACATATCATTTAATTTTCTGGAATAACCTTTTGTAATTGACAAAAAAACTGAGGCTTGGAGATGTTAAATGTCTCCTCGGAGGCTACATTATATTTAAAGTTTGTTGGAAAGAAAAAAAGTTTGTTGGAATTTCAGGGGCCATATTGTCCAGCTTTTTTCCTCATACTTGTAGAGGACCTTTTGAATCTTTAAATATTTCTTAATAGCCTTTCTCTCTGAAAGAGTAATTAAAGTATATAAATTTATTCATTTTCTGCTAATTTCTTGATATGAACTTGCAGACCCAGAACATTTTGCGAACTTTGAGAAGTACCTTTCTTCTATGAATAGCTCTGAAGAAATTTGCCTTCTAACTACCTTTGCTCAGATGGCTCAGGCCAGAAGAACCAATGTGGATGAAGACTTCATAAAAATTATTGTTCTGGAGATATATGAGGTTGGAATATGAAGTTCTGTAAATTAAATGTTTTGAGTTGTCCATTTCTTTAGATATTTTTTTAAAAGTATGGCTTATTGTCTGTATATGGAAGGGGCTAGAGAATCAAAGGAACTCTGTTTTGCTATAGGAAGTTTTAAAAGTATGAATTATACTTTCTCTGTACTGTCTGACATTGCTACTTTAGTTTTTGTAAGAATAGACAACATGGCACAGGTAGGCACTTACTTACGTATGTATGGTTTCTATACTGTTTCTCTTACTGTCTCCCTTTTACTTTCCACTTCTCCATCCCTGCCAGCAACATTGAAACAGGGCCTATAAACCAATTTATGTGAGATGGTAGAAAGGATATTAAATTTAAAATTGAAAAATCTGAGTTTTAGTTTAATTTGCTATGAATTTACCATGTTACATTAGAAAAGAAAATATATGGCTGGGCGTGGTGGTGTCTGTCTGTTAGCCCCAGCTGTGCGGGGGGCTGAGACCAGGCACTTTTCCTGTGTGTTTCTGTCTTGGAGCCAGCCAGTTGTAGGCCAAAACTGTAGGCTAAAATAAACCTCTCTTTCTCTAACTGGTGGTCTGTTGCTCAGGGAATGGAAAGCGACTGATACACTTTATCTTTAAAAAAAGAGAAAAGAAACAGCACTGTGGGCTAGTAATGAGAATTATAAACATGCACCACCATGTCTACTCTCTAGTGCATTCTTAGGTTTTTTATTCCTTTTATTTTCTGTTATTTTTTTGTTCTGTTTTATTGTATTTTTAAAATGCTAACCATTGACATGAGTAGATTGTAAACCATGCATTTCCATGAAATGAATTATGATTTTCATCATTTTAGCAATTTCTTCAAAGCTAGAAAAACTTTCACACCGAAGGGACTGTTTCATTACTCCTGACAAACTGTTATTTTCTTTTGAGATAGCATCTTGCTATGTTGCCCGGGCTCTCTGCACTATCCTTAAGTGGTCCTCTTTGTTGTCATCTGCCCCCCACGGGGGTAGCTGGGAAAGGGTTATAGGTGTGTTCCACCATGGCCCTCTGGATGCATGTTTTAATCCAGCACTTGATGCTATTGTTGTGAATAGTTGACATTTTCCTGCAGTCCCTTTCTTCCGCCCAGTTTGCTGTCAGTTTGCTCTCTGGAGTTTCTGACATCTTCTGAATATAGTTTGAACTGAGGCTTACTGTGAGATTCTTTTCATGTTTGAAAAAACTATGGAATCTGTTCTGATTTATAATCGGTATTAAAGTGCCATCTCTCCACTCCCATTTAGGTATCTTACGTCAGCCGGTCCACCAGAGAGACTTTTTCAAAAGTTGGTCGAGAGCTTTTGGGGGCCATCACAGCTGTGCACCCTGAGATTATTTCTATCCTTTTGGACAGAGTTCAGAAAACCATTGACCAGGTTGGAATGGTGAGCACACTGGCTGTTGTCATTGTCGTCACTTTTTAAATCTTAAATTAATGAAGCAGTGGCAGAATTAGAAGGTTGCTGCAAATGATGGTGTCACTGAAGGGTGCAAAGGGAAGAAAGAACTGATGTTAACTGTCACTGTGTGCTGAGTTCTGTGGCATGTGCCACAAGCTACTGCCTGTAAAAAACTGGAATTGGTTCCCTCAAATCTCAAAATTCACTTTCCTACCTTCTTCAATAACAGGCCTTTTAGATGATCTTTAATTAGGAATTTTTGTCTCAATAATTCTTTGGGTTTCCCTTGTTACTGAGAGTTGAGCTGCATTCTCAGCCCTTTTACAATGTTTATTTTTTTTATTTTGCAACAGGGTCTGGCAGTTGTCCTGGTAGTGCTCAAACTGAGATCTTCCTGTTTCAGCCTTATAGAGTGTGGAATATAGGCATGTGCCACTATACCTGGCTTGGCTTTCATAATTTTTATACTTTATATGTAGAGAAAACAGCTATAAATGAAAGGAGACCCTATTGAGGTCAGTCTAATGCAAAATTAAAAGTAGTATATTTCTAACATAAAAGTATTAGCTGGGTCTAATGGTGCAAGTATAAGGCCAGCTTGGACTACATAGTGAGTTTAAGCCCAGACTGCACTACATGGCAAACTTTGTCTTTAATATGTGTGCTGCTGAAGCGAGCACTAGACCTTGTCTTTAAAAAAAAAAAAAAAAAAAAAAAAAAATTCATGTAAATGTAATTAAAAATATTAATTTAGGTTGAACATGACACAGATGTTTATTTCTATCACTCCCGTTTGCAACCTTTATGTAGTTTTTAAAAACATTATTCAAATATAATTCAAATAAATAGGTGAACACTGGCTGGAGAATTATACATTGAGTCACATAATTTTCTCAGTTTGAGCTCATCATGTTTTTCCCCGTTTTTCTGGTTTTGACAATAACTACATTTTTAGTTTGGCATAATATGTCTAGTAGTAAACTGTATCTCGGAATATGCTTAACTGTAAATGTAAAGATAGGAACCAGTTTTATTTAGAGTAATGTGTAATATGCCTGTACTATCCCTTTGTAATTTTCTTGTGTTCTGTTGAGTTTTTTAGAGCCCCTATGCGTTCACCATAGACAATGATGGCTTTGATTTTGGGCTCCCTTGCTTCAAGACACTTGCTTCGTAGCCTGGGAATGAGCTGTGGCTTGGGTCTTTGAACTTTCACTGATGTGTTTGGTGTTTGCCTGAAGATAACCTTTTGTTCTAGAGGCTCAGCATGAAAGAATACATCCTGTGTGGAGATCGCTCTTGGTTAGATAGCTGTTGATTAGGACCAAACTATGGGAGACCTTAGAGGATAAAACTTTACAGGTGTGTTTGCTGACAGCCTGCAAGTTGATGTCCTGTTAGTGGAATCCATGTGTCTTTTCATGAAATCTCATCAAGGAAAATTAATAATTTCTTTTGGCTTTCAGTAAAAACCTCAGCATACTTTAAAAATACATTTTTTAAATCTTTTTTATTGAAAAAATTCTTACTAAACTATTTTTTTCTTTTTTGGTACTGGGGATTGAACTTGGGACCTTGCACTTGCCAGGCAGGTACTTACGCCACTTGAGCTATTTCCCCAACTCCTTCCTAGAATTCTTTTTTAAATATTTATTTATTTATTTATTTATTTTGTGTGTGTGTGTGGCCAGCTCAGCCCACCAGGG
>NW_004524579.1:22854585-22858765 GCF_000260255.1 Octodon degus | reverse complement strand
GCAGTGTATTATTTGTTGAAACTGTACTTCCGATTTGATTTGAAACTGTCTCATTGCTATATGTTTATCAATAAAACTGTAGAAAAAAAAAGATTAATAATAATTTGATTCTTGCTATGACAATAATTAATGATATTACACTAGATAAGATGGTTATCATTGTGGAATTCTCTTTTATGGAAGGCTGTCTTTATAGTCTTTCTTACATAGATTTATGAGTATACTTTGTGAATCATAAGGTAATATGATTTGATAAAGAATTTCTTCTAATGTGTATATAAGTTTTAGAAAGCAATAAAATAAACTACAACATGTAGTTACAAATTTAATATTAATAAAAATAAAAATGTCAAAAAAAAAAGTGCTTTTTTTGGGGTTATGTGTGTATAAAATGATGACCTTCCCTTAGCTTTAATGGAATTTGTGTCTTAGAATGGTGGTTTAGCTAAATGGAAGGATATCAGTTTACATATTAAAGATTACAGGTCTTTAGAAAGAATTGCTAAATGCTTTTGGTGTATCAAGAGTTTTGCATCCATTTAATTTACTTATCTATAATTTCTGTTTCACTTTAAAAGTTTAGTTTCCTCTTGGAAAAAAAAATCATTTACAGTTTAAAAATGCATTATGGCAATATGGAGTTGTCTCTCAGTCCTGATTCTAATTATTATTATTCTCTTTTAATAAGGTGTCTTTATACTTGTTTAAAGAGTTGCCTTTGTATCTTTGGCGACCTTCTGCTTCTGAGATAGCTGTGATTCGGGACTGGTTATTGAATCACAGCCTGACAGCAGTGAGGAATAAACTGGCCTGTGTTATTCTAGAAGGAATGAATTGGGGATTTGTTGAGCAGGTATGTGTGAAAAACTTCTGTAGAAACTGGAGATTCTATTTTAAGGAAGCATATTCTTTAAACCTGTCAACATTTGGGTATCATTTGCAAGTTCTACAAATGCTTTTAGCTGTGTCTGAGATTAGGCTCTTTAATTCTGTCTTGCAGAGTGAACATCTTGTGAATGGAGATGCATTGTTCCATGTTGAAAATTCATCGCTTTATTCTTTGCCTGCTTTGAGCTCTTGATTTTTCTCAAGTCTAGTTACTATAATTCCTCCTAATTGCCTGTCTTTTCCTTGGTTTCTCTTCCTCCTGCAGTTGCCAGAATTCTGCTGTATTCTATTCTCCCTCTCTCTGTCCTGTTTGTGTGTGTGTGTGTGTGTGTGTGTGTGTGTGTGTGTCCGTCCGTCCCCTGCAAGCGTTGTTTTCAAAAGCCTTGTGTATTAATTATGAGACTGAGGTTGAGCAAGTTTGCCTCATCCTCATCCCAGCTCTACTACTTCCCAGTTGTGTGACCAGGAAATTTCCTGAATGGTCTGGGCCTCCATTGGTCTTCTGTAAGCATTGACATTAATAGGTGTACCTCATGAGGTTATTGTAAGGATTTAACAAGTGAGGACATGCAAACATGTAGGTCAGTTCTTATGTTACTTACTCAGTGTTGTAGTTATTAATTTATTATTAAGGTTTGTTATATGTAATGTGTCTCCCAAGATGCTATGTCAAGTATATTTTGATTGCTTTCTGTCCTATTATGGGTCTTTTTAATTGGCTCCTTGATGAAAATATTAACATTTTAAAGGGAAAATTGGAGAGAATCTAGCCCTTTACAGCTATGTGACAGCTTTTATTCTGAGCAAATCATTAAATCCTTGCAGCTGTTTTGTGGATTTTAAATTAACATGATGCCTGTTGTTAGAATGAGGCCTGCAGAACTTTGTTTCTGACTCCCTGAGATTGTTAGTAGCTTCCTTTGGGTCTGCTTTCATAGTAGCGCTTGTAGGTGAGAGCCACAGGGGCTGTTCTCCATCTTCACATTTTGTCTTCCCACTCTCAGAAAGCTGCATGAAGGCCCCTCTGTGAAGTCTTCTCACTCCCCTTAGGATTAGAGAAGTTATTCTTTATGGGAGGGTTAGGGAGTAGATTCAAAAGCTGTAAAGGATGGGTGAGAAATTCCATAGACAACCTCAGATTCCTGAAGTGGTATCTTCCCTGTGTTGTTGAATGTCTAACTTTTCACTGATGATGGAACAGGAAAAGGGAATGGAAACTTAATCTATTAAATATCTTTTTTTTAATAATACACATTTTCATTTTTAATAGTTCCCTTAAATTATATCCCAAAGTCTTTGCAGAATTCTGTTTTGGAGTGGAAGCTTTTACTTAGATAGCTTTTTTTTACAGCTGATGTTGGGGATGGATGACTCAGGGTCACACCTATTTGATGCAGTGTAATTGTTCTTTAGATTTCATTTTTTCATAACTTCATTGTTAGGGGTTATGATTTTTGGAACATTTAGCTTCTGCATCCAAGACCATTTCATATGATTCTGTTTAATTCTTTCAAAGTTACAAAAAGCAAACAAAAGATGGTATGGTTGTGATCATTTTTCTCCTTGAAAGGGTACCCTTCATCTGGATCAAGCACTCCATACTGAAGTGGCCTTAATGATTCTTGAAGCTTATCAGAAGTACCTTACACAGAAACCATATGCTGGGCTTATTTCTGAAAGCATGAAGCAGGTATTTCCTTCTCTGGTGTATTGGGAACATAAATTTTCATTTGTAAATGGCCTGTGCAGATGGAGTTACAGTATTAATCCTTGGGTTTTCTAACAACGTTCCCGGCAACTTAAAATAATTAAAATTGGCTTCAATGTGTAAAGACCTTTTCTGTTATATGTACTCTTTTTATAATAATTTTGGTATTACAGAATTTAAGTTGAACTATAGTGATTTGCTGGAGCTCACTCGTACTGAATTAGAGCTAAGTGTTACATTTTAGGAATTTTTCAAACTGCGTTTAAAATAACTGTTGGTAGCTTGAAAGTGGTTTCTCTGTGATTTTTTGCACCATTTAAATTTGCAGTGCTGCAAATGAGACCCCTAACCCTGATGATGATGATGATGATGATGATTATTATTTTTTTTTGCGGAACCAAGGATTGAACTCAGGCCCCAGTGCTTGCCAGGCAAGCGCTTATTCCAGTGAGCCAGCTCCCCGGCCCCTAACCCTGATTATTAAACTTACTTATCAACAAATCATTCCTTGAGCATTAATTTTTATATTCTTTGGTGCTTGGGTTAAGATCAGGTTTACGAAGTGACTAGTAGGTAAGTGGAAGTGAGAAGTTACTTTAGTGTAGTATGAAAAACATTAATTGAAGGCCAGAGAGGGTATTGTTCTCTTTCAAAGACATTATTGATCACAAAAAGAGATGAGAGATGAGAGTACTTATTTAATTTGTCTGTGACTAATGTGATGTAAAATAATTGTTTTAGGTTTCTTATTTGGCCAGTATTGTTCGATACGGAGAAACTCCTGAGACCTCATTTAATCAGTGGGCTTGGAATTTGATCTTGAGGTTAAAACTACACAAAAACGATTATGGAATACAGCAGAAAGACCCAGCTGTTCCCTTCTCCAGCACAGTGCCTGACATGGCGGAGTCGCCCACATTCCATCCTCTCCTGAAGGCTGTGAAAGCAGGCCTGCCCATTGGCTGTTACCTTGCCTTAGCCATGACAGCCGTGGGGCACAGGTACAGTGTTTCTAAACTCTTTCTTTTCACCTCTGAAGATCAGAGGATTCTATTAGAGAGCAGTTAGGGCCAAATGCCAGCCTCTCCACCCCTCTTGTTCCTCAGTGTTGGCAGTTGCACCTAGGGCCTCTTGTAAACTACACAGCCATATTCCCAGACCTTCTTACATTTTTGTTGTTGTTTTTGAGATGGTATTTTTGGGGTATGGAGGGATCGCACTCATTTACTTGGGCTTGCCATACAGGCAGGCAAAGACAGAGTATTATAGTCCTGGCCTTGAACTCACTGTGTAGTCCAGGCTAGCCTTGAAGTTGTGGTGATTCTCCTGCTTCAGCTTCCTAAGTGTCAGGATTATAGGCATACACCATGGTGCCTTTCTTTTTTAAAAAATATTACTTTGAAACTGGTTTTGTGGAGTTTATCAGTTGGCCTTGAATTTGTGATCCTCCTGTTTTAGAATCCTGAATAGCTGTGAGTACAGGAGTGTGCTATCACATGTAGATAAGCTTTGCTTACTAGCTTTCAAAGGGCAGTGGTGCCCAGACTGGCTCATACTCGTTCGTGTGTGTGTGTGTGTGTGTGT
>NW_004524579.1:22852407-22854221 GCF_000260255.1 Octodon degus | reverse complement strand
ATTTATTTATTTTGTGTGTGTGTGTGGCCAGCTCAGCCCACCAGGGGGCGGGACTGGCTGGCATGTGGTGCTGGGGGATTGAACCGCGGTCCCTGTGTTTTGCTTAGTTTAGCTTTTTCTAAGTAGGTGCTTTAGACCACTGAGCCATCTCACCAGCCCTCCTTCCTAGAATTCTTAATTAAATTTTTTATAATCACTCTGCACCCATTTATTTTCTGGGTTTTTGCTTTATATTTTGGCTAGAACCTTTGTTATGGTATTGAATGGTAGTGTTGTAGGGGTGAATATTGTTCTTTCATTCTTGCCATTGGGGTTGAGGTTGTAGGTCAGGGCCAGAGCACTCACTTAGCATGCACAAAGTCTGGGTTCAGTCTTCATCATTGTGGTAAAAAAGTTCACCATTAAGTCAGTCAGCATCAGTTGGGGAGATAGCTCAGTAGAGTAAGTGCTTGCCTGACAAGCACAGGGTTCTGAGTTCAATCCTTGGTACTGCAAAAAAAAAAAAAAAAAAAAAAAGTCAGCAGTAGATTTTTTTCCTTGATGATCTGATTAAACTGAGGAATTTGTGTTTCTAATTTACTGAGATTATTACTTTTTTTAAAAAGGTAATTATTATTTTTGTCTCTCTTGAGACAAGGTTTCACTGTGAAGTTGTAGTCTTTTTTTTTTTTTTTTTTTTTTTGCGGAACTAGGGATTAAACTCAGGCCCTTGCGCCTGCCAGGCAAGCACTTATTTTGCTGAGCTATCTCCCCAGCCCCTTTCACTGTAAAGTTCTGGCTGGGCTTGAGCTCACTTTGTAGTTCTGACTGGCCATGAACTCACAGAAATCCTCCTGCCTCAGTATCCCGAGTGCTGGGATTATAGGTGTGTATCACCACTCCTGGCCTTAAAAATTATTATTTTTTGAAACAGGGTCTCTATAGTTAAAGCTGGTCTTGCACTCACAATGTTTTCCAGACAGGTCTTGTACTGTGGTCATCCTCCTGCCTTGGCCTCCCGAGTTCTGGGATTCCAGGCTGGCTGGCTGGCTGGCTGGCTGGCTTTATTTATTTATTTATTTATTTATTTATTTATTTAGCAGAACCAGGGATTGAACTCAGGCCCTTGCGCTTGCCAGGGAAGTGCTTATTCTACTGAGCTGTCTCCCCGGCCCCTTGCTGTTTTTAAATCATTGCATATTTAAGGACTTTTTCTGCATCTGTTGAGATGTTCTTAAGATTTTTCTTTGTTAATGTCATGAACTACATTGACTTGTTGCTATCACATTTCAAGTTTTAGTTTTTTCAAATGTTGAACCATCAGGTTTCATGGAGTAATGAACCACTTGCTCACATGTAATCCTTTTTAAGTGTAGCTGGGCTCAAATTGATACTATTTTGCATGTAGTCATGAAGGAAATTGACCTATAATTTTTTGTTATTATGCTTTGGGTGTAGAGTTAAGTTAGCATCATATGTGAATTGAGAAGTATTCTCTCTTCTGTCTTGAAATAATTTTTGCAAGCTTGCTGTTACCTTTTTGAATAGTGTTTATCAGTGAAATCTAGCTCAGGAGTTTTCTTTGGGAATTGAATTTCTTTTAACAATTATGTAGGATCATTCACATTTTATTTTTGAGTTTAGAACTCTTAAAATATGATGAGTTAGGGGCTGGTGAGATGGCTCAGTGGTCTAAAGCGCCTACTTAGAACAAGCTTAGCAAAGCACAGGGACCGCAGTTCAGTCCCCCAGCACCACATGCCAGCCAGCCCGCCCCCTGGTGGGCTGAACTGGCCACACACACACACACACACACACAAATAAATAAATAATTT
>NW_004524579.1:22845013-22849532 GCF_000260255.1 Octodon degus | reverse complement strand
ATATATATATATATTTCTCCTGAGCCCTCATTTAATCAGCAGGCTTGGGGCCGGCCAATTAGCTCAGCAGATTAAAGCGTCTGCAAGCAGGCACAGGGACCAGGGGTTCAATTCCTGGGCCTGCTGTGTAATCCCAGCTCTTGGGAGGCTGTAAACAGGTGGATCACTATGAGTCTGATCTAGTAGTGAGACCCTGTAGACCCTTCCCTAGAAAATACCAAAGGAAAAAAAACAACAACACTGGGCTCAGAATTTGACCTTGATACACACACACACACACACACACACACACACACACACACACATATTTCAGATAAAGTTTTAATAAATCCATAGAGCTTTCTTGTTAGGGGCTTTGTCTTATTCATCTTTTTGTCTCTAGAACTTATACTTAGGAGATAGTCAGCAAATTTGAGTAGATGCAGTGTTGTGAGAAGGAGCAGTCAGTGTCTAAGTGGGGACAGTGAGAAGAGGGGAAACGAGGGAACATTCCTGACCAAAGCTCGTGATTCCTATGGAAGGGCAGAAGTGATTAGGTGGTTGATAGGGCTAGATTACAGACAAATTTGAAATTTGTCCTACAGGGAACCAGCAGCTCAGAAGCTCACACATGCTATGCAAATGGTCTACTGCTGAGCTACATCCTTGGTCCTTCTTTATTTTGAGATAGTTTTGCTAAGGTGCTTACGCTGGTCTTGAACTTGCAAACCATCTCAGCCTTCTGAGTAGCTATGATGATAGACATCCCAAACAGGCCAGAATACCTAATGTTTTTAAATAGCAGTTGTAATCACAAGCATAAAATCTTACATTTTCCCCCAGTATCATTATCATATGTATTATTTTAAAATGATGTTGTAAGATTCCCTTGTAATGAATTTCCCCCAGATTTACTTGTCGTTTTTGTATTTTAGTTTTGCAGTTATAAATAAGTATGAAAAGTATATCTTTACATGGATCATCTTTTATAGTTTTTTCTATATTTGACATTTCTTTAGAATAGAATCTCCAAAATGAATTAAAGATAGAAGATTTGTACTCCAAATTGGTTTTAGAGGAATTTTTCCAGTTTATGCTGAAGAATCCAGTTCATTTTTGAATCCTGCCTTTGCTGTAGTAACTTGTGGGAGTATCTAGAGGAGAGCACCTAAGACCAGACTCTTAGAAGAAGCACTGGGGGCCTGTTCCGTAGCTCAGTTGTTTAAGTGGCTGCTTCAACAAAGCAGTCAGCCTCAGGTTGCTGTGGTTGGATCCCCACAACTCAAGCCAGCCAAACCTGCCCTGAAGGCATTCGGAGCAAAAAAAAAAAGACTTCTGAGAAACAAAATTGAGTTTTCCTTTTTCATCTATAAAATGAAAATATAGGTGAACTTTTTTATTTAGAGGATACTATATTAGTTTCTGTGATCAAATCAGCATGGATAAGACCTTATATATATCTCATATAACATACTATGCCTGTACAAATGGGAGAAAATTAACATTGCTAGATCACTGTGGCTGGTAATTTCTGTACAGTCCCAACTCAATACAGTAAACTGGGATAACTTTTTCCAAAGTTGACAGCAGTTTCTAAAAATTCAAATTTTATATTTAGATAAGAAGGCCAATAATAGCAGTGTGTCATGAATCAGTAAGAGCATTGGCTCTTCCAGGTTCTGCAGTCATGTAAACAAAACAATAGAAATCCAGCATACTATATTAAAAAAAAAGAAAAATTTCCAGAAAACAGAAAGTGCTGTTGCTGTTGTGGTACCTGGCACCATTTTTTAAAAATTAACTTCTTAATCATCCTCTGAAAAAAGCATTGTAGTGTAACATCATTAAAAATAGCTCTCATAAAGCACAATCACTACTACATATCATAAAGCAGGTACAAAATATTTTACATTGATAGAGGTAGGTGAACTTCTATGTTTGTTGTACTTGCAGAATCTAGTATTTCTGTGTGATTGGGTTTATTCATTTATTTGCAGAACCGAGGATTGAACTCAGGCTCTTGGTTTGTCGGGGAAGCACTTATTCCACTGAGCCATCTCCCCGGCCCCTTGGGTTTAAAAATGTGTTTGAGCCCTGAGCTGATCCTGAGCTAGTTCATAAAATTTGATTTTATATGTGCTCATTGTCTTTTCTTTTTCCATAGCATTGTGAAGTTCTGTGTAGAAGGCATCCCACTGCTGGGAATTCTGATCCAAACAAGGCATTTGAGAACGGTGGTGCATGTCCTGGATAAGATTCTTCCTTTGTTCTACCCTTGCCAGTGTTACCTTCTGAAGAATGAGCAGTAAGTTTGTTCTCTGTGCAGGCAGCATCCTTTGGAAATAACCCTGCAAGTACGAGTGACTGACTATCTTCTGGTTTCTGAACTAAAAAAGGAATGATGTTTCAGAGCAGTGTATATTTTTATGAGGCAGAAAACTTCTGTACCCCACTTTATGCAGGTTGGTGCAGGGACACATAATGATTACAGTTTTATCATCATGTAAGCTATGTCTTTTCAATTAACTTTGGGTTGTTTATTGAAGCTTGCTAGTGTTTAAAAGAGCAGTTATTTCCATGAAACTTTGGGGATAGTTGTCCCATGTTAAATGTGAAAACTTTGTATTCTTCTGAAATTCCTGAAGATTTATCAGAATCTCTAAATAGCATTTGGTCCAAAAATGGAGTCAGTAACATTTTTCTCTTTCCTAATAAATAATTGACTACTGACAATTCTGCTGACTCCTGATGGAAAGGTAAAGTGTGCAATCCTGTGTGCTCTGCAGGTTTTTGTCACACCTTCTCCTGTTCCTACACTTGGACAGCGGAGTACCTCAGGGTGTCACACAGCAGGTCACCCACAAGGTGGCACAGCACCTAACGGGAACCAGCCACGGGGACAACGTGAAGCTTCTCAACAGCATGATCCAGGTTAGGGCCCTTGCAAGCCCCTAAGTATATTTTTGCCTGTTTTTCCAACCAAAACATCTGGTGCTAACACATAGATGATGTCATTTTGAGTCACTTGGTACAGTGCTTTTGGCTCAGAGACCAACATATTTGGGCTTCAGTGGAGGTAGATGGTACTTTACTGGTGTTTTAATAGTGGGAGGCTGGTTATTACTTTTCTCATTAGCTAAACCACTTTTTCACAGGCACACATATCAGTAAGCACTCAGCCAAATGAAGTGGGTCCTGTTGCTGTGTTAGAGTTCTGGGTTCAGGCTCTCATAAGCCAGCATCTTTGGTACCGAGAACAGCCTATCCTCTTCCTCATGGATCACTTGTGTAAAACAGCTTTTCAGTTAATGCAGGAAGACTGTATACAGAAGTTACTCTACCAACAACATAAGGTAATCTGTTAGAGAATTTATTTTTTAGCCATTGACTAGATAGTAACTTTCTAAAAAGTTCCCTTAAATGCACAATTTTTGATATTACTCAGTAGCCACTACTTATTCTAAGCTTTGCTTTAATAATATCTTAGTAATCAGTCTACTAGCAGAGATCCCAGGGATCTCAAAAGAGTGGATAGCCTGGAAAAGCTCTGCTTATTATATTTATCTGTGGTACAGTGCCTATGACCAGGGTGCTGCTGCTAGATTCTTTCCTCAAATCTGTGTCATGACAGAATCTTCCATAGAAATGATGAGATAGTTGCTAATACTCTTGAAAGAGTTATGATGAAGTTATTATAATTTTTATTTTTAAAAAGCTTCCTTTCTCTGTTCCTGATATAGAATGCTTTGGGTTACCACTGTGACAGGAGTCTGCTATCTTCTTTGGTGAGCTGGATGGTAGCAGGCAACATCACTCCTTCCTTTATAGAGGGCCTGGCCACACCCACTCAGGTATAGTCTGAGAGGACCATTTGTGATGCTTGTGACCTTTAATATTGCTATCTTTACTAGCAAATTAGTACTAGCTAACAATAACCTTTATTTAGCTGCTTGCTGCATATAATGTACTTTAAAAAATTAAATTTATTGGTGCATTTTAGATAATACATAACCATCACATTAATTAGAGGAAGTTTGTACCTATATGTGATGTTTCTTGACTTTTCTTTTTTCCCTGAATCCCTTCTTCAGTCTCTTCCCCTCACTTATAAAAGCTTTGTTTCAATTTTTTTCTTTTATTCTTTTTTTTTTCTTTTGCTTTCTTTCCTTTTCCCCATACTCTTAAATAAGTTGGACACATGTTTTTTCTTTTTTTTTTTTTTGAAAAGTTAAAAATTCCTTTTTATTCTTGGTGCTGCTACCACAATTTGTAGGGCAATATACCTGATGTAATGAAAAGAAAGAAAAAGACAAAGCTACAACGGATAAAAGACCTCAGGAATGTACATCTAATTGACACTACATTGCATTAATCAATAGCTGCACTTTTTGCAAGCTGTGGCTATGACTGTCCTGAACCAGAGGGTTTCCTGTTTAAGCTCCAGTAACTTTTCTGACTGTGGATCATCGTTCTTTCTGTGGCAGATTTTTACAGTTCCTCTAATGCATTTGGGACGACTGTCTCAAAGTAACCTGCAGCT
>NW_004524579.1:22843470-22844913 GCF_000260255.1 Octodon degus | reverse complement strand
GGGCTGAACTGGCCACACACACACACACACACACACAAATAAATAAATAATTTTTTTAAAAAAATATGATGAGTTAAAATTGGAATATGCTGTAAGTATATTTGTTATTTCTAATAACAATTTTATATATTTTAATCATTTTTGTAGCAGTTTTGTTGAAATGAAAATATTTGGATATCAGATCAAATAAAACTTTAAAATTAATTATACTTGCTTATTTTGGCTTAATATTGTGGCTGTCACATCATGGTGTCATATGCCTATAGTTTTTGGCTACTCAGGGTTCTTTCTGCTTTATGCAGGAAGGAGGATTGCAAGTTTGATATCAGCCCAGGCAGTTTAGTAAGATTCCCCTTCTCAAAAACATTTTTTAAAGGGCTGGAGATGTTCTTCAGTGGTAGAACAGTTGCTTCACATGCACTAGCTTCTGTTCAACTTCCAGTACTGCAGAACAATAAGGGGGATGTTACTAGAAGAATTAAAATTTCATGTATGACATATTTCCATTCTGATCAATTTTTCTTAAAGCAAATATTAAATGATACACAGGGCCAGGGAGATAGCTGGCATTCTAAGCACCTGCATAGCAAGTGCAAAGCCCCAGTTTTGATACCCGGGACCACATGTCATTGCGGCCCTGTGCTAAGCTGGCTACTGAAACCAGGTATGGTGGTAAATGCCTGTAATTCCAGTGCTGGGAGGCTGAGACAGGAGGATCACTGTCAGAGCAGCATAGCAAGACCCAGTGTCAAATAAAATAAATAAATAAAGCTTAAATAAATGAACCCAGGTTTATCTTATTTTTTTACACTTGGGTTAATTAAAAAAATAGTTGCTCTTGATCTTTTGTGAACAGGATTTTAAGAACTCGAGAGAATCAGACACGAAAAGCTGTCCCTTAATTTCTCTCATAATGTGAAGCCCAGTTATAAAGATTAAAATAAAGGCAGACTTTGCAGTAGCATGAGGTGTTCAAAGAAAGGTTTAAGGGTAGGGAGAAGAGAAAAGGTAATCAAAAATGATTAAGATATGTTATATACTAGTACCAGTCCCCTAAATGAATGTAAATTGCATGTTTTGCAAACACATACTAACAAAAAAATAAATTGTGAGCTATTTCAAATGTACATATATAAAAATATAATAAAACTTTCTGTACCTGTAATCCAGAGGAAACAAGTAGAATAATTTTTACATAAAAATAGGATAGTATAATTAACCTTTTTGTACCTACAATCCAGTTTTAAGCAATCCACTTTGATGGATCTCATTTCATTCGTATCTCTATTCACTTCTTATACTCTGTATCCCTTCCTATAGATTGTTTTGAACCACATAGAAAATATTTTTAAAAAGTGCTTTTTTTGAGTCCTAGCCCAGGTCCGGTGAGTGTGCGGAGAGTTCCCTGCTACCCTGCGCCGGCGGGACCAGTCCCAGCCCAGG
>NW_004524579.1:22829352-22842500 GCF_000260255.1 Octodon degus | reverse complement strand
CTCTCCTGCTAAGAACTGTAGCCCTTTTCTGTTGTTTTTTTAAAAACCTTCTGCTCCCATATCCACCACTTCCACCACCAGATCCATAACCACCACCATAGGGACTGCCAGAGCTTCTTCCACCAAAACTGCCCCCCTTCATGGGTCCATAATTTGACTGCTGCTGTCCAGGACACACATGTTTAAATATCACATTATTTCTCTCCTGGGAGACATTGAAAGGGTAAATAAGGACCAAAATGTGTAACAGACATTGGGGAATAGAAAGAAAATATTGAAGTGGATAAATGTACTTTTTAACAACACAACAGCTTTTCTGTAGAGATGTTATCACTCTACCTGTTTTACAGAGGAGTTAACTGAAGTTAGGCTAGAGTCCTGATTTAAGAGTGAGTTCTGGAGCCAAATGGCCTAGCTTTTAATCTTGATTCTGCCATTTGTTTGTCCTGTGCCTTCGGCAGCTTGTTTATGTCGCTGTCAACTGGGAACATGATTGCCCTATACGGAAAGCATTTAGAACAGTGCTTATCGCATCATCAGTGCTAAGTGTTGGCTGCTGCTGTTGTCATCTCTTACTGGCAACAGCATTATTTTCATCGTTACCAACTCTCAGCCTGTGTGTATAAAATTATTTCTCTGTTTCATCATCTAAATCAATAAAATCTTACCATTTGTTAGGCTTGCTTCCTGCTCTTTCTCATGCCTTTTTGTAGTTGAGTTGAAACCAACTTTTAACTTGATCTAGACTCCTTCTTGCTTCTCTTCCTCTGTGCGTCTGCCTCAGTGGTTCTCTAAGGGGAATCTTTCCTGCTGATACCTTCACAAAGTCTATCTGATATAACCCTGTGCCCCATCTCAGCTTTTTAGCATGGCTCCCTTTACATTTTTGGTTCTTTATATTTCATTCTTCTCTTAATAGATGGGTTTTTTGAGACAGGGTCTCGCTAGGCAGTTCAGGTTGGCCTTGAGTTCACTTTGTAGCCTGGGCTGGGTTTTTTTTTTTTTTTTTTCTTTCTGAACCAGGGATTGAACTCAGGCCCTTGCGCTTGCCAGGGAAGCGCTTACTCTACTGAGCCATCTCCCCGGCCCAGGCTGGTCTTGAACTCACAGCGATGTCTCAGCCCCAAAAGTGTTAGGATTACAGGCATGCGCCGCCATGCCTGGCATGAAAAACTTTTAAGGTTGGAGCCTATATCTGGGCCTCTTTCCTGTCACTCATATATACCAAGAAATACTGTTGCCAGGAAATAATGTTGAATGAGTGAATATCCTTCTGGTACTAAATAGTCTTCCCGAAGGAATTTAATTTTCCAGTTATCTCTTTTGTTTAATTTTAGAAATGTGACAAAGTGGATGGGTATTAAAAGTATGCATTTCAGAGGCTACTTGTTGCCTGAGATCAGTCATAGAAAAAAGGTTTGTGTATGAGTATGTGCGTGTCGCTAGTGATCAAACTCAGGGCTTCATACATGCTAGGCAAGGACTAAACCATTGAGCCACACCCCAAGCCCTAGAAAAGATTTTAATTTGTGTCTGATTAGGATATATTGTATCAGTTGGAGTCAGTGGCTCACTTTTCTCCCCTTTGCTGGTGTCCCTGTAGGTCTGGTTTGCATGGACTGTGCTGAACATGGAATCCATCTTTGAAGAAGACTCCCAGCTCCGAAGAGTTGTTGAAGGGGAATTGGTGATGAACTCTGCATTTACCCCTGATCAAGCTCTGAAGGTGCAAATAGCAGTTCTACATTTGAGTGGAAGGAGATGGCTTGGACTTTTAATGCTGAGAGATTCACCTTAGTATGAGCACTGTTTTCTTTTGTTATGTATATTTCAAAAGCACATCCGCCATACAAATACTTAAAATACTCATGTAATTGAAGTGTATCTTCCAGTTGCCAAGGTTCTTTGAGTGGCTGTGCTGCTGGAGTGAGTGCTTCAAGGTTCTTTTAATATATATATATATATGTATGTATCCCCCCCCCCCCCAGCACTTAGGATCAAACTCTGGACCTTGCTCTTGCCATGCAGGCACTTATGCCACTGAGCTATATCACCAGCCCCAAGGCTTTCTTAACAAAGTCATAACCCAGTAATGTTCATTGCTTAACTGAAGGACTCACTGTTGTTCTGCAGCATTTGGCATTATGGCTCAGGTGAATCAGAATCCCTTGAAAAACTTTTATTGCAGATCAGATTCATGACCCCAACTTCTGAGATTCTGAGTCTCTTGTCTGGATTGTAAGTAGGAGTTTCTTTTTAGAAATTCCTCAGTTGATTGTTAGGTTCACTGGTGTATGAAGAAGACTGGAATAAGGCTTTAGATCTAAAGAGCTTCTGTTTTAGATACCATGGACTTAGCCTTGGAATTTCAGAGCCACTTAGGGAATCCATCATTCTTGGAGGGTTTTTAAAAATATAAATTTTCAAGATGGTTGTGCTGATGCACGCCTGAAATTCCAACACTTGGGAGGCTAAGGTAATGGGGTTGCTGTGAGTTTGAGGCCAGCCTGGGTTACACAGTGAATTCAAGCCTAGCTTGAACTACATAGTGAGACTCTTGTCTGGAAAAAAAAAAAAAGTCTAAAATCTAGGGGCTGGGGAGATGGCTCAGTAGAATAAGCACTTCCCTGGCAAGTGCAAGGGCCTGAGTTCAATCCCTGGTTCCGTTTAAAAAAAAAAAAAAGAAATCTAAATTTCCAAAAATTGGTAAAGTTGGGTGTCATATTGTTTTTATATGTCATTCTATTGTCTTGCTGTATAGCTTTTTGTATGTAAAGAAGTGTCAGAAAGGGAAAGAGCTTAGATTAGATGACTCTTAGGAACCATTATGTTCCTGGGCCTTATGACATGTCTTGACAGCAAAAAGCTACTCCACATGGCTTGTTGCCAAGGAGGTAGAAGTGTTAGTGGGTTATAGAAATGAATTTCATATGAATTTTGTTTCTTGCTGAGTTAAAAACAAAATGTTTAGTGTTTCACTCAGATCATATAGAGCAAACTGCAATTGTGTTCATTTTATGGTTGCTAAAGCCTCTTCTCTCTTGCAGAAAGCCCAGGCCCAGCTGAAACTTCCCATTGTGCCATCCCTGCAGAGGCTGCTCATTTACCGCTGGGCCCACCAGGCTCTAGTCACGCCTTCAGATCACCCACTCCTGCCACTCATTTGGCAGAAGTTCTTCCTCCTCTATCTTCACCGCCCAGGACCACAGTATGGGTATGGTACATGTGCCCATGCACCCAGTGCTAAGTCTGTGGTTTTTACATTGTGGAGTGTTACTCAGAGTCATTCTTTAGTGACTGATGACCACAATTTTCTCGCCTCCTTTAACATTTACTAGATTAAATCTTTTTGCATACAAGTGTCATGTGGGAACTCTTCTTTACCATCTTTCTTTACCATCTGTCCCTAGAATAGAGAGCATAGTACTCTAGAACTGCGCACATTTTAGCACAGGACTCTGAAGGTGCAAAGGAAAATTGCTGCAAACTAAGGCTGCATTTGTGACTGTTGTGGGGCTATGTGAGGGGATCTTGTGATGAATAATGCGGGTATGACCAAGGCCATGCCCTGCGTTGTGCTTGGGCCAGTGGTTCTACTAGAAACAAAGGTCCTCTAGCCAGGTGTAGCTGTCTGTTGTTGTAGATCCTTGTACCTCAGTTCCCAGCCCCTCCCCTTCATTTGTTCCTTGGAAACAAGATTGGTGATTTTTTGTCACTTCTGTTCTCTACCAGACTGCAAGTTTTTCAAGAGCAGAGATCGTTTTTAATTTAGCTTGTTTCTCTAAGTGATGATGATGCCTTGAATTTGTGTAGTGTTTTATTCCTTTTTTTAAAAAAATTAATTTTGTTTTCATTTTGTGCAGGGTCTCACTATGCAGCTTAGACTTGTAGTGATCCTCCTCTTGGGATTACAGGCATGCGTCACCATGCCCAGACTCTTGGTTGCTGGCTCAGTGCACCTGGGGGCGGGGCCAGCGCAGCATATAGTGCCAGGGATTGAACCCTGGTCCCTGTGCTTGTCTAAGCAGGTGCTTAGTCCCCTGAACTATCTCACTGGCCCCGGTTTTATTCTTTTAAAAACTAATTTCATGTAGTAGTCCCCCTATTTCTGGAACTTGTGGTATAGAACCGCCAGTGGGTGTCTAAGATCGTGCATAGTACTGATTCCTAGATTCACTGTTTTTTTTTTTTTTTTTTTTTTTTTTGTAAACACATACCTATAATAAATCCTCATTTTTAAATCAGGCATTGCTGGGCATGTGGTACAGTGGTAGAGCATTTTCTGCCTAGCACGCATGAAGCCCTGGGTTTAATCTCTAGCACAGCAAAGAAAATAAATTAAATATAATAAGAAATTAATGGGGCTGGTGAGATGGCTCAGTGGTCTAAAGCACCTACTTAGAACAAGCTTAGCAAGGCACATGGACCAAGGCTCAATCCCCCAGCACCACATGCCAGCCAGCCCCGCCCCCTGGTGGGCTGAGCTGGCCACACACAATAAATAAATAAATAAATAAATTAATTAATTAATTAATAGTAATAATACAATAGAACAATAATTGTAACAATTATAGTAACAAATTATTTAAAAGTTATTTGCCATTTCTGGGTTTTCCGTGTAGTGTTTTTGGACCACAGTTGACTGAAGGTGACTGAAATCACAGAAAGTGAAACTAGAAATGGGTGGGGAGTGATTGCATGCACTATCTTGTTGCATCCTCAAAATAAAGATAGAAGTAATAAATACTAATTTCATGGAGTATGTATCCAGCCATTGTAACTTGTCTTGTTAATTGTTTTGATACATGGAACATCTTGTGTTGAAAGGTTATAGATCTGTGTTTATATTTTAAGGTTACCGGTAGATGGTTGTATTGGAAGACGGTTTTTTCAAAGTGCTGCTCACATCAGTTTGTTGAAAGAACTGAAGAGGCGACTGACTGAGGTGGCTGACTTCCACCATGCTGCAAGCAAGGCCCTCCGTGTTCCAGCAGAGGGCAGCGAAGGGCTGCCAGAGAGCCAGGCTTGCACCTCTGGTTACCTGACTTCACCAGAGCTGCACACACAGCTAGTGAGGTGAGGTGGTTACTTGCCACTTCTGTTGTCCACAGTGCTGGTAGTGTGCTGAAGACTGTAGTTGTGGCACACCTTAAGCTGTTACTCTCATTCCTTTGTTACATTTAGAATGCATGGTGGCCTTGATACAGGTTTGCTCCTGGAAATACTTCTCATTTATGTTCCTTGATACATGTGTCACCCATTTATTTGGTTGTACATCTGCCCAGTGCCTGTAGTCTAAATGATAATCGGAGGGTTAGTGGTAGCTTCTTATATTTCTTTATGTAAAAAGAAATAAGCCCAAATAAATTTGTCACAGCAGGCAAATAACTATCAGAGCCTACTATAACAGCTCTGCAAAAGAAATAAATTTCTAAGGAAGGGTTCTTTAACAGTGGTTCAAATCCCTCTGTCCCTACAGGATGTCGGGATTTTGTCAAACTGCTTATCAAATCAGACATAGTATTTGCATGCCAAAAAGGTTGAGAGCTCTGAAGTAAATGTGGATTGTTTACATACTATTTCTTCACTTTTCATTTGTAAGTTTAATATGAATAAAAAATTAGTCATAAATAGGACTTAATAAGAATAGCTGTTAATCATGAACCCAATTAGAAGATAGCTTGAAAGGAAACCCAGCATTTCATACAGTACTAAGTCCTCAGGCTTGTTTGACCTTAGGTCCTTTGGGCCTACTTTCAGCGACAAGAATGATGCATCTCTTTATCTTGTATTGTTGAAGGAAAACTTTTTTTAAAAAATATTTTGTTTTTTGACATCCTTATTTATTTATTTATTTATTTGGTATCAGGATTTGAACTCAGGACCTTGTGCTTACAAGGTAGGCCTTGTACTACTGAGCTATACCCCAGCAAGAACAGCAGTGTTGTCTTTTTTTTTTTTTCCCCCCCCTTTTCTGGTGCTGGGGCTTGAACCCAGTGCCTTAGGCATGGGAAGCAAGTGCCCTACGAGTATGCTATAGTGCTGTTTTTTTTTGTGTGTGTGTGTTAGGAATTGAACTTAGGACCTTGCACCTGTCAGGTAGGCTCTGTGCCACTGAGCTCTATCCCCCGGCCTGCTTTTTTGGTAGGGTCTCATTATGCAGTTCAGGCTGGCCTTGAACTCATTTTGTAGCCCATGCTGGCCTTGAACTCACAGTGATCCTCCTGTCTCTGCCTCCTGAAAGCTGAGTTTACATGCATGTGCCACCATGCCCAGCTAGCATAACTTATTATTTTTCTTTTTTATCAGACTTTAGCAGAGGGAAGCCTGTGAACATTTTTAGCTTAGAAGAAAGTCTTTGTTAGTCCTTCTACCTTAAATCCCTTCTGAGGTATGTTCATAAAGTGGCCATCTGTCCCACTGAGTCAGAAGTAGGAGAGAAAACTATGTACATAGAATCCTCTCCTACCTGTCCATGTCTCTCTTCCTAGATACACTGTTCTGGAGGTATAGAAGGTAATTTTCCACTTGATTCAGTGAAGCTGTGCTGTGTTACCTTGTGGTTTCCCACCCAGTCTTTCTTTTGGTGCAAGCTACTTTCTTAGTGCAAGTAATGGCTTAGAATACCAGTGATTTTAGGTAAATGGACTATGTTCCTGTTAAAAGTAACACTAAAAGAAAGAAGACATCATTATATTTTTTACAAAAGGTTTTACAAAATTGAAACATTTTTGGTAAGCTTAGCTTTGTTTTATTTTTCTTTTTTTGTGGGGTAAACTACCAGCTTTGATGTTTTATTCCTTTTTAATGAAAACAGACTGTGCAATACAGTTTTATTTATAGTTCCTTAAAGCAGGAGGTGGCCATTGACTTGAAAGCTGGTGAGCTTTCCCAGTACAGAGGTTTAAAATAGCTTTTAGTACCTTCCAAGAACTAAGATTCATTGTGGCCACATTGCTTGGGAAAGCAAAACTTCAAGTTCAGCTTGTAGGATTGTGGTATAGTTACCTCCCTTTATTATTTTTTCTCTATACTATGTTTAAACATTTATTAATAATGTACCTCTCAGAGCTCCTTCAACAGACCTTTTGTTTTACCAACTATCTTATCGTAGTTTAATGATCTGTCACAGGTCTCCTGCTGGACTTAGTCTCTTGGGAGAGGTGATGGTTGTGAGACTTGTTTTCTGGATTGCAAGCTTTCATTACTCTTGTATGGTCTCTGCGCTACTTAGCAGTATAAGGAATTTGATTTGCCTGCGAATCTTTTTATATTTTGCTTAATTGTTTTTGTCTTTTAGGCTCTTCAATGTATATGTATTATGGCTAGAAGATGAAAATTTTCAAAAAGGAGATACCTATATCCCTTCTCTACCAAAGCATTATGATATTCACAGGCTAGCAAAAGTGATGCAGAATCAACAGGTAAAACTATGGCAGTGTCTTACTTTTAGCACCTCTGAATATAATTTGAACTAATTATAATCATAATCTAATGATAAAACAGCTTGTTGTTTTGGACTTTGTTTTTGTGATTTTTGTGGGCATAGAAATTATTGTACTGGGGGAATGTTTCCTTTTGAATCTCCAGCCCCACTGTGCCTTGACCTGAAGGCTTACAGCCCTTCTGAGGCTTTCTACAACTAAAAAAAAAATGTAGCCTTTTCCTTACTGTAACTGTCAGCAACTGAACACTTTTATTTTTTATTTTTTTTAGCTTAAAAAAAAAGAATTTTATTATTATTATTTTTTAATGGATATCATGTAATTCTTTAATACATGTATAAATTATATAGTTCAAATCAGTATGAACACACTAGCCTCCTTAGACACTTGTAGCTTATGATGACAATGCTCTAAATCTGGATTTCTGATGTATACACAACAATTTATGGTCACTGTACTGTGCTGCGGTGCACTGGAGCTTCTCCTCCTTCCTACCTGGGACTTGGAAAGCGCAGGCAGCCTCTCCTTGTCCCCTCCCCCAATCTCTACTCCCGCCTCTTGACCAGCTTCGTTGGATCTGTGAGGCCGGGTGGCGTTTGCGTTTCTCGGCCTGGCACACTTCATCTGACGTCATGAGCTTTAGTTCCAGCAGCACTGCCACCAGACAGGGACTTTTTCTTGTTTCCGTGGCCGGGTAGCGTGGCCTTGGGTAGCGCTGTGCTCTCCGCATCCCCACAGCAGTGGCGAGCGCTCGGTAGAGCACAACTGAACACTTTTAAGAAATCATTTCTACCATGAAAGGATTTTAAGGATCCATGCATTATTCAGGTCAGTTGCATGGAGGAGCTCACCTGTCTTGTATTTGAAGTGGCTTCTTTGTCAGCATCTGAGTTCAGTTCCCCTTTCTGGAACTACTTGTTTCTACTCTATGAGTTTTTTCTCTTGTGCCCCAAGATGTCTGTGATCTGTCTCAGACCCAGACTTCTAATCTCAGTTTACTCTAGCAGGAAATGGGGCTGGGTTAGGGGAGTAGATTGAGCCTTGGATGCGTTTGTCTAGGGTCATAACTCTATTGGACATTGATCCCTGACATCAAGATGGGATTTAAAAACCTCAAAGATTTGCAAGACTTGCTTGGATCCTTAAACCTGCCTGCTTTTATATTGTATATAGTATATCATCTCCAGTAGGAGTCTGACTTTTTCTGATTCCTTGTCCCCTCCCTTCTCCTTTCCTTTTTTACATGAATATTTATTGAGTGCCTTTTGAGTGACAAATACCTAATGCCAGAATCTGATACAGTGCCCTCGAATGAGCACTTCATTAAGTGGGGGACTGAACAATTGTTTATTGTGGACAAGGGTGGGCATGGAATGCTGTGGGTGCTGGGTGGATATAGAGGAATAGCCTGGTTTAGACTGCAGTGGCGTGATGGACTGTGAGTTAAGTCCTCATGGACAGATGCAAGTTAGCCAGGTTGAAAGGAAAGGCATGGGATGGGATGCGGCAGAAGGTGTTAACTGGTAGGAAGACTAGCTTGTGCAATGGCATGGCTTGTTCAAAATGATATGAGGCATAGCAGCTGAAAGAGGCTAGGAGAACCACAGGTGTGAATGGGGTGAAGTCACAGAGGACCACATATGCTGAAGAATTTGGGTTAATTCTGAAGTCTGGTGAGCTATTGAAAAAGTATGAGCGATTAAATGGATGAATTAAAGTATGTTGAGTACTCTGTAGGGTTTTATGACTGGTCAGATACGCATGGGTTCCCACCTTTCTAATTCAAGCAGCGAGAATGCTGTTTACTAGGAGAGGAAGGGCCTGCAGAGTTGAGAGAGTGCTCTATTCTGTACTCAGGGAGTTGCCCCGGAGGGGATATGAAACTAGAGTTTAGGAATGAGTGGTGGGGGTGTGGATTTATTGGTAACAATGTGGAGATTCAGAAGAGGACTGAAGGTGAAGCCTGAGAAGCAACAGTTAAAGCACAGAAAAATAAAGCTGGGAGAATAGGCCTAGTTACGTAGAAAAAGTGAGACATGCTCATGTCTACTTTGTATTACACACCCTAAATTCTTACTTAGTATTTGATCAATGAGATTAACCAGAGCAGCTAGGCATGGTGGTGCATGTCTGTGATCCCAGCACTTTGGGAGACTGAGGCAGGAGAACCGCAGGTTTGAGCCTGGTCTGTGCAGATCATAATTTAGCAAGACCCTATCTCAAAAGCAAACAAACAAACCAGGCAAGTAATCTGCAGCCTTAGTTCTTTGAGATTTATCCTGACTCCTCTGTGTCTACAGAATTAATTACTCTTTTTGATGTAAAAAGCAATTTGATGTAAACTTCTTTTTTTGATCTGTAAAGCAATGCTGGGTTGTTTTTGTCTTTTGCTCACTCATCTTTAACTTAGTGTTTGCTTTAATCATCAGCCTCTGTCAACAGCTGTTCAGTACAGAGGCAGAGAAGGTGACAGCGATTCCATTTAAAGATGAGGTGTCTTCAGTAAAAGGGTCTGCAATGAGGTGGTATAAATAAGATTCAGGATTGTGAGTGGGGTTACTCTGAAAGTGCTCTTCTGATTATTCTTGAATACCTGTCTTGTGGTTGGTTTCGCTATAAGAATTCATAGTAGTACCTAGTGGAGAGACCAGGACAGTTTTAGGTTTAGAGTGTCACTGGGTCTTTAAAACATTTAACATCCAAATAAAATCATGGCCTGTGAAACCATAGTCCACATTCAACCACTTGCTGTGATTCTTTGAAGTAGTTATTAATATGTGATGGTATTTGACAATTTTTATTGTTCGAAGGCAACTTTATTCTAATATGTATCATCTAAAGTGAAATGGTTTAGAATGTGTAAGATAGATCACTGGAGTGTGGGAAGAGAATATTAGTGTATTTGTTTTTGTTCTCATTTATTATTTACTGTATCTCTTACTGTGAATAAATCCCATCATATGGAAAAATAGACAAGTATGGTGGACATGTCCTTATACACTATAGATCTCATGCTGTAGCTCATGTGTTCCCTCTACCATATTATTTTGGAGCTGAATCGAGTTCACTTAATTCAGAAGGTTTTAAAAGGCAAGATTAAAATAACCCAATAGCATTTATATCTGAAAAATATTAACAGTAAGTTTTAGTATCAAATATCTCATCTGCTCAAATTTCTAGTTTCATAAATGTCATAAAATTTTTGTTTTTACTTATTTTTACAGTTTGAAGCAGGATACACATTTGTCATTGAGTGCTGTATCTTATCTGTTTAATCTGTAGGCCTTTGCTGTGTGTGTTTTTCGCCCCTTTAAAGAAAGTGAGTGATTTTGTCCATAGTTTCTCTGCCATCTAGATTTTTATTTTTATCTTTGTGGTGTAGCTATATTCCTGTTAATTGATACTTGGGCTTAGAAGCTTGATTATTTTCAATGTATTTATTTATTTCAATATATTTTTATACCTTTGTCTTCAGAGTGTCCTTTTTTTGTGCCTGTATTGTATATGCATATAACTTAGTTCAGTAGTATATGTATATAGTTTATAATATACATATAGTAAGGTTGTTGCAATTTTTTTTTATTTTTAGTCATTGTATATAACTTGTTTCTTGCAACTACTAAGGTTGTTAGTGGCCATTTTAAATACAACCATCCTCATGTGGGAGAATTTGGAGTGGATCACTGCATTGTGAAACTTACTGGTTTACTTTATAGTTACTACATAGTATTCTAATTGAGTATTATGATTTGTCTGTCAATTCAAGTACTATGTATGGTTCCATTGCAGGATCTGTGGATGGAGTACTTGAACATGGAGCGCATATATCATGAGTTCCAGGAAACTATTGGTCTTTGGACACAGGTCAAGCTTGAGTCCCATGCCACACTCTGCACCTTGTTAGCACAGCTGGACTTCACTGATCCGTGGTTGGGTGAGTCATGTGAGCATTAGCCCTTGGAATGAATGAATGAATGCATGCATGCATGCATGCATGCATGGGAGCCACTGAAGGTTAAGGCTTGCACACTTTATCCCTACCATAAGAATTGCTTTTCAGAAGTTCATTGTTAACTTCTCTATCATTTAGGTCTAGGTTAGGCTATAAGAGTCCTATCTGTATTAACAAGATAGAGATTAATTTTCTCTTCACATAAAACAAGTTTGGAGACAGGCAAACTTCACAACAGTAGGGCAGCTTCATGACTCTTGCAGGACTTTAAGGACTCCTCATCCTCCTCTCTTGCTGCCCTGGTGTTCACACGATTGCGTCTGCTCCTGGTTTAAGGTGGTTGCTTAAGTGTAAATTGTCCCCTTCACATACATGTTCCAATCAGCAGGAAAGGTTTTTTTCCCTAAAATAACTCTTTCAAGAAGAGGCTTACAGGCTTTTTATTTATACCTTAGTGCCCCAAACCAAGACCTAGGGCTGTTCATATATAAAAGGAGGAGGCTGGATTGCTCATAGTTCACTTTTTGTGTGATGCTTTGAAAAGGCATTTCGGGGTTGGCCAAATAGCTCTGTGGATTAAAGCGCCTGCTTAGGCAGAGGGTCCCTGGTGTGCCATGCTGACCCCATCCATTGGGTGTGCTGAGGTGTTGACTGAGACTGGGCGTGGTCACGCGTGCCTATAATCCCAGTTTTTGGAGGCTGAAAACTGGAGAATCACTGTGAGTCCGATCTACATAGTGAGACTCTGTAGACCTTGTATTAAATACATTAAAAAACAAAAACAAAAAAACCTCTGCTTACTGAAAAGGCATTTCAGTTTCCTTTTAAAGTTCTGTATTAAGCTCAGCTGTGTAAAGCACCTGCTTAGGCAAGCTTAGGCAGCTGCAGGGGACCGAAGTTCAATTCCCAGGACCGCATACCCTGCCAGTCCCACCCTAAGGGTGGGCTGAGCCCGCAAAAAATAAAACTCTGTATTAAGTGCAACATTAATGTTAATTATTTGGGGTTTGCAGTTTCAACATTCAGAAATCTGTTTTTCTTTTACATGCTCCTTTTTTTACTGTTTTTGGAGCCCTTACCATACATATGAATTACATTCCTAAAGTTTCTAAGTTGCTTTGTTCGTAGTGTGTTTTTCTAGAAAGATAGTGTTACAAATTGTTAGTTTAATGTAGCAGGCCATAAAAGACCACTTAACCTGCAGAGTTGCTAGAGCACTTCACAACAAAAAAAGAAAAAGATAGAAAATGTTATTTGATGGTATAGGAGATTGAATCTGTATACTTAACTGCATCCCAGACCCTTTTAAAAATGTTTTATTCTGAGACAGGTTCTTGCTAAGTCACTAATTTGCCCAGACTGGACTTGAATGTGTGATCTTTCTGTCTCAGCCTTTCAGAGTACTGGGATTACAGGTATGTGGCACCATGGCAGACTGATTTACTGAGTATATTTTGCAAATATAGGACATGTAATAAAATTGTAATTACAATTGTTGCCTAGAATACTAGAATAAGTAGTGTAATGGAGCAACAAAGTGATTCTGAGAAAGGGACTTATACTCTCTTATTCTACTTCTGCCCCAACCACCTTGTGAGTTGGACAGAAAAAGACCCATTCTGGGCTTCATTTCTTTCATCTGCAAAATGAAGCTGTTGAACAGTGTCATCTGAAGCTCCAAGTTTTTTTCTTCAGCATCCCTCTTTTTTATTTTTTCTAAAATAATATAATTTTTCTTATTTTATTTTATT
>NW_004524579.1:22782253-22828182 GCF_000260255.1 Octodon degus | reverse complement strand
GGGGATTGAACCACAGCAACCTGAGCCTGACTGCTTTGTTGAAGCAGACACTTAAAGAACTGAGTTAAGGGGCAGGCTGCCCCCCCCCTTGGAAGAGATTTTAATATAGTCACAAAATAGCCAGAGATGGATGTCCAGCTGTGCCACATCTATGCAGAATGGTGATTCTACTGGAAAAACACCAGTTATATAGCATAGTGTGAACTTGACCTTTTTGGAATGTTTACTTCCATCTGTTTGGGGTACAAACAGTACAAGTCTACTTATGCCAAGCAAAGACATGGCTATTAAATTTTCTTTGATTTTTCTCAACAAAAATAGAAAATTGAATGTGACATCTGGAATGAAACCAGAAATTCATACTAGTCCCTTAAGTGCTTGTTCACTTGAATTATTGACTTGACCTCTCCCTTCCTCTCTTACTTTTGAAAAGAACTAGGCATGCAGCAGCATTTTTCTTCATGTTCTTTACTTTCCACATGCTCTTGGTGTGTAGTGTATAAGGAGAGAGGGAGGATTTGGAATTAGACGCCTAGTGTCTATGTGGTTCTGTATAAGATACAGAAATAGGGAACATTTGAATTTGATGGGAGCTGGGGCTATATAGTTCAGTAGTCTGAACTCCTGCTTGGCAAGCACAACGACCTGTTTTGATCTGCAGTACTGCATGCCATGCTGGCCCCGTGACAAGCTGACCACTGAAACCTGGCGTGGTGGTACATGTCTGTAATCCCAGTGCTGGGGAGGCTGAGACAGGATGATCATTATGAGTCTGAGCTGCATAGTGAGATCCTGTATCAAATAGATAGAATAAATAAATAAAAGACTAAAAAATTTTTGGTGAGTTATTCTAATACCCTGTGATCTAGCTGAGTTACATGTAATTTTTTTTTTTTTTTTTTTTACAGAACTGGGATTGCCAGGGAAGTGCTTATTCCACTGAGCCATCTCCCCAGTCCCTAAGAGTTGCATGGTTTTGCTGCTTAGCAACTATTAGACTGAGCTTTTTTTTTTTTTTTCAAAGTTTTATTGATAAACAGCAATGAGACAGTTTCAAATCAAATCGGAAGTACAGTTTCAACAAATAATACACTGCATATATTCTTCTTAGTGGTTAATTGCTATACAAGATGCGGACTTGTGATCCTATTTACAAACACCATTAGAACAAATCATTCTATTCATTAAGAGAATGCAACTATATATCTGTCCCAACCACTTTGAATACACAGATACAGGGGCTGGTGATATGGCTCAGTGGTCTAAAGCACCTACTTAGAACAAGTTTAACAAAGCACAGGGATCACGGTTCAATCCCCCAGCACCACATGCCAGCCAGCCCTGCCCCCTGGTGGGCTGAGCTGGCCACACACACACACACACACACACGCACACAAATAAACAAATAAATAAAATTAAAAAAAAAAGAATACACAGATACAAAATGGACATTCATAGGTATACCCCATTTTTTCTAAGTTCCGTTATTGCTTATTATAGGTGTGTAAACTCAGCAAAATATTCTATAAGAGTCCAGTAGTCCATAATAGCATTGGGTCTTCTGTTTAACTGGCAATGTCAGAAATTATTGACCTGAGTCCCCCACAGCTCAACTTAACAGCATGAATTTATTTCCTGTATTTCTAGACTGAACTTTTTGAGAATAGTTCTATTGAATTGTGCCATAGACTCCTGAGCTCTTAGTAGAATATATATATTTTAGTACCAGGGATCTAACTCAAGAACTTACAATTGCCAAGCAGGTACTTATGCCACTGAGATACCTCCCTGGCCCTTAGTAGAATATTATAAAGTCTTTGTGTAAGTATTCCCTTAAAACTCATGAGAATTAAAATTAGTAAATTTTGGGCTTGGGAAGATAGCTCAGTAGAATAAGCACTTGCCTGGCAAGCGCGGGGTCCTGGCTCAATCCCCGGTGCCAGCAAAAAGAAAACAAAGCAGTGAATTTTGTTCATTTAGGCTTCTGTGGTTTAAGGAACTATTCTGGGAATCTCCAGCATTCTTTGTGCTATTAATGCACTAAGACTTTGTATTCATTATTATCTGTTAGTACTTATTACTAAATACAACTTAATTTTGTTTCAGCTAAAGAAAGGGTTTTAAGTAACTTGCGGAAGCATGAAGTTCCCCGTCCTCCCCTTGTTCTCAACTGCATGAAGCCTCCTGTGCCTGTGATCTCTTCAGAGGTGCTCCTGAGTCAAAGGGACACCACCCAGCTGGTGTGCTCAGACCTGAATGTTTTGCAGCAGCAGGCCAGGTGAGAGCTTGAGACCTCAGAGATCGTGGCTCATGCTTGCTTTATGGTAGCCAGGATGATTTAGTACCTGATTGGCGTCCTCATCAGCATTCTTAACTAAAGTTAATTTGGCTAGACTTCCATAGGTGATTCACTTGCTGCACGAACTTGTGACAAGTCTTTAATCTCATAAGGATATTAATGGCACTGTCATGGGCCGCCAATCTTACATGTTGCTTATGGCGGCATTCTGGGTGTCAACAATGCTGCCTGAGACTTGATTATTCTTCCTGAGACTTTCTGATACTCAACAGATGGTATTGGGTAGGGATGAAATAAGATTTATTATCTTTTATCATTAATTTGTGTTCTCTTTTCCAACTCCCTTTTTATCTTTTCGGTAATGGTTTGAACCCAGGACCTTTGCACTGATCTACAGCTCCCAGCCCTTTTTACTTTTATTTTGAGACAGAGTCTCGCTAAGTTGTCCAGGCTGTGATGAAAAGTTCTGCCTCAGTCTCCCAGTGTGCTGGGATTACAGGTGTGAATAACCATACCTGGCTGCTTTGCTCTGTTAATTATAATCTTTGATGAGTTCACATAGGTACTTGATAAAAATATGGGAAAGATATTTAGTGTTTTTAGTTTATATGATGTACACAGAATAATCAGCTATTCAAGGATTTGATTCTAGCTTCCAGTCTTGTGTGAAGGAGTGTATGTAGAGATATGTATTTCATTAACAGTGAGTGAGCCATTATGCATCTCTGTATTTGTATGTCTGTCTGTCTTAACTGGGGCTCAAACCCTGGGCCTCACATGTGCCAGGAAGAGTGTTTGGCCATTGAACTTTACAAATCCCAGGTAAATCATGCCTTTTTTTTTTTAATGTGGTGCTGAGGGTTGGACCAGGGCCATGTGCATGCAATAGCCACATCCTCAGCCTGTAAGTCATGTCTTTTTTTTTTTTTTTTTGGTAAATCATGTTTTATGGACAGTTTTTCTCTTTGACTATGTTTCGTGGAGACATTTATCAGGTATATGTTGTCTGCACAGAAGAGCATCTGCTTATTAGCATAATAATAAAAATATAGTTAAAACAATATTGATATCTCATACACACATGTAACTTTTTTTCTTCCCTTTGGTAGTGCTAAGGATTGAATCCAGGACCTTGTACATGCACTGTGTCCCTCACATTTAGCTGTCTTGGTCTTTGGCAGTTTTGGTTTGAAGTGCTAATAGCTAAAAAGTAACTGGCATGTAAGGCAACCTTTGATGATTAAATGAGACCAGAATTCTCCCTTGTTATATAATTTGGTTCTAAGTGAAACTTTGTTCTGGATAAAAAGTTATGCTACATTTTCCTAAAGTTTTTTCTTTATTTCTTAACTTCTGGGTTATCCCGTCTGTCAGGAGACAGAGTTTAACTAAATCTTGGCACATCTATGTACTTTGGTCTTCTGTTAGTATAGGATACTATGCTGAAATGCTCTGGGGATAACTGGAAGCCTAGTACTTCTCATATAATCTTTCTTAAACCTTTAATCTCCCTTCTGGGATATTTTCTAGAATGGCAGCTCTTCGGGAATGTCAGCTGGTTGCCCTGCATAGTGAGCTGTTGGATACAATGCCTAAGAAGTATGTTAACCGAGAAGAACAGACCACACTGCATTTGGAGTGTAGAGGCAGTGGGGGTAAGAAATGCCAAGGAGCAGCAGTTGTAACAGTTCAGGTAAGATTGTTTAAATTCTTTATAATGTAGAGAATTTTAATTCAGTTCCTACTATTGACACATCATTGAGAAAGAGTTCATCTGTATCTCAGAACATTTTATAGTTCTTAGAAAATGTAAAACCACACCCAGACCTAATCACAGATTTCCATAAGTTCCAGATGAGTCCTACAATAGCAATATTCAAATAGGAATTCAAAGAAAAGCAGAATCATTTAGAAGGTTCTTAGAGAGTGGTACTTACACTGATCCTCAGAAGACTGTAATGATCCTAATTTGGATTTAGTGGAAGCAATGGGGGATGGAATCACTGAGATGTTAACTAGAGATCAGGAGCTGTATCAGTCTGTTTTATGCTTTTTCCAGGGTGGTGGTGAGGGTTTACACTGGAAAGATTGGTGTGAACAACCATTTGGAGCTCAGGCTGCTGCTGCAGACCTTTGGAAGCTCCTTGTGGGAAGCACATCAGTTGAGTAGTTTGCCAGTCAGCAGATGAGACAGGTAACTGTAGCTAAAAATCCAACTACTTAAGTCACCTTCTTGCCCTGAACATATAGGCAAATGTTGGTGTGTGGTATCATAAGGACTTCAGAATGGAGCCGAGTGTAAGTTATTGTGTCACAATACTGCTTCACACTAAGCCTTGCTTATATAGACACTTGGCATCACTTATTTTAGCCTCATATTGACCCTGTGCTGTGGATATTTTAGATGAGGAAGTGGAGGCTTAGTGGCAGCAGGTGGCAGAGCCATGAGGCCAGGTATTCTGGGTCCAGAGCGCTGCTCGTTCTTTGCCCACACTTTACCCTTCTGTGAGTGAATTCAGTTTCTTTGAGAAAGGAAAGAAACATTTGGAGAGGGACACCACTCGCTGCCTGACTATATTTGCAGGAAAATAACTTTTTGCTAACTTTGGAAATTGAGACAGTTTATTCTGTTCAACCTTCATTGTCTTCCAGAAACTTTTTTTTCTTTTCACAAATCCATTTTAAACATGCTGTCCTAGTACGTACTTATCATGTTCTTTGGGAGACTTTTTTTTTTTTTTTTTCTAAATTAGCTTTTCTTAATAACCTTTTATGTTTATTGCATTTTCCCTACCTTTGAAATTTTTTTCTGACTTTCTTATCATAGTTGTATACATCTAGATTTAAGAAATTTGAACTGGAAGTCAAGATGAGTCTGACTTATTTTCCTATATTTTATTGTAATCATGTGAAACCCTAAACATAGAATTACCTTTGATCAGGAACTTATTTTTTTCCCCAGTTACCAATTCTGTAGTAAGAACAAGGGTAGATATATTTAAGATCACAGCTTGGCGTGGTGGTGCATACCAACAATCCCAACTTATGGGAGGCTGAGGCAGGAAGATTGCTACAAATATGAGGCCAGCCTAGGCTACATAGTGAGTTTGAAGCCAACATAAAGTACACAGTGACATCCTATCCAAAAAAAAAAGGAAGATCACTTGCTAACATAAGGCTGGAATTAAAGTTTGTAAACTTAGGGAGGAGGACTTTGATTTTGAGGGAAATACTGAAGATGTATCTCATTATGTTAGGAGGATGTGTTGTTACCAATCTGTGCTGTTACAAATACAGTATTTTTCCATGTTTTAAAACTACGTATCTCTGCCAGCTTGTTAATTCCCTACAGAGAAGGGAATTCTCCGAAAATACGTTTTACAAGTGACTAGTGAGGTAAAACTAATTTTGGCCCATAACTTGCTCTGTGAGAAGTTGTAAATATTTGCTTCCCAGGCAAAGGCTGGGTTTTGGGCTCGACCTATTAACTTTCGGGGTCTTACAGTGGAAAATACCATGAGCAGACCAAGGAACTTAATCCCAGGCTTATCAGTGCTCTCTTTCTTGTCTGAAAAAGGCATCATAACATTCTATTTAGGTGTAGTTGAAATTGCTTTTGTTCATCTATATGTATATATTTTCCTGTTTTCAGCTTCCCAAGTGCTGAGATTACAGGGATGTGCTACCACACCCAGTTTCAGTCGCCCTCTCGCGTGCCCCAGGGGCGGGGCCGGCACAGCAGGCCACTGATCAGACCTCCAACCCCTGCATCTGCCTAAGCAGGCACTTTAATCAACTGAGCTATCTGTCCGGCCCTAGGATATGAGTTTAGATATCAGATCTAATTTTAATGACTCATTTATAAAGATTTTATGTTACGTTGTTGTATTTAACAATTTTTTTCTAAAAAGGAAAGTTCTGGAAATTTCCACCTGTTTTCAAGTCTTTGAACTATATATAGCTTGTTGTGGTATACAAAAGCTGAATATATTTTATGAGAAGTGAGACGTGCTTCTTTTTGATCTCCCCTCCTAAGAGAAGCATTTAATAATAGTTCAGGGGTATTCCCTAAGGAAATGGAGTGATTTATCATTGGGTTTCTTTTGCTGTTTTGTTATTGTGGAGCATGCTTGCTGCACCCAGGGTTGATTTATTGTCATGTGAAAATTTTGTCCATTCCTAGAAATGAAAGGTGGAAAAGACCCATTAAGGGCCTTTCATTGTAAAAACTTGATAGACATACTGTATCCAAAGTTTAGTTGTGTCTACTTAAGAAAATGACTTACATGAAGGGGCTTCCACCATGCTACTTTGTTCTTTTGTCTCCAGTTTCTTGTCATTGTGAACTGGGAGTCATTCAGTCTCCACCCCAGGTTAGTAAAAAAAAAAAAAAAAAAACAAACCTTCAACAGTGGTGGGAGGGTGAAGACTTGTAATACAATGCTGGTACTTTTACAGGAGGAAGTTCTCATCATGATTATAAAAAACAGGTGTCTTCTGTTTACTTTCAGAGTTGTGCTTTGCTGGGGCTATGTGTAAGCAAAACAGGACCATTGCTCTTCAGGAAGTTTTGGTGTAGATTTTATGATAGTAACTGACAGGGGCATAAGGGCCTCACTTTTACTCAGTTGATGAATTAAGTACAGTGGTACCTCAGTTCATGAATTTGATGTCCCACGGTTTTGAATAAGATGGCCGTCTTTGTGTGGCAAAGATGGTCAATTTATCATCTTTTCAGTATTCTCCACTGCCTGCAGGAAGTTCCAGCTCCCGGGTAGCCTGCTGCATAAGGGGTCCCAGGGCAGCTCCCTGTGTTCCCTGGTCTGACTTTACTGCACTCTAGTCCCAACCCCTGGCATCACCCTGCAGCCTTCTCCTGTCTTCCTCTGGCCCCTACCGTTGTCACACTATGGTGGTGGCTCTTTTCTTTTTCTTTTTTCCTACTGTTACTCAGATTAAAGTCCAATAGAAAATAAAAGAAAGACTTTGTTCTCATGGCTTCCCTCAGCAACATGGCATTCAGATGGCCCAGGACTCAGTAGTCTTTGCTCTTTGGACCTCAGGCCTGATGGCACACCAGCAGGGACTATGTTTGTCAGTGTGCTGGAAGGACCGAACTAATCTCAGTGTCATGCACACAACAGCCGACACGAAAGTCATTTACAGTAATCTGCTGAGGAATAGTTTTATCAGTGAAAAAGAGGTTCTGAATATGAGATGCTTTCATCAGTCTTTTTTTGTTTCTTGGGTGTGTTGATCTGTGTCAGATGACAGAGTGAGAATCTGTAAGAGTGGCATTTAAGTTTCTTAAATTTTTTTGTCTATTATTGAAAGCAGTGGTCCATATGGAGTCACAAAGGTTTATGTCAAGAAGGTAAAAGAACACATTTTCCTTTGTAGTCAGGTAGGCTGTTATCTTTAAACTGACCATCCTGGATAATAGCTGTACTTTTGAAATTGGGGGTAGGGTACTAAATTCTGCATTTCCTAAGGGCCTACAACTTTCAGTAGTCTAGGCAACAAGACCAGGTAGGAGAGGACCCCCACCATAGTTCTGTCTTGGTGTTGCAACATGATGGGCCGATGATGTCCTTTGCATTTGTCTGCATCCATAAAGGGACAGTAAAATGCCCAAACAAAAGTTAGCATATGAGCCATCATCCCTTAGAGAGAGGGCATGTTAACATTCTCAAGAAGTTAAGACACAGCCTCTGAAAGTATAGTCCTTTAAATTGAATTTTAACAGGGTGTACAGGATCTCACTGCATATATCAGACTCGAAGTGATCCTCCTGTTTGTAGCCTCCCAAGCACTGGGATTACAGGCATGCGCCACCTGTCCAGTCTCAAATCACCCTCTCAGCACGCCCCAGGAGCGGGGCCAGCATGGCAGGCCTGGAGATCGAACTCTGGGCCCCTGGGTCTGCCTAAGCAGGCTCTTTAATCTGCTGAGTTATTTGGCCAGCCATAACGTGTTTTTTTTTTTAATTGAAATAAATTTAGCTTTTAAAAAGCTAAATAAATTTCATTTTTTGTGTCTTTATGAGAAACAATGAAATTTTCACAAAGACTAACTTTCAGAAATCATTGAATTGGCCAGTTGCTGTTTCTTTAGTGTGCAATTGATTTGGGTACGTTCCCATATTTTATTTTATTTTGTTCTTTTCTAATTATGTATCTTTCACATTGGCAGTTCTGTTAACCATTTCTGGGTTGTCTTTGAGTATCTGAAGCAGAATTGGGTGGTGATTGGAGAGAACACAGGGCAGGGCTGGGCTAGAGAGTGGGGATCATCAGTAGAGGAGGGGACTGGTGGGCTTCAGGAAAAGCCTCGTAGTGGAAGACATTGGGTCTGTTTTTGAGGATTTGAGTCAAAACAGGAGTGAAGTAGAATTCTATAAAAGATTTAGACCATTAATAACTGAAGTTCATATCAGTTTTTAGCAATATAAATTATATCTTTTTAAGAAAGTAATTGTGTTTAACTGAAGGAAGATTCTTCATGAAAAACCTGAGATTCTTTAAAATTTTTTTGTTTATTACTACATGTGTGTAGTATATAATGTTCACATTTCTTGTGGGAAGTTGTACATAATACGTCTTAAATCCTTTCTTCATCTCCATTCCCTTCCCTCTCTTCTCCTCCATCCCGTGATCCCGTTCCTTTTTGGGGGGGGTATGATATATTTGTAGTGTATAACATTTACATTCTGTGTGTGGAGTTGGTATATGTACATAATATATCCCTATTCCTTATTTTCATCTCTTTTCCCCTCGTGTCATCCCTTAACTGCCTTCATTTCTCAGAACAGTCTGTCTTCAAACTTTGTATTGGAAGATCCAATATCCTTCAGTGTTTTGTGTTTTTTTTTTTTTTTACAAATTTTCTTCTTCTGGGGCTGGGGAGATGGCTCAGTGGAATAAGCGCTTCCCCGGCAAGTGCAAGGGCCTGAGTTCAATCCTTGGTTCCACAAAAAAAAAAAAAAAAAAAAAAAAAAGATTAACAAATTTTCTTCTTCACTCTCATGTTTGTTCAACAGAATTTTGAATTGTTATATTATTAAGTGTAGTAATCTCTTCCTTTTCTGTGTTGTCCTGTTTATAATAAAATACTTGTAATAGAAGCATGCAGAGGGAAAGAAACCTGTTGACCTCCTCAATTTTTGTTAGTTTGAAGGCATGTATAAGAATGAAGCAGTAAGTCAACAGCTTCATAGTTTACGGAAAGAAGTAAAGCAGTTGCAAGCAGAAGCTGCCAAGCCACCTTCACTTAATATTGTGGAAGCAGCTGTGCATGCAGAAAACTTGATCACGTAAGTTTTGACAATATTATAATTTAAAATACTATTTTGTTGTCATTAATAGTGATTGCATGTATTACTACACCTGCCCTGTGTCTCAGACACTCAGTAATTAAATTAGTGCAAAAATCAGCGAACTGACTTTTGGGCCACATTTTGCCTGCTGCCTATTTTTATAAATAGAATTATTTTGGAGCATAGCCATCTCTATTATTTATAATGTATGTAGCTTTTAAGGTGCTATGACAGGGTTGACTATTTGTGACAGAGATTTTATGGCTCACAAAGCTTAAAATGTTTATGTTTTAACCCTTTGCAGGAGAAAGTTTGCAGGCTGGGATGATATATGGAGTGTGTTGAGTTCTTTTGTGGGTTGAGGTGGGGGCTTGGGGTAGAAGAGCAGATCCTGAGAACCAAAGGTTCATATTTCTGATAATGAGAAAGGCACCAAAAAAAGGTGAGAATTAAAAGGGACATCTTTATTGTAGGCCTTACGATTACACAAAAATTTCTCTCCAACCTCAGTGTTTTAGGTTTTAAAATTTATTTATTTATTTATTTTTGATGGTACCAAGGATCGAACTCAAGACCATGCACTTGCCAGGCAAGCACTTACTCCACTGAGCTATCTCCCTAGCCCTTTAAATTTTAATGATAATCAACATTTTTGTGTTTAAAAATGTGTTATAGGGGCTGGGGAGATGGCTTAGTAGAATAAGTGCTTCCCAGGCAAGCACAAGGGCCTGAGTTCAATCCCCGGTTCTGGAAAAAAATAAATAAATAAATAAATAAAATAAAAATGTGTTATATAACAAATATAAAAAATTAACTACGAATTACACACAAAATGTAAAAGATTTTAACTTTTCTTACAAAGTGTTAATTATTCCTACAGCTGATTTTTGTTTCTCCTGGACCATCCAGTCATTACTGTTTGTTGAAAGTGAGTTGTTGGATAAAGTTCGGAGAACACATTTAACCTGTGAAATATTTCTAAGGTGACATTTGCATAGGGCTCTGAGGACTCTTAATAGATACTGTCTGAGAAATATAGGGCATCAAAGAAATACCTGTGAATACTTGTTCTTTCACTGTAGATGAGTACTTGAACCTGTGTTTTCCCACAGGGCCTTAGTGAATGCCTACAAGTTACAGCCATCACATGGGATTCAGAAAGTTGGCATTAGCCTTTTCTTTACTGTTGTAGAGTATGTCAGTGATGAATCACAGCGCCATCCTCCCACAAGACAGTTCTTTACTTCATGCATTGAGATCTTGGGACAGGTAAGGTTACTCTGTGTTAGTAGTGTTCAAATACTATTAGTGTCTGCAATGTCTGCATGAGGTACAGTCATCATTGATTTCAGAATTCTTGTGTCTTACCTAAGTTAGAACCTGTTGGAATTGTTGGCTTATTAAGATGTAAGTTTTTTTGGTACAGAATACTGCCTCTCATTCAAGAGACATATTATCTGTATTAAGAAGTCTTGAGAAATACTGAGATTCTGTCATATATTCTTGGCATTAATAGTAACATGAAACTCTTTATTGTTTTAAAATACTTCTAAGTATGTTACATTTCATCCTCCCAGTGACCAGTTGGTATCATTTATATCTTAAAGATGAGAAAACTGGTCTCTAAAAGATGGAGCGAGAGAGGCTGGGTGTGGTGGTATATGCTTATAATCCCAGCACTAGGGAGGGTGAGGCCGAAGGATTGCAAGTTTGATGCAGCCTGGGCTAGGTAGCAAATTTGGTGCCACTTGGGGTGGATAGTGAGACCCTATCTCAATAAAATAAAAATAAAAAAAGAATGGCTCCTGCAGAGTGCATCAGGGAGTGCTGGCACTGAGACAGGATTCTGTGGCATTTGCTAATACTCAGGGCTCACTCCACTTCTCCACAGTGTCTCCAGTTACTGTTCTTGGTTACCATTCATTTATCTGTTTGGCTAACAGTTGAATGTAGAGACATTTAACCTGGGCACAGGCAAAGTATTTGTGCAGATTTATGTAATGTGTCATAAAAGGAGAACCATTTGTTTAATTAAAACAGTGTGGACACTAATCATGTACTCTTACGTTTTGGATATGTAAAAACAAGTAATGCTGAACAGGTATTACAATCATTTTTTTTCTAAGAAGTTTTTTCTGATCGTAAATTTAGTATGTGCTTATTAGAGCCACACATAATATAAAAGGTATAAAGAAGAAAAACTTAGGGTCCTAACCACCTGGAGATACTAATTGTATTACTAATGTTTTATTACAGTTTTTCCTATGTATGGTATTCATATTTATGTGTAAACGTGGTCTATTATCCTTATTTTTGGATGTATAAAACACTTAGAAGTGAACATGTCGTTTTGTAATCTTTCTATTTAGATGTATCTTTTAGATACTGTTTTACATGCTAATAAACATACCTATCTCATGTCCAGTTTCAATGTATGTAAAATGTTCTATGACACATATACATTGTGTTCTATTAATCTTTGCGGAAGATATTTAGATAGATTGTTTTCCTATGGTAAGGCCAAGACAAATATTCCTGTGTATCATTGGACCCTTCCGTCCCTCCCCTCTCCCTTATTTCTTCTCCCTGTCTCTCTTTGTTGATTATTTTTGAACTTTTTAAAAAATTATTTGATACAAGGGCTGGCCAAATAGCTCAGCAGATTAAAATACTGGCAAGCAGGCATAGGGGCTGGGGGTTCAATCCTCAGTCCTGCTGTGCCAGCCCTGTCTCCGGGATGCGCTGAGAGAGCAATTGAGACTGGGCGTGATGGCGCGTGCCTGTAATGGCACTTGGGAGGCTGTAAACAGGTGGATCACTATGAGTCCGATCAAGTAGTGAGACCTTGAACCCACTGTAGACCCTTCCCTAAAATACAGAAAAAAATTTTTATTTGATACAGGGTCTTACTGTGCTGCTTGGACTCCTGTTTTTAGTCTCCTCAGTGCTGGGATTACAGGCATGCACCACCATGCCCTATTCCCTCGGTGTGCCTGGGGGTGGTGGTGGTGGGGTATGTCGTACCTGGGAAGGAATTGGCCCCTGCCCCTGTGTTTGCTGAAGCAGGAGTTTAGTCTGCTGAGCTGTCTTATCAGCCCTTACTTTTAAACATTTTTATAGAATTTGTTTTGCTTTTTGATTTCTGTGAAAGTGCTTATCAGACTTGATTTGCTAATCTGGAATGTGTACATACATTTTTTTTTAGTTACTTTCATTTTCTGATTGCTTTTTCCTTATAGAAGTTTAAATTTTAATATACTCAAACCTATTAGTTTTATCCTTTTATTTGTTTATGGTCAGCCTTATCAAAGCCATTTTTGGGGGCTGGGGAGATAGCGCAGTAGAATAAGTGCTTGCCTGGCAAGTGCAGGGTTCTAAGTTCAATCCTTGGTACCACACACACACACAAAAAAAAGCCATTTTGACTCTGCAATTGTATAAATACCTCTTAGAATGAAGTTAAAACAAGATTAAGTTATTCTGAATACATAGTGTGAAAGTTAGCTTTTTAAAGATACTAAAGCCACATCTCAATAAAATCTGTAACCTAGTATTGTATTTTCTTGACATGTAGGACCATGTCAGATGCTTAGTAACTGTGGTAGGCATATTGAAAATTTCTGGCTTAAAATTACTCTGACATTTTAATCTCTTTAAATTTGTGTAGTACTCCTAATTATCTGTATGGTCCAGATAGAGTAAACAGAGTTTTAAATGTTATCTACACTGGAAGTGGTATAGGCTTAGCTATGTTAATTCTATATATTTTTTTGTTTCATATTTCTGTTTAGAATAAACTCTTTTCACCCATTTAGTACCCCCTTAAAACTTATTTGCTTATGTAAACGTTGTGAAAGGGAAAATTTGTTGATATTTTTCTTCATTTTTTCCAAGGTATTTATCAGTGGCACTGAATCAGAATGCAAAAGGGTACTTCAGACCATTATGAAGAATAGAAGGCTCTGTTCTCTTCTGTCTCCTTTCTTTACTCCTAATGCTGCACCTGCGGAGTTCATACAGTTGTATGAAAAGGTGGTGAAGTTTTTAAGTGAGGAAAATAGTGACATGATTTTCATGCTCCTAACCAAGGTAAGAGGTGATTAAATCCTGATGCTGTGAAAGAGAGAACACAAAAGTGACTGTTGCTTCCTACTCCATAAAAATACAAGGGCCCCAGAGGTTGGGTTCCAGATGACCGTAGGCCAAAAGGCCTTTTTCACTTTTGCATGATCTTCGTGCACCCTGACTAGCGCAGGCTTCCTCTTGGGCCCGAAACTCTGGTTGTATTGTGTAGGATAATCATAGTCATCACAGCATAAAAAGGACCTTTTCCCCAGGTCCTCTTTTAAAAATTAGTGCAGATTTGAGAATAGTCATAATAGTTCATTGCATCCTTCTTCTAAATTTATCTGAATTTGTGCCTAAATTATGTCTTATAAATGAAATGTAATATGGCAGATCTCTCATATTTAGAATAAGCTAGATATAAACAATTTGTCTTTGTCCTAATTTTGAGTAGAATACTCTGTGAGACTAAGGTAATGACTCACTTAACCAGTTGAAAATTTCAGAGTCTTAACGTATTTTACCTTCATTTGTGTTTCTCTGACACTTATGAAGTGATAAAATCTTGGTGTCTTTTAGAGCCTAGAGATGGATCTTAATTTGTAATAGTAGAGGAGAATGTGTTTTATAGTTTGGGATTCTGTAACAACAGTCTAAATTTTTGTTAACTGAGGCTGGAAAATGCTGCAGCTCAGAAACATAGCTGTTAAATTAAGACAGTTCCATAAAGTGGCTGCTTGATTATGGGCTTGTGACCAATGAAGGTGATCTGTGAGTTCTGATCTGGGGCTTGGAGAGGAACCTTACTATTGGGTAGAAAAGTGTGGTATCTTTGAGTAACAGAATAAAATTATGAACCAAGGAAGAATAGTAAGTAAGATTTTTATAATACAAATACAAAGCCCTTGGGACTCCAGACAGTAGAAATGGTTGCATAATGGCACCAGTTAGTGGACTTCTTCTATTCTTCCCTATGCTTATCCATAACATTTTAGTTTCCATTTTTATAAATTGGTAAATATGAAGTAATCTTTGCCTTTTGAACTAAATGTGCTCAGACCTCTCTACTTCACTTAATTTTCTAGTGTAAATAAAGTGGCATCTTGTTTTCTTTTTCTTTTTAGTTTGATCTTAAGCAATGGTTAAACGCCACTAAGCCTCCTCTGTCTGATCGTACCAGGCTTTTGGAGTCCATTCATTTGGCACTTACTGCCTGGGGCCTGGAACCAGATGAAGATATTTTGATGCCATTTAATCTTTTTTGTAAGCACTGGACTTACCTTCTTCTCTACCAGTTCCCTGACCAGTATAGTGACATTCTCAGGCTACTGATGCAAAGTAAGTGTCTTCATTTAATTATCCCTAAGCAGATCTCAGGGAATATTTACTACCATGTTTACCACTCTAAAGACGTCATCTAAAAATGTGATATAATAATACAAGAGTTGGATGTCAGTATTCATCACCTAAAGGATTTGATGACCATTGCCCTGAAAGTTGACATTTATGAGAATGGTCAGTAATTGTCCTGAACACCAGGATGGACCCAGATTGGTTGGACACTACTTAGTCCACATTTGACTGTCACCTTTTTACTTGTAACTTTGCAGCTGTCTTGAAGTGGAGTAAGGTGGGTAAGGGCCTACTTTCTCTACAGACAACAGATTTTACAAGGAAAGGGAAGATATCTTTAATGTGAAGATTGGTTATTATTGTAGTTCCAAATGGTGGGTAAACTTTGAGTCATTTCCCTATTACAAATGTCATAGCTCAGCAGATTAAAGTGCCTATAAGCCCAGCTCTTGGAAGGCTGTAAACAGGCGGATCACTATGAGTTCAATCTAGTAGTGAGACCCTGAACACCCTGTAGACCCTTCCCTAAAATACAAAAAAAAAAGAAAAGTCCTTTTTTTTTTTTTTTCGACTTTTTTTTTGCGTATATTTTTTGCCCTGATATAACAGACTCTACTTACATTTGCCAAGGGAAAGAGCAATATTAAATTCTGCAATCCCACCATTTTGGTCCCCAACATTCTGCGATTTTCCATAGAAGTATTGTAGAGAAAGACTAAAACATCTAGGGCTTTTTAAATTTTTGAATTTTATTAGACTATAATTTTGTTGAACTTTGGACAATGAGAAGCATTTACTATTTTCATGTCAATTTTATATTGCTTATAGATGTAATGGAAGCCTTAGGGTTTTTTTTTTTTTTTTTTTTTTTAATACAAAGTCTGTATTATTTAGAAATTATTTAATGGGTACATTAGTGGTCCATTGTTTGGGTCATCTGAAGAATCCTGAAATGTATAGTCTAACATTTTCAGAGCACTTTAAGCTTTAATTTCCTACAAAGACAAGTCGCAGAGCAGCTATGAGAATGGTGGTAAGGAAATACTTTTGTACCAATTTCCTCTTTCATCATAAGCATGTATGTAGCTAATAGTCATTGTATAATTTCAAAATTTGATCAAATGTGTGTTGTGGGTTCTTTGAAATAGTTTAAAAAGATTGTAAGCGTTTTATATAGGCTACCACTGATTTATGTTTAGCTGAAAATATTGACTTACTAGGAAAAGAAATTCAGTTAAAGGCTCAAGAATAATGTTATACCTCATAGATTCTGTGACTTACATTCTCCTGCCTTCCTTTCTCTACCTTGTTGCCTTGTTGATATTCCCAGGATTCTATCCTTAGTCTTTCCAACTAGTCATTTGCTGTGAGTGAGTCTGTTTTCCCTGATACCTGCTAGGTCTACATGACTCCCATATCAGTAGCTTTTCCCGGCCTCTGCCTTGTGCTCCAGATCATGGTAACCACTGGACATTTCACTGTCCCCTACATGCCTCCCACCTCACGTACTGTGACTGGCATCATAATCCTTTCTCTTTGACTTGTTTTTTCCAGCCTGTTGTCCTGATTGGCTCCTACACTCTTATCTGTTTGGAAAGCACTATAGGGGTATTAGTCTATCCTGTGGGATATGAGGTTGATAAGTAGCAGAGTTGGGTCTTCTTGGGAATGCCCGCTGGTGATCTCCTCTTGTGGCCTGAATTTTCAAGCTAATGGAAGACTCCTTCCGAAGTGACTAGGTTCAGAAGTTGTATTTTGTACCTAGAGCCTTTGTCCTGTTAGTGTTGTTTCTCTCATATTCATAGGTAGCTGTTACCTTCCAGCTAGGAAACCAATGCCTTTTTTATTTCTCAGGGAGGTTTGAAGGTTATCCTCCCTACTTGACTAGCTCCAGTGGCTTGGCAGAGCTCATGAGAAACAGGGGAAGTGCAGTGTCCAGCTGATCCGTTCAATGGGTTCTATTTACTTTGTTCTTACTAGGGTACTCCTATGAATTTGATTTGGATTTGTGTATAATTCTTATGTGTTGAATCATGTGTTCTTTGATTCAAGTAGAAAAATTAAGTTTGGGAAAAATGCTGACTTGCTTGCTTTGTCCTGCTCCCTAGGCTCCGCTGAGCAGCTACTGAGCACTGAGTGTTGGAAAGCCACTCTGAGGGCCCTGGGCTGCTGTACCCCAAGCTTCCAGCAGGAGGCAGTTTATTCCAAGAGTGCCATGCTTCAGGGCTCTTCAGATGTTCTCTTATCAGATAAACAGGTACATAGCTTTTGGGTTCTAATGCATTTGTGTTTTTCCATTTCCCTTGATGTTTGTTTTTTAAGCAGTTAGAGCACATTTAAAAGTATTTTTAAAAGCTGCTTTTTGAATAATACTCTATTTATAAAACTAGTTTTTGTGCATTATCTTTAAGAGCCCTGTAATTTCCTTTGCTATCCTTTGTCTGGTTTTCTTTCTTTCTTTTTTTTTTTTTTTTTTAATAACCTTGAGCTTATTTTTTGCCCAGCTGTCCACAGCAAGGCCTGGGCACTCCCTGAGCAAACCTTCCATGCCCTTTTAGCCCTCTGACTCACCTGAGACCACTGCAGTATCTCTCTAAGGCCCAAATTTACCAATTTTACCCCAGTGTGTTCATATGAGGATTTAATTAAAGGGTCTACTGTGCTAGGAAAAGAATTTTTAACCTTTTTACTATGCAGCTCAGACTGGTAGTGATCCTCCTGTTTTCAGCATCCCCAGTGCTGGATTACAGACATGTTCCACCACGGACTTGGTGCCAGCTCAGCGTGCTAGGGGGCAGGGCTGGTGCGGCATGTGGTGCCAATCCCTGGGCCTTATGCTTACCTAAGTAGGCACATAGTCCACTGAGCTATCTCGCTGGCCCTAAGGGCATGACTTGGGAACTGGATGAAAGCAGACATTTATTATTGTTATTATTATTATTATTAGTAGTAGTAGTATTTTGCGGTACTGAGGATTAAACTTGGGATTGTGTTTGTGAGGCAGGCACTTAACGCTGCTGAGCTAGCTCCCTGGCCCTTACAACTCTTAAAGCAGGAAAGGGAGAAAGAAAGTATAGAGGGGAGGGTGAGTGTGGTTAAGGTACACTGTATGCATATGTGGAAAAGTCAAATGAAACCCCTTTGTACAATTAATACTAATTTTAAAAGGTCAAAGCTTGCTATATTCTCAAGACAGTCTTTCATAGTGTTCTAAAAGTAGACAGTAAGCATTTCTGGCTTGGTTATCTTTTCCAGGTGGTAGAGACCATACAGTGGCTTTCAGACTTTTTCTATAAGCTTCGGTTATCCAAGTTGGACTTTAAAAGCTTTGGTTTATTCTCAAAATGGAGTCCTTACATGGCTCATGTGAAGACACTCTTGGGCTACCTTGTCAAAAGGCTGATTGATTCAGAAATGGCCTCCTTGGCCCAAGATGCATCTGTTGGCAACAAAGCAGGTAACATGCTTCTTTTGCGGCATGGAACAGGGTTTTCTGCCCTTCCCTTAGAAGACACATAAATAGACATATTGAGAGATTTATGTCATGTATCAAGGAAAGGAAATAGAAAGTATATACTACAGGTGTGCATCCACATACGTGTCATGGCTTTGTACTTTATTTAGTGAATACAGGATTCTTGCTACAACTCTTATCTGCCTCTCCTTTGCAGGAGGTGGTATAAAGGCTTTCTTCTGTTTACCTAGCAAAGTAAAAGGTTCTAAATATTAAGCATTTATCTTAGAAATAATGTTATAAAATTACCTATGACATTGTCATTATATTGTATCGTAATAAATAAAAATTGTATTGTAATAAATAATTCCTAAATTCATTGCAGCAAATGAAAATAAAAACATACTTAGCCTAAACATGTCTGTATGTTAACATAGGTTTATGCATATATATATATTAAGAAGTAGATTTTTTATAAAATATTATCAGTGATGCTGACAAAGGATGAGCTTATTTCTTATCTCTAAAAATTTTGCTGTTTCAGTGCTAAGATCCTTACATTCAGTAATCATCCAGCTCTTTAAGCCATGGATCCTGGTTTTAGAGGACAATGAAAGGTAAATAGTTTTTCAGATGCTTGAATTTCTTTGACAAGTACTTAAAGTTCTAATGATGTTTGGTAAAGATGACAAGTTCATAGATATAATTTTCAGTGGCAGGTCATGTATATACATTTAGAAAATGCTTGCTTTCAAAAATTTAGGCATTTTCTTTATAAAATTGTTAAGCTGGGTGATCAGTGATGTCTTTATATTTATTTTGGAACAAAATGGGGCACTTATTTCCAGTTTTCCACAATGAAGAAGTTGAATATTTTTGGTACTTAATTTCAGAAAAACAGGTGCTGTTCTCCTGAGGTTTCCCTTAGGTTTTGATAATGTAACACTATAAATTAAGAGACTCAATTCTCTCCATTACCTAGTTAGTTTGAGAAAATAAGTTGACTATCAGGTTATTGGTTGGGAAATATTTTTTAAACCTGGAACTATGCAATTAAATAAAAACATTTCATGAGCACTTAAATACTTTTGGGTTAAGCGATAATCTAAAATGCATTGAGCTGTCTGCTGAGTGTTTTTTCCTCTCTGAAAGTATACAAAGAAAAACTGGTGAGCTTGTCAGGAGTTTTATAAAAATGACGGCAGTGGTAGAAATCAGATTTTATGTTTCCAGAAGCATTAATTTTATCTTAAGGCTGAGAAAATATGAGTGTGTTTCTCATCTTCAGCCGAGTGGCTAGTGCCAAAGCTGGGGCTCACGCGCAGGCCTTTGACTCCTGTTTCAAGACTCTCTGGATGACCCATTCTGCTTCGAGAGTCCTGTAGGGAAAATGTGAACAGTTCAGGGTCTTTGCTTATAGCTGGGGACTATTCTTGAATAAGGCACAAATTTTAGCATTTTGTAGTGCTTGTCTGTAGACCGATCAAAACACAGGTATTTGATTATTTCTCAGGAAAATTAATAGGATTTATTTTGATAGTGGATTTAGTAGACCAGATTAAAAAAATCAAATTTTCATGTAAAGAATTTTCTTTGATTACTGCTTGTCTGTTAAATTGTTGACCATCTTGTTACAAAAGATGGTAATTTTAAAAATTTGATTTATTTTATTTTACTGTATTTTTTTTGGTTGAATTGTTTTTTAGGGAAGGTTTATTTTTTGTTTTTGGTGCCAAGGACCATACCTAGGGCTTCCACCTTGCTAGGCAACCCTTCTACCACTGGGCCAAATCCCCAGCCTCTTAAAATTTAATTTTTAATTTTTTATTTCTTTAAAGAGAATACAAAGTGGTACAAAAAAGAAAAAAAAATTAGAAATGATATAGAATTTCACTATACAGAATAATATGAACTCAAAAATGGTTGCTGTACTACATAAATTAGTTATCTTCAAATTAGTTGTTTAGATTGCCAAAAATAAACATTAAAATAGGTATTAAAAAAGGAAAAAAAAAGCATAAGAAATTAAAAGGAAGAAAAAAGAATAGGCATTAACTTTTCCTTTCAATAGACTAGCAGAAATTTGCTGTAGGATTATCCAACCTATCCTACATATGTACATAAATATGTCTTTTTCCTTTCTTTTATCCTTTTCCTCATCCCAGTTTTTCCTTCCCTTTCAACATTCTTTCCTTTTCGTAGTATCTATTTTTCTGTTTGGATTTTATTTACTCTTTCCGGTTCTTACTCTAGTGATATAATACAGTGTTTGCATATGCAGGTCTTATTTATTTCACTTTCCAGTATGGTCTTTAGTTGTATCTATTTACCTATAAAAGGCTAAACTTTTATCTTTTTTATAGCTGAGTAATACTCCATTGTGTAAAAATACCACATCTTTTATCTGCTGCTCAGTTGATGGGCATTTGGGTTGTTTCCAAGATTTAGCTATGACAGATTGTGCTGTTATAGACATAGGCACACATTAATCACTGTGGTATATTTTCAATTCATTTGGAAAAATCTGGGAGGGGAATAGCTGGGTTGAATGGCACCTCCAGTCCTAGCTTTTGAGGAATCTCCACACTGATTTTATGGTGGTTGTACCAGTCTGCACTCCAACCAGCAATAGAGAAGGGTTCCTTTTTCCCCACAACACCTCCAGCATTTGCTATTGGCTGACTTTTTGATGATAACCATTCTTTCTGGGGTCAGATGGGACCTCAGCATTTTTTTTTTTAATGGAACTGGGGATTGAATTCAGACCCTTGTGCTTGCCAGGAAAGCGCTTATTCTACTGAGCCATCTCCCTGGCCCTACAGCATTGTTTTAATTTGTATCTCTTAAATGATCAATGACGTTGAACGGTTTTTCATATATTTATTTGTAATTTGTATTTCTTAATTTGTGAGGTATATATTCGTCTCAGATGTCCATTTTTGGATTGGGTCGTTAAATTCGGCGGGCTTTTTAAAAATTTATATGTTCTAGATGTCCTTTATCGGAGGGACATTTGCCTAAAATTTTTTTCTTGTTCATGGGTTTTCTTTTTATTCTATTTGTGATTTCTTTTGATGTGCAGAAACTTAAAGATGCGATCGCAGTTGTTGATTCTTTGAAGTATTTCCTGTGCAGTTTGGTTTCTGTGTGTGAACTCTGTACCTAGCCCTATGTCTTCAAGGTTTCTACCTACTTTTCCTTCCAGGAAATTTGGTGTTGTAGTTTTAGTTGTAATATTTAAGTCTCTGATCCATTTTGGCTCTGGCTTAGTCTTGGTGATAGACGTGGGTCTAATTTTAGCCTTCACCATGTGGAAAGCCATTTTTTTCCCAGCTACACTTATTGGACAGACTGCTTTTCTTCCAGTGAATGTATTTGGCTCCTTTGTCAAAGATAAAGTGGCTGAGTGTGTTTGTAGTTGTGTCTGTCTGTGTCTTCTCTCTGTTTCATTGAGCCTCTGGTCTCTTTCCCCAGGACCATGCTGATTTAATCACAGTAGCTTTGTAGTATAATTTCAAGTCAGGAATTGTGATGCCTCCTGCTTTTCCTTTGTTGCCCAGGATTGCTTTTGTTCTTCTAGATCTCTTTGGTTCCAGATGAATTTTAGGAATATTTTCTCTAGATCTATGAGATATGCTAATGGTATCTTAATTAGATTGCATTGAATCTGTATAACAAGTTTGGGAGTATGGCCATTTTTACGACATTGGTTCTTCCTATCCAGAACCAAGGAATATTTTTCCATTTTCTGAAATCCTCTTTGATCTCTTTTTTTTCAGAGCACTATAATTTTCACTCTACAAATCTTTTACTTCCTTTGTTAGATTGACTCTTGTTAAATTTTATTTTAAAAAGAAAAAAAGCACAAAGGCAAAAACAAAATATGATAAAAACAATACAGAATTTCAAAAGGTGATAAAAAATTAGCAATAGTTGTTATATTACATATTGTTATCTTCATAGTAGTTGCTCAGATCACCAGACATAGCATGCAAAATCGATGAAGTGTTTAAACATTAACTGTTCCTTTAAACAACCCAATAGACATTAGTACAATTACCCCAGCTGTCTTGTGCTTTGGATAAAGGAAAACTTCATGTAAGATATTTTTCTGAGGTGTTTGAAATTAACCAAGGTGTTCAAGATTGTAAATTGGATGAAAAACAATGTTAATTTAAGATTATTTAGTTAGCACTTTTCTGAAACTTAACTGCACTGAACCCAAGGGTAGGAAAAAGTGGAAATAAAGTTATATAGTTGGTATTACAGGATACAGTTACCTCCAGGAATTTACAGCCTTTAAAGTTGTCCTAAATATGTAGTAAGGCTACATAATACAAAGTTTTCTGAAACCTGGGCCTGCCTTAGACACTGGGAACTACAATTAGTTAATCATGAGGACTTCAGTTGCTCAGCATACTTCTTTTCTTTAAAGCAGTCAGCAGTGGCATTACCCCTGGCTGGAGAGTGATGCTGAGGTGGCCTCCAGCATTGTACAGTTATTCACCGACTGTGTTGAAACATTGCACGAGAATTTTAAAGGTAGGGAGATGCTGTCTTATGTCTCTGATTAATACTTCTGTTTTCCAAAGGTCTTCCAAGTCATGATTTTACCTTCGCTTTCCTATTACTTTTATTTTAGTTTTTGGACAGTTACCTGTGATGGAAGCAAGGACACCTATAAAATTACTTACAGAGTTTGTAACTTCTTTTTGTTTTTTGAAATTGCTGTACTTTTGTCAGGTATGGAAGAATTATAGCCATTCACTCTTTAAGTGTTGCCTATGCCTACTTTTCTTAGGAACCTCCCTATTGCTTTTTATAATGACTGTACCAATTTATATTCCCACCAACAATATATAAGTTTCTTCTTCTCTGAATTCCCTCCAGCACTTATCTTGGGTAATGACAGTGATGCTGAGTGTTTTTTGAAGTATTTATTGACTGTGTGTGTGTGTATGTGTGTGTGTGTGTGTGTGTGTATAATTTTTTCCTCTCAGGTACTGGGGATGGAACTCAGAGACGCTCTGCCACTGAGCTCCATTACTGTCCGGAGCCAGTAGGTCAGTCAACGAAGGTCACCTGGGAGAGGAGCAGGGAATTGAATAGGGGACAAAGGACAGGAGACGCGAGAAATGGAGACAAGACAGGATTCTGATCAAGTCTTGTTTATTTAGGGGAGGTGCTAGGTATATATAGTGGAGGCATAGGGAAATGAAGTCGGCGGGTAAAAGGCGTGAGTAACTAGGCAACTGGGCCATGACAGGAAGTCCCACCTCCGGGGCATAGCAGGAGACTTATGGGAAATAGGCGGGGTAAGAACTAGGAACCTATCTCATCAGAGGTAAGGGAGGCGGAAGTCAGCGTCACTAATGACACTGATGCACCAAGAGAATTTTATAGGTCACAGGCACTCAGGTGACTATTAAGGGCTATATGGCACGGAGTCATAATTCACAGGACTTAGAAAAAGATTCACTTGCAATAGTATTGGAGGCCTGGAGTTATTATGCCTTCCACACATTACTAGCCCCTTTTTATGTTATACTTTTAAATCAGGTCCTCACCAGGTTGCCCAGAGTGGGCTTAAGCTTTTAATCTTTCTGCCACATTCTCTTGAGTAGCCAGGATGACAGGCATGTACCACCATGCCCAGCTTTGCCATTCTTTGAGGAATGTACAATCATTTCCTCTTGAAGAATATTGTCTTCCTCCAAGATGCTAAATGAATGACACATTAAATGCATGAGGCAGTGTATATTGTAGGTAGCAGTCTGTAGAAGTGTGTTTGAGTAAAAAGCCATATATTTAGAAATTTTTTTTTTTTTTTCCCTTTTGTGGTACAAGGGATTGAACTCAGGACCCTGTGCTTGCCAGGCAAGCACTTATTCTACCGAGCTATCTCCCCGGCCCTAGAAATTTTTAAGGAAAGCTGATTACTACTTACCAGCTGTTCTACACCTTTGGTTTATTGCAGTTGCCCAAGTATTCATCTTATTGATCTGCCAGTGTTCCCTTTTCCCATACGTGAAAATCCTTGAAATTGGGTAAATGTTGAAAAGTTTAGATTTTAGACTCTTAGTTCAGATTTGTGTCTCATAATGGCTTCCTTTTGAAAAGGTAAACTGTCAAGTGTGGTAGCAGACACCTATAATCCCAGCCCTCATGAGGCTGAGGCAGGATTCAAGGCCAGTCTTGGTGACATAATGAGACCCTGTCTCAAAAAAATCTATCCATCCCAAATATATAAACTAAAAGCATTCTGGTGTAATTTTTTTTTTTTTTTTAATTCTAGACAAACTGTTGCCAGGCGATGAAGGAGCCCTTCGTCTGCACCTGATGCATTACTGTGAGGCCTGTACAGCGCCCAAAATGCCAGAGTTTATTCTGTATGCTTTTCATAGTGCCTACCAAAAGCTCCCGTGGAAAGATCTGTATCCCGACCATGTGCTCATGGAGGCCTTCTTCAAAGTGAGCCCTTTACCCTTCTTGTCACTTCTGAGAGACCTAGTCAGTAGCCTGTTCAGTGTGATTGTTCTGCAGAGGGACTACTTGTGCCTGTGTACAGATTGCGTGCTACCTCAGCAGTACTATGGATAATAGCAGCTCACGGAAATAATTTAATTGTTTAGTTCATAGATGATTGGAAAACATTTACCTCATCATTTTTAAAACCCAGAGAAATATTTTGTCCTTATTTTATATTTTTGTTATTTTTTTATTAATATATCTTAATAATATATAGGAATTACATTCGTCATGGGAATTGTTATATACACATATCATGTCTTAGTTTTACTTCTTCCCTTGCCCACTCTCAAATCCCTTCCCATCTCCACAAATCTACCTGTTTTCTATTGCCTATCCTTTATTTCGCTCTTTAAATTACTTATATTTCAGGTTTTCATATAATAGAAACGACACACTATTTAACCTTCTGTATCTGACTTATTTCACTTGGCGTTATGGTCTAAGATTTTGTTTTTAAAATGTCAGTAAACTTTAGAGATAATGTGTGAGTACATAGTTCAGTGATTTTTGTTTAGTGTTGATTGGTGTACATGTTTTTCTTGTGTCATTTGAACTACTTATTAAATGTTTTGCTAAAGAAATGTGAATTGGTGCTCAAGCTATTAATTCTTTTTAGCAGTTATATGAGTGAATAATTAGATTATAGGCAATAAAAATAATGATGCATTGTGATTATAGAAAGAACTACAATGATCTGAAAAAAGTGCCAGTAAGTGTATGTGTGCATCTTCAGTAGAAACAGTAGTTACAAAAACAGGTACTGCAGTGTGATTTATGTATGAGTCAGAAATCTGGAGCTGGTTTTGTCATTCTTTCTATTTAAAAAATTCTCAGTAATAGTGGCTTAGGTTTTTACGATAGTTTCAGTTGATTTGTTGAATAGTCATCAGTTGATTTATGTTTAGTCTTAATGTATTTATTATTGAAACACCTTAAATGCTTTAACTGATACAGATCTGCAGTTATTTATAATGACTAGTAAAGTATACTAAAGCTTTTAAGTGCTTTGGTGAAACTTCACCCAGTGTAGCTGTTAGAGCCACTCCTCTGTAGCCAGCCCCAGGGAAGCAGAGGGCAGTTGTTCTAGAGAAATACTGGACCTCAGAGTGCTTTTATAGCTAGATTTAGACTAGAGAAATACTAGACTTCAGAGTGATTTTATAGCTAGGTTTAGTAGATGAGGCAGGTACTAGGTAGATATTTAATTATAATGTAAATGAAAGTTGGCTTAAAGGGCTGGGAGATTAGGCTTTTACTAAATAAGAAGATGAACTTCACTGTATGACTGATTAATTGGTGTGTTGGTCTGGCCCAGTAGACTATAGAGTCTAAAGATTTTACACTAATGATACAGGCTCCTAACCTACTCAAAACTTGGGCTTCTTTAAAGTTTTTGTGTCTTGTTGGCATAATTTTATTTATGTATATACAGTAATACTTTTGTTCATGAATTTAATTCTTTCCATGATTCTGGTTATAAACCAAATTGGATGAGAACTGTATCAAATTCACTGGTTAGGTTCAATGTTGACCTTACAGGGAAATCTGATTTGGTTCTCATCCAGTTTGGTTTGTAACCAGAATTATGGAAAGAAGTCATGAAATGAGGTGTATGTGTGTGCGTTCAGTTTTTGGACAAGGCTGATGTACAGAATAGATTATAAAGGAGGATGAAGAATCATTTTCTATGAGGGAATAGATTTAGTAGCATAATATAAGATGTGAATTGTCACCAAATTCCATTGATCATAATTTTGTAGACCATAATAGAGCTTTTTTTTGTTACTGGGATCGAACTCAGGACCTTGTGCTTGCCAGGCAGTTGCTTAAGTCACTAGGCTATCTCTCCAGCCCTATAATAGAGCTTTTAACCTTCACTTTTATTTATTTATTTATTTATTTATTTATTTATTTATTTATTTATTTATTTATTTTGGCGGAACCGGGGATTAAACTCAGGCCTGTGCGCTTGCCAGGGAATCGCTTATTCCATTGAGCCATCTCCCTGGCACCTAATCTTCACTTTTAAAGGAAGAATTTTGACTTAGACCTGATTTATTTTAAAGAAATTAGAAATAATCAAACAAGCTTATAAAATATAATTTGAAGATTGATTATATATTGTAAATATACTCCCCCAAAACATCTCTAACAGAATATAAGGATTATGCAGTCATTAACAATTAGAGTGACATAGACACATTTTTATAATATTACATTGACAAAGGTGATATAAATATTACACTAATGTAGAGTTCTCCAAATGTGATCTTAGGGACATCAAAATGACTATCACCTGGGGACTTAATGGAAATGCACATTCTTGCTCTTAGCCTAAAATCTCAAGGGGCAGGCCCAGCAATCTGTGTTTTAGTGGTTCTCCTAGTAGTTCTGATTCATGCCTACCTTTAGGAACTATACAGACTATTAATGGTCCACTTTCATCCTATCTGAACACACCTTAGATTCTGACATTCCTATAACCTCAGTGACTCACTGTTGCAGGGAATCTCCATCTAGGGAGCTAGGGGAGGGCTTTCCTCTCCTGTTACAAATTATTGGGACAGATAATAAAATCCAAACAGGTTTGTCCCAAAATGTTCACATACACTGAGCATAGAAGGAAAGTTAGTATATGTGCTGCCAAAGCGAGCACATGAAGGAAAGTTAGTAACAATGAATACTTAAATCTCTGCAGGGTAGGATTATGAATATTTATAATCTGAGAAAAATTGTTTTATAAAATTTATGAAAATTGATTTGTATACATTTAAAGATATATCAAACAGCAAAACACTGACTTGTGTGCATTTGTGTTTAGGTGGAACGAGGAAGCCCTAAGAGCTGTTTCTTGTTTTTCGGGTCTATACTCTGTGAAGTAAATTGGGTTAGTGTGCTGTCTGATGCCTGGAGTCCTAACCCCCAGCCTGAAACTAGGAGCATGATCGTCTGCCTTCTTTTCATGATGGTTCTCTTGGCAAAAGAAGTTCAGCTAGTAGACCAAACAGTAAGTTTGGGGCATTTGTTCTCAGATTTGGCTTCTTGGTCCTCAGTTTTCTCCAGGTTGTGGTTTTCATTTGCTTCCCTAGCACCTCTGTCAGTATGAAGAGATGCTTGGAACGTGAACTGTGCCTTCGGCTAGATCATTTTTCCTGGGAGAGTCCGTTGTCTGGTCTACATTGTGAAGAGAACTCCACAGTTTAGACTATATAATCAATTTTATTTTACATCTCAATAATTCCTACTTTATTGTACTATGTGTCCCTTAAGTTCATTGTTGATATGTATCACCAGAGCAGAATCCTTTGAAAATTGGATCTTGATAGTCATTTATTTTTGCCTTGATTTTACTAATTACTTTTCCTAGTGCCAGCTGGAGTAGATACTTGACATCGTGCTTAGTGTCTTTTTTTTTCACAGACTAGAGACATTCTGGGGACTTGGGGGGCTCAAGAACTAACACAGTCTTAAGAATCTGTGTTTTATTTTTCAGGACTCACCTTTACTTAGTCTCCTTGGACAAAGTAGCTCACTTTCATGGCATCTTGTGGATATTGTGTCATACCAGAGTGTATTAAGTTATTTTAGCAGTCATTATCCTCCATCCATCATCCTGGCAAAAGAGTCTGCTGCTGAATTGATTGTGAAGCTCCTGAAAGTGGCTGCAGGCCTTTCCGTTCCTATCGAGAACCAGAAACATCTTGTAAGTTGAGAGGGTGATTAAAAGGTAGAGGGTGTTCTTTGAGACAGAACGTTCTATAAGTGCTACTGAAGATAGTCTTGAACCTGCTGACTGCTCAACAGAGAAAGCTAGGAGCTCTGTGTCACTGTGTACTCATACTGGCCTCTTGGGCCCTTTGGTTTGATTCCTTTTGCTAAGACTTCATTCCTAACAGCATCACATGTTGATCAGATCAGAGTTGATTGAGGCCTTGCAATGGCCCACTAGTTTAATTACCTGAATGTCATTGGTAGCAGAGTGGCACAGAAGATGATGATAACAATTTTAGGTCTGACAGACTCAGATCACAACTCACTGGCATGCTGACTTTGGGCAGGTCTTAGTTTTCTCTTCTGAATTTGAAATGCCATTTCTCAAAGTGCATTGTGAGGATTGAACACAAAAGTTTTGGGAAAAGTTCCTGGGGAAAAAGTCATTGTTTACTTAGTTCATTAATGGAGTAAGAAGTGATGTGGGGATGGATGTGTTTTGCAGGACCTAGGAGAACATGGGTTCTTTTTTTTTTTTTTTTTTTAACATTTATTTTTTTTAAGTTTATTTATTTAGTGTGTGTGTGTGTTATTGTGTGTGTGTGTGGCCAGCTCAGCCCACCAGGGGGCGGGGCTGGCTGGCATGTGGTGCTGGGGGATTGAACCACGGTCCCTGTGCTTTGCTTAGCTTAGCTTGTTCTAAGTAGGTGCTTTAGACCACCGAGCCATCTCACCAGCCCCAGAACATGGGTTCTTGTCCAGGTGTTGACTGTGTTTCATATCACCTGACATATGTCCCTGGCTCACCTGAATGAGGCCTTTGAGTGAAATCTGTCCTTATCCTTCCTACCCAAGTGTCAGTGCAGTGCCATGCTCTCAGGGTACAACCAGTTGACAGTCCTTGCTTAGATTCATTGGAATGATCCTTTTTTTGTTGTTTGTCAGGATGTAGTTCCAAAATGCCAAGCTTTCATTCATCAGATGGTTCAGTTCCTCAGCGACCTAGAACAAAATGGAAAAATCACCTTTGCAGTTCTAGAGCAAGAAATGGCTAAGCTCTTAGATGATATCATTGTCTTTAACCCACCCGGTAAGTGACCAATGAGAAATCATTTATGTAGTGAATTTCTTCCATATGTGAGGCATTATGGGATAGTGAAGATGAGTAAGACCCTGTCATTCCTATATCCAAAGAGGCAGTGGTCAGGCATGGATCTCTTCGGACATGGGACACTCAGACTCTAAGTGTTACGAACTTGAGTCATTCACTCAGAAAAATGTTGGTATGAGGTGACCTGGACTGAGGTTTGAGCTGGATGATTGGATTTAATGATTGAGAGGTACCAGGAGATCTTTGAGTAAGTAGCTTTCTTACCATTTGACCTTTCTAGCGTCTGGTTCTTAACTAGGAAAGCCACCTGTTGACTTGTCAAGATACTTTACAGAGAGTGATTCTGCTGCTAGCAGGTTGGTGACCTAGACATCCTGACTGCCTGCCCTGCTAAAAACAAACAAGAAGGCTCCCTGCTAAAAATAAACAAGAAGGCTGTATAAAAAGTTTTTGGGAAACCAACAAATAAACATACCAATAGAATGGCAAAAGGATAGAAAGTCTCAGAGACCAGAGACAAAGTGAAAGGAGAAGCTTGTAAAGGCAGATGAAGTAGTGAGGTTAGCTTCATTTATACCTTGTGAAGGCACTTGAGGAGCTAATGAGGTCCAGGGCTGCCCAAGGTAGGAGCCTAAAAAGAGACTACGTGTGCAAGCCACAGGGCTCTCACATCTTTACTGCAAGGATGAGCCAGAAATCAGCATGCTGCCATGAGAGGAGTACAGACAGTTACCTTTCTCACTTTGGTGTTGGGCTAGCACTCTGAGTGGCAAGGAAAGAGATATATTTTGAGAATTAATAAATATATGCTCATGTGGTCTTGAAGCAAGGCTATCTACTTTGTGAAAGAAAAGATTAAGAGGGAGAGAAGAAGGGGAGGGGCAGAGGGAAGGTGGGAACAAAGGAGGGAAGGAAGGGTCAGCAGGCAGTGCTGGAGAAAGTGATGGAGGTGGACCTGTGTCATTGGGCCAGATAAGCTGAATAATAGCTGGCCAGGGAAAGTGAGCAAAGATGTTCTAGAAAGACTCATCAGAAGAGTAATAGGATCAGGTAGTTTTAGGGAAATAATTCTTAGCCCTGTTAATGATGAACAGGCTAGGATCTGTATTGAGGCTCGTTGCCATGATTTTTACGTATGGGTCATACTTAGAAGGTAAATTATAATCTGAATTGCTATTCAATTGAAATTGAGATAAGGCCTTTATTTCAAAGAATAATACGCAAATATATGAAAAAATTCATGTATTCATATTGTTATTATCTCTTTCCTTAAGGTTCTTTTTTCAAAGTACTTATTTCCTGGTTGATCCTGCAGTAACATTAAATTTAGAGTTGATTTAACACTGAATAAGTAGTGAACTTGTTTTGATGTATGTGTTGAGATCTTCCAAATTCTTAAACTATTCCTGTTGACAGATACAGAATCATCAGTCCTGTTCTATTTAAAACAACAACAGCAACAAAACAACCTAATTCAAGGAAAGTAGAAATAATTGGCAAAAATTATGCCTATTAAAACTCCTAGGGCTGGAGAGACAGCTCATTGGCATACACACCTGATTGGAATGCGCAAGGTCCCAAGTTTGATCCTTAGCACCACACACATACACACAAAAAAAACCCACGTAAGCAATAGGGCTGACTAGATAGCTCAGTGGATTAAAATGCCTGCTTAGGCAGACATAGGTACTGGGGTTTGATCACCACCATGCTGTGCCTGTCCCGCCCCTGGGGCACATTGAGTCTGGGCATGATGGCACATGCCTGTAATCCTAGTGCTTGGGAGGCTTGAAAACAGTAGGATCACTCCGAGTCCCATCTGTTTAGTGAGACCCTGTAGACCCCATACTAAATACATGAAAAAAAATCTCCTTTAATGTTTACTCTTAAGCAATAACTTTGATTCTGTGTAAATCACCCTACAATGTTGATAGCATTGGCCATAGCTATGGTAGGGTGTTGGGTAATGTTGCTTAGTAGCTCACCAAACTGAATGACTGCTGCAGTCCTTTATGTATTTGGTTTTGCATTAGCAAAATTTGGAAAATAAATGTAATTAGGTGCATTATGATAAACTTACTCTTTCACACCAGTTTGTTATATGTGCATTAAAGTTATTCTTCTGTCACACTGCTGTACTCAGGAAACTCTTAATAGTTTGCTTATATAAAATACTTTTGTGCTATGTCTGTCCATAAAAGCCAGGTCCAAAATCTTCCTTCTGGTCCTTGGAGAGCAACTAAGATGGAAGCATTGTTGTCCTTATGATCACATTGCAACCACCTGAGTATGTGTATGTGTGTGTTCCCCTTCAGACATGGACAGGCAGGCCCGCCACATGGCCCTCTGCAGCCTCTTCATGGAAGTCCTAATGATGATGAACAATGCAACCATCCCAACAGCTGAGTTCCTGCGGGGCAGTATCCGGACCTGGATTGGTCAAAAAGTCTATGGGCTGGTGGTGCTGCCTCTTTTAACAGCAGCCTGCCAGAGCCTGGCTTCTGTCCGTCACATGGCAGAGATTACAGAAGCCTGCATCACTGCATACTTCAAGGAATGTAAGATGTCACCTTTTCTTTTCATTGTGCTGGTCTTCCCCAGGAAAGGTTAAAGTTTTGTCCGCAGAAGGTACCTGTAGAATCTTACCCACAGAAGGTGGAGAAAACTTCTGGTCCTTGTCTGTTGGTTCAGTCACACATTTCAAGGGAGAAGAGCTCTAATGTATTTTGTATACCAGAACCTTTTTATAATAATGATCCACTATGTTATTTCCCCCCTTTTGGATCACTTTGGTTAATGAGTCTTCATAGAAATGTTTTTGTTTCTTGTCATGGTGCTTACACTATATGAAGGGGTTCCTCTTTCCCGTCTCCCACCCTTCCTTTTTCTTACCTTTGCTCTAAACTCTCAGACTCTTGAGACAATGTAGTCTGATTAGTAAAAGTTGCTCAAAACAGCCCTTCTTAACTCTGACACCCAGATACATATTATACTATACAGTAAGAGAGAAAAGAGAATATTGAAGCAGGAGCCCAGTAAGTGCCTAAAATCTGCCGCCTTCTGCTCTATCCAGACAAGCCATGAACCATCCATGTCTGTCCCTGGAGGCGCTGGGCCTGTTTCTGTGTATCCAAGCCTTATTCTCTCCAAAAATTAAAAACCATTAAAATAATACTCCTAAATTTGTGTTTCTAAGAATCAAGGTTTTCATCAAAATGAGAGCCAAGCTTTGGTAAGTAAGATACTTATGATGCATCAAATGGGAACAGTTTTCCTTGGAGAGGTAAAAGTATTCATACATACTTCAGAATTGTTTTAAAGTTAAAACTATTAGATGACCACTGCAGCCAAGGTTAATGATCTGATGAGAAAGGTGATTTGCAGATGTGCAGTCCTCAATTTTGAGTCCCCTCGGTGCCATCAAGTGTGAGGGCTTTCCAGTTGAAGCTGCAGGGTACCTTTGACTTTTGTGGCCTGTAGAGCTGATGTGAGAAATTGCTGTTTTAACATGAATAGATTTTTTGCAGTTGTTAAACAATTAGACTTTTTCTTATATTTTGATTCCTCTCTTTTTCTTTTCTTAGACTCCATCAATCAAAATTTAGGATGGGGGCCCATCCTGGTGTCCCTTCAGGTTCCTGAGCTCACCATAGAAGAGTTTCTGCAGGAGTGCCTAGCTCTTGGCAGTTACTTGACTCTGTATGTCTACCTGCTTCAGTGTTTAAATAGTGAACAAACTTTAAGGAATGAAATGAAAGTGCTGCTGCTCCTCAGCAAGTGGTTGGAACAGGTGTATCCAAGGTATGTCCGCCTGTTGGCTGCTGTATGATACTTGGGTTTGGTTTCATTTGAATTGATTTAATTAAGTACAGTATATATTTAAGGACATACAACCAAGTGGCACATAGAAAACGTAACAAGGCTATGAGGTATAGTTGTATTTGTTTGGGAAAAATTCATATTTTGATGGGTTGACCTTTTGAGCAAATTTTTTAATGTCCTAAAACAGTGGTGTCAAACCTATGGTATGGTGTGGTAACAGGATGTTTGTATCATTGAAAGCTCTAATGGTTTGACATCAGTGACCTAAAATAAGCATTTTGAATCATCAAGCTTCAGTTTTCTTGTAGAGAAAATAATCCTTAGTGTGTTGGTTACTTTCTTGTTGCTAAGTTTAGAGAGGAAGGGTTTATTTAGTTCACAGTTTTTAGAGGTTTTATTCCCTGTTTGGCTGGCTTCAAGGCATGCTGGCTGGGTAGAGAGGCATTGTAGAGTAGAGCCAGTTCATGGCAAACAGAAGACAAGGGCAAGACAAGTCTCTTTTTGTCCCTTTTGTTGTATCCTGGCTCTGGGAATAGGGCAGTAACTAACCAATTGGTGAACTGATTCAGTAATCACACACTCTTAATCCTAGCATTGCACTATGAACCAGTCACCTGATTCAGTCACTGTGTTCAGCCACCTCTGAGAACGCACTAGCTATGACCACATGATGCTTTTGGGGGGACATCTAGACACAGGCTGTAATACCTAGCCTAAGGTTATGAGGATAGACTGAAATTTTTGAACAGAAAGCCAAGACAAAAAATCTGGTATGAACTAAATGTTTGATAAATGTTAGCTGTTACAATTCTGTTACCTTAATAACATGTTTTATTAAGAGAATCATCATAGGTTCTTTGTCTTTTTAGTTTATTAGTGCTGTACACAAGTGTCATATGAGTGTGTGCATTCCTTGTAGGAAGTTGGTACAGCTACATAACTAACACACCTTAATTCCTTTTTCAACCCTTTTCCCTTCCTTCTCTCCCTCTTCCCTTGGCCCCCTTCCTTTTTTTTTGTACATCTTTCTAGGACATGATGCTTACATTGCTCTGTAGAGTTGATACATATGTATAACAGACACATCCCTTTTCCCTTCCTTCCTCTTTCCTACCGTCTCTTGATCATTTTCCCTTTGAGAACAGTCTGTCACAGTCCTTATAAAAACTAAACTAGACATTCCATTTGATGCAGCTATGGCTGTTTTAATTATCTTTCCAGAAGAGTTGAAGACATCTTATTAGTGATACATGTACACCCATGATTATAGCACAATTTAAAATAGCTAAATCTTGGAAGCAGCCTACATGTTCATCAACAGATACATGGATAAAGGAAATGTGTACTTATACACCATAGAGTACTTACTACTGTGCCATGGAGAAAGATAAACTTGAGTCATTTATAGGAAAGTGGTCACAACTTGATCATGTTAAGTAAGATAAATAAATCAAGCTTAAGTATAGCATTGTTTCTCTTCATGTGAGAAACTCAGAATAAAAATAAAACAGCCTAAGCTTTTTAAGTACTAAACGTTGCCATTACATCAAACTCAGGCTTTCAGTTAAATGCAAATGGAAAAATATCCACTTCTGATTTTATTTCTTCTGGTATCTCCCCCAGCTCCGCACAGGAAGAGGCAAAGCTGTTTCTGTGGTGGCACCAAGTCCTCCAGCTGTCCCTGATTCAGATGGAGCAGAACGACTTGGTCCTGACGGAATCTGTTGTCCGGATTCTGCTCATGCTTCAGAGCAGACAAAGCCTTGTGGCTGAGGAAAGGCTCAGTTCAGGGATTCTGGGGGCGTTTGGGTTGGGCCGGAAGTCACCCTTGTCCAACAGGTGAGGAGCATGTGTCACTGCTCTCAGTAGGCTTCAGAAGTGATACTGGAAAAAGTGGAGTCTGATCACATCTTAGTATTTGAAAATAGCATTTGTTGGGCTGCAGGGGCTGGAGGTTCGATCCCCGGGCCTGCTATGCCGGCCCCACCCCCAGGGCACACTGAGCTGGCAGTAGAGCCTGGCCATGGTGGTGTGCACCTATAATCCCAGCTCTTGGGAGGCTGTAAACAGGAGAATCACTATGAGTCCGATCTAGTAGTGAGACCCTGAACACCCTATAGACCCTTCCCTAAAATACCAAAAAAAAAAGCATTTGTTTCTTGCTTAACTGTAAGTTCAAGTAGTGTATTTCAATGGTAACTCCTGTCTTTTGACATTGTAGCTTGGTTGCACTACTGATTTTTTTTTTTTTTTTTGGCTTTGAGCTAAAAAGTGATGGCGTATAGGTAGGTCAGACCACTGTAGTCAGTCATCTATTTGTGGGCACTTCGTCCTGCAGAATTTGTGAGGGGCTCCAATGAGCTGCTTAGTCAGCAAGTTGGGCTGAGGTCTGTTGATAAGTAGGGAGAAAGAAGTCTCTTGTTGCTATGGATAAGGTGTGAGTTTGCCATTAATCCTTCATCCTGTCTCATAGTACTGATTTATATGATGTTTTTCTTTTTTCATCTCTTCCCCCTTTTTTTGGTATTTTAGGGAAGGGTCTATAGGGTGTTCAGGGTCTCACACTAGTTCAGACTTGTAGTGATTCTCTTGTTTACAGCCTCCCAAGAGGTGGGATAACAGGTGCGCACCACCACACTCAGTCTCTTATTGCTGTCTCAGCGCATCCCTGGGGTGGGGCCAGCACTGCTGGCCTCGGGATTGAATCTCTGGCCCCTGCACCTGCTTGCAGGCACTTTAATCCACTGAGCTATTTGGCTGGCCCTACCTTTCTTTTCTTTCCTTTCTTCTTCCCTGCCTTTTCCCCTCTCTGACTTCTTTCTCATCCTCCCTTCCTCCCCTCCCCTTACTCTTCCCTTCCCTCTCGTCTTTTCTTCTCTTATTGAACCCTGGGCTGCATGCATGTTAATTACACATTCTTACCATTGAGCCACATCCTCAGCCTCCATCATAGCTTTATTTTCAAGCCTCTGTCAGAGTTGAAAGGAATTGCTGTACAATTCTGACATCATTTGTCTTCTGGAGTAGCTTTACCATACTGGGAATCACTGTTTCTACACAGTTAACCTCCTGCTGCTTTGTTTATGGTGAAATGTAGCAGAATTCTTATTTTCCACTTAAGTTTGGATTGTTTACATTTTGTTTGATTCAAGTCCTTTTATTCTGTTTTTTTAAAAAAGTTGCAGTAAAATATCATTTAAAAGTTACTGTCAAAAATTTACTCTGATAAACATTAATATGTACATTTCACTGACAATACATTCACAATATTACAGCCGTCACTTGCTGACTTCAGGATAGTTTATAACTCCAGAAGGAACCCGTGTACCCATTAAATAGTGTACCCATTAAATAGTCACTTCATTCCCTTTCTGTCCTTAGTTTGGCAGATACTAGTTTTCTTTATGATTTTATGTATTAAATCCTCCTTTTTGGACATTTTGTAAACATAGTTATACAGAATATGGCTTCTGGTCCTGCTTGTGTCACTTAGTATAAAGTTTTCAAGGTTCATGTGTTCTGAAGCATGTGTCAGGACTTTATTCTTTTAAGAACAGTTGAATAATATTCTGTCCTGTTTGTCTCCACATTTTGTTTATTCATCCATTAATTGATGGACATTTGGATTGTTCACTCTTGCTGTTGTGGATAATGTTGCTATGAGCATTTGTATACAGACTTGTCACACAGCTGTTTTCAGTTCTTGTGGATATGTACATAGCAATGGAATTTTAGGGTCATGTTATTACTGTTTGTTTTACTTATTAAGGAAGTACCAAACTGGTTCTCATGGCACCTGCACTGTTTACATTCCTATCAGCCGCATATAAGGGCACCAGTCATTTCTAGTCTCTGCTAACACTTTCATTCTTGAATCTGACTTATGCACATTTTTAGGGTGGTTATTAATGAAACAGAAGATAAAAGCTGCTTCTTGGATCATATTTGATTTTCCTGAAGAGGCTGACTATATGATAAATCTGGAAACGCAGTTATTTATTTATTTATTTATTACAGAAAAGACTTTATTTTTAAATGTCTACTTTGAGAGTGAGTTGCTTCTTCTGACCTCCCCCTAACACCCTAGGTTCCGAGTGGTTGCTCGAAGCATGGCTGCCTTCATCTCAGTTCAGGTTCCTGCAGAAGACCAGATCCGTTTGAAGCCTGGCTCTGAGTTACATCTTACTCCCAAAGCTCAGCAGGTCAGTAAAAACACCTTAACGGATAAGGGTTAGCAGTTTTCTATCACGCCTTCCCCAGGAGGTGGGGAGGTGGCACTTTTGACCTTCACATTTGATGACATGGTAGTACAATGTTCCCTTTGGTGTGCTTTCCCTTTTGGAAGATAGTTACCTGTTTTGTGAGTCTGAATGTTGACCACCATCTGCCAGTGCTGGAATAACCCATTAACAGCAGAATATCACCTGTGAGAAGTTACAGTTTACACACATGGAAGTGATCCTGTTTCTGTAACTCATGGGCAGGTGTGAAGTCTGTGAAATACCTTTCAGGCTGTATATGAGGAGTCTGGGACATTTCTGTGGTCCCAGGACCTGGCGGAGTATCAGCACCTTGCTTTAGCTGTGGCCACAGGCCATTGGCACCCTCTTTGCCTACCTTCCATTACCCACACTCAAAGTAATGACATGATGCATGTTCCTCGCATACTTCTTTTTGGGATTTTTCAGACTTAGTAAAGGCCATCTTTGCAAAGATTAAACTGTGTAAACTATCAGAGTGGACTATTTTCGAAGCTAAATTTAAGAAAAAGAAAGGGGTGGAGAGAGACATCGTTATTCAAGGGAGTGTCTTGCACCTCCTGCCTGCCAGCACTATTTGGCAGCATAGGAAGTAAACCAAAGGCCTTCACACTGAACTGCTTGCCTAAGCTCTTTTTAAATTTCGGTACGCAATCTCTTAAGTGGCTAAGTTGTCCATCCTGAGCCTGAGCTTGTGATCCTCCTGCCTTAGCTTCCTAGATTGCTGGTATTATAGACACATGCCACTGCACCTGGATTTTGTCCTTTTCATTCCTGTTCTTAGATTGAGCTCTTCATATAGCCCTTAACTTGGTACCCAGATCCCTAGTTGTTTACTTTCAATGCTAAGACTTCTGTCTACACAGCCTTCTTTGTAATTTTATTTCTAAGCTTCCAGTTCATTTACCAGCCTCTCCCCCAATTTTTAATTTTGAACAAAGTAGAACTCCAAAATGAATATATATTCTCTAGTGTTACAGTTCCCATCCATAGGAGTGTGCCCCAGTGGAGAGAGGAAGCTTTCAGAACCTTGGAGTTGGGGTGAGTTTTTGCAGTGGGAAAACAAAACTTCCCACCCCAAGAACTCCTTCTCTATTGTTTTGCTTCCTTCATGTATAGTCTCTTTCCCTTCTCTTCTCTAAGGGAAGGAAAAAATTAAAATTACAGGACCACAACGTTTTTATTTCTTTGAAGAGAGATGTGAGAACATGTTCTCTCATTAGTTCTGTGCTGTTTGTCATATGGAATTGGAAGGAACTGACCTGTACTTTGTTTGTTGACTGATTTAGTGACCTTATTGTTTACCTACAGCAGCACTTACCAGCCATTTTCTTTGGAATTTCATTCAGTTAGCTTAATATGCTTTTATTTTATAACCTAAGAATGAACTCAAAAGCCAGTTACATAGGCCTCACCTCGGTGAGATGCATCTGATGCCTGTGTTTTCCTTTTTAGCTCTGAGAAGGGAGGGAGCCAATGATCTGGTGGGCACTACAAGGCAAGTTCGGCAGTTGGTATAGCTGGTGGGCAGTCACACCAGAGCAGCTGCTGTATTGGCTCTTGGCAGGAAATGGTAGGGAAGTAACAGCACTAAAGGCTGCAGGCCTCCTGTGTGGGTTCATCAGTGGCTGCCTTCTGAACTCCTGACTGTGGTTCAATGTGCTTCCCTCCCTTGAGGCTCCTGGTGGAACCAGATGATGATGGTAGGTGTGTTCTACCTAGGGCAGTTGGTGCTGTGCCTCTGTAACCTCTTGCCTTCTTTGTCTTCTAGGCTTTGGCTGCTCTTGAGTCCATGACACTGAGTAAGCAGTATATTGAATACCAGGATCAGATATTGCAAGCTGCCCAGTTTATCAAGCATCCCGGCCATTCTCTCCAGGATGGGAAAAACTTCCTGGCTCTTCTTGTTAACAGTCTCTACCCTGAAGTGCATTACTTAGATAACATACGATAGTAACATTAAGGCTCTTGAGAAACCTCATTGTTGTTTATGTTTACATTTAACTTTGCTTTGCAGAAGTAATCACTCAGTTTCACTGCAGAGCCTAGTTTAGCCAAGGAGGAGTGTGTGTGTGCTTGCGTGTGTGTGTGCGTGTGCGTGTGTGTGTGTGTGTGTGTGTGTGCACTTGTATGCATGCATATATGTTCTTGTCTCTTAAAATTTTCTGGGGGATTTTTAGTTATGCTCATCACAAGTGAAATTTACTAAGTTCCACTTGGGTACTAAACCACTAACAGTTGGTGAATGCCCCGGTCACCTTAGCAGGGCTGCAGGTAGAGTCTTCATATGTTTCCTCTCTCCCATATTATTTGAATGTTAGGACTCCCATCTCCTGATTTGACTGTCTCATGAGTCAGGTAGAGCCCTTTGTTTTGAACCCCATTTGTATTCTTCCAATGTTAAAAAATCGACTTTAATGATTTCTGCATTTCTCAAATGTGAGGAAATACACCCTCTTCAAAGTATTATGTTATTTCTCTCAGAAGGGATGTAAAGGTGCTGAAAGTGAAGTATGTGCAAAGTGTAGCCAGCTAATCCTCATTATAGCGGGCATCAGAGGGGGTGATGTGTTTGTTTCCATTAATAGTATATGTAGGAGCTTCTGTCAGCATCAGAGTAGCAAGGCTGGCGCTCTGTGGTGACCACGTGTGCACGTTTTATGTAGTCCACATAAGTGCAGACAGGGCTCGCTCCTGGGGACCTTCGGGTCCCTTCCTTCTCTTTGGTCTCCACATTCACATTACTTTTGGCCCTGTTGATGCTGAAGTTCGCAACCCATGATAGACACCAAGTTTGCACTTTGAATGCCCCACAGTTGAAAGGGAGATGGAAAACTTGGTTCTCTATTTTCTGCTTGTTTCTTTTCTCCACATTTAAACTCAAATGAAGCTTGAGGACCTGCTGAAACATTTATTTTGGAAACTGGGCCAGGTTGGAAGAATTTCTAAAATCTGGCTTTTTTTTTTTTTTCTTTGCATCAGGAATCAAACTCAGGACCTCGTGCTTGCCAGGCAGGCACTGTGCCACTGAGCTGTATCCCTGGCCATTTGGCTATTTTGAATAGCTGTGTGCCTTCTGTCCTTGTTAGCCATTCATTACCAAAGCCTGTCCTCATCTTTGCCTTGTACTGTTGTAATCTTCTTGCTCATATTATTTCCCCCAGGAATTAGCAATTTGCTTTCTGTCAACATATCTGTAATTCTGTCAACTCAAAATGGATTTTGTTTGTTCCATAATGTGTCTTTGTTCGTGGATTATCTTTAGCCTGAGAATTTTTACCTAAAAATGTCTAAAAGGTCACCAACATCTCTTAGAGAAATAGAAATATAGCTGACAGAACACCGCTTTCTTCCCACATGCCCATTCAGTCTTCCCTCTCCCACTTGGAGGTTTGTTGGAACAATTCTGCCTCGCAGCCAGACTTGGAGCTCTGACAAAGTACCTCTGTTCAGAGTTTTGTAGGATCACATGGTGTCAGCTTGCAGGGACACGTCTCATCTCTTTTTGTTGTTCTCACTTTTGAATCAGCTTCTCCTATGTATAAGAAAATTCTAGAAGTTGTAGACAGTTTAATTGGCTGATTTGGCAGCAGTGATTTTATGACAGGAAACACATGCTGTTTTCTTAAGCAAGATGAAATTATTGATATCCTAGAATGTGAAATCTTAAGTATGCACATTTTAAAGATAATTATGATTAATCTGTTAATTTTTTGGAGTTTATAATATTTATAATATACTTGATGTATAAAAATTATTAAAAATAAAATCAGTCTTTGGTTGTGTTGGATTCGAATCTGAATTACAGGCATATCACGAATTTGAGAAGTAGTCCTGTTAAGGTTGATGCTGATTTTAAAGCCTGATGTCATCTGGTTTCTAGACACTGGGCTAGTCAAGAGTGTGGCAGCTTCCATAAAGGAAGGGCTGTAAGCAGGCCAGCCTGCCCACTGCTCACCTGGGAATGAGGTTTTGTTTGAAAAGACCATCAGCCTCTGGAGTGCACAGGGCTGCAGTTTCAGAGGCAGTGCCTGGTGCTATGTGTGGATATTGGGATCAAGCAAGACCAAGGCCTGCTTGCAGGCTGAGCAGTGGAGCATGCTTGACTCCTGCACTGTAACCAGCAGTGTCTTAATGCTTTCTAGGAGAAAGATGGGGCAGCATTCTGGTCCCAGTGAAAAGCACCTGTTCTCCGTTCATCATACCTTAGCCTGCAGTAGAAACATGGGTAGAGAAGTGGCCTGGATACCCTCATTTCCTTTATCCACTCCTGACTAGAACAGTGAAGGGCAGGAAGCTTGACAACAGGGTGTTAACAGCAGAGATGTCCTTAACGTGTTTCTACAGTGTGAGAGCAGCAGGTGGAGTGGGGACCCGTAGTCATGCACATTGGGTCTCAACTCCCCACTTTCTCAGTTTCATGATCAGTATGTTGGCTCAGCTACCAAATGCTCCACCTCCCCAGGGTCTGTCTGGATCTGTCTTTGATGTGGAGAAAGTCCAGCGCAGAAAATACCACCGTCAGCCTCACCCTAGCCTAACTTCCCATGTTCCTCATGAGTAATCACCAAAGCCAGTGTGCCTGTGTCCATGCCCTTCTACTTAATGCTGGTAATAGATATTTTTGTTGAGTTTTTATTCCTAAAACTTTGTTTTGGGACAGGAAGTAGATGTCATAGGATCACAGATATGTAAACCCTCCTGGGCTCACCTTTCAGTGGGAATCCTGTCTCCCCTCCACTTGCCAATGACCTGTGCTCATAGTCCTGCTTTACAGCAAGCCAAGGCGTCTCTGTGTGATGTTGCCTCTTGGGGCTCTTCTGGAAGCATCCCAGGTAGGGGCTGTTGGCTTCCCTCTCAACAGACATTTCTCTGCTGGTCACATACTGACCTCACTCCCAACCTTTCACCTTCCCTGGCTAAATGCTCCAGACTCATTACTCCTGTTCCACCTGATATTCAACAGGCCTTCCCTGGGGGAAAAGTGTCTAAATCCCATGTTACTGTGCCCAAGAGTAGCAGAATAGTTCTAGGGCGGGACCAGATTAAATGATCTTATTTTGAGATAAGGAATTTGCTAAGAAATGTTACAACTTTTTAAATGTACCAGTGTAATATCTTTCACTGAGAGAAGTTTTTCTTGGATTTAAAAACCACTCTGTTGGACATAAGTACTTCAGTGTGTTCAACTGTTCCTCTTGTCTAATGTTGACTTTTAAGAACCACAACTTTATTCTGGTCAAAATGTGCAATATTTATTTCTTCTTTGTTCAACATTTAAGATGCTTGTAAAAAGGGTGAATTTTTATATAATAAACAAATGAGAATTGGTTAAGTAAAATTGTGCAAATAAACCACATTGAACTGTAATTTACCCATGATGGACCTTTCTCATTGTTTTGGGCAAGTTGGTTGGCAGATCTCTTTTTATACATAAATCACACTACAAAAAAATTTAAACTAAGAAGCTTTCATTAGGTTTTGTTGGTATATTTTGGATATACATAACGATCACGTTCATTATAGAGAATTTGGACCTGTACATGATACAGTTTGTTTTTTTTCCTTATTCTTCCCTTTTATCCCTCCCCTCATTTACAAAACTTTGTTTCCCTGTTTTTCTTTTCTCATTTGGAAGTTTGTAATGGGCAAAAGCTTTGTAGTTTACCACAATGTTAAATTTTTTTTTTTTTTTTTTGTGGAACCAGGGATTGAGCTCAGGCCCTTGTGCTCGCCAGGGAAGCGCTTATTCTACTGAGCCATCTCCCTGGCCCCTTACCACAATGTTAAGGCCTCTCAGTTCAAAAAGAGTTTATAATTGGGTGTTTAAGAGTTGGTGTTGGGGCTGGGACGACCTCCGAGCAGTCTTAAGTGCCTGCCGGGCAAGCACAAGGACCCACATTTGGTCCCTGGTACCACATGCCAAACTGGGGCCCTGCAACCAGGAGTGATGGCACACACCTGTGGTCCCAGTGCTGGGGAGGCTGAGACAGGAGGATCACTACAGTCTGAGCTGCGTAGTGAGACCTGTATCTAGTGAATAAAATTTTTAAAAATTAAAGAGTTGGCACAGGGCTTGGCATATAGCTCAGCGGTATAATTGTCTGCCTGGCAAGGGTTCAGTCCCCGGTATTGGCACAGACAGTGGCCTACTGGGGAGATCAGGAGCCCCTCAGTATGCAGTGTGGCTCTGGCAGGTAGAGGTTAGGAGACACACAAGACACTTGAGGCCTGAAGGATGGTGCTGCAGCTGGGCAGAGTTGCCGGCAGAGGGCGGTGTCCCCATTTTGGATCTGCCTGAAAAAAATCTACCTTCAATGTTGGAGTGCCAGGGAGTTCCTTAGTAATTTTCACAAATATCTATAAGACACACCTTAAGCGGGACAAAGAATGCTGGTGAGTTGCACATTCTATTTGGGATGAACATCAATTTAGGAGTTCCCGGGGACAGCCTTCTGGGCGTGGGGCATGTCTCTGTCCTTGTCAGGGCTTGACTGATTTTGTCAGATCCACAAAATTTAAGGATTGGAAAGTGGCTGGTGAGCATGCTTGCATTCCTGGGGTTCTGGGACAAGAATATGGAGAGCTCCAGCGCTGCCCCAGCACTGGGAAGTCTGATCTGGAAAGCTTCCTGGCCTCAGGAGAGTTGGTCTAGCTGTGCTGGCTCCAGCGTGTTGATCGTGTCTGTGCTTGCTTGTCAGCAGCAGAACCTGAGTGCTCTGAGAGGGTGGATGAGGTGGACAGATCTGCCCCATGCAGATCTCACAGGGATAGCCCAGAGGGATGCCGCCTTATTATCCTCGCTCTGCCCCTGGGAGCAGCTTCTTTATGGGAGGCTAAGCAGGAGGCTTTCTATGCCAAGGTGTCAAGGTGTACACTTAGAGGAGGGGCTCCTCTCAATGAGCTCCATGGCTGATCACAGCTGGAACTGCTCTACCATGGGCTTTTTTTTTTTTTTTTTTTTTTGCGGGGTAGGGGAGGGGTGGGGAACTGGGGATTGAACTCAGGCCCTTGTGCTTGCCAGGCAAGCACTTATTCTACTGAGCTATTTCCCTGGCCCCTACCATGGGCTTTTGAGAGAATGGTGCTTTTTCTGTTCCCAAGTAGCCCTGCTGCCGAGTGCAAATCCCGCAGCAAGGACTGCCATATCATTGTCAGCACCCTTGTACTTAAGCGGCAAGAAGCAAGCATCAGACTTATCAGACCTATCAAGTGAGCCTCAAACTTCTGTTTGCCAAAGAACCATCCAGAGTCAAATGGAAGAAAGCAACAGGTTACACAGGATATTTGGAGGGCGACTGGGTGAAATTCGAATGTGGGCTGTAAGGGAGTGTTACGGCTTGTGTCTCGATGTCCCCCCAAGGTCTCGTGCAGTCATAGGTAGCACATACAGCCTGGTCAAGTAAGGGCTTTTCAGAAGTGGCTGGATCTAGAGTGTGTGGTGCTGGGATCAAGGGGGTGTGAGTACCAAATCAGTCCAAGTAACCTAGATGGAATATAAAAGGGCAGGAAGAAGCTGTTATAGTCATTTGTAGTTTAGTGCCTTCTGCCTTCTGTCTTCTGCCCCCATGGCTGTGCCCCTGAGCTATGCCACCCGGCCTTGCAGGCAGCTGATTAGGAACTGAAATCTCTACAAACTGAACTACATGAACCTATCTCCTTGTGAGTGTTGGGTATTTTGTCTCAGCCATGAGAAAAGTAACCAGATAGGTTGTATCGTTGAATTATTACTGATTTCCCCAAGTATGGTGATAGTGCAGAGGAGAAGAGTCTTGTTATTTGGAGGTGCCTGGGGTGAAGTATTGCAGTGTCAGACATTATAAATTATGAACACACACACACACACACACACACACACACACACACACACACACACACACACCCTACCGGAGGACACAATTAGGGGTTTAGAAGGGCACTTGGGTGATCATCCTTTTCAACTTTTTTAGAGTGTGTTTAAGAAATGATTGTAATAAAAGTTAAGGCAAAGTCTCCTAAAGAACTTGCTT
>NW_004524579.1:22749350-22782153 GCF_000260255.1 Octodon degus | reverse complement strand
GGGGTGAAGTATTGCAGTGTCAGACATTATAAATCATGAACATACACACACACACACACACACACACACACACACACACACACACACAGAGCGTGTGGTAAGGAATGGTGAATGGAGGTGCTAGGCACTTGGGTGATCATCCTTTTCAACTTTTTTAGAGTGTGTTTAAGAAATGATTGTAATAAAAGTTAAGGCAAAGTCTCCTAAAGAACTTGCTTAGCATTCTAGCCTCTTCAAGTTTGTGGTCCAGTAGGTCTGGATAAGGCTGGGAATGGGCATATGGAGAAGTTCCCCAGAGATTCTTGGCTAGGTGCCTCTCAGAACTCAGAGACACTGCTCCAAGAGCCCCGGGCCCAGCGCAGAGCATCCTGGCTCTGAAGAAGGTAATGGTTGCTTGGTGAAAGAAGCCTGCTAAGTAGCACATGCACCCTGGCAGCACCCTGCACCCAGCATAGGGTGCACTGTGACTCCAGCTCTGGCCACACCCTGCCTCTGTCCTCCTGCTCTGGCCGCTTCTGGCCATGCTCTTTCTGATCCCTTTGCTCTTTGCCCCTATTGTCCCTTTGCTTAGAATGCCTTTCTTTCTTATCCCCCAAGCCCAGCTCTCCACTTGGCCTCTGTTTGCATAGCTGATATGTACTCCATGTACCTTCTTCCAGGAAGCCTCCCCATGACAGGAAGTTATTCCTCACATGTGCTCCCCAGATACCTCTTCCCATACACAGTTTTCCATTTACCATGTCACTGTGGAGCCACCAGTGCTGTTCCCAAATGTCCCTTGTGTTTCCCTTCGGAATACCACATGGAGTTACCCTGTCCAGTCTCTTCTGAGTGAACAGGACATATGGCTAGGTCCAAGCTATCACCACCTGTGGGAAGTCCTCTGGGGGAGTGTGTGTGTGTGTGTGTGTGTGTGACTGAAGATCAAACCCAGGGACATTCTACCATTGAGCTATATCACCAACCTTTTCTATCAGTAATTTTCAAGACAAGGTCTTAGTAAATTTCCCGGGCAGTCCTCAAACTTGGAATCTTCTTGCCCTGGCTTCTTGAGTAGCAGGCATTCACACCCAGCACTCTCTAGAGGATTCTGCCCACAGTCTACAACAAAAGAGATGATGGATTCTGGGTCCTGGGTCCCTGAGTGACAATGTGTAAAGCTTCCATGCCAGTCTGTGACGGGCCTGTATCATTGGCAAGAAATAAACTCATTGTGTCAGCTGCTGATTTGGGGGTTTGTTATAGAAGCACAATCTAGCCCACCCCAACTGATACAGGCTATGCCTTCATTTTTATAGCCTTAGACACTTTACCCAATTCTTAGCACATAGCAGACCATAAGCAATAATTCATTATATATATATATATATATACTTTTTTTTCTTGTGAAACTGGCTTTAAAGGCCGAGCAATAGTGCAATAGTCCAACACACTTCTGTATCCCCAACTACTTCCCTGATGATACAGTACTCCCCATGAAAGTACTCAAATGTATGCCTCTGTTAGAAGGTACAGATGTCAACTTCCATGGCCTCAACCACTCTGGCAGCCTGCTGGTTGGATCCCAATAATGAGCTGCCCTTGCCCTCTTGCCCAGCAAAGTCTGTGGTGAAGAGGGAAGCCAGTGACCTTCTCAACCTTCAGAGCATCTCCCCAGAAAGGCAACACGGCGTTTTTGGTCTGCTGTCTTGTGGACCTTCCTCTTGTCAGCTTACCTGGCTCCCAAGAATGCCTCTCCCCTCTCTAGTAGGACCAGTATATTCACACTGATACCTGAAAGGGAGTACAGCACCCCATAAAGTTAGACATATTGCACTTGGCACATGGTGAACGTGCCAGTGCGTTTACAGGCTACACATGCAGGGAGGATATGGACCATAGCGAGATTATAGCTGTTTTATTCCCTGGGTCCCCCAGCTTCCCTCAAGTCTCCCAGCTTTCAGTCCTTGAGACAGAAACTTCCAGATGCTTTGAGATAACGGGTCTTTGGTTCCTTTTCCTGGAGGTCCAGCTCAAGACAGTGTAAAGCATCTGAGTCAGTAAGAGGTGGGCTGAGGCCTCTGCCTGCTTCCAAGTCTCCAGGGTTTGATGTTCCTTAGACCTCATTTTGCGTCGTCTTCAGAAGGCTTTATTCCTCATTAGCATGGTATGACTGCCAACATCCAAAAACTGCATGTCCAAAGGCCCAAATCTGAGACAACCTTAAACACTACAAAAACCCTGTCACTTCTGTTATTTCCTCAGATCTTGATAGACCTACCAGTGAAAGAGGAACATTATCACTGCCCATGATCAATGTGGATGAACTGAGACCCAGAGAGGTGAAAAAGTTATTGCAGTTTCACATAGCAACTTGGTAGAGCAGGATGGAGCCTGGATCCCCAGGTCCTATGATTAGTTTATAGTCTGCTTTACTACAGCATCCTAGGAAAAAAAGAATGAGGGAAGCTGCCCAGAAGTTTCATGCTGAGACACACAAGAGCCCTGTGACTGCTGGGGTGGGCAACGTGGCTGGGTTATAAGATTCTAGGAAAGGTGATTGGATCATGGTGTTACTGTATTCATCACTGACTCACCCATCGATGTTCACAGATGAAGGTGCTGTCAGGAGGTGGGCCCAGCTGAAGGCAGGTCTGCGAGGGCTCTGGAGGGCGAGTCTCTCACTGGTCCTCCTCCCCACCCTACTTGGGGTAAGCAGCTTTGCTCTACCACTCCCTTCTGCCACGATGTTTCTCCCTTGAAGCTGCTGAAGCTGACTCTGGACTGAAACTGCTGAAACTGAGCCAAATATCCCTCTCCTCTTTTAACTTGTGTATGCAGGTGTTTTATCCCAGTGACAGGAGAGCTGACCAGAAGAGGCATGCATGTGTGCATGCATGCACATACACGCGTGAACACACACACACACACACACTTGCAGAATGCTGGCCTCACTAGCATGAATATCATGGAGGCTGTAAGACAGAAGTCCAGGTAGGCCAGGTGAACTTCTGAGATCTGGTTCCTGACTGCTGATCACTGAGATGCATGGTGCCAAGGTGCCTGGGAGCAGGCAGGGCCACACCAGCCACACCTTGCTCTGGCCTTCACTTTGACGGTGCACAAGTGGATGCTGGTGTCTGAGTAGCTCCTCGTGGGGACCATGTGGTGGACTGTGGGCTCCGGGAGTTCATCTGGCCCAGATTTTCATAACTGGATTCCTGAGCCTGGGGCCTGCAGACAGGAGAGAGCTAGCTAACCAACCCATGTGGGGGGAGGCCTCTGATTTCCTAAACTTTACATAGCAAAAGGCAGAGAGGACACTAAGTAGGGCACAATAGGGCCAGAACCGGGAGGGCTTGGGGACTAACAATGTTAGAGGCAGGAGTTGCTGTAGGTGACAGCATCCTGTACCACAGAGTCTTTTCTGGAAGTGATTTTTTCAGAGGCTTCACAACCTAACTCCATGTCCCTGACCTCCAGAACCAGATCTCTGGGCCTGGCTGCTTTCCAGATTTCTGTCTGGGACATACTAAAAGACACTTCAGTCTTCCACGTCTACCTTCCTCCATGATCTCTCACCCCACACTCTCCTTTCTCCCCTCATCATCCCAGTAGGTAACCCCTGGGCCCAACCTCTACCCTGGGGCATCCTGGCTCCTTCCCTCTGCACAAGCTGCCCACTTTGCCCATGGGTCAGCCCCCCTGCCTGCCTTCCCACCCCAACCACTGATACCTTTGCCCAAACAGCCCTACCTACAGCCACCCACATTCCCCAGATCCTCTTGTCCAGGTGGGGCTGCTCACTTGCTTAAAGCACCCAGTGGCTTCCTGTCACCCTCAGAATGGGCGCCTGCCCCCAGCTGCAAGCTCTGGCCACACCCGACTCCCTCCAATGCATCTACTTCCTTTCTTCTCTTCCCTTCTTAGACTCTGCCACCCCAGGCCCAACCTCGAGCTTCAGGCCCCCCATGCCATGTCCTCAGAGAGAACATCCTGCTCTAATGCAGCCACAGCCCAGTGGTCACCCTGTCCCCTGGGACTGTTTCATCACTTTCTTCACATCTCTTGTTTTACAATCTAAGATGACACTTTTTTCTGTTTATTATATTTCTCACTGGAAAGCGAGTTCAGGGCTTTTTCTGTCTCTTAGGTATCCAAACCAATGCCTGCTACATTGAAAGTAATGAAAAACCTTTAAATGCCTAAAAATAGCTTTCTGGTTCAGGGGCCTTGGTGTGATAATAGATTACACAGAAAAGGGACATGTGGCAAGTTATGGAGACTGCAAGAGATGCTCAAGCTGGAGAGAAAGCAGGGCTCATCTAATAGGCCCTAAAAGGTGAGAGTCAGACACAGAGCACCCAGGGTCCAGAGCTGGTTTCTTGTAGCATGGCATTGGCCTTCTCTCCGGTCAATGGCTTTTTGGCTGGGGTCCACAGGACCCTCATCAAAGAAAGGCCCTTGGAACCTGTGATGAGACTTTGGGAAGATTTTAGCAGTGCCTGAGAGAATGTGTGTCCCCATGGTGGCTTCTGTGAAAGACTGGTTGTTCTAGAATACTGGACAAGAAGAAACACCCAGGCAGGGCATAGTGGTGTGTGCCAATAAACCCAGCACTTGGGAGGAGGAGTAGGAGGATCGCTGTGAGTTCAAGTCAAGCATGGCTACATAAGCAAGTTCAAGGCAAGCAAGCCTGCACTAAAGACTGAGCTCTTGTGGCAAAGGAGGAGGAGGAGGAAGGAGGAGAAAAAGGAGGAAGAGAAGGAGGAGGAGGGGGAGGAAGAGGAGAAAGAGAAGAAGAAGAAAGAAGAAGAGGAGGAGGAGGAAGGCGCAAGGAGGAGGAGGGGGAGGAGGAGGAGAAAGAAGAAGAAGAAAGAAGAAAAGGAGGAGGAGGAGGAGGAAGACGCAAGGAGAAGGAGGAGGGGGAGGAGGAAAAGAAGACAAAGGAGAAGACATATCCTGGAAGCAAGAAGGTATCAGTCTCAGAATTATCTCTTAGATAATTAATATCTAAGAGGGGCCCACAAATAGCAGGCCCCAAGCATGGGTAGTGTAAGTGAACAAGTGGTCAGTGTGGCCTGTCTGTCCGGGAAGGGGGTGCTGCACTGCAGGGGGTCTGCTATGGCAGGAAGCCCCTGGCTCTGCCCTGTGCCTTTTCTTTCTCCTTATGCCACCAGTTGTGTGAAGCCTGTATCCCTTCCCTAGCTGATAGGACTAGGTACACGTGAGTTGGGTGAGGCAGTTAGAGCACTTACCGAGGATGGGTGTCCTGGGTGGCTGGGAGCTCTGTGTGAGGGACAGAGAGAGGAACAAGTTTGCATTGCAGTCTCCAACCTACACACCTACTGCCACTGCCCACCCCTCCGTGAAAAAGGGCCTCTGGGAAGCCTGTAACAGACTGAAACCAGCAGGATCTGAAGAAGTGACACTAAGGTCTCCACCTGAAACTTTACTAGAGGTTAACAAGCACAGAGGTGGGGTCAACACCACCTTTCTGAAGACTCTCAAGCACAAATGCTTGGTCAGTTTGAAGAACCAGCAAGAAGGCCAGGGTGGCCAAAGTAAGGGTGGCAGTCATGACCACCATGACAAATTCTGGATTTCATCGCTGGAGAGTTTGAGGCTAGTGCTATGACCCAAGAGGACTGGACACTCCAGGAAGTCCTTCCCTCTTCGAGACACATAGCAAACTTCCGATGTGTGACCAAAGTGTGGGGCAGCTCTCTGAGGACACCCTTTGGGCTCTAGCTGTCACACTTGTGCCCATACTGTGCTTTCTGCCAGGTGCACCACTGGCTCCTTGGGTCCCAGTTCATGTGTACTGGCTCCAGTACTGTGTAAGACCTTCCCTCTCCTCCCACTAGAATATCACACCATTGTCTGCCATCTACAGTTTCTGGGGGCCTAGAGAGTTCCCTTCTCACAGCTTGCTGCCATGATCTGCTAACTCAACCTCCTTTTGGAGGGCAGGGAACCCAGCCTAAGATACTGCTGGCAGTGGGGAAAGCCTGAGAGCAGTGCAGCGCACTTTCATAGAGCAAAAGGGCTTGCTTCAGAGCCTGGGCTGATTCCCTGCTCAGAGAGAACTTGAGTATGGATGCAAAAGGATGCTCTGATCCATCATGCTAGATGCGTGGTCAGCTACATGGCCTTACCTGAGGGGAGAACCCCGCCCGCCCGCCTCTCGTACCCACGCAGGTTCAAGGGGCACGCACCTAGGCGGCGGCGGGCAGCGCCCGCGGCCAGTGCACCGAGCAGCAGGAGCGCCTTGAGGCCCAGCGTGCCAAGCAGAAGCGCCAGCGCAGAGGCCCCGCTGGAGCCGTGGAAGCGGAACAAGTAGACGCTGGCCTCTGCGCGGCCCAGACTGTTGGTGGCCGTGCACGTGTAGCGGCCGTCGCGGGTGAGCGCGGGCAGCTCGGCGGTCACCTGGTGGCCGTGACCTTGGCCCCGGAGGGAGGCCAAACTATGGCCCAGCGCCGGGCCGGACCAGGTGAGATCGGGCGGTGGCTCCCCTTCAGCTGTGCAGAGGGCGCGGAAGGCGTGTGCCGGGCCAGGCACCACGGAGACATTGACGATCCGTGGCGCGGCTGCTGGGAAAAGGAGTGTGGGGGGGGGGTGTCAGTCACTGGGCAGCGGCCAAGGCAGGGGAGGGTGAGAAAGCCGGGCGCAGAGTGTGAGCAGCAGGCAAAGGCAGGGGGCTCCCTCTCGTGCGCTTCACAGGAGTGGGAGGGGGCTCAGAGAGGAGGCCGTGAGCGTCTGGGTGCCAGGCTGCCTGGCTCTCCAAACAAGTGTGGCTTTGGGCAAGCCATTCCACCTCTTTATGCCTCAGTTTCTCCACGTTTAAAATGGAAATCACAACAGCCCTTACCCTATGGGATTGTGGAGAGAACTTGGCAAGTTAACCTAATGGGGCGCTTGGAGTAGGGCCTGACCCCATAGCAGAAGCTCGTTAAAGGGTCATTGTCATGTTGCAGAGCTGGGCCATTGCCTTAAGGTCCTGGGACCCTGGCTCCAGGATCTTCGTCCTGTGCACCCTTCCGGGGACGGCACACAACACTGGCGCGTTGCTCACATTCGGTGGTCGTTCACTCTGTTTACCCTCATGTTGGCCTGCGAGCTACTGGGTCAACCATGGTCTATGGCTGCGTCGTCGCAGCGCCTACCCCCGGACCAGCCCAGCTCTTTCCGTGGCCAAGGTTAGGTTAGAGAGCCCTGGGGGAGCGGAGAGGGGGTCGTTCTTGTGCAGTTCCTATCGCGGAGGCGGCACGGCCCCTGGCGCCGGCTCAGCCCGCTGTACTGGCACCCTGAAGGCGGGAGAGGTTAGGCCCGGCCCGCCTCACCGGTCACGCGCAGCCGGACGCCGTGGCGGCTCTCGTAGCGGTCGTGGATGTCGCCGGCGAACTCGACGCGGCAGAAGTAGCGGCCGTTGTCGGCCAGGGCGAGGCGCTCGACGCGCAGCGACAGATCATTGCGGCGCGGATTACCCAGCAGGCGGAAGCGGCCGTGCAAGCTCAGTGCGGTCTGGCAGAGTTCGCTGCCGCGCGCTGCTGAGCACCGGAACACCTGCGGGCCGGCGTAGGGCGCCCCCGCGCGCCAGATGGCCGTCAGCGGCCCCGCGTAGTGGCGGTGCGGGTGCGTGAAGGTGCAGGGCAGCACTGCCGCCTCGCCGGCCTCCGCGCTCACCTCGGTGGGCAGCTGCATAGACCAGCGCTGCGCCGGGGCGCCTGCGGGAGGGCGGGCATCAGGCCTGGGAGGGTGTCTGGAAACACCAGGCTCAGGACAATCCTATGTCCAGAACCCTAATTCCTCACTTGAGAAGAATCTCCGCTCCCCTGTACTCCCATGAGGGGAAGGGTTGGTCCCCGGATCTTTCTCCCTCTTGGCCCCACTGGGGAATTTGGCCTCATCCACAGTCCCAGGGGCCCACCGTCTTCCCTTTAGCGTTCCCTCACCTCATCGCTGCCATGGAAAACCCCTGATAATCTGCGGCTACAGCAATCTCAAGATTCCCAAGAAGATGGTAATAAAGTCACTTACTGTGCACCTCTGTGTTGAGCAAATTCTCAGTAGTGTCTCTTTTAGTTCTTACAAGTGATCCTAGAGGTAAGCATAGTTATCCTCGGTTACATGTTAAACTGAGGAACGGGGAATTTGAGTAATTGTCTAAGGTCACACAGCTAGGCTGAGGCAAAACTTTGGTTCAAATACAGACTACCTCATTTCACCACCTGCGGGAAACCTTGGGTTTGTTTGAGGTCAAGAACTTTCCCACTTACAGAGGGGACGCTGAGGTCAGGGACAATGTTTTAAAGCTAATATTTTGAGTTGATGAATGAGATTTTTTCCCAATCCTAGTCAACCCAAGTAGACAGCCTTGGCTGACATCCCAAGCAGGGAGTTGAGAGAGAAGAGCCCTAGGCCACTGGGCTGCCTCCTTGTTGTGTGGACTCAGTTTCCCCTTCCTCATCCCTATGAACCACCCCAAAACGTTGAGAACAGGTCTGGAGGCTGAGCTCTGCCTACAACTCATTCCAAGGGCTTCAAGCCACAGGACCCCATGCTATGGCTGCTTTAGAGGTGGGTCAGGCCAGTGGTGGTACCTCCACATGGGAGGCTGCTGCCGGGGCCTTGGGTGGGGCAGGGCATGACAGAGCTCTTTGGAGGGTATAACTCTACACACACTGCAGTTACACAAGTCTTTCCTGTACACCATGTTGTGTGGCCTTCTGAGCACCCCAGGGAGAAAGACAAGGTAGATATTGTTATAGATAAGGAAATGAAGGCCTGGGTTCATGCAGGTAGAGAAAGTAGGAAAGGACCAGGTTTTCTGAGTCCAAACCCAGTACTTTTTGTTCCATGAGGCAATGTAGCCCGATTCACTCCTCGGGCAGGAACACCCTCGGCCCAGGTCCGCAGACTGTCTGCACGTTTGGCCTGCCCAGAACCCGTGGCTGTGGACGCCCACAGGACTGCTGTTGTTGGACGAAGCATGCAGATCTTCTTCCTGTGGTGAGCCTCGCATGACTGCATGATGGCTCTCCTGAGCACCTTCATTACACCTTCCATTTTCTGGTGGAGAAATCACACCTCATTTGCCACCCCCCTCCTCTCTTTCAGTGTACTGTCCTGACCCAGGTGGCTTCAGGTGACTCTAGGGGTGCTGCACCTGCAGAGAGGCATGAGTTCCACAGAGCTGCCCACACGGTGAGGGCTGTGCCTCCAGTAAAATCCCACTATGGGTACCCCTCCGGCCTGCCATCTGGTAAAACCACCAGTTCTGTTTTCATAGCAATCTGTTTTTAGGGCTAATCTCTTTTGTTCTGGAAAAGTAGAATTATGTTTTTGAACTCAAGTGGAGGACTTGACATCTATCCCTAGTAAGAACTTGTGTGTTCAGTTATTAACGAAGAGGCTTGTGCCATATTTGAGAAACCCTGTCTGAAGGTTGTGCCAGTTTGATCAGTGTACCTAGCTACCGAAAGTGTCTGTCCAATCTGAAGGTTCATATTCTGCCTCAGTTTCCCTGCCACTTCCCACTCTCTGCGGCCTCGGCTCCCCTGTTCTTGCATCCTGCACGTATCACAAAGCCAGGCACTGATTCCCCATGTTTGCTGTGTGTTCATTACTTAATATTTGTTGGGCACTTTCCCACTCCACACCAGGGACCAGGCTAAGGGCTGCAGGGACAAAGGTGAACAGGACACCTTATCAGCCTGCTGGAGCCCACAGCTCAGAGAGGCAGACAGCTCTGTGAACACATCCGTGCACTGCTGTCTGCCAGGTGCCCTAGTGATGGATGTGAGCAATATTGTTCTGTCTGAATATGGTTCCTGGCCCCTTTCGCTAACCAGCTTCTTCATTCTCAGTCTTCTGATGAGTTGTCCCTATAGGAGGAGGACTTTCATGAGTGCCAAACCTGGCTCTGGCATCCCTCCACTGTTCCCACCAGGGCTGGCATAAGCACTCCCAAATCTGGGCACTGCCTGTCTGTGCATCTCACCTAAAGCTCTTAGGGCAGAGGCTGTCTGTTGCCTGGCACCGTGTCTGCCTCCTAGTAACTGATGCTGAGCTGTATTGCTGTGAGACAGCAGAAGGGAGGGGTCAGGCTGGCAGGGGAGGGTGGGGTGAGTGGAGAGAGGTGTGCAGACACCAGGCAGGCAGGGATTGGCAGATCTGTGAAACAGAGGTGTGGATTTCCTGTTTGCCTGCTGAATGGGGTGCACAGAGGCGGGCACTGGACTCCTTCTTACACGGAGACCTTTGGATGAGCCCGCCCAGGTAACTTAAGGTGAGCTGAGGGTGAGAATTGTCCAGGGAACAAAGGCATTTGCTTTGGCAGAGGCCCAAGCTTCCTAGCATCCGGTGGGTGATATTTAGCATTGCCTCTGGCAGCTCCTGCCTGTCTACTGAGACAGACCAGGGATGATGCCTGAATTGGAACCATGGTCTCTTACTGCAGGGTCCCTAACTCATCTGCCTCATGTGTCTCAGCCTCCAGGGGCCAACAGGAGACACAAAGCCTGCCCACTTTGGCACAGAGGGCTTAGGGGACTCTCTCATCACAGGGCATGCTTTCATCGAGCACTGCGTCTATGCCTGGCGCTGCCCAGGCTCCTTCATGCCCTGGGTGATCTGCAGGCAAATCTGAGATGGCAGGTCTCAGGCTCCTCTGCTGTGAAGTGGGGAGCCACCATCAGCCTCTTCTCAGGACAGAGGGCTGCAGGAACTTCAGAGGCAGATCACCCCGCTATTCCTGTGCATAGCACCTGCTCCTCGCAGGGCCTTTCCCGCACTGGTCCAATGACTGCGCAGAGGGATAGGTAACTCCTAACCTGCGGGGACGAGATGGCCAGGGGAATGGCCCTGCGGGGCTCACAAACTCCTACACCAAGTCCTTGGCTGTTGCATAGGGTATTTTAAACTAGTTGAAGCAAAACAGCCCAGTTCTTGTCCTTAGCTCACCTGGAAATTAATCATTTACTTATTACTTTATAGATGTTTCTTGAGAGTTTACTGTTGATACAGCCCCAGGGACCATGCTCCCCTCAGTAGATGACAGTCTGAGCAGTGCTCTGCCACTGCTTTTTTTTTGGTACAGGGTCTCACTATGTAGCTCGGACTTGTAGTGACCCTCTCAGCCTCCCCAGTGCTGGGATTACAGGCATGAGTCATCATGTCTGGTTTAAGTAGGTAGCTAGGCTGGGGATGCCACTCCATGTGGTACTAAGGATCAAACCCTGGTCCTTGCACTTGCCAGGCAGGTGCTTAGACCACCAAGCTGTCTCTGCAGTCCCTGCTTGATTTTTTTTTTTTCTGGGCTTGAATTTGTAATTCTCTTGCCTTGTGTTCCTGAGTAGCTAGGATTATTATATAGACCACCATGCCCAGCTGCTGTTTTTAATTTTTACATATTTCTAACAGTGTATTTAGCTTTCTATCCTAGTAATAACCATAGGAAAACTGGAAAGTGGTTTCTGTCTGTAGGCCTACTGAAGGCAGCAAGAAGAAGTAACAGGAGAATCACTTGAGAGTTCAGTAAAAATAATGTAATGGTGGCTCAGAGCAAAAATGACAAAAGTACAGGGTCAGAGGACCATTCAGAGAAGGACAGAACCCAGGCAGCCCCAAATCACCTGACATGCAGTAGGCTGTTGGGACAGGTGTGCACAGTGACAGCCTGAGCTGCCACCAAAGTTGATGTCACAAGAGGCGTTCTGTTCAGTGTGGTACCCTGTGGCTAGCATGCTGGGTCTGGGGGGTGCCCTGGCTCTCAAGTTGGACTTTGGGGCCTCAGGAAGCCCCCATAACTCTCTGTCCTCAGCAGGCTCACCAATAGAGTGATGTTGTTAGATGTTTTCTGAAGTGACTTTTGAGTCCAAAACTCTATGTCCGAAAACCAAATTTGGATAAACATGGAAAAACATAGAATGTTCTATGACTAGCTAAAGTAAAGCCTTTTGAGTACTTAAAAGTAAGACACTAGCTAGCTGGAAAATGCAGCCATTGGCAAAGATGTACCATCTTGACCGCTCTTCAGAGCCAATCACTAAAGCACTAAAGTACGGTAGCTTTTGGCCCCCTCCTGGTGACCTAAATGGGAATGGAGCATCTGCATCAGCTCCTAAATGACAGGCCTTACTCATGACATTAGGGAGAAGTTGATCTGATGCCCCAAACCCTGCAACAGAGTCACCACAGTGAGAGAGAACTCATGGAGAAAGGACAGGCTGAGCCAGTTGTGGTGCACAACAGTAGTTCCAACACTCAGGCAACTAAGCATTGAGAGTTCAAGACCAACCTGAGCTACATAGGTGAGCTCAAGGCCAGCTTGGACTATACAGCAAAAATTCATCTCAAAGGATTTTTTAAAAAATGTGTTTAGTACAGGGTCTATAGGGTCTCACTATGTAGATCGAACTCACAGTGATTATCCTGTTTTCAGCCTCCCAAGTGCTGGGATTACAGGCACATGCCACCATACCCAGTCTTAGTTGCTGTCTCAGCGCACCCCCGGGGCAGGGCCGGCTTGGTATGATAGGGATCAAACCCCCGCTGCTGTTCTCTTCCTAAGCAGGTACTTTAGCCCCCTGAGCTATCTGGCTGGCCCTCTCAAAGGAAATTTATAAAAAAAGACAGAGCTGCAGAGTGTAGGTGGGGAGTAGAATCACTGGTTTTGGCCACAGGTGGCCAAGGGTTTTGGAACCCCTGTGGGATGTTGATTCCAAAGGAAGCTGCTTATCAGTTTCATGGCAGACAGCAGACAGATACTTTCTGTGCATTTTGTTTTTTTTGAGACAGGGTCTCCTTATGTAGTTCAGGCTGGCCTTGAACTCAGTATGTTGCTTAGGCTGGCCCCATACTCATGGTGATCCTCCTGCCTCAGCCTTCAAGTGCTGGGATTACAGATGTGTGTCACCACACATAGCTACTTTGTGTGAATCTTTTGATGTATTTCATAATTATTGGGATTAAAGAACATCCCAAGGCTCCACAGACAGATGAACTCCATGGGGGTCACAGTGGGACAGTGAGCATAGGGTGCCTTCACAGAATGGCATATTAAGAGGAACTAGGTCCACTGGGGCGGGCCTCCCACTTTTCTGGAAGGAACAAGTGATGAATTTTAAGGCGGGGGAAGAGATGCCACCAAATGGGCCATCATCATGGACTCACTGTACCTTCAAGAGGGGTGGCACCATGGTACTTAGAACCACCAGAGTCTTGATGTGCTTCTGTCCCCTCCCCCAGCCCCAGGCCTGACACTTCCAGTTGAGAGGCAGCCAATCTAACAAGCCCAGATACTGAATGAGGTTCCCCTCCCAGAGGCCCCCTGGGCATGCTAACCAGGGTATCATTGGGAAGTGGCTTCAGTGCTGGGCAACAGGCACTGTGGCACAGGGAAAGATGCACCTGTTTCTTGGAGGGTCAGGAAAGGGTGCTTTGGTAGGATGCCATGTTTATCCTGGTTACCAAACCTTCCCAAATGGCTCTGGGGTTCCTCTTGCCCCTGCATTGGCTCCCAAGATCTTCCTGTGGGTTTACAGGTGGCCAGGACAGGTCAACAGAATGCAGACTGGAAAGGTAAGGAGAGAGCAAAGAGAGAAGACAGGTATTCCATCCCTCAGTGTGAACCAGATCCAGAAAGCTCTAGAAGTGTCAGTGTGAGAGAATGTGAGGAAAGGCTGGCTGGTCTCCACTCCTTCAGGGTCTGCCTGCCTCCCTTTAGCCCCATTCCTCCTGCTATGGGTTGTGGCGGTGACCTGTTCACCTGACCTGTTTCTGAGCCCAGGCTCCCATTGTCCTGGGGTCAGTGCCCACCACAGGGCATTGATCTTCTGCCTGGCTTCTTTTCTCCTCTCTTCCTCAGCCCAGCAAACACACTCCCAACAGCCTCAGGGAGCAAAAGAGTTCCACACACCAAGCCTTCCTGTTTCCCTGGGCCCTACACAGCTGCCAACTTCTCCCTGACCTTTCCCCACATCCCACACAAACAGCCCCAGGGCCTTGGGCACTGCTGCCATTTGTCTTGCTATCTTGGCTTATTTCTCTTTGTGGTTCAGAGTTGGTAAAGTAAATAGCTCTCAGTAGCAAGCTTTGTCCCATAGCTCTTCTGCATGTAGGCAGCTTGAGGAGCCAGAAGTGCCTTCAGATGACGATTCTTGTTCATATCCTAGGGGTGGCGCCCCAGCAAAGTCACTGTGGCTCCCTTAAAACTGGGTTGAAGACCCTGCCCTTGCTGGTAGGTGGTGCTGGAGAGTAAATGCAACCGGCACAGCCTCTCCAGTGATCAGACCTCCTCCCCACACTGCCTGCCTCTCTGTCATTTTAATGCCAGATCTAGGGAGAAGGGGCAGAGGGAAAGGCAAGGGAGACTGTGTGTGGGGCCTCCGGGGATACACTGATAGTGAATCTTTCAGAACTTTGCATGATGGCAAACAGCTGGGTGTGGCACGCATGCCGTAGGTTTGCCAGCACTGGGTTAGGGTGCTGGATGTGGGTGGCACCAGAGTGAGAGACGAAGGCAGGGGAAGGACAATTCCAAGGATGGATTCCTCCCACTTCTCTGTCATCAAGGCGTTCCCTTGGACCATACTCCTAGACGTAGACAGGGCCCAGGTTGGGGATATCCTGCTCAAGGGTCCTCGGGCACTTGCACATGGCAGTGGGGCTGAGCCTGGTCCTCAGCGTCTCCTGCCCAGGCAGCAGCCTCTGTCTTCTGGCTGGGCCACCTGGGCAGGCTCGCAGGTGAGCAGCAGCCATAAGGGTTCAGGCAGTGGTATTCCTGGGTCACCCTGGTTCTGGGGTCTTGGGGTTTAGCCACAAAGCAGCCACTGATGTGTGAGGCTGGCAGGCTCCTCAGGGAGCCAGCCCATGCGTTTGTTGGCCTCTCTCACGATTGCCACATACAGCTAGAGCGTGTGTGCGGTTTATCTTTGGCTCTTGAACTTGTGGCTGGCTCATGCTTCCTCTAAGTATTTTTGTCTTTAACTGATTCATAGTAGCTGACCTTCAGCAGGAGAAAGATAAGCCAACTCTGGCCCAAACCGCTGAAGCCCATTTCTTTTGAAGCAATGTGATCTCTGCAGGATGTAGCTACATTTCATGGTCCAGCTTCTGAGCACCAGGAGCTACAGGGGCCCTGCAACACCATGAATTAGCTGTCCAGGCTCACAGCTAGTGAACAGCAGAGCCAGGATTCAGAGCTGTGTCTGACAGCAGCCCACATGTCCTTAACAGCTCACCTGTCTGCCTCCTTAGCACTGAGCAGGGTCACCTCTCCCAGCTCCCACTCTCCGAGAGGGACCCAGCCCTCAATCATCCTAGAGCGATGACTGAGTTAGGTCAGCCTGGGAAAAGATAGCTCTTCCCTTATTTGGGTCCCCACCACAGCACAATGACAGTGTGTGTGAGTTAGAGTCACATACAGAAGGATTCATATGATACTCCCAGAGCCTCTGTGTGCCATTTCCTCACCTGTGAAGAAGGGATAGAAACTGTGAGGCAAACATAGTAACTACTACACTATGGAAACCATTAGGGATAGGAATTGTTCCTTTTGCACAGGGCTACAGGTTTATGAGAGTTACCACGGCACTCAGCACTTAGTTCAAACTGTATACCATGCAAACCAGAACAGAAACAAACTCCACACTGTGTTAAGTGCTAAAGGGGGAGGAACAGGAGCCTCAGGTGTGGGAGTTTGTCATCTGGGTGTGGAAACAGGACCCCCAAGGACTGACATCTTACAACATCAGTATGCCAGGGTGGAGCATTGGATGGCCAGGCACAGGGTGGCACCGTTGCAGAGTCCAGGAGCTGAGTATGGAAGCGACATTGGCAGCTGGACTAGGCTGGGCCTGTTGAGCAGGGCTGAAGAAAATTGCCATGTATCTCCATTACCCTCAATTGTGCTGGGCACCAGAGTCACCTAAGAAGGTGGTTGGAAATGAAGCCCCCTGGGCCCCCTGTGTGCTCCTCTGATTCTGCAGGTTTCAGATGGAGCCCAAGGGCCTGCCTCCTCCTGAGATTCAGATGTAGGTAGTCCCCCTCCCTTTGCACCCTTTGCAAAGCACTGTATCTAGGGGCACAAATTTATTGAGTGGAGTGACATTGTTATGTTAGCCTGCCTAGCATTCTCACTCACCCCTCAGACCTCCTGCTGGGAGGTCAGGGTGGCTTCCATCAGTAGTCTAGTTCGCAGCATGAAATCATTCCACTCTGTCCCAACACTTCCCAGAGAGCTGTGCTTTTCTCATCTTGTCCCCAGGGTTGTGAGTGTCAAGACGAAGGACTGGGACGGCAGCCACAGCCAAGGGGATTCAGGGATCACTCCGTCTTCACCCTCTGAGGCAGTTCTTTTCCTCTCAGTAGTGAGTGGGCTAGGTGGCTTTTGTTCAGTGGGGACACTGAGGCCTGGGAAGTCAGGACACTGCTTCAGTTGCCCAGAAACCCCAGGCAAAGCCCACACTGAACTTCTGGCTTGTGTCAGGCTGTCTCTCTAAAACACAGCTTCTCCTACCCAGGTCTGGAAGCTCTAGGCAAACCAAGCCGCTGAGGTCTGAGAGGAGATCATGGTAAGATTCTGTCTATTCTGGGCCAGGGAGGACAGTAGACACTTACCCATCAGGATGACACAGATCAAGTAGGCCAGCAGTCGGAAGGACCCTTCCATGGTGAAGCATCTGGAGACCCAGCAGCTGCACACCCAGCCAGGTCACCTGTGAGAGCCCTTTCTGCATGAGTGTGGTGCAAGCAGATGGCACTGGGTGGTGTGCGTGGGTCTGCAGGCCCCACTGGGCTCTGTGAGCTGGCGGAACTGGGGACAAGCTGCCATGTGGCTGGCGACGTGATTAGATGGGCCCCGTGCAGTTTAGTCATGTGGAAAACTAAGAGGGGAACTGGGGATGGTTTTCCAGGGCAGGAGACAGGGAAGTAGATGGGAACCAATCAGGGCCCTTCTCTGCAACCCCTGGCCCTTTCCCTTTCCCTGCCTCCCTTCTTCCCTCCCTCTCTCCTTCCCTCCCTTCTTTTGTCCTCCCTTCCCCCTTCCTCCCTCTCTTTTTCTCCCTTCCTTCTTTTCTTCCTTCTTCCTTTCTACATCTCCCCTCTTTACCTCCCTCCCTTCTTCTCGCCTTCCTGCTCTCCTTTCCTGAATTTTCAGTGTACCAGGTGGGTTTTGTCCTCCTCCACCCTCTTCTTTGCTTCCTTGCCTCACTGCCTTCTGATGAGGTTTTGGCAAGATATAGAAAAAAGCTGAGAGGAGGCTGTCAACACAATAACGGAGAGACTGGAGGCCATGGGAAGGTTTCATTGTTTGCAGGAAAAAGACTAAGTACGTATAACTCACATTTGTGACCAGATTTCCTCCAAAGGTCCTGATGTTCTAGAACAATACTTCTAGATCTTTCATGGTCATAGAATCACATGGGGGGGTGGTCTCATGAAAACTCTAATTCAGGTCTATCTGGTCTGGGGCTGGTAGGTAATTTGCATCTCAACAAGTCCAACTGCACTTCTGCAGCAGAGCTAAGAGACCACTGAGTGTCCTGGAGCCACTGAGTGTCATTATCAGGTGGAAGTCAGGAACCTGGGGAGGGGACAAGGAGGTAATTCTGGAAACTTATTGGATGGGCTCTTGGTTGGGGGATGGGGAGGAAGGCCATGATGATTCCTTGGGAGACTGGAATTGGCACTGGATTTAGACTGCTGGTTGATTTCCTTTGTGGTAATAGAGTAAACCCATATCCTCTCACCCTAGGCAGGGTGTGTTAGTGATGTGGCTCATCTTTTAGGTTCTGCTTCCCTGTGTTGGACAGCAGTGGAATTTACAACCTTGAGGGCCAAGAGATAAAATGAAATTAGTCAATTAATTTATGTTTATTTTTGAGACATGATTTTTAAAGCTTGTGAAATCTACTGGGTGTTGTGGCATATGCCTATAATCCCAGCACTCAGGAGGCTGAGGTAGGGGGATCCCAAGTTTGAGGGCAGCCTGGACTAGATAGCCAGACCTAGTCTGAAATAAAGAAAAAAAGAAAGAAAGAAACTCCCCTAAGAAACAAAAATCAAAACAAAAAATTCACAACTGCAAGTTTGTGAAGTTTCCATAAGATGAAATCCTTCACTATTTCAAATCAAGGCAGCAGGAGGAAAAATCTCTGCTCCTGAGAAGCTGTAGTGGTGGTGATCTGCAGCCTTCCAAGAGCAGGTGGAGAGCCCGAGCTCCCAATGCTTACCTGCGAGCACCGGGTGTGGAGCGCTCCTGCTTGGTCCACTCGACTTCATTTACGTCTTCTGTCTTGTAGGTGCTCCAGTGCACTCCTGCTCCAAATCTGAGCTCCAAGCAGAGGTTGGGAACTCAGTGGTGTTAGTGTTGAAAGCAGACCTGGACACTGTGGGGCAGGTGTCAGAGGACGATGGCAGGTCACTCACCAGGACAGTTGCATGGATGCTGCCTTCGGGCCTTGAAGCTACCTGCTCAAATCAACCTCGATTTTTCTCTTCTCTCAGCCTAAGTCCCTCACCATTATTGGAATGAAGTCTGGGCTGAGGGCCCCTAGAGGGTCAGTATTTGAGGGATGAGAGCTCGTAGTAAAGATTCAGGGTATTCAAGGGCGGGCGCAGGAAAAGCCGAAGGGCTATCAGCCTCAAAGCTCCAAACTAAGGGCCCCAGAGATGCACAAGCCTTTATAGGAAGGGGAAGGAGTAGTGGGGCAGGAATTCCTTGCGCTGAACAGGGTCTCTGTCGTCCAGAGAGTGTGTCTTGTTGTTGTTTTTTTTTTTTTTTTTTTTTTTTTTTTTTTTTTTTTTTTTTCTTTTTTCCTCTTCTTCTCTAGGCTATCCCAGTGGACCTGGGCCTCCTGGGGCTGGCTCTGGCCGTTCTTTTTAGACATCATGACTTTTCTGCAAGTTACTCCTCACACCAATTTCCACAGTTTGTGTGCTTTGAGGAGGGGTGTTACAAAGGTCACCAGATGTTCTGGGTTCTGTAAATCTAGAGAAAGATTATTTGGCAGTTAATATCTTAACCATTTTAGGTGGGGCTTCTCTTTAGAATCTAGAATGCTGGGCAAAAGGGAGAAGATGACGTAAAAGGATTAAGAAGGGTTAACATAACAACCCCGGGGAAGGGCAAGGGGAGTGACTTTGTGAAGGACAACTCCCCAGAGGAGCGGCTCTGCAACCAGGGCTTCTCTTCCCACTGTACGGTTAGGCTGTGTTTTTCAAGATATACATTTATGTGTACATCTTAATTTTATAAAGTATGTTTCACTGTAGCATTTTCATATGCATAGGATAATTTGATCATATCCATCCCCTTTATTATACCATCCTTTACACTGCCTCAATCCCATTCCTCTTGTCTAATAACTTCTATTTGGCTTTTTCCCCCTTTAATTATTTATTTATTTATTTGGTACAGGGTCTTGCTATGCAGCTCAGACTTGTAGTGATCTTCCTATCTCAGCCTCCCCTGCACTGGGGTTACAGGTGCATACCATTACACCTGTTCTTGGGGTCAGCATGTGGTACCAGGAATCAAACCTGGGCCCTTGTGCTTGCCAGGCAGGTGCTTAGATCTCAGCTCTCTCCCTTCTTTTTGGGTTGTTCTCATAGATTCCTCACAGCAGGAGAAACATGATGCTCATCTTTCTAAGTCTGGCTTATTTTGCTTAACATGCTGGTCCATTCATTGGTCCAACAAATGATTCCATCCATTTTTCTGAAATTGATATGACTTCATTATTCTTTATGGCTGAATAACTCTCCATTCTAACAAGTATTACAGAAGAAGGAGAAAGTAGACGTTCATGGTAACTTCTCTGCAAGTTCCACATCCCATCTATTTCTGTGCTTTGTGAGTTGAGACATAGAGTGTTACAAAGATTATGAGACGTTCTGAGTTCTGTAAACCTAAAGAAAGATCATTTAGCAGTTAGCATTGTAACCACTTAGATGGGGTTTCTGTCTAGAATTCAGAATTCTGGGCAAGAGGGTAGGGACAGAAACTTTGCAAAAGGATTAGAAAAGGGCAGAAGGACGAAGAGAACGGGAAGTGAAGAAACTCTGCCAAACACTATTCCGTGAAGGAGCGGTTCTGCTACACCTGGGCAGGTCCATCTGTGCTTTGTAAGTAGGGAGACTATATAACTTATTATCCAAATTGGACAATTCATATGAGACAAATGCTGACCTTTTGGAACATCAACACAACAGTCATGGATTACGACTGTCTCGCAGACATAGACGCAGAAACGTGTTTTTATTATTGTTTCTGTTTTGTTTTTTTCCCCTGGAAACACCTTGTACTATGGGCTCTTTGCAGAGTGTCTCAAAGTCTTTACAAATTTACACACGAATGCTGGGAGGAGGTGCAGAGCGTGATGGGAGGTCCAAGTACAAACTGATTTATGATGGCTCCACTGACAGTTGTTCAACTTTATCATGGTGTGAAAGTCATATGCATTTGATAGGAGTCAACTTCAAATTTTGAATTTCATACATATCTGGGTAAGTGATATATATGCTGATGTTCTCTCAGGAGTCTAGGTGGCTCCTGCTGGCCACAAAACCACACAGTGAAGAACTGACACTCTCCAGTGAACTGTGTTGCTAAGCTATGACACTCAGTAGGTTAACTGTTTGAAATGCATTTTCAACATGTGTTGGGCTTATCAGGAAATAAACCCTTGCCCAGTGAAGGCATGGAAGGGTTAGGACATAAAAGTAGACTTGTTTCTTGGGAGCTAAGAACCTCTCCTAGCCAGCAGGTTTAATCTGGAGGTGAAACCCAAGCTGGCCCAGGAGCAGCAGTGGGTGGGCTATAGTGGCAGAAAGATGGCAGAGCAGTTGGTGGCATCTCCAGGGGGAGAGCACAGGGTGACAGGCAAATGAAGATTTCCATTCCTTTGCATCTGCTGACTTCATACCTGCCCCAGCTGCTACCATTCAGGGAACCCAGAGTCAGGGCCAGACGTGGACAGCCAGAAATCATTAAGGTTATCCCAGCTGTGTCTAGATAGAGGTTTTAGGCAAGAGGGCTTCCCCAGGTCTGCACCACAGAGAACTGAGGGTCCCCAGCTGCTCCCACACTTAAGCTAGGAATGGGATGGACAGGAAGCTGAAGGTTTCTGTCTTTCTCTGTCAGGGCGAATGGAGCCACATCCTTCTGCTAGTTTTGAATTCAGGTGTTGCTCACTTGTCTTCTCTCCATTTCCTGTTTTCTGGAAAGCCTGTTTATTTTTAGCTTTTTGTGTCATTCGCCCCTCTGGATCACAGGGAAGGGCTGTGGTGCCCAGAAGCACAACTTCTGCACCAGGAAAAAGAGGAGCAGAGTTCCTGATTTGTCACTAACTGCAGGGGGCTCTGGTCTATATGGGCATGAAAATAACATTGCTGCAAGGAGACAGGGTGAGCTCACAAGGGGTAATGGCCTGGACCTGCTTCAGGGTGAGAACTCAAAGCAACAGAAAGATGCAATAATCTTTATTTTGGGTCCCATTCAAGTGAGATATGGGTAAATCTTGCTTCTGATGAGAACAGAGTATCACACCATGAGGGTGAGAGTTACTGTTGGTACAGATGGTAACTGTTTAAGGCAATTATAGAGAATAGATATCTATAAAAAGTAAAAAGGATTTCACATAAGATAGGAATATTTGGTGAAGGAATCAACCAAATTCTGTCCTATCCTTTAATAAATAAAACTGTCCCATCTTCTGATAAAATACAGATAAATCTTAGTTTTAGTTGTTTTGTAAAGTCACGTTTGTTCTTGAAATTCTGTCATTTAATTTAGACATTTGCCTCTTTGTTGCATGTCCCTAAATCCTGGCATTCATCTTTGGCCTTGAAGTCAGCCCCAGACCATTCTCCTATTCTCTTTGTTTCAAAAACTGCCCTTAGAGGGAAACTTCAGATTGATGAAATGAAATAGCTAGTTTATAAAAGTTTGCAAAGCAGAGGGAAGCATGGCACAGACATGACATGATTTGCAGGTTTGCATCTCTTGAATGACCAGTGATGCTGGACATTTTCTTATATATTTATTGCTATTTGTATTTCTTTATCTGAGAAGTGTGTTTTCATTTCAGATATCCATTTTTGGATTGGGTCTTTAAATATGAGGGTCTGATTTTTTTCAATTCTTTGTATATTCTAGATATTAATTCTTTGTTTAAGGGGCAATGGCTAACATTTTCCCCCATTCTGTGAGTTGTTTTATCACTCTATTGGTGATTTCTTTTGCTGTCCAAAATATTTTTTTAATAGGATAGGTACCAGTTGTTGATGCTCTGTAGTATTTTCTGTTGGATTAGGGTTTTGTCTATGAAATCTTTGCCTACATTTGTGTCTTCAAGAGTTCTAACTATTAGTTCTTCCATCAGATTTAGTGTTTCTGTTTTAATATTTACATCTTTGATTCATTTTTGTTTTAGTTTAGTGCATAGTGGGAGACATGGATCTAGTCTTGGTTTTGGGCATGTTAAAACCAGTTTTCCCGGCACCATTTATTGAAGTCTGTTTTTCTTCCAGAGAAGGTGTTTGGCTCCTTTCTCAAAGACAAGGTGGCTGAATGTGTTTGGAGTTGTTTCTGTATCTTATAATTTGCTTTTTTTTTTTTTTTTTTGGCAAAACCAGGGAAGCGCTTATCCTACTGAGCCATCTCCCCGGCCCCTGTAATCTGTTTCATTGATCGTCAGGTCTTATTTTATTTTATTTATTTTTTGCCAGTACCGTGATTTTTTTTTTATCACAATAGTTCTGTAATACAATTTCAAGTAAGAGATTATGATGCCCCTGACTTGCTTTTGTTGCTTAGAAGTAAAACAATGCATGAGTTTTCATCTTACTTCAGAAAGAATGACTATTATTATTGAGAAATAAACTAATAACAAATGCCCTTTGAGGCCATAATCTTCACTGGAATAAATTGGACACACGTGTGTAAGTACCACATTCTCTCCTTCCTGTGAGAAACTGAAAGGATAAATAAGGACCAACATATACAGTAGATATTGTGAAATGGAGGAAATCTCTCAAAAGGAAAGAGGAATGGGGAGGGGGGAGAAAAGAAAAAAAGATAAAGGAAGAATGAAATGGAAACAAAGCTTTGTAAATAAGTAGTGGAAGAGGGACTGAAAGGAGGGTGGGAGTTGAGGAAAAAAGAAGAATCAAGATATATCATGTACAGGTACAAATCTCTTATGCTGAATATGATCACTATGTATATCTAATTGTATCAATAAATTTTATACAAAATTGAACCACAAAATTCAGTGCTAGCTTTAGGATTCTGGAAGTAAGGTAAGGTAGACTTTTAGATGTGTGGTCCAGCTAGATTATAGTAACATTTCTCACTCTTTTTCCCCTACGGTTTGCCTTTTATTTTGTTTTATATATATATATATATTTTTTTTTCTTTTCATATAAGAGAAGTCCTATGACATTGAAGCCTGTATGTTTGATTTCCCTTAACATTATGGTCTCAAGATGTATCCATTTTCCTACAAATGACTCAAGTTTATCTTTCTTCTTGGCAGAGTAGTACTCCACTGTGTATAAGTTCAATCTTTTTATTCCATTCATCTGTTTTTTACAGTTATTATCTAGATAATACAAAATAGCAAAAAAAAAGAAATGATACAGAACTTCATCAAAGTACTAGAAATTGGACAAGAGTTGCAGAATTGCATGATGTTGTCTTCAAATTAGTTGTTCAGATTACCAGATATAAGCATGCAAAATTGGTTTTAGAAGTTATAAAGAATTAAAAAGGACAAGAAAAAAATTAAACATCAGCTTCTCCCTTTATAGACCAGTAAAAAAAAAGCAGTACAGTTATCTAAGCCATCCTGCGTACATACATAAATACATCTCTTCCCAGCCCCTCCTGTGCTGTCCTTTTCCCAGTTTTTCCTTCACTTTGAATAGATTTTTTCCCTTTTCACAGTATCTATTGTGCCTTTCAGATTTTATTTACTCTTTCATGTTCTTTTACACTAGCAATATGATACAATGTGGGTCTGATTTATTTCACTTATGAGTATGGTCTCTAGTTGCATCTGTTTACTATAAAAACCTCAACTTTATCTTTTTATAGCTCAGTAACACTCCATTTTTAAAATTCATTCCTCAGTAGCCCTTCTCTACTGTTGCTGGGAGTGTAGACTGGTACAACTACTATATGGAAATCAGTGCAGAAATTTCTCAAAAATCTAGGATTGAATGTTCCCTTCTGGGTGTTTTTCCAAATGAACTGAAAACATGGTACCACAGTGGTATATGTGCACCCATGTTTAAAACAGTACAACATCATAGCTAAACCTTGGAAACAAATTCTGGCCCTTCATAATTTGTTATTGGTTAACTTCTTGATGATAGCCATTCTTTCTGGGGTGAGGTGGAATCTCAGCATTGTTTTGATTTGCATATCTTGAATGACCAATGATGTTGAACATTTCTTCATCTATTTATTTGCCATTTGTATTTCTTTATCTGAGAAATGTCTAGTCATCTAAGATGCCTGTATTTGAATTGGGTGTTTGAATTTTGTGGGCCTGAGTTTTGAAAATTCTTTATATGTTCTAGATAGAAGTCTTTTGTCTGAGGGACATTTGACTAACATTTTTCCCCAATTTTTGTGTATTCTTTTTACTCTGTTGGTGATTTCTTTTGCTGTGCGGAAACTTTTCAAAAGGGTGAGATACAAGTTATTGATTCTTTGAGTATTTCCCACACAGTTTGGTTTTTGTTCAGCTACCCTTATGTCTTCAAGATTTCTACCTACTTTTTTAACAGAAAATTTCATGTTTCTGTTTTAATATTTAAATCTCCATTTTGACTGTGGTTTAGTGTATGGTGATAGACATGAGTCTAATTTCAACCTTCAGTATGTGGAAAGCCAATTTTTCCAGCACCATTTATTAGAGAGACTGTTTTTATTTCAGTGAATGTGTTTGGCCCTCTTGTCAAAGATAAGGTGGCTGAGTGTGTTTGTAGTTGTGTCTGCATTTCCTCATCCATTCCATCGATTCTCAGGTCTGTTTTTTTTTTTTTCCCATATCATGCTGATTTTTTTTTTTTTTAATCACAGTACCTTTGTAGTATTTAAAGTCAGGAATTGTGATGCCTCCTGCCTTTCCTTTGTTGCCCAGGCTTTTTTTTTTTTTTTGCTATTCTAGGTCTCTTCTGGTTCCAGATGAATTTTAGGATTGTTTTCTCTAGATCTGTGAGATATACTAATGCTATTTTAATTGGATTGCATTGAGTCTTTAATTTTGAGAGTGTGGCCATTTTCACAATGTTGGTTCTTCTTGTCCAGTAGCAAGGAATATTTTTCCATTTTCTGAAATCCCCTTTGATCTCTTTTTTTCAGAGTGCTGTAATTTTGACTGTATAAATATTGTACTTTCTTTGTGAGATTCATTCCAAAGTATTTCACTTTTAGGGGATGTTATTGTGAAAGGCATCATTCCCCTAATTCCTCTGTTGGTGTGTTCATTGCTTGTGGACAGAAGTGATATTGATTTTTGAGTGTTGACTTTGTATCCTACTATGCTACTGAATTTTAATATTAAATCTACAAGTCTCTTAGTGGGGTTTTTGGGGTCTTCTATGTAGAGTGTCATGTCATCTGTAAATAATGATAATTTCACTTCTTCCTTTCCAATCATTATTCCTTTTATTTTTCTCTCTTGTCTAATTGCTCAGGATAATGTTTCCAGAAGTATATTGAGTAGAAGTGCTGGAAGTGGGCATCCTTGTCTTGTTTCTGATTTTAAAGCAAATACTTTGTTTTTAAAATTAAAAAAAGTTTTATTTATTTATTTGATACAGTTTCTTACTATGCAACTCAAACTTATAGTAATCCTCCTGTCTCAGCCTTCCCAGCACTGAGATTACAGGCGTGCACCACCATGCCTGGTTTCAGTGACCAGCATGGCAGCATGGCATGGGGTACTGAGGATTGTGCATAGGTCCTTGTACTTGCCATGCAGGCACTTAGACCACTTAGCTATCTCCCCAGTCCTTTTGTTCATTTAGTATGATGTTGGCTGTAGATTTGTCACAGATGGCTATTAGGTTGAGGTAAAGACCGTTTATTCCAATTTTTTTTGTTTTTTTTTAATCATGAATGAGTGTTAGACTTTGTCAAACACCAATTGAGATGATCATGTGCTTTGTCTTTGGCTCTGTTCACATGATGTATTACATTTATGGGTTTGTGTACATTCAACCATCCCTGCATTTCTGGAATGAATCCCACTTGGTCATGATGTATAATCTTGATGATTTGCTATATTCTGGTTGCTAGTATTTTATTGAGGATTTTTGCATCTATGTTCATTAGAGAAATTGACCTGTAATTCTCTTTTTTGGTTTAATCTTTCTCTAGTTTTGATGTCAGTATAATACTTGCCTTCAGGCATGATTTTGGGAGTATTGCTTCCTTTTTAATTTTATTCAAGAGTTTGAGGAATATTGGGATTAAATCTTCTCTAAATTCCTTGTAGAATTAAGCTGTGTACCATCAGGACCTGGGTTTTTTTTTGTTGGTAAGTTTTTGATTACATTTTCAATTTCATTGGATAATGTTGGGTTATTCAGAGTTTCTATATCTTCTTGATTCAGTTTTGGTAATTTGTACCTATCTAGGAATCTGTCCATTTCTTCTGTGTGTTCAACTCTGTGAGAGTAAAGATTTTCAAAATAGCTATTGATGATCTTTTGAATGATCTGTAGTAATTTTGCTGTTTTCATTCCTTATTGCTTGAATTTGAGTCTTTTCTTTCCTCTTTTTGAGGAGATTGGCTAGTGGTTTATCAATTTTACTTAATCTTCCAAAGAACTAGATTTTTGATCATTAATTCTTTGCATTGTTTTCTTTGTCTCAATTGCATCAAGTTCTGCCCCAATCTTTATACTTTCTTCCCATTTTTGGGCTTTGGACTTGGTTCACTCTTCTTTTTCTAGAAGCTTGAGCTGCTGTGTTAGTGTATTTATTTGTTCTTGTTCTGTTTTCCTAATGTGTAAGTTCACCACTATAAATTTCCCTCTGAGAACTGCTTTCATTGTAACACACAAATTCTGGTAAGCTGTGTTTGAATTTTTGTTGGATTGTAGATATTGTTTAATTTCTTGTTTAATTTCATCTGTAACCCATTGGTTGCTAAGGAGCATTTAATTTCCATATGTTTATGGCTTTTTTGTGGTTTCTTTTGTCATTAATTTCCAGTTTCATTGTATTGTGGTCAGATAATATGCATTGGATAATTTCTGCTTACTTGCTTGTATTTAAGCATGACTTATGGACTAGTATGTGGTCTATTTTACAAAATTTCCCATGTGCAGCTGAAAAGAATGTGTATTCAGCTGTGGTTGGATGGAACACTCTGTATATGTGCACTAACTCTGTTTGTTCAAAGGTTTGGTTCAGTTTTGCTACCTCTTTGCTATTTTTTGTCTGCTTAACCTATCTTTTTGAGATAAGGAAGTGTTAAGGTCTCCTGTTCAGATTGTGACATTGGACTGGTGAGATAGTTCAGTGGTATAAAGTGCCTGCTTAGGCAAGCTTAGGCAGGGGCAGGGGACCACAGTTCGATCCTACATCACACCAGCCCCACCCTCAGAGGGGGCTGAGCCAGCAAAAAACCAAAAAAAATTGTGATTTTGTTTATTAGATATTTCATGTCCATTAAAAGTTTTCTTATATAGTTGGGTGCTCCCATATTTGGTGCATACATATTTATGACTTAACTCTTCCTCTTGGATTTTTCCCCTAGCCAGTATGTAGATTTATTTTCTTTATCTCGTTTGATCATTCTTGGTTTGAAGTTTAGATTGTCTGCAAACAGAATAGCTAACTGCTTTTTTTCTGAGGTCCTGGAGCATGTAGTATTATTTTTCATCCTTTGACCTTCAGCCTATGAATTTCTTTATGGGTTAAATGTGTTTCTCGTTTTTCTTTTCTTTTTGGGGGGCTGGCTCTGCCCTTGAGGGCAGAGCTGGTGTGGCATGTGGTGCCGGGGATGGAACCACGGTCCCTTGCACCTGCTTAAGCTTGCCTAAGCAGGTGACTTAGACCGCTGAGCTATCTTGCCAGCACTTAGTTTTTATTTCTTAATCTACTCTGCCAATCTATTTGTTTTAATTGGTGAATTGTGTCCATTTACATTGGTAGTTGTAATTGATATGTATTGACTTATGTTTGTCATGTTATTTTCTTGTTGTTGGTTCCTACTTTTCTCCTGTGTTTAATTGTTTTCCCCATTTGGTGGGCTCTTTCCATTGTCATTCTTGGAATTGTGGTTTTTTGTAATCCCTTTCTAGAATATCTTTTAGTAGTCTTTATAGGTTTGGTTTGATTGTCATGAATTTCTTTAGTTGTTTTTTGTCATGGAAGTATTGTACTTGCCCATTAAACTTGAAAGAGAGTTTTTCAGGGTATATCAGTCTGGGTTGGAATTTGTTTTCTTATAGTACTTGAAATACTTTGTTCCATGCTCTTCTTGACTTGATGGTTTGTGAGAAGAAATCTGCTGTTATTCTGACGGGTTTTCCTTTAAATGTGATCTTTTTCTTTTCTTTAGTATCTTTTAGTATGATGTCCTTGTGATGAATTTCTGGGATCTTTATTATATGTCTGGGTGTCATTTTAATTGGGTTGAAATTATTTGGAGTTCTATATGCCTTGTTTACCTGAATGTCAGACATTTCCCCCCACACTTGGGAAATTTTCTGCTATTACTTCTGCCCACATTCTTTTTATATCATTTCTGTTGGCTCCTTCTTTTGCATTTATGCCTATTAGTCTTATGTTGTTAATCTTTATATCATCTTGCAGCTGTTGAATTATTATTTCCTGGATTGTAGTTGTCTTTTTCTCTTTCAGCCATTTATTTCTTTATTTACAGTTTGTGTTCAATGCAAATCAATTACATAACATGAGGACTTACTATGAATCAAAGCAAAAATACACAAACATATATATAATCCAAACAGATGTGCAGCATTTAGATGGGGGCAAAAGCACATACTCATTCACACACACACAATGGCTTCAGATCTATCAATCTGGTTGTTCCCATGTAGATTTCCAAAGATAGGAAAGAAATGACTTGTGTTATACCGAGACTAATGTGGTCCTAGTACATACCGGGATATGTAAGCATCAGTGCGTGACCAAGCAAACAAAGAATTGAGGATGTTTCTTTAAAAAAAAGAAGGTTTCTGGGTATCGAGGCAGTTGTAAAAGACAGCAAAAATCAAGGCTCAGGACCAGTTCTAACTACCTAAAATATTGGCTGATAACAGAACATGTTCCAAATGTGGCTATTGTGATCCATAGTTTAAAAAAACTATTTACAGAAAAGTATAAAAGTTTTTGCAACTTTAATGCAATTAGCTTCCAGCCTTCACTTCCCAAATGCTTATGTATTTTTGGCTCCTTGTATATTTGCCTTTCTAATTTCAAGATTTGTAATTTTTATCTTCAAAACAGACTATTTTTACATGTGAAAAGTATTCAACATATACAGAAATTTAAAAAACTAGTTTGGAATTAGTTGAGGTCAATACAAGCCTACTCTTTGGAATCAGTTTAGCTAAATGAATGTGGTATTTCTGTTGAATGAAAAGGGGAGAGTGCTTACCATTACACTTTGGAAAGATTTATTCTCAATGTTTTGATTTGGAGATGGGTTCTAGTCTTTTAGTCAATTAGTATGTAAAAAGTCAAATGCAGCGTCATATCCAAAGCCACACAGGGCAGAGAAAAAGAGTTCAGTTGCCACGAAAACAGTGATAACAATGCAAAACTTTATCTAGAGGCTATCAGCATTAAATTGGCACTGCTGAAAAACATACTGAGTGGTTACAGGAACACCTGATAGATCCTTCTAATGTACATATAAACAGCATATGGAAGCTTTTTATATTATCTAACTTTTACGGCCTTAGAGATTTAATAAACCAAATGAAAACTGAATATCCACTCCACATTCCATCTTTTATTTCTACATAAAATCTATTCTTGTTTTCAAGGTACAGTTTTAAGCATCCATTTTTCTTAAGCCATAATCGAGGAAATCATGGCAGTTCCAATCAATCTTGGAGGTTCTCTCTCTTTATCTTGTACCAAAAGAAATTCAGCAGATTTAAAATTGGCATTCATCATCTGTCAATCCCTTCATGTGTCCTTGAAATGAATCAAATTTGGAATTCTTAACAATTTCTGAGTCAATAAAATAAGATGTGGAATTAGATTTCTTCCTCACCACACTGGACTTGTAGTCACCCTTTGGACTGGGTTTATGAGATGGGGAAATAGAGATGTTTCTTGGCCAGACTCTTTAACAGTACAGATGTAGAAAAGAGACTGAGACCACAAGAAGACTGGCTGTTGACTGCAGGGCACTACTGCCTGACTTAGCGGTGACATTAGTTGGACTTGGAATAGCAGAGGTGTTCTGGGAGGTGTTACCTGAAGGTGGCACAGCAGGGTTTTTTTTTGAATAAATCTGCGTGGGTAGGAACAGTGCCAGAAGCAGCTGCCCCAAACCCAGCCTGGCCGCCATTGCTCTGCTCATGTCCGCTCTGTTGGTGTGTGGTGTGGCTCGCTGGAGGCTGGGTGCTCAGAGGTCAGTTGGCTTGGGCAGGCACAGGGAGGTGCCTAGTTGTTCTTAAGAGATCTTTTCTTATCTTTTCACTAGTTGAAACAGCATCTTCAGGGTCTGAAAGTCTATTTTCACTTTCATTCAAATGGTTTTGCCAACTTGTGGTGGAGTTTTTAATTTCCTGTATATCTCTTTGAATCTGCTTCATGCATTCTATTTCTTTTCTATATTGTTCCTTTAAGATTTCTATCATTTTTCTATTCTCTAATTTTTTTTATCAGTGTCTTCTTTAGAAATGCTTAGTAATTCTTTCATTATAGTTATTTTTTTTTTAACCTGGGAGATTATTTCTGATCTGATTTCCTCAATACCCTTCTGCAGTTGTTTCTTTACTTCAGTTGCTATTATTTCAGAGATTTCAGGTGTGTGGCTTCCAATTTCTTCTATGCTGATGTTTCCTGGGTTTGTTCTGGGTGGGCTTGGGGCCTGAGAATGCATTTTGCACCTTCTTTTTATCATTTTCTATTTCAGAGAGAACTCTATTTTGATTTCTGCAGTGCCGTTTTGTGAAAGTTTGATAGTAGGTACCTGTATCACTGCAATCAGAGCCTCTCCATGAAGAGTCTGTTCTTTAGGTATCTCCTCAGTGTCATAGGTTCTTGTTTTGTGTCCCCCCCAAAGTTTGCCTTCTTTATTGATTGAGAGTGGGATATTGGTTGCCATTTGGCACTGTCCTCTGTCCTTTAGTATAGGGCTTTGGTGAGCTTATTGCCCAAAGAAGAACATGTGGTTTAAGGTAGATATGGTTTCCTATTTACAGTAGTACAGTTAGTAATACTAGTAGTAAGTAGTGAAATTTAGAAATTGATAAACTTTTGTAACTAGCGGGTTTGTACTTTAGACTGTAGGGGCAAACATTATAGTTGTGTAACAAAGCAGTTCTTAAACTGGGAATTTGTATTTAAGTTAGTTCCCCTGAGTTCTGTCTGGGAACCTCCCCTTCATGTACCTGGAGTCTTCCAGGCAGACTAGCTTACCCCAGTCACCTGCTGTTACCTCTGTGCCATGAGGATGACACAGAAGGCCGTCGTTCATTGGGTCTGCAGTGGAAGGCTGAAGAATCTGCGATGGAAAGCTGAAGGATTCAAACCAGAGGCCAAAGAGTCTGTGCTGGAAGCCAGGAGATAAAGTCCAAGCTAACTGCGAAGACTGAAGTTCCTCCAAGGAAGTGAAATGCCAATTCTTCATCAACCATTTATGTACTTTATTTGTGTTGAGCCACTCGGGGGCAGGCCCTCCCTGCCCCACAGGGCAGGGCCCCCACAGACCAGAATATGGAACTGCAGAGGTGATCCAGCCAAGTTGATACAATGGATCGACCACTACATTGATTATTATGTGTCTAAGTGTAGATTTATCTTGATCATGGCTAATTGGAGTTCTATATGCTTCACTTGTGTGTATGTCAGATTCCCAGGCTTGGGAACTTTTCTGCTACTACTTCCTTTCATGTCATTTGTGTTGACTTCTGCTGTTTTGTTGAAACTTATCAGTCTTATATTTTTTTTCTTTGCAGCCTCTTGTAGCTGCTGAACTGTTATTTCCTGCTTCCTTGTTATTTTTAAGAGATATTTCCTTTTGCATTCAGTAGCTGCAATGCTATCTTCAAGGTCCGAAAACCTATCTTCAGTTTCATTCAAGTAGTTTTACCAGCTTTCAGTGGCATCTTTAATTTCCTGGATCTCTGTCTGAATCTGTTTCATGCATTCTAATTCTTTCCTGTATTGTTGATTCAACGTTTCCATCTTTCTTTCTATTTTCCTGTATTTTTTTTTTATGTATGTCTTCTTTACATGTGCTGATCAGTTCTTTTATGATTGTTGTCATTTCTTTTTTACCTGAGAGATTATTTCTGATTTGATTTCTTCTATAGCCTGATGGAGATGTTTTTTTACTTCAGTTGCTATCATTCCAGAAATTTCAGGTGTGTCTGATTTCCATAGCGATTATACCACTTTACACTCCCACTAACAGTGGAGATGAGTTTTTTTCTTCCCACAACCTTGCCAGCATTTGTTATGGGTGGATTTCTTGATGATAGCCATTCTTTCTGGAATAAGATGAAGTCTTAATATTGCTTTAATTTGTATGTTTTGAATGACTAGTGATGTTGAAACACTTTTCATATATATCTATATCTATAT
>NW_004524579.1:22727978-22748934 GCF_000260255.1 Octodon degus | reverse complement strand
TTTCAATAGAATGGTCCCAGTTGTGATTCTTTGTTATATTTCCTGTGCAACTGGGGTTTTGTTCACAAAGTCTTTGTCTATGCCTATGTCTTCATAGGTTGTACCTATTCTGTCTTTCAGCAGATTTGGTGTTTCTGTTTTAATATTTAGATCTTTGTTCCATTTTAACTTTAGTTTGGTGCGTGGTGAGAGACATGGGTCTAGTTTTAGTTTTCAGCACCATTTATTAAATAGGTTATCTTTCTCACGGTGAAGGTTTTGGCCTCTTTATCAAAGATAAAGTGGTTGAATCTGTTTGGAGTTGTTTTTGCATCTTGTATGCTGTTTCACTGATCCTTGCATCTGTTTTTTCCACCAATACCATGGTGGGTTTTTTGGCACTGGGAATTGAACTCAAGACCTTGTACTTGCCGATCAGGCACTGTGTCACTGAGCTATATCCCTTGCCCCACCATGCTGATTTTATCATGGTATCTCTGTAGTATAATTTCAAGTCTAGGATTTTGACACTGCCTGCCTTGCCTTTGTAGACCAGAATTATCATTTATATCTTTGTCTTTCAGACTGGATTTATTTGGTTGATGTCCTTTTAGATTTACTGGTTCATTCTTCTATTTTGTTTCCAATGTTGCAGTTAAGTCCATCCTATTAAATTTAAGCATTTTAGATAATGTATTTTCCAATATATAAAATTTTCATTTGAATATTTTTTAATTGTCTGTTTCAACAGAGCTTTATTATATCCTCATCATTAGCATATATTTTTGTTATTTAACATAATAAGAATTGCCATTTAAATATAACTATCCATGATGAAAGTAATCATTATGTCCTACAAATATGCACTAATAAAAATGAAATTAAAAAATGTGCAAGCAAAATTTAAAAAAATAATTTCTCACTACTTTTATTACTTGTGTCATGTTAAGTTTGGGTGTCATCAAGGTAGCATTCTCTAGTTTCTTAGGATGCCAAATTTTGTATGGTGCACTAGATATAAAAATCATACTCTGGAGACTGGATTCTGTTGTACTCTTTAGGAGAGTTTTAGGTTTTTGCTTTAGAAGATGATGGAGTTGCTAGGATTTGAACTGTAAACTCTTCCTTTTTAGGTGTTATCTCACATTTCTCTGCTGTTCTTTTATCCTTAAGCAGGCTTCTTACAATCTATCTTGTACATGGGTGGTTGTGGATCAGGCAAAATATTTGATAAAGTTTACGCATGAAATTTGAGGCTAGATGTCTTTTAGCTCTCTTCTTTCCAGGATTATCCATTACTTTCCAGCAGTTATGATTGCTTCATACTCTGTCTCTGCTTTTTTCAGGTCAGAAAGGGTAGTGAGTTTCTTCTCCATTTTAGTCAGGACACTGTCTACAGCTTGCCTAAGTTAAACATCATAAAAACAGATGTATGTCACTCTGTTTCCTTCTTCTAAGCATTAGCTTACCTAGAGACTGCTGGCTTTTGTATACCCTCCAGACCAGAGCTTGAAATCTCCTTCCCCTGAGTTTATAGTTGTTACTTAAAGTAAGAATTTACTAAGGTGTACATGAAATGGAGCTTGTCCAGATCCTAATTATTAACTTTGGAGAAGTACTGACTGTTACTTACTAAAATCCTCATCAATTTTTCTATGAAAGTTTATGGCTCTGAGAAATTTTTCAAATAAGTTTTCAGATATGATGTAAAGATGATGGTGTCTTTGTAGGAGGAGACTTTCTTGTCAATGATTTTCAAACTGCAGCACCCAGTGTATCTATGGACAAGAGAAAGTAGTGACTATATACAAACAGGAGACACTGAGTCAGGAAAGCTAAGCCAGCCCCTGTGACTCACTGTGCCTTAAGAGACTCGAAGGAGTGGCCAAGTTGTTAGGCCATCTACTAATGTTTGGTTCTGACTTGACTAGATTTGGAGTATGGACTCTGACTTGGGAAAGGCATGAATTTGACTTGCCAGGTTGTTAGGAGGCATCTTTTGTTCACCTTTATTTACCATCAAGAGGGCATGAAATCCTAGGATGAGATTAGAAATGAGCAAATAAATGCAATTTGAATTAAGTCACTCAGTCACGCAGAGTGGGGCTGGGGGTTCAAAGGTGCTAAGACCACATAGGGGAAGATTAGAGACACTGGTCACAACTGGGCCTTGGTGTGATCCCACTTCCTCCTTTCTCTAGGCTCTATGGCAGGAGCTGGCTGTTTGGGGAAACTGGGAAGAAACTGAGTCTCAAAGATCTATGGCAGTATTTGTTACAGCTTTAGTCTTTCCTGATTTAAGAGCTTTGGGATAGTTGCAGGGTTCTATAAAATAACCCATTTTCCCCCTTTACAAAGCTATGGCTATAGATTGGGTACTCTTCAAGGGCCATTCTGGTTCCATGACTCTTTGGGGAAAGGTCACATCACCATAGCTGCCCCATTCAGAGCAGGGATCACGGGAAATGCAGGCCAAGACCAGGGAGTTCAGCAACAGGAAGGAATGCAAACAGGCCAGAGGGCATGGAGTCTTCACTCCTCTCTGTTAGCCCTTCCACAAGCTGAGCTCACCACTCCAGAAAGCCTTGGAGGGTTAAGTGACAAATTCTTCCCCTGGTGGCTGTAGCTGCTACTTGAAATACTGCCTCATGGGCTTCCTTTCCCTGTTTCAACTGCAGACAGTTGACTTCAGGAGGAGAAGCATACTGTCCTCATTTCTCTTCCTTCTTGGTGGGATGCAGATGGATTAAATCAGTGGAATAAGGGGAGAAGCAAAGGGCTCAAAAGATGGGAAAGGAACTGAAGAGAGGAGAATAATCCAAAAGGGCTGGTAAGAAGGCATGCGATCCAACTGTCTCAGTTCTGTGCTGCTGAATGAACTCAGCTCAAACATGTTCAGTTTTTCTTTACATTCCCTCTTCTTTGATTTTGAGCAAGTCTTTTCCTTCTGGTCATTCATTATTGAGTTGTTTCTCATGAGTATCTATCACCAGACATGAAACAAACAGGAAGAAGATGCCTTGGATCTATGTATTTCCTCTTGAATTCTCTACAACCAATTTCTCCCACTTCCAAAGATGTATCTATACTCTCCCACCTAAAGCCTTGTCCCCTTGGAGCACTGGCATCCAGTATTGCCCTGAAGATGTTTTTTTCTCAGCGCACAACTATTCCAACCCAAAATGTGCAGCTATGGTTTAATGAAGGCTTCACCAGCATTTGCTATTTTATTTTAGTTATGCATTTGGTATAGGGTCTCTTGATGCAGGTCAGACGCACAGTGATCCTCCTGTTTTCAGCCTCCCCAGCCCCAGGATTACATGTGGACACCACCACATCTGGTCTCAGGGGCCTGCTCAGTGTGCCCGGGGATGGGGAAAACCTGGCCTGCCATGTGGTGCTGGGGATGGAATCCTGGTCCCTGTGCTTGCCTAAGCACATGCTTAGTCTGTAGAGCCATCTCGCTGGCCTATTTTATTTTATCTTATGTTAGTGGTGCTCAGATTGAACCCAGCGCCTCACTCTTGCTAGGGAATTGTTTTGCCACTGAACTTTACTCTGAGATATGTTGCTATTGTTGTTTTAGCTTTCCTTCCCAGTCATCATGGTGCTGTGTGCCATTGCAGAGATTTTTAGAAAATAAAAAATAACAAAGGGATCAAAGGAAATGGTTCAGAAACGTATGTCCTAGTGGTGAGGCTTTGACACATTCACTTCTAGTCATTTCTTGTCATCCGTTTTTTTTTCTTTATCAGTTTGAGACTAGACAGTGTTTGCTATTTTTTTTAATACTGCTATAAAAACCCAACCCTATACTCATAAGATTTTCCTAGGACATTAAAAATTTGTGTGTAATGTTAAAAGGCTGCATGATATCCTGTCTAAAGTATGGGTCTATTTAGCTAAAATTTTGGCTTATTTGAGTTGTTTCCATTTTTAAGCTATTTTAAGTAAACCTGAATTGAGTGTACTGGTGCACAAATGCCTTAGGACAGACTACAGAACTAAGTTGAATGGATGAATTTCCCTTAATTCTGGGCAGACTCTTCCCCAGCCTCTGTTCCTTTTGCCACTGTATAAGCTTGAGGCCCATTCTTAAGTCAGTACTTATCTTCCACTTCATTAGTCCCTCCAAAGTTTGTACCAGTTGGCATTCCCACCAGCACTGATGGAAAATCAGGCTATTTTTAAGAAGTCCCTTGTGAGCTGGAAAATCCCTTCTGTTGCTTTGGTCGCAAGAAAAGTCACACATCCCCTACCCTTCCATCAGGGCCTGGCCCCTGAGCCCATTCTAGTAATAATGACTCCCTTAACTATTGCAAAAGAAGCAGCAAAGCTTTGGTTAAATGTTGATTCTATTCTGTTTTGTGTGTGCTTTCTAATCCCCATAACAACACTGGAACACAGTAACGCCCTACTCCCACCCCAATACAATAGAAGAAATGGGCTTGGAGCTCCTGAGGAACTTAACAAGGGCTCTTGGGTACTGGTCTGGGTTGCATGGCTCTGGGGGCTGCATTCCTAAAGCTGAGACAGTATTGCTGCTCAATTGCCCTGGAGAACGTGATCCTTTTAAATTAATTTGGGGCCCTCCGGGAATATAGCTTAGTGGCCCAAGTGCCTGCCTGGCAAGTGCAAGGATTCAGGTTTGATAATCCCGAGTACCACATGCTGTGCCTGTCCCCCCCAAAGCTGGGTGTTGGAGCACACCCCTGTAATCTTAGTGCTGGGGAGGCTGAGACAAGAGGATTACTACAAGTCTGAGATGCATAACAAGACCCTGTACCAAATAAGGAAATAAATCAAAAGTTAAAAAAAGGAGCAGTTGATGCTTACATTTTTTCTCTCCTCTTTAATTTCTTACACTTTTTTGACCAATTTTGCATGATTACATTTGGTAGCCTGAAAAACTAATTTGAAAACAATATGCCATATAACAACCATTGTTGAGTTTTTATCATTTTGTTAAAATGGAGTGCTAGGGTTACAGGGGTGTGCCATCATGCCCAGCTGCTGCTATTTCTTGATTTTTTTCATGATTTAGGCTTCTTTCGCATAAGCTCTAGCCTATCTTCCCAGTCTTTCATAGAATTATATTGCAACATTTACCACCTCCATAATATGGCTATGTAATTTCATCAGTATTTACTTTGTCTTTCTTGAGCTTTTTTTTTGTGTGTTCTGTGTAATTACATCTTTAGAAAAATATGCTTAGTTTTTTATGTGCTTATGGATATCTGATCTCTGTCTTCAGCTGTGTTTTTAGCCTATCGATGCCAACTGACTTGAGGATATCCTTCCAGCTCTCTGTTCTGCTCAGGATGGGGACCATTGCTTGCCTATCTGGTTTGCATGTCACTGTTGTCCAGCAGTCCCTTTTGTGTCACCATGCCTGGCCTGTGTTGTGCTAAAAATTGTATTTTTTACTGCAATATGTATTTTTATAAAATCTGACACTGTTTGGTGTTCTATACTTAAGGTCATATGCTTAGTGTTTCTGTCATGTGGTTGGAAAAAGAAGTCCTGACATCATGCAGCATAAAGGCCACTTATTTTTATGTGACCAGCTTTTGTTAGGTTTCTCTCAGTGCAGGATATTCTGGTAGATGTTGTGGGACAGAAAGATAAATAAAATTTGGTTCCCTCTCTCCAGAGGATTATAAGCTATCAAGGTAGAAAAGTGAGCATGTAAAAGGAGGTGGAGTTTGGGGGACATGGTGTGGGAAGAACCCCGGCTCTGAGCTGCTCCTACAAACTGTGGGTGGGCTGCCTTGTGGGAGATGGTCTCGCCTGCATCTGGCACTCAGTCAGGGACACTTTCCTTTAACTAAGTTTGAATATTTTTGCCTCCAATCTTATTGTTTCCCTTTGCATCTGAGCTGATTCAATTCAGTTCTGTAAACTTTGAAAATGTTTAGTTAATGTGCACTATTTTGTCTTCTTTTTGCCTGCTTCTCAGCCCTATCTCTGCTTGGGAGAATCTCCCAGCTTGTGGGAGGTGGTAGGAGGCAGGAGTCCCCTTCTCAGGGCCAGCTACTTTTCCACCCTTGGCAGCTCAGGGTGGTCTGTGCCCAAGGCTGGGGCGGCTGCAGGGTCCCTCCTGGACTGTAAACCTGGAGTCATTGATGCGTTAGACAGGGTCACATTGGGGTTTCTTATCAGGTAAGGCAGAGGTAAGACTCTGGAGAAGGCGGTCCAAGTCCAATCTAGCCATCCCTGGTAGATTGTCTCCCAGGGCAACCCCAGCAGCATTAGTTGCTGTCAGTCTCCTGGATTTCCCTCTATTTGCCGAGACTTGTTCCCCAGCCTTCCTAGCATTTCTGTCATTTGCCAACGTGTTCTTTTTCTGCCTTAGTCAGAGTTGTTTTTTTATTACTGACATTGAGAACTAGTTGTACAAAAGTTGCACTTCCCCTCCATTCCTTGTTGGTTCGTGTGTTCAGTATTGCTGCCTGCCTTCCAGGGGACTCTGCCAGCCCCTAGAATGCTCCCAGGCACCCAGGCATGACAGGTGCTCACTTCAACGTGCAGCAGCCAGCAAAGCTCTCTCTAGGGCCTGACCTGAGGCCAACATAGTTCCTCTAACTATTCTTAGAGGCAAATATGCAACTGCCTGCTTGGAAGAGACATAGAGGCTTGGAGTGCCTTGCTGAAGGATGACAGTGACTACCACTAACTGCTCCCAGAGAAGCTCTGGGTGAGTCTGGGAACTCAGTCTACATTAGGGATTTTGTAGAGTGCCTTCCCAACAGTACTCGTTCCCCTTGAAGAAGTGTATATCTCCTTTGGACATGTATCCTATTTTTTGTAATTTATCATGTACTATGGATGAATCCCATGATACTGTAGACACTCATTTTATTTCTTATTCCCCTATTCCCCATTTTCAGATCCTCAGTTTAGAATGAGAAGGCAAAGTATCCGAGTCTGGAGACCAGCTGAGGCCGAGAACTCAAGAGCACTTAGGTTCCTTCTACTCTGAATATGATTTAGGCTGCTTCCTGGCTCTGGAGATATTGGTCCCAGTGCTCATGACTGGGGCCTGGATAATTGTGCAGCCCATATGCATGGAGACAGTGATTGGTTTTAGCTGTGGGAACTGAAGTATGGTTGGAGCCATTTCCTGTGTTCTATAGACACTGGGGGAGAGAAATCCTTTCTTCCTGGGATTGCTGGGCTACTGGCCATCTTCCCTGTCACCTGGGGAGAGTCCCTGAGGAGTGCAGTCTGGAGAGATGATCAGAGAGGAGACAGATCAAGAAGCAAACTGGAGGAGAGGACAAAACTCACCCAGAATGAGATGGAGACAGACAGTCAAGGTCCTGACTGCATTAAAGCCTTTCTAGTCAGGGCCCTGCAATCTGCAATTCTGATTCTATAAGACCAGACTCCATAAAACTACCCTCTTCTTTTTGTCAGCTGATAGGAACTAGGAGTTCACCTGCATGTGAGTCGTCTGCCATGCCATGCTGGCTTGAACTTGTTGTGGTGTCTACTTAGCTTTTTCCAATTTGGAGAACATTTTCTGGGTGAAGGTATGTGTTTCATACATAAAGAGATTCATACAAAAAGAGATGTGTTGAGTTCTGCTTTCTCTCTGTCATTCCATAGCAGCAGAGCCTCCTCTCCAGCTGTGAGCCTTCTTCTTCCTTGATTCCTCTGCTGTCTCTGAGCATAAATTTAACTGGCCTGTTTTTTTTTTTTTAATAGTTTTCAGAAGTCCTGTTCAGTGTGAGCTTTTATGTGTAAACTTCTATACTCTGTTTTATCAAGTTTAAAACAGTATAAAAACAATATATGATTAGCATAAAAAGAAAAATTTAGAAATGCCAAAGGAGAAAAGTGAAATAAAATAATTCTCATATTCAAAGAAAAGTTTTGCTAATACTTTTGTATGTAGTTTCCCTTTTGTAGGATACATATGTCTTTCTCTCTGGTATTGTAAAATCTACTCTCAGAAGCAGGGGAGAAATCACTATCCCCCAAGTTGTGTTTTCATGACCTTGGCTCATTGCTTAGATACAGGCACTAAGGAACCTATATCACTTCCTCTTCCTACTGCTTCTCTCTTGTACCTTAAATGGTCAAGAGGAAGGCAAAAACCTTATTAGTCACTATGACCTCAGCAGAACTTGGCTGTGGATGCCCCTCCTCCATCCCCATCCGTCTGTTTGCTGCATCAAGGTTTCTTTCACTCTTATTTCCTCAGCCTTCTCTCCTTCCTACCCCCTCCCCTCCTCCCCACCCTTTTTGCTTTTTGCTTTCCTGGGATGAGTTGGCCTCAACCTTTTGGCTCCAGTGATCCTCCTGCTTCAGCCTGTCAAGTAGCTGGCACTATTGGTGCTTGCATCACCACTTGGGTTGGATTTATTTTATGGTGTATGCTAGGGGAGGAACATCCAGGCCTTCTGTTTAGCCATGTGTATTTGTATATGTGTTTATTTCCAGTGTGTGTATACATCTATTTTTCCAAGCAATCTTACTGAAATCCATCAGTGCAAGCTAATTAATGTTCATATATGTACCCTGTGCTGCCACTTCTCATTTTTTAAAAAATTACTTATTTGTTTGATATAGGGTCTTACTATGTAGTTTAGACTCATAGTGATCCTCCTGTCTCAGCCTCCCCAGAGCTAGGATTACAGGTATGCACCACCATGCCTGGTTTGGTTCAGCACCATGTTCCCAGGGTTCTGGGGCTGGCACAGCATGCGGTACCTGGGACCAAACTTGGATGCTTGCACTTGCTTGGCAGATGCTTAAACCACTGAGCTATCTCCCTAGCCCCTGACACGTCTCTTTCTGCTCTCTTAAGAATGTTAGTGATTTCTGTTCCTGGATTTAAATACTATTCTTTTGCATTTATTTAGTTATGTGGGCCTGAACGCCTTACTTGGTCTTCAGATTTACTGTCATTCATCTGAGGAATGGGGATAATTTGACCTAAAAGAGCTAGGTAGGAGTGCGCTTCTCAGGAAGAGGAGATAATGATCAGGAAAATTGGAAATCCCAGGAAGAATCTCTTCAGATCTATCTTGTAAGTACTTGTACAAATTTCACAAAATTCCACCCTATTCTATGCCCCAGAGCCTGAAATAAATTTTGTTAAGGATAGTTTTAGCTCTTTTTGTTTTACAATTGAAGATAAGAGAATATAGCTCCCTGCAGCTGTACTAGAGGGGTCAGTGACTGATAGCAAATCTGATGAGTGTTTGGTAAGAGGTAAAGGAACAGGGCAGGGAAGACTGGAAGAGTTGGGTGGGGATTATGCAGCGGAAAGGGTGGAGGCAGGCCATAGACCAAGTGCCTAGGCCCTGGGTGCTCTGACGCTTGTTTAGTCCGTTGCTGTTTCTTGGATACACTGTTTACTGAGACAGACGCCTTCGGGCTTGGCCAGGCCCACATTTGCTGATTCCCTGGGAACTGGCTGTATACAGTATGGAGGTCTGGGAAGCCCCTGTATTCCAAGACATCTTCCATTAGGCTGTACTCAGACAGGTGTGCAATGGACTGGGGCCTGTATGGCAACCAGCATTGAGCTGAGAGTCATCAGGAAGATGCAGGACGTGTTGGGGCCTGAGGTTCTATCCTGGGACCAGGTGGGTCTCAGAGAACAGGATCTCTGTGCCTCCTCCTTCCCCAGTTACAAGTGAGGAAGCTAGGAGACTGGGCAGAGCCAATGGGAGTCCAAAGACCCAAGGGCTATGAATGTAAATGGGCAGTTTTCCAGCCCCCATCACCTGCCTGCACAGTCAGTGAGGGCTGGCACCTACTCTAGTTTCAGAGACCCAGCAGTGTGACTCAAGTTAGCAGAAGGGTTTGGTGAGGACTGAGAACAGGCTGAGTGTAAGAACGTAAATGAGTTTGGGAGGCTAGGAGATGCTCCCTTCCTTTTCTCAGTGAGTGGGTTGAGACACAGTCTTGTGTAGTGCAGGCTGGCCTCTAACTTGTCTCAATCCTCCTGTCTCAGCCTCCCAAATGTGGAGATTATAAGCATGTGTCACCTCTCCTGGCTGACAGGAAGCTACTCATTTGTGCTGGGGATACAGATAGACCTAGGGACCCAATGTCTGTCCTGAAGTCATCACTCATTCCACTTCTGTTCATCTGCTCAGGTGATTCCTTCTGACTGGCTTTCTCACCATTCCAGAGTCTCTCTGCTTAGTTATTACTGACATTACAGGTTGGACAGTTCTTCATTGTGGGGGATTTCCATGGGTATTATAAGACTTTTGGAAATATCCTTGGCTTTTGCCCATTAGATGATACCTGGACTTCAGGTTGTGACATCCCAAAGTTTGGCTCTAGACATTGTCAAATGTCCTTGAGTAGAATGGAACCACCAGTCTGTTTTGAGTTTACTCCTTTTTCGTGACCTTTTCTTTTCTTTTCTTTTTTTTTTTTGCAGAACTGGGGTTTGTACTCAGGCCGTTGCACTTGCCAGGCAAGCGCTTATTCTACTAAGCCGTCTCCCTAGCCCTTTCATGACCTTTTCTGGGAAGCTTGCTTTAGTTGCTCATGCTCACGCTGACTGCTCATGCCTTTGATCTACTACATTCATTACTGCTACTGCTATACAATCCAAATTAAAATTCACTACTACCTTCTGTTGACCTCCATGAGAAGCAGTCTTGAAAATGTTCCCGCAGATGTAAATTTCATTTAGGCACCACAAGCTTATTATATCTCCTGAAACAAGCTAGCTTCTACTTCACCAAGGTAGTTATCAGTTTCCTCAATTGTCAAACATGTAGGGCTACACCAGAATTTTGCAACTGCATGTCACCAAAGATATGTAAGGGCTGGTAAGTCAGGTTTCTCTGTAGCAACCTTCCTTAAAATAAGATATTTTATGTTTCATATATTGGTTGTAATGACACCATGGCTAAAATATGTCCTAAAACTCACTACATTATTGAAGGCATTTCTAACACTTGATAATTACATTTCATTTGTGTTGGATGTGTCCGCTAGGTTGTTTCTTCAGTGGCTAATACTTTGGTAATCACTACAGTGCCAAGTAGCTCACTGCCAGGCTCACAGAATTCATTATTATTTTGCTCTTTGGTCCTGTTTATATTGTAAAGCCAAAGATGATATCATTCTGATGCTGGGTCTGGGCATTTAGAATCATCTGCATTGGTTAGAAGTGTTTTCCTTTGTAAACTATAGAAAACTTAGCTTGAACAAATAATGGTTTCTTTTCTCACAGAAGAACAATGCAGTTTCCAGGACTGGTGCCTCAACTGTCCAGGCTTTCTCCTTTTGTGTCTTCTCATGGTCACAAGAAGGCTGCTTGCTTCAAGGCAACAGATCTCCATTCAATTTTAGAATCACTGGCACCTCCATCTGGCTCATATTAGCAGTGCTAATGCCTTAGAGCTGGATCACTGATTTGCTAATTGCAGCTCACTGACCAGCGCTGTTTCACATGAGCACTGGAGGATGCAGGGAGTCGGGGCCAGGGAATATTGGCCCATTCTGGCCTCTACAGTAGAAAGCACTAAAGGGAAAGGAAGTGGAGGAGGGATGCTGTGCCGGCCATGCAGCAGGATCTGGCTCTGCCTCTATTCAGCAAAGGTTCCAGCACCTGTAGTGCCCTAAGGCAGGCAGCCAGGGGGCTCCAGCGGCCTTAGCTCTGGGATTCTGCTCAGGTGTTTGGCCTTGATGGCCTGAATGCATCCACTGCCTGGGGTTGTTGAGGGTGGCTCTCAGAACAGAGATGATGGTTCAATGCTCCTGGAGTGGGGGTTAATCCATGTGTGGTTTAGGTTTTGCTTTCCTTTTGGCAAAGTTTGCATTTGCAACGGGAGGCTTCCCAACAAGGAAGCAATTAAATAAGTTAGACAATGCTACTTGTTTCTGAAATACCACGGGTTTAACTAGGATTAGAAGTAACAATATGAGCGTTAACCCAAGAGATCTGTTGACCCTTACGCTGGTTGGAGCTAGAGAAGGGAACCAATAAAACTAATCTTTTTGTTCTGATCTTATCTTCCCATGCACCCCCTAAATCGTCTCCCTCAAATGAACTTTTATGTCACTTTCTGACCATTTCTCTGCTCATGTACTCTCTATTCTCAAAGTTCTGATCCATATTTTTACCCAAAGTTGTGTCAGACTTCTAGGAGGCAACACAGATCAACCTTCCCTCTGAAACAAATTAAAAAAAAAATCAATAAAAATATTTTTAAAATTTCCTTTAAAAATACCTGGTATGGTGGCAAATGCCTGTATCCTCAGCACTAAGGAAGGCTAAAGGAAGAGGATTTAAAGTTCCCATCCTGGCAATTTCACAAGACAGTCTCAAAAAAAAAAAAGAGCTGGGGGTATAGCTCACTGTAAGGGCCCTGGTTTTAATCTCCAACATTGCAAACAAAAATTCTCTAAATTATTAAAAAGCTACTAAGATAATAAGAGTCAACCCACCAAAATCCTGAAGATCCAGAGAAGTGAGGATGGCAGTGTGAACTCCTTTGCCCAGGCAATATATGTTGAGGCTGAGAAGAGCCTGAGGAATAAGCTGTTTTTGAAAAGTGTAACTGGCTAGGAACCCCAAAGGATGGAGCCTACTGCTTTCTCTTCCTGGGTAGGGGGGGCTGGAAAACTATTGGGCACTTAAAGAGGAGCAGCCCCCAAAGGGCTGCAGCATGAGTCTCAGGTAAACTACAAGTAAATGTCTTCACATAAAGCTTTAGTGTCATAGCCTTAGCTTAGTTATAGGTGTGTGTGTGGGGTGCTAGTGCTACAAACGCCTGGCACAGCAAATGAGAATCCTATCTGGAAGATGCCATCCTAGGTCTTAAATTGTTTCTGAAGATATTTTTTCAAATGTAGTCTCATTTTTAGTCTAACTTACAATCAACAAGTAAGCAAACAAATGAGGAACAAGGACAACATAAATAGAACAAGAGGTAACAAAAGCATTTATAGTTGTGATGCCCAGTCATCACGTAATTCCTGTCTCTGCCACACTTGTCTACCTAATTTTGTCACCCCTGACTACACTGCCCACAAAACTTCTAGGGCTTTGATGGACCAACTCACTCAAGATTGGATTCACTGTGTTCTGTTCTATATTGGGGTCACTTGGATAAGTTTTATTTTTCCTAATAAAGCTTCTGGAAGACAAAGGATCATATCCTTAAAAATGTCTGTATCTTCTACATGTGTAACACAATGCCTTGTGCAGAGATATCAATAATTTTAACAGAAATAAGTAACCACAGAAGGCAATTTAATGAGTCATTTCTCAGTTATTAAAATGATTAAAACAGTATCTACTCTAGTTTAAGTCCCAATGTTGCTGAGAGGCTCAACTGGGTGAACAGATACATGCTCAGAACCTGGTTCTTGTAATACATGATAAACAATCACCCAAAGAAGTGTTGATGGATCAGCAATCACTGGGAATTTATAAAATGAAGAACACACTGTGTCAGTAAGAGATTATTAAAAAGACTCAAATCATTATCTGAGCCCTTAGGGAGCACTCACCCATGCAATGATATACTAAGGACACGCTATGCAGGTCCCACTGTGTGCAGAGATCAAGCCTTTCTGCCCTCAACATAGTGGGGGCGGCTGATAAAAATGATTAAGTGGCTATAACAGAGATAATTTTTAGGTGCAACAAGAGCAGAGAAGAAGATATCTAAGTATCAGGAAGCCTTTCTGGGAGAAATAGCCACTAAAATAAATCTCAAAAAACAAAAAGGAGATGGTCAGATAATGGAAGACCCCCCCCAGTCCCGCGCCAAAAAAATCATCGTATTAGAGCAAGTTCCCTAATGAATTTTTTTTTCTTTTAGCAGTTTTATGTAAATGAAGAGGCCTGCTGATTTAAGAGCTTGGATAGTTACTGTCAGCAGGTTAGTGAGGGTCTGGAACAGCCTTATGAGCTCCACTAACAAGTAAGAGGCTCTCCTTGCTGATCTACTCCCTAGGGTCTATGTAGTCCATCAGGTCTTAAACTTGAGTACCAACGTGAATCACGTGGAGAGCTTCTCAGAAGGCAGACCGCTGAGTTTCTGATTCAGTTGGTCTAAGGCTAGCCCTACACTCTGCATTTCTAGTTCCTAACCAGTTCTGGAAACCACGGCTCTAGTCTGACCTTTCTTTCTTTCAGATGAGCTACTGAGACACAGGAAGTGTATTACTAAGCAAGGTCAAGACAACTAAGCAGCAGGACAAACTCGCCCAGCAAGGGATCTGCCACGCCTTCAAAGCCGACCACAAAAAATAGCCTTCTCTTCCTTTCCCTCAAGAATGCCAACATCTCCGTGTTAAACTTTCAACAACCTATAAGGGAAAAAAGTGGTTGCGCCAGTTTATATTACAATTCACTTTTAAACAAGGTCCTTAAAGAAGGTAATGTTTTAACCCAAAGCAGTTGAAGGGTGGATTTTCAGAAAGGAACCGAGCGGGCGGGTCCCCACTTGCCCGTAAGAAAGACCCACTCTGCCCATAAACCCGGCTTTGCAACGTTGCCCAGCTCCAGCCCGAAAACCTGGACCGAAGCCCCGCCAGGATGGCGCGACTTCTGCTCGGAAGCTGCCCCCGTGGCCTCCCCAGAGCGGTCCTGCCCTGCACCACTGCCAGGTCTAACCCTGGCCGCGAGCACCCAGGCAAGTGTCAGCCACCGCCTCAACGGCGACTTTCCTGAGGGGGCTGCTGCAGGGAGACTTTGTGGGACCGGAAACGTGACGTCTTTCGGCGGCCCAGTGTTCCGTCCTTCTTCTTCCCTCACTTCCGCCCATTCTGGAACGTCATCGAAAATCTTCCTGTCTGCCGTCAGCTTAATAGTTCCGTCTGCCCGAAGGTTTTCAAGTAGGATGTGGGTGGAAGTGAGGAGGTCTTCCAGCTTCTTGAAAAATGAAACCTGCCCGAGGGATTTCTTATGTTTACTGAGTTAAGTCTTATACCACATGTCTTGTGTTTGTCTTGATTTCTCCAATAGCGACCAATATCACTAGTTATATTAAAAGATAACAATACCATGCCCCCAATTTATTCAGCAAATACTAATCTGAGCCTTCCATCCCCTATTTTTAAAATTAACTTATTTATATTTTTTTAATTGCTGGTGAGCCTTCCATCTATATGTTCCTCATTAGGAAAGGGGGACCATTTAAACAGTCATCATTCTCTCTGCCCTCCCAGGAAATTAATGTAGAGGAAAGACAAACACCACAAGCGGAGATCACAACTATTCTATTCCTTTACTTTGGAGGAGTCTCCAGGAATGATAGCTACTGGGCACATGTTGCCATCGGTGAATTTCTGAAGAAAGTCACTGCAGTGGCCACTGGAGGCTTCAGAAAGGAGACAGGTAGCTTGAAGGGTGTACTTAGGAGGGCTAGGCAACCTTAGCTGGGAAGACAGGTGGAGAACACCCTTTCTATATTGGATATGGAGTGGGAAAGACTCGAGATGATGAATATCCCAATTAAGGTGGATGAAAGGGAGGCTGGGGCAGAGGTGGGAAGTGTATCCACGTGTGAAGCCTCCTCTCCAGCAGATAACGGTTCTCTCCATGACCGCTGGCCGTGGTAATGCCACAGGATATGACCTCTTTCTTATTGGACCTCATCTGAGCTCTAAAACAAAGACAGTAATACAATCCCGAGACCTTGGCTTTTTTGCTTCCCTCAGAGCCACTGGGAAATAGAAAACTATCCAGGAAGACATGAGCAAGTCTGAACAGGGAAAAGAAAGCTGTCTGTTTTTTTTTTTTTTTTTTAAGGCAGCTCATAATAGGAAAGTGATGTTTGTCTTCTAGTGATCTTTCTGATTAAGAATACATGCTTAAACATGGCTGGAAGAAATCTCAGTTCATAATCAGAGCAGGGTTAGGAGCATGGCATCTTGTGAGCTGAACAGAAGGGAGAGCACTCCCACAGAAGGATTGATGTTTATGAGTGGCTCTAAATACCTCACACTAATGTTTTATTTGTCACAACAGCCTTTTCTTCTTTGAAAAGATAATGAAGTTAGTACCATTGCTTCAAAGGAGGACTGTCATATTTTAAAATTTAGACTCTAAGGTGGACGTGGTGGCACGTGAATACAATCCCAGCACTCAGGAGGCTGAGGCAGGAGCATGACCGTGAGTATGAGGCCAGTCTGAGCTACACTCAAGGTCAGTTTGAACTATATAGTGAGACCCAGACTAAAAAAAAAAAAATAGAATTTAGGCAGTGTTTTTCTGCCTCAGTGTCCTAGAATGCTGAGATTATAGGCATATATTGCCATGCCTGGCTTGGGAAAATTAGTGATTTAAGAAGAGCTTTCTCAAAATGAGGAATAAGAAAAGGGCTGGGAGTATAGCTCAGTGCAAAGACGCTGGGTTCAGTTTCCAGTACTGTCAGAAAAATAGTAAATATTAATGAAGATTTACTGTTGGAGGAGGGAAAGTAGTGGGAGTAGGCATCTAATCAAATGTGGCATAAATTGATGGATGGCTTTCTTCTGATTTGTGTGGCAAATTGGACAGAATATAGAGAAGAGACACCAGGGATACAACAGGGTATCAGGTTCTCTCCTCCAAGTCTTCTCTCCAGTGCTGTATAATTTCTGTCTTGCTCCATTTCACTTTGGAGATTTTTTTTTGACTACTAAATTCTTTCTTTTAAATGAAACAGACCTTACTGGGAAGAGGGAGAATATAACTGGAGGGTAATGAAGGAGGAGATAAAAAAGATTGTGTGGCCTGGGGTATCTTGAGGAGGAAATCTGAGAAAGGGTCTGAAGGAAAACACTTGAGTGTGGCAGAGGACCTACGAAGGCTCTGGGGAGGGGCATCAACAAGGAAGACGGAGGGCACTATTTGCAAAGTTTGTTTAATCTGTGGCCATGATAGTTGTATAAAAGTGTTAAGCTCCAGATTTCAGGAGGAGGCTGTTTCAGGACTAGCGGTGCTATTCTTGCTTTCTGATGTAGCCTGAAAAACTTTTAAAAAACTCATAAAGTGAATTACAGAAACATTTTATTATATCTAATGATTTTGTGGGTTCTGTGTGGAGTTTATGGAGATCATGGCATGGTCTTTCCTGCCATTTGAAGAGGAGGGAGTTGAAGCTGTCAACCGGTAAACATCTGTTGAGAACCTACTTCACGTAGTGACTGAGACAACCAGCTCTGGAATCAGAATGTGTTGTCACTTTCCTCCTATGTGGCCCTGAAAGAGTCACTTAGACTCTGTAAGTGTCAGTTTTCACATCTGTAAAGAATGGGAAGACTTCCATCTGGGTTTTTATGAGGTTTAAGTGAGATCATATGTAGGTATGCTCATTAAATCTACTTTGGCAGCTGGGTGTGGTAGCATATTCCTGTAATGCTGGTGTCTTAGTTACTTTTCTTGTTGCTAAGATAAAATATTCAACATCCACAGATTGAGGGAGGAAAGGTTTATGTTGTGCACAGTTTGTAGTGGTTTCAGTCCATAATTGGCTGGGTCTAAGTCAGAGTGGCACGTGGCAAGAGGACACAACGATTCATGGTGGCAGTAAACAGTAAAAGCAACAAGCAGGTGACAAGACTTTCTGTACCTTTATTGTATGTTGGCTACCCACCGTCAGGTGGGTATAGTACTCACAGCCTTAATCCTAAGTATTGCACCACCAATCAGTGACACTGTAGATTCAGTCACCTCCAAAAAAGCTCCATGTGAGGATTTATGGGGACATCTAGACACAAACACATTTGGCTACTTGAGAGGCTGAGGCAAAAGAATTGCAAGTTCAAACCCAGAGTGGGAAATTTAGCAAGATACTTTCTCATAAGGAAAAAAAAAAGGTCTGAGGATGTAGTATATAGTACTTTCTAGATTCAATTTTCAGAACTGATATAGGGAAATGAAACTACCAACCTGAAAGGTACCTGGGATGAGTTTGTGTTCTTTAAAACTGAAGAATGAATTTTAGGAACAAAGAGAGGTTAAAAACAGAATATATTTGTTGGGGGAAAGAAAGCTTCTGTCTGAGAGAGGGACCAAAGGTGGACTCAAGTGGGTTGCCCCAGAACCTGCCATTTCTAGGGATTTTTATAGAGCAAAACCATGAGGTGATACGGGTTTAACATGGAAAACACAGGAACCTGCACATGAGCTGGGACAAAACTATGGTCAACCAAGGAGGTTACAAGCACCATTGCTCAGGTAAAATTGATTAAATTTAGGACTAAATGGGGAAGAGAGTCAGGTAGCAAGTGGGCATGAATATAGAACAAGAGTTTATCCAGTAGCCGGTAGTGGTTGGATTAGTGACACTTCCTGGCTTCCTCAAGGTGATGATCAATCCCGGATACTTATCTTTAGAGAGGAGCACTTGTTCGATCTTTTATCTTTAGGTCTGGTCCATAGCAGGAGCATCCGTCTCTCTCACAGTTGCAAGGTATCTTGTCTTCCATGGTATTTCCTTCAAGGTAGCAGTTGGCTTAGTAACTCTTCATGGCTTCCTCAAGGTGATGATCAAGCCCAGATGTTTATCTTTAGGGAGGGAAGCATTTGTTAAATCTTTGGTCCTTAGGTCTGGCCCACAGTAGGAACATCCATCTCTCTTACAATTGCAAGGTATGTTGTCTTCCATGCTGTCTCTTTCGAGGGCCTAGTCCTGTTTGACTGCCTATAATATTACTATCTAGCTCAACTGCCTACAACAGGATCAGGAAAAAACCCTCTAAGTTAGTGTTTCTATTGTGTTTTATTCTTTGGGAATAAGATGCAGTTTTTATTCTTGAGCAGCTAGTGAGATAAATCCTACACCATGAGTGGACAGTACAGCAATGCATAGTAGCTGTGACAAACGTCCTAATGTAGAAGCTTAGTGGAAGGGACATGGCTGTGATCACTGAAGACTTCATGGTAGATGAACATGTTTCAGAGAAATGAGTAGGCGGACATTCCAGGATTCATGGAAAGTAGAGATTAGAGGAGAAACTGAGGGGATATAGTAGGAGCATCCAGTGAAGTTCATATGGGGTTAGTTGAGCCTGGAAGCCAATAGGACTGACTATAAGTTCAGTAACTTTATTTTAAGCCCTTTTTTCTAGTTTCTCTTCGTATTTTTCCACTGAAGTCTAAACAGGAGCTGGATGGAGTACAAAGTATTAACTGCAAGGAAGACATTTCATTAAAGTTTCATGTTTTATTTCAGAAATTCATGTGATTTTTGTTTTGCTCAATAATGTCTCCATGTTTACTTTAGTATAAAATATATCTTTTAAATTACTTAGCATTGAATCAAAAGGAAGGACCTAGTGTGTTATCTTCAGTTCCCTTTCTCCAGATATATTGTCACAAACTTTGGTGGAGTTCCTGACCCGAGTCCAATACGACGGGCTGTGTGGAGTGTGAGTAGACACAGATGGGAGGGAAAGCAGCAGTCATATGTAGGAGGTAGTAATGTTGACTGGTAGGTGTTACTGGAAGATAAGCAGCAAGAAACTGAAGAGGAAGGATCACTAGAAGAGGTGAGAAGGTACCTCAAAATCTGCCTTAGTTACTTTTCTTACTGCTGAGACAAAATTACTGACACTCAAAGTTAAGAGAGGAAAGGTTTATCGTAGTTTACTGTACATGTTTCAGTTAATAATCTGACTCCAAGGCAGGATGGCATGGCAGAAGGGCATTGCAGAGCAGGCAGGGGGCAGCAGCAGGTAGGTGGTGATGGCAGCAGTGGCATCAGCCCTCATTCTGTCCCTTAGATTCTATCTGGGCTATGCATCCATAAGGCAGGTAGCTCTCATACCCAGGGATGCCCTTAATCACAAAATCACACCATTAATTCCACTATCACACACCCTGGATCCAACTGCCTCTGAAGAGTGTCACCTATGAGGCTTTATGGGAATATCTAGATACAAGCCAGAAGAGTATCTTTAGATCCAAGTTCAGATCCACATGCTGTCACTTTTTGTCTGTATGACCTAGTGAAGGTATAACCTTCACTTCAACCTCAGAACGCTTCCTAACTGGTGGGATGAAACTTTGTAATAGCCTTTGCTTTGGGAGTTGGTGAGATTTGATTAAAAGTGAGAAAGTACTTAAAGTGTCTAAGAGTTATAGAACCTAACAAAGACTTTGAAAGTGCCTTTCTTTCCAATCTCTTTTCTTCTTGTTTCCGTGTCTCCCCACCTTATACTGCTTACATCATGGAAAGATAACAGTGACACAGAGAAGGAGGAAATACCTCTGACTCCTCTTTTAAACCATATCCCCCATTTTTTTTTCCTGTGTTCTTGTTTTGGCTTCAGTTCATTTACACCTATAGAGTGGGAAAATTTCCTCAGGGTTACAGTGAGGTTCGAATGAGATAACATGAGTACTCAACAAAGTCTAAGTCATTTAAATCGAAGCACATGCCTCCTATCTTTAAAATAATAACTTTTTCATCTCTTATATTGTTCTGATCACTTCCCTCCCTTGAGCATGTTATAGGTTGGTTCCACCAAAGGTTTTAGATTTGATGTCCCTAATTCTTGCCTCTCCTTTGGTCTTAAGTCCAAGACCTGGCTTTTACTCCCACCTCCAGGAAATCTGACTTCCTAACATCACTGGGAATTGGAATCACTGGACAACTCCTTGGATTCAGTTACCAGTGGTAGCACTTCCTTCTTCTTGCAGTCTGTTCTTTCTTCAGGTCTTGTGCTATCTTCTTTTCTTCATTTTCCTTATTTTTTTCCTAGCATTTTTTAATACTGTACACATGGATAAGGATTATTTCTTATTTGTATTTATTTTTTGTATTTTAATACAGAGTCTACAGGGTGTACAGAATCTCACTATGTAGATTGGACTCCTAGTGATCTGCTTGTGTTCAGCCTCCCAAGAGCTGAGATTGCAGGTGCGCACCACCACACTCAGTCTCAATTGCTGTCTCAGCGAGCCCTGGGTGCAGGGCTGGCACTGCAGGCTTGGGAATCCAACCCTGGCTGCTGCGTCTGCTTAAGCAGGCACTTTAGTCCACTGAGCTATTAT
>NW_004524579.1:22715272-22727878 GCF_000260255.1 Octodon degus | reverse complement strand
TTTCTGGCTCAGGCTGCCTTAAGAGCAGGTCTGGTAAGGCATGTGGGGCTGGGGATCAAACTGCTGCACCCTACGCCTGACTGCGTTTTCATGAGCAGGTGCTTAAACAACTGAGCTAACTGGCAGGCCCCCTTTCCTAGCATTTTTGTTTTTCAAAATTTAATATGTATCCATTTAGTTTTCAGTACATAATGATTACATTCATCACAGGCATTTAGGACGCATGCATAACACATCTTAATTCTTTTCATTTTCAGAGAATAAAATGGGACAGGGCTTAAAAGAGGAGGCAGAGCCATCTCTTCCTTCTCTGTATTACTGCTGGCATTTCATTATGTAAAAGGTGTAAGGAAGGGAGACATGGAAACAAGAAGAAAAAGAGGATAGGAGAGATAGGTTCATTCTTTAATTTTCTTTGAAAATTCCATTTTCCTTTCGCCATTGCTTGCTAGCCTTTCTCATGCCTTTTCTTATGTTTCAGTTAAAGGTGATTTCTCTCAGTTCCTGTGTTCGTGTTCTCACTTTCCACTCTCTCCTGGAGCCATTTGATGGATTCTGGGCTGGAGTTATTGTCTACTGTACAGGTCACTCTCTAAAATCCTAGACTTTCATGATCAAATGCCTTATGGAAGCCTCTATTTGAATTCCCCTGCCTTAACCCTTGCAACTTGCTTCTTTTCGATATTGTACTTTCTAGTGAATGTCATTACCACCCCAGCTGCCCTCCATAGTTATTCTTGGCTGCTCTCCTTATCTTATTCTCCATGTGAAATCAATCATTAAGTTCTAATTTCACTACCCCAAATGCTTTAGAAACTTTTATACTTTTTCTTTTACCCTCTCTGGCCTATTCTCTTGAGTCAGATCTCCATCATCTTACCCGTATTATTGTTTTGACTTTGTTGCTCTTTAGTTGAATAATTATCTTATGCCATTTTCTACATGCAGTTGGAGTTGCTCTCCAGCCTGAAACATTCTAACAAACCTCCATTGCCTCTAGGACAAATGTGGTACTCCTTGACATGTTTATGACAGAAAGTACTCATGCTTTGGCTTCGTTTATATTTCCAGCCTTACCTGTCTGTACCCGCTGTAAGATTCCAAACTTAACACCTTACAATTCTGACAGTCTATTGAATAACTGATATAGACCTGGTCATATATTGATTTTCTCTATCAGTATTCTAAAACTCAGTTCTAATTCATTTGTGATCAAATCTATTGTACCTTCAGGATTCAATTTCTCTGATGGTTCTTGGTAAGCATTCCATGAGTCTGTTCTCTTGCTATTCTTGGTGTTGCTTTTTTTTTTTTTTTTTGGCGGAACCAAGGATTGAATTCAGGCCCTTGCGCTTGCCAGGGAAGCATTTATTCCACTGAGCCATCTTCCCGGCCCTCTCTTGCTATTCTTGGCAAGTACTTTTATGTTCTTAGTTCTGTCAAACTCAGGACTTTATGGTGCTTGGACTAATTTTGTAATAAAAAAGTATGTGAATGTAGTAATTCAAGAGACAGAAACCTGGATAGTTTTTGCCATTTTCTACTTATTTGCTTTCAGTTTTAACTTGAATACCACTCAGAGTGTTGGATGGGATGCTTCTGTTTGGTTTTATTATCCTTCAATGAGCTAAGATATTTTTGCCCAAGAGCAGACATACATTTTTTGGTGATGGGTAGGATCTAGCAAGGACATCTTAGTATATTTTAACCAACTCTTGAAGATTATTATTCTAGAAAATAGTGGCCAAGAACTTTTATTCCTTTTACCATTTTTTCATCCTCTGTATCAGAAATTATGACTCATAATGACATAGAATCATGACATTAATCCTCTACAGTGTAGTCTGAGGATGTAGAAAACTGGCATTTGTTTTCAAAGATACTATTTCTAATGTTGTTATTCCTCTTCTGTACTAGTAATAGAATTTGACTTTCAGCCTTGGGGTACTTGAATCAGTAATGCTTTCTTGGAGAAATGATATCTCCTTACTTCCAATGACTCTTCCACCTCTCATCTATATGTGGATGTATTCTGTTTCCTGAAACATTACAGAGACTTTATCATATCAAATGAGTGTGGACTTGTTTTTAGTTTCTGAGATGTTGGAAAGTTAGCACTAAGAGGCCCTCTACCAGTTTATTAATTCCCATGCCTGTTTAGCATGGGAACACATGCACTTCAAGAAAGAAAAACTCTTTCAAAAATTATTTATTTATTTGGTACCAGGTGTCACTGTGCAGCTGGATTCATTATCCTCCTGTCTCAGCCTCCCCAGCACTGGGATTGCAGGCATGTGCCACCACACCCAGCTTCAGTGGCTGGCAGGGCCCACCTGGTGTTCTGGGGCTGGCACAGCATGCAGTACTGGGGATTGAACCTGGGTCCTTGTACTTTTCAAGCAGGTGTTTAGACTTCTGAGCAATCTCCCCAGCCCAAAAAACTCTTGGATACCATTACAAGACCATATTTTTTTTGGTAGGCCTAGAAATCCGCATTTGAAACTCATGTAACCAGCTCAGTACTGACTGGAGAACCCTCTGCTGTATCCCTTAGAATTGCAAAGGAGAACATAGATGTACACATGGATAGGATGCCTTGTCTGAGATCATATGATCTGCTGGTAAGTCCAGAATTTACTAGAGGCTCTTGCATTGCTCTTTCCTCCATGGACATGCTCCTGGGGGACCTCTGTCCTACCATGGGGGTCTTTGTCACACACGTCTTCAGACTGGCAATGGTGCTCAAGAGACCTTATCTGTCTGGTCTTATCCTGTATCTGAACTGACCCTGCAGGGGAAGCCAAACTGTTTCACCTCAGTCCATGGCACATTACAGCCACAGTATTTATTGAGTGAAGTCAATGAAGCAAGGAACAAAAATCTCAATTTGCTTTGAGTTAGTGGCTCAAGATGACATTTTTTCCCTCCCTCTAGACAGCAATTCTGAAAGTAGAAATGAGGAACTACCCATTTGTTGGCAGAGAGAGTAAATGATGTTTTTCTGGTGTCAGTTATGAGAAAGGTTGGGCCAGGTAGAGGAAGGCAAATATAATTTGAAAAATCATATCTAGTATAATTTCTGTATGAAAGATTGATAGGTGGCCTGTAGTTTTTAACCAAACATATAGCAGCTTCTGAGAATAAGGACTATGTATTCTAACCTCTCTTGCAGCCATATGTGGTCATGTGACTGAGTTCTGCAGACTAGAGTATAAATGGAGTTGTTTGGCAGCTTCTAGTACCTTAAAAGTCACTGACATGTGAATTTTGTTCATTTCTTCTGCACATTTTCTTGTACTTTTGGGAATGGATAATTTTTTTCAATAGTAGTTCTGGATATGAACCTAGGCCTTTTCCACTGAGCTATATCTGTTGAGCTACTTTAAAAATTTTAATTTTGGGCTAAGTCTAAGTTTCTAAATTTCCTAGAATGAGTTTGAACTTGGAATCCTATTGCCTCAGTCTCCCGGAGTGCTGGGATTACAGACATGGGATTGAATGATCTTTGTTGTTTTGGGCTGTAGCATTACTAGCCATCTACCCTTTAGATTCCAGTGGACCCTGTTCCCAGTGTGGCAATAGTTTCCTATGGTCACATTAAACATTACTAATTTCTTCAGACATTAGCAAGGTTGGCGGGATTATTCTTGATGGAGGCCCACTGGTCCAGAGAACCATCTTAGGTCAGGGGACACTCCTGGGGATGGTAGAAGGAGCCTGAATCCCTGAGTATGTGGGGCAGAGCTGTCACATTAAATATGGACAGTCTACTTCTAGACTTCCATATAGGAGAAATAAATATCCCCCTGTTCAGACCACTTTTATTTTGAATTTGTTTCTTATAGTTACACTGAATTCTAAATATTCAATTGTCTATTTTTTTAAAACAAACTATTGAAAATAGTTTTATTGAAAATAAAACTCAACCAAATTTATTTGGTTAGGAGGATATATGAACAGGATGAGAAAGCATTGTAGAAAGCCTTGGACTTAAAAAACTTTAACTCAAATGTTAAAAAGTTTGATTAGTTGGAAATTTTAGTTAAAGGGAACAGTTTAGTTTCTACATTAGATTAAACAGGAAAGGTGAGAATGCTAACAGAATCAAAGGAAGACCTTCAGGAATTATGGAATCTTTGTAGCTCAGAGACTGAAACCAGGGAGTTGAGACTTCTAGAATGTTCTCTATCTCCCTCTCCCTCCCTTCTTCCTTCCATCTTTCCTGTCTCTTCTATCGAGTTTCCAAACTAGATCCCCCTATCCTTAGGAAAGAAAAACTCACCAAACAGATCTGTTATTCGCAACTTCGGGAACTCAGCATTCAACAAGAAATTGGCAGCTTCCCCACGAAGCTCAACCTGCAGAGAGCTGATTCCACAAAAATCCACAAGAGACATGCTGTGCCTTTTAGCATCTGGTTTACTCAACACTGTCCTATCACCGAGCCCTAGACCCCTTACTCAGAGACTCAAAATCTTATACCATCCTTGGCAATGGCCCCCTCTCCCCCTGCTACCTAAATTGTCCTATAAAACATGCTTTTGCCCCTTGCTCTGGACCAATGGTCTTTTCACCCTTGGCCCAGCCACACCTGGTCTACAATAAGGTCTTCCTGTGTTGCATAAACTCTGCCTGGTGATCTCAACTGTGCCTCTGTTTAACCCATTGCTTCATTTTATTTATTTATTTATTTTAATGGGAAAAAAGATAAAACAATAATGAACAGTTTCAAAAACAGTAGAACATTTATAATAGTACATTGCATATTGTTATCTTTGTAGGAATTATTTAGAGGACAAGATGTAGATATGGTATCTTGGCTAAACACTATTAGTACAAACCTTTCTTCTCATTGAACTAAGAGAAAGTAGCTGTATATCCTAACTATCTTGTATATACATATATATATTTTTCACTACAAAATGGTCCTATTTTTATATCCCCTTTTTTGTTTTGTTTTGTCAGAGGTGGATGCTCCATTGCTGTTAAAGAAGCTGTATTTGGAGAAATCTTTAAAGGACCTATTCACACTTGATGCCAGTCCAAATATTTTAGGTATTTGAATTCAGCAAAATAACCCAATATAGTTCAATAGTTCGCAATAGTAGTGAGTTACCAGCACAACTGGCAATTGTAAGAAGTTGTTGACTTGAGCCTTTTACAGCTCAGCATATTAATATAGCTATACTTTTTATACTTCATGATTACACTTTTCTGCTGGATGGTTAAGACCAAGTTAAATCAAGACCTATATAACTAAAAATGTAACTTTTGCTATCTGACAAGGTCAGTCAAATCCCCTCAGGATTTACACTGGAACCATGTACAGCACCTTGTGGATCTTCTGTCAGTGTCAGCCATCTAGATGAGTCATGGCCATTCCTTGACCAATTTGCTTTCTATGACCATTACTTAATTTTATATCACTTCAGTTGATCTTCTACTACAGTGGGAGGCTTAATTACTTTCTTACAGCACTGGAACAAAATACCTGATATTGCAACTCAAACAAGGAGCGACTAATTTTGTTTTTAACTTTTTTTTTTGTACCAGAAATCAAATTCAGGACCTTGCACTTGCCAGGTGGGTGTTTGCCCCACTGAGCTATATCCCTGGCCCTTGTTTTTGTTTTGGAGCCAGGATCTTGCAGTATGGTTCAGACTGGCCTTGAACTGATTATGTGGCCCAGGCTGGCCTTGAACTAATGGTGATCCTCCTGCCTTAGCTTCCTGAGTGTTGGGATTGCAGGTGTGCCTCACCACACCCAGATAGGAGATACTAAGTTTGGCCCACATTTACAGTCCCTAGAGGGCTAGCTCCAACGCAGAAATGACGTGGCAGAGAACATAGAGGAGGAAAATGGTCAGGAAGCAGAGAGTAAAGTGGGGGAGTCATAGTGGGAGACACATCTTTCAGATCATGCCCCGGGTCACTTGCCTCTTTGAACTACACACCATCTCCTACCAGCACATTTAGCTCTGATTTGTGAAAGGATCATTTGACTGATGAGTACAGTATCTCCATGATCCAGTCACTTTCTGCAAGTCCCACTGCTGAATGCATGAATCTTTGGGGACATTTTCAGTCTAAAATATAACATCCTGCCCCTGTCCTCCAAAAGGCTCATGTGCATTTCTTCACGTAAAATGCTCTTGTGCATCGGTAAGAGTCACTAAAGTCTTAACAGTTTCAGTGTTGCGGAAAAGTTCAAGTCCAAAATGTCCTCTGAGACTCAGGGCCAGCTCTTAGCTGTGAGCGCCTGTTAAAAAAAAAAAGAAAGAAAGAAAGGCAAGGCAGAAACAGAAAAAGAAAGTTAAACACTGCTGATGTACTGTGCACAGCTCAAACATTTTCATTCCAAAAGGGAAAAGTTGGTTGTCTTAGTTACTTTTCTCTTGTTGCTAAAACAAAATACATGACCCTCAAAATGAAAGGTGGAAAGGTTGACTTAGCTCACAGTTTGTGGAGCTTTCCTAATAGGCCGTAATAGGCTGGCTCCAAGGCAGGGTGGCAACACTTAAAGGCAACAGAAGATAGAAAAAGCAAGAAGAGCAAGAGGAGGAGAGCAAGCCTCCTTTCTTCCCTTATATTGTAAGCAGGCCGCTGTAAGGTGGGGTAGCATTCACATGGTCTCTGGGATGAGGATATTTACAAATTGAGGACCCTTCCCCCCTGCTGAATTGTTTAAACTTCTAAACTCAAACTGATACAACCATTACATTGGAGAATAGAAAGGAATGGAAGCACAGCAAACCCAAAACCCAGCAGGGCAAACATTAAATCCTGTAGCTCCACATCTAGAGCCTGTGGCTAGTTGTGGTCATGAGATGTAAATTTCAAAATGCTTGAATGGTCTCATGCCTAGGACAGTGCTGGTTGCATGCCTTATGGCTTCTCTCTTCGGCTGGATTTGTTCACTGCCTATGTCCTTCCTTAGCAGAAAATCTATGTTCCTGGCATCTCCAGCTTTCTGGGACCTCCACTGCACCTTGGCTTCACTTTTGTAGATTCATGCACTGAACTTTTAGAAGTGTGTTGCCTTGCTTCCCAGGCTCTTCTCTGAAATCAGGGTGGTCATTTCCCTTACCACCTGACTCCAGCATTTTGCATGACTATAAACCAGCACCATTTGGTTGATGCCAGCTCAAGAAGTTGTGGGGCCCTCTTGGATCAGGGTTGCACAGGCTTTTGAGTGCTTAGATTATTGTATATAGTGTAACAAATCATAGGAACTAATTCTCTTTTCAAAGCAAAGTCTTTCAAAGGAGTATTTACACTTTTACTCACTTAAGCCTGGAAATGGTAGGAAGCCTTACTGATTCCTAAGATGCTAAAATTTCTAAGATTTATAAGATCCTAATTTACATTTTTTGTCTGGATGTAAAGTACTTTGCTTCTTTTTTAAAAAAAAATTATTTATTTATTTGTTTATTAAGGGTTTCACTATACATCTTGACTTGCAGTGATACTCCTGTCTTAGCCTCCCCAGTGCTGGAATTATAGGCATGTCCCACCACACCTAGTTTTGGGGCAGGTCTGAAATGTATGGGGGATTGAACTCAGGTTCCTTGTGCTTGCCAGGCAGGTGCTTAGACCACCAAACTATCTCCCCACCCAAATTTGCTTCTTTTTAAAGTTAATCTTTTCAGCAGCCATGCATTCCAAGACCGCTGTTTGCAAGCACTTCTTCTCTGCTGAACCTTCAAACCTTTCAAGGGGGTTTTTTGTTCTTGATTTTCAACATAGATCTAACTAAAGCCACCAATATACACAGCCTGACTTTTGGGCTGCCTTGAAATTTCCTCCGCTATCTTAGTCCACTACTCTTAATCTCAGTCTCATGAAAATTCTTAGGATCTGAGCAAAATGAAGACAAATCTTTTGCCAGAATTTAACACACATGATCTCTAGCTCAACTGCCAATGGAGTCTTTGTTTACATCTGAAAACTTCTGAGCCTGGCCTTTGCCTTCTGTATTTCTTTCAGCACTCTGTTCTTATGAGCTTTGACTAGAATCTCCCAACAAGTTTGGCTTACAGAATTCTGGGGCTTCTCAAGATGGCATCTCCAAAGCCTTCCAAGTTCTTCTCACCAACTGGTTCTGATGGCTTTTGATCATGTGGTCATGTAGCAATGACTGCTTAGTGTTGCTACATAGTTAGTCATGTACTAACAACAGCAATTTCTCTGGTAGTAAAATATGTCTTAGTTGCTTTTACCATCCTTGGAACAAAATACCTAACTGCAATGTAAAGGAGGAGGAGTTTTCTTTGGCTTGCAGCTACAGTCCATAGTTGGCTGACACCAAGGCAGAAGCAGCGTGGCAGAGAGGCATAGTGGAGCAGAGCTGCTCACATCATGGCAGCCATGAAACAGAGCGTGAAAGGAGGAGCTGGAGTGGGAGAGAAACCCTTCCTGGTTTCACCACTATGGGCCTGCCTCTTTGGGCCAGACTTCACTTCTTAATAGAACATGATGTGATGTATTCATCAGTGGACTAATCCACTGAGGAGCATAGCACTCCCCCAATCATATCACCTTCCAGAAGCCTTGCCTCTGAGTGCATGGGACTTGGGGGACATTCTTGATCTACACCCTACCTGTGGAGAACACAACCACTGACAGCCTTAAACTCACAGTCCAGTAGTGGGACCACCAAGAAAGAAAGGAGTTCTTCCTTACCAGCTCCAGCTGGAATAATTGAGTTGGCATGTGCCCATCCTGGAGCAATCACTGTGGATGAGGCAAAGTGCAATGTTAGTTCCACTCTGGCTCATGCCCCACCCCTGCAGTCTGGGGTTCAAGTATGTGACCAGAAAGGCCAAGGCAGAGTGGGCATAGCCTGGAAAAAGACAGCAGCCACTTTGCTGCACAGCTCCTTTTTCGTATATACAATCTCAAAAGCATTCCTGATAAAATAGCACCACATCAGTCATACCTCATTCACCCTGTAGAGCAGCCAAAGTCTACTTAATACTGCATATCCTTCTCCATTCAGTTCACTTGCTGTGTCTTTGTAGAGGGATACATGTGTCATCTTAGCACACCTATCTGTAAACATAACTGGGGAGAAAGCAATAAAATTTCCCAGTTCAAAAAGTGGAAAGCATGCAGGAGATAACAATCCATGACTCAGGAGGACAGTGCAGAGTATTCTCCTTGTCAGGCAGGCAAAGTGAGTGCCAAGGTAGATATGTTTGTCAGTTCACTGTCATATGTCCTTAGTCAGCTAGGGTGACTTCTCCATTTGGTGCCGTTTCTCACCCAGGTTGCAGCTTGGCCACCTCTGAAGATTTGCCTGCTAGTGTTGTTTGACTTTGGTATATACTCCCTCCTGGACAGCCTCTGAGGTCTTGGGTTTGCTTGGGATTGACCATTCTAAACTGCTGCTTGCTGATCTTACAGTTTCTCTGGCTTCATAAAACTCTCAATGATTCACTTGGGGAAGTTCTATTGGCAGGCAAATCATGGTATTGAATCTGGGACCGAGTCTTGTTGCTTATCTCTCTAGATAAGCTTAGTAGCTCTGTTAGCCTGTGTCTTCCCTAGGGACACCAAAGGTGACTATTTCCTATCAGGCTGTCTCTGGCATTTGTGAGGGCAAGAGCAATAAACAAAGTCCGTGGTCAACTCCACTTGCTTTTCCTGCATGGCTCTGGACTGCTCAGTGGGGACCTATGAATGCACATAGAAAACTCAGTGGGCATCCTTTGTCATTTATGCCCATTACCAGCAGCTACCACTTAGCAGCACCGTAGGCTGAGGTGTGCATTCTGGCAGCATTCTCCTGCCTCACGCTCCCAAGTGCTGGGACTACAAGCATTTGTCACCATACTGTAACTTTTATTTTGACAAGGAGATGATGGAAAGGGGCCTGCAGGATTAAATTTGCCTATGCCCTTTAGCCCCCTCGGTGTGCACTTCCTAGTCAGGATGTTAGTTTTAGCACAGGGATAGAACTTAGCTCAGGAAGGGATGCCACACTGGGTGATGGGATAGCTGAGGGAGAAAGGCAAGTCAAGTTATGGGAAACTGACAAGAAGCTGGAAATAGCTTCCAGAATGTCAAATCTCTCCCCTTCGTCCACCTCCCAATTTCCTCTAGTTAACTCTACTGGCAGAAGCCAACAGGTAAAGGAAGACTGTGAGTTGCAGAGCCACAACCCAGCATCACAGAGTGGAGCACGGTGGGGGTAGGTTTGGAGCCGGTGCCTAATAGCTTAATAGCTTTCACGGGCAGGCAGCACAGCCATCCAACCCCAGGAATCTTGGAACATTGGCTAAAGGCAGAAAGACAAGCTCAACATGTTCCTGTTTTAATGTCAGCCAAAACAAGTAGTCAGGGATTTCTTATATCATGACTTTTTTTTTTTTTTTTTTTTTTTTTTGAGACAGAGGCTTGCTATGTACCCCAGGCTGTCCTTCAACTCATGGTGGACTTACTGCCTTGGTCTGCTAAGTGCTGGATTATAGGTGGGTACTACCATGCCTGGCTATGATGTTTTTCTACCAAGCTTCTTCTAAAGTCATGGGGACATCAGATTCTGACTAACTGAATTGAATATATTGGAAATATATCAGTACAGTTCACTATATAAAAATAATAATAATAATAACCTGGTTTTAGGAAGGAAAGAAACCAGGATGGCTCTGGGTATCTTACAGCTTTTCTTCAGACCCAGATCCAATTTCTTTGTAGTCTAGGATGGGCACTTAGATTTCAAATTCCTGCAGGATAGACCTTGTTTGGCTCAGTCTAAATCAGGTGGTTATCCTTGGAGTCAGTCCTTGTGCTCAGGACTGGAGTTCTGTGATTGACTAGGTCTGACTCACTTGACTCCACTGTGTCTTCGAGTAGCCTAGTGAGGCTGGCAAGCCCCAGAGCACCTCAAGGATGTGAAACAGATCTCTTAAGGAAAGAGTGGCACTGTTACCAGAAGAGGGGCATAAGCATGCTAGGAGGATACAAATAACTGGCCATTTGAACATCCAGGCTGAGATTTCAAGGTCAAATGAAGAAGTATCCTTGTTATAAATGGTGTGGAGGACATCTGCTTCTTGATCCACAAGGATTCCTGAACCTATGGACTCTTGCTGGCACAACCCTCCTCCTGATTTGACTCTGGTCCTTCTCTACTGGCTTCTCTCTTCTCTGTGAAGTGTTCAGCAGGGAACACAGCTTAACCTATGTATTATCCTTATTTTCCTCTTCTATGTTCTTTCTCCTTCCTCCTTTCCTCTGTGTGCCCTGGTTCTGCATGAGTGATTTTTGAATTTGTCCATCCAAACTAAGCTTGCTAGGATCTTTTTTCTATAGGACTCTCTCTTGCTATCAGGTGGGAAGGGACTAGATAGAAACTGATTCAACTTGGGTTTTAATATCTGAGAATTTAATGTGTTGCTTTTCTCATAGCAATATAAATCTTTACTGGATGTGGTGGTGCACACCTGCAATCCTAGCACTCTGGGAAGCTGAGACAGGATTACTGAGTTCAAGCCTAGCTAGGGCAATTTAGTGAGAATTTATCTTAAAATGTAAAAATGAAGATAAAGAGAGCCAGGGATTTGGCTCAGTGCAAAAGCTCTGTGTTCATTCCCTAGTGCTCCAAAATAGTTACTAGAAAGTCAAGCAAATGAGTGGAGAAATTTTATATTCTCTGATGACTGGCTGGTGAAGGCATCTTAGGGTGCCAGTGCTCTCAGGAAAGATAGTGCAGGTGTTGGCTGGACCCACAGCAGGTGTGCCAGAACCAGTCCCTTTAGCAGGTGTGCGCATGTCATCTCTAATTCACCCTAGGGATCCTTAAACTCTAAGTTAAAGAAATGATGCTTTATATTGAAGTACAACCTGATACACTTTTTGTATAACTGTCTGCACTGTGAATTGCAGAACTTGCTAAAACATGACTTCTTGGTGAAAGCATCATTTCTTTGGACCCTAGAGTGGTATCTCAGTTGCTCTTTTCTCATTGCTGAAACAAATACTCAACACCCTAAATGAAGGAAGAAAAAGTTTATTTAGCTCATAGTGGAGGTTTCAGTCCATACTCAGCTGGCTCCAAGGCAGAGTGGCACATGGTGGCACAGAGCAGCTGTTCATGGTGGCAGCAAAGAGCAAAAGCAAAAGGAGGGTCTGCAGCTTTGGCAGCTAGCAAGTCTCTCTCCCCTCCTCACATTGTAGCACAATGAGATTACTTATCCCAGGGCCAGGGTGTAGCACTCACACCTGCAATAATTAATCACAAACTCCAGAAGCCACTCCATGACTGCATGAGGCTTTGGGGGGACACCTATACACAAAACATGACAAGTTGCTCTGGAACGGGCAGCAATCAAAGAATCAGGACATGTCAAGGAAACACCCAAAGCCAAGTGCCTGGGAGCCAGGAGGAAAGAACAGAACACAGGTGGAGCTGCACTTCCTTCAGGAAGCTACCTTTGGCTATGCAAGGCTTCAGGGCTCCCTGAATTTTATGAACTTGAATTTGCTTTAATGTAGGAGACCATTGAAATCATCTTAGTGACTCAGAAATTTATTTATTTATTTATTTTTTTTCTCTAAGTTTTATTGACAAAGAGATAGCAATGAGACAGTTTCAAATCAAAT
>NW_004524579.1:22695843-22707877 GCF_000260255.1 Octodon degus | reverse complement strand
GCTGCGCCTGGGCTGGGACTGGTCCCGCCGGCGCAGGGTAGCAGGAAACTCTCCGACTCAGAAATTTAGATTCATAAGGCTGAACATGGGATGAGAACACCTTGGTTTTACTTTCATTAAAAAATTTTTTTTATGAGTCAGGGTCTCACTATATAGTTCAGTCTGGCCTTAAGTTTTCTAGGTAGCCCAGGCAGGCTTTGAGCTTGTTGCAGTCCATCCTGCCTCTGTCTCTCAAGTGCTGAGATTGTAGGCATGAGCCCCGCCACTTAAGATTTTTTAAAAGCCTTTATTCACAATTCATATTCGTGTTCCTGGCTGAGAAGCACTGTAGAGTGTTTAGAAGCTGTGTCTGCGACCGGAACTTGCAAAACAGAGCCTGCACAAGAAAGCCAGACCTCGTCCTTGTTTGGTGCAGTGTTAAAACATATCTGAAGGTGGTACTTTTGGGTGAGGCGTGCACTCCTCAGTTAGCTCTGTTCTCTGTGCTTCCTCGCTGCCTGTATTCAGGGGCTCTGCCTTTTCATGGTGTGTGCCCGAGGGCCCTTACGCACCCACCTGAGAGTCGTCTTGTGCCTGTATGCACTGGGAGGCAGCGCCCTTCTTCTAGTGCTGACCGAGCTCTGAGGGAGTTTTAAGACCTTCCTCAGGTACTGGCTTTAGAATAACTTCATCTACACAAAGGAAAGCAGTCTTCTCTCTCTGTAGCTATGTTATTAATTATTTTAAAAAATGCAGATCCTCAGGTGCAGAGGAAACACTTCTTATCCAGCATTCTTTCTAAGAGACAAATCAGTTCTCCAGATGTGTGGGCTGTAACACCTTAGGGCCATCTGAGTTACCTTGAAGACTCTGAGCCCAGGACTGAATACTGCCTAGCTCAGTGCTATCCAATAGGAATATAATGTGGACCGCAAATACAAGCCAAGTATTAACTAATACCTGGTAATTAATACCAGGTAATAATTAATAAAAAGTGAAATTAATTTTAAAATATTTTATTTAATCCAACATATCCAAAGCACTGTCATTTTAACATTAAACCAATTAAAAAATTACTGAGATATCAAACATGTTTTGGTTTAAGCATTGGAAATCCAGTGTGTATTTTACCTGTGAAGCAGAACTCAATTTAGACTAGCTTCATTTCAGAGTGATACAGTTGGTGCTGTATTTGACCATGTGGAGTTAGCCCCTCACTGAGCGGTAGGCCTTGGAATTCAACAAGGTCTCTTGTTTGGGTTGGTCAGTTCTGTGAACCGCCTGTGTGTGCTTTTATTGTCTCAGATGCGCTTGCCTTTGGGCCACTGACTCACGTCCTAATTGCCATTTTTTCCCTGTGCTGTAAGGGACTTAATTTTAGCCATGCTTCCCAGTATGTGCCAAATTTCCTCTGTGCTTCACTTCTTCCTTTTCAAGTCATTGTTTGTCATTGCAATATAATTCAAAGCTTCAATGGGCTGGGATCTATTGGAACGGACCCAAACAAGAAACTGGATTTCTTGTTGTTTATCTGGAACCATGAACCAGAAAATGTTGGACACTTGTTTTCAGTGCTTCATTGAACTGGAACTGAATTGAAACACAACACCTTCCAATGGTGCCTTCTCTGTGGAATGATTTAGAAGCTTTGACCATTAGACCAAGATAATTAATTAGAGTGCGACTTGATCCTAAACTTTCCTTGTCTGATTATTATCATGTCTCATCATTTCTTTAAAATCTTGTGAGGGGGTAAACAACCTTGTATGAGGTTGGAGCATCCTAATGGACTCGGGAATATTCTGGCAAGTACTCTGCAAGCTGTGTATAAAAGGTTTTGGTGCAGGATTCTGTCTCAAACTTCTTGGTGGGCCACACAATAGATAGTGTTGCCTGTTGTTACTTGTTTTTTTCTGTTGTGGGAACCTTGGTGATATTATATACTGTGCAGTGGCCTTATCTACCACAGTGGAAGACATGTCAGCAACCTGTATCATAGCCATACCGTCTGCTTTTGCTCCAATATAGCAGAGCTTACCTGTTGCATCAGAAGCTGATCATACTGTATGGATGCTTTGCTGGATTCCTGTGCAGCGGGGACAGCCACAAGATCCAGTTATACAAGAGAGACATATGTATTTTGGGAGGTCTTGGAAAAGATTTATGTCCAAAATGAGAGAGAGAGAGGGAGGGAGGGAGGAGGGGGGGAGAGAGAGGGGGGAGAGAGAGAGAGAGAGAGAGAGAGAGAGAGAGAGAGAGAGAGAGAAAGAGAGAGAAAGAGGAAGAAGAAGATGATGAAGAAGAAGAAGAAGAAGAAGGAGAAGAAGAAGAAGAGAAGAAGAGAGGAGAAGAAGAGAGGAGAGGATCATCACTTTGTTAGGACCCCATTTCCCTGATGGGCACCCATCATGACTCTATCACATCTTAAAGGTCCCCTCTCTCAACAGTTTTGCATTGGACTTTAAATTTCTGACCATAAGGTTTAGGGACTCATTTAAACCATAACAGTGGGTAATGTGCAAATTGTCACCTCTAGCTTATAAATGTATATGGTTCCTAGAGCCTCAAAACTGTCTGTCTTTTCTCAGATAAGAGAGAAATTTAATATTAAGATTGTATTGGTAAATATATAATACCTGAACAGTAGGTAAAGAAGTTTTGTTTTGACAAAGGACATTTCTATGGGGACATGGCATTGTGGCTTCTTTTGCTTCCTGTTTGTGCTTCTTCGGAGCTTGTCACTCAGAGTTGTCAAAGTCCATTTGCATTCTCACCATGTTCTATTTCAAGTAAGCTAACCCAGGTGAAAGCCTGTGTCTTCATTCTCAGGACATAGCATTCTGAGAAGTGGCTTGACTAAGACAGCTGAGTCCAGGGTTGCCCTTGGAGAGTGGACTCAGGACCTGGGAAAGTGCACAGAAGTGGCTCTCAGGACACTGAGCACGTTCTGAGCATCAGCGGCTGGCTTCAGTAACTCAGGCTCATCCCTGAGTCAGGAGAACAATGGCACCCAAGGTGGCTGGGCCCCTCAGTTGGGAACTGAAGTTGGTTTGCTCAGTGACCCACCTGGTGCTATGACTAGTAGTATAGGAAAGGAGCAAGGGCTCTAGAACATCAAATGCTAAGCAATCCTCTCTTCTACACCTGATTAGCTCCTCCATAACAGTTAGAAAAGACACATGATGCAAACAGATCTGGGAACATAATTTATTCATATACTACACAGGAATTTGTTATTACAGATAGTAGTAAAAAACATACAAGTGATCCTAAGAATTATCACTTGATTTTTACTTAGTAACAAAAATAGCTTGAGAAAATTAATATCACTTAAATAAGACACTGTACAAGGTTTTAAAATATTCCTACTTGTGGATCTATGTGAGCACATGGAGGAAGGTGCCGCCATAAACATAGCAGAGCTCGGTTCTGCAGGTCAGTTTGGGTCCATGTCTGAGGCCTCTGCTTCGCTTAGCTACATGCAGATTCTTCGCAGCCGAGAATCTTTGGTCCAGCTTGCTTTTTTTCCCTTTCCCCCAACTCTTACTTTACACATTCCCTAATAGGGAAGGTTTCAGTTCAAACAACAAGAATTCATCTTTGCCACAGGAATACCCATAAATCTGTGACACTTGCAATTTCATGGTTTCAAAAGGCTTTGGTCGCAGGATTTTAAAAATTGAAAGTGTTTGTGTTTTTGCTTTCCTGAGAAGAGGAAGAAGTAGACTCCTCCCTCAAAAATTTATAGGTTTATTTACTGTGCTATTTCAGAGTTTCATTTTTTGAGCCTCCAAAATGCTGAATAGAAGGTGTGGTGGGGAAGGCAGTGTGAGAGGGTGTGGTCGCAGAAAAACAGGACAATTATTTTCTTGTATTTCTTTTGGTGGTTCAAACACCAAAGGATTCTGTAAAAGTATAATCTTAGTATACAGAAAATAATAAATTTATATAAAGGAAATCTAACAACTTCCAAAAGTTAATACCTATAAGCAATTTGACTTTAATGACCAATCTTTGTAAGACATCCTCAACAAGTTAAAATGTGACTTTAAAGGGCTGTGGAAGTTTATGATGATTCTATTTATTTAATAAAATAACTTAAGGATTAAAGCAAAAATGTGCTGAGTATTTTATAAATTATTATGCTGATTATTTTCATAAATATGTAAATTTTCTTTACTGTTCAAAGACTGGTTAATCCAGGAACTTTTCTTATTTTATCTCACTGAAAACAAATTATTTTCTTATAAGAAAAATAATAAAACTTGTTGAAAAAACTATTTGCAACTTTGGAGAAGAGTGGCAATATAGAATAATTTTGATAGACAAAGCCCCTTTCTGCCTCCTACAGCTGTCAGCCGGAAAAACCCCAATCATCTCCCATAGGAGAAACACACACACACACACACACACACACACACACACACACACACCGCAGTATGGAAGTTATTCTGCTGGGGAACTGGAGACCCAGAGGCCACCCAGCACTGCTGCAGTATTGACCAAAATGGCAACATGTCACTTGCATGGATTTTTAAAAAGCCAAATGGTTTGTATCAGAGAACTCTGGGTTAGTTTCACTTTTGTGACCATGAATTCCATAAGGTTTAGCTGGTTAATAAAGTTCAATTTTTAATACTGTTAACGTCATCTGGCCAACTCTACACTAAGAATATCAATAAATACCAATGATTAGCTCCATTTTCACTACTTTTGGTTGGAGCATTTTGACTTTATAAATACATTACAGTCTTAGCATCGATCCCTCCTGGGATTTGAAATTCCATACCAGAGCACATCACCTGGCTGGGGTGCTCATATGCTCAAGGATATTTCTGGAGTCAAAAAGCAAAAGGAAAAATACAGACAGAGGAGGGTATGCATGACAGTTGTTTCTGGCGAAGAGCAAGTGTGCTGAGCCCCTGGAAGTCAGCTGGGGCCCTGTCGGAAATGGCTGAGACCATGGCCGAGGGGGGGCTGCTCTCACAAAGGGCTGTCAGGCAGGCGTTTCTTGGTTTGTAGGTAGAAGGCCCGGTTCTCTTCAGAGTAGGTGACTTTACTGAGGGGCATTCTGTAGATGTTGGAGTTTGTTGTGGTCACCAAAAGGAACAGTAGTGTGGCCAAACAGAAAGGCCAGGTACAAGATGGCAATCCAACCTGGGAAAGAAGAGACAAGCCGTGTAAGCTTTTGAAACCCTGAGAACTAACCTGCTTACAGCAACACATTCCACATTGGCCCTGGGGGAGCAGTCAGTGGTACATTGCTCTAAATTCCATTTGTGGCCATGGACGATTAGCTTAGGGTCTCAGGGCATTCAGCAGTCCAAATGTTTTCATCCAATTATATCCTTGTCATGGATGTTTTTCTTCCTTTTCAAACACTCGGACTTCTTACACCAGATGTACAAAGATGACACTTGGCACATGGACATGATACTAGCAAACTGTTAAAGGCCCCTGAACACTTGCCATGGTCACAAGGCCCTCTCTGATTAGTCCAGGCTATGGGGACCTCTCTGAGCTTGACTTCCTCTTGGTCTTGCTTTATTTTTTTCCCTTTTGCTTCTCAAACACACTCTGAGCTCCTCAAGGGTATGTCTGTCTTCTGGCAGTTCCCCCAGTTCTGAGAATACCCCTGTGGTTAGCTCTGGTCTTTTACATGGGCCAAATGGGGTGTGATGGAGTAAGGGGGTACCTAAACTTAGGTGTGTGTCAGAAGCATAATATCTATACATCTTATAAGAACAACTCTATCTGAACAACGAGGGATAGCACCTAAGGCTCTCTATTTTCAGTCTTTTTAGCTGACTCAGTTGTAGTTTTTGCAGTTTAGGTCCATTTACTGATGCTTCTGAACTTTCTCAGCTGGGGCTGAGAAACCTTATTGATGAGTGACGGGGGGGGGTTAATACAGATAATAGGTACAAAAACTTTATCGATTAGATATAAAACAGCAATAATAACATCTGGTTCTTTAATCCATTATCCTTTTCCTTCCTTTCCTAATATCTCAGCTGCCATAAGGTTCCTGCTTTCTATTAAAGAAAATGATATTCTACAGTGAGTTTCTAGACATTCATAGCTGGTCTATGAATTCAATAATATGTTGTACAGTTATCAGTAAAGGCATTTTGAAGTCATGCTTCTAACCAAGCAGTCTGATATGTCTGATGAGCCTGGTGACTGCAGCTTACTATGGCGTGAGAAGGCAAGGGGGCCAGAGAGCTTTGGTAGCAGGAGGGCCAGTTATTATTGCAGTCAGGCATCCTTTTGCTCAGTGCCTGCCCCCCCAAGTAGACAGCAAGAGAGTTTTCTGTACAATTGAAAGCTGCTCAATCCCAGGATGGCAAAATGAAACTGAAAAAAACTCACATTAGCCATTAGGTTTGTTAAGGTGCCTCCAAGACAGGCGGTGAACAGGGCTAAAAAAAAAAAAAAAGTGGGAGTGAGAACAATATTTGGTTAACATGCAGAATCGCTGTAAGACTTTTTCCAACACAAATCTCCAAGAAGGTACCCTTCCACATCCCATCAGTTGACTCATAAGCCTAATTACAATATGAACTTAGAGTCAGTAGCTCTGGGTTTAAATTCTGCATTTAACACTTAGGAGCTCTTTGGACTCTGGTCTTAGCCTCTACTTCTTCACCAGTACAAAGGAAGTAAGAGATTATCTCTTTCCGAGTTACATGAACATGAAGCAAATAATGTTTATGTTTAGATACAATAAATGCTCAATGTAGATAGCTTTATGGTACTATACTGTTGTTGTTATAGCTAATGCTTAAGGGAAAAGCCTTTTTTTTTTTTTTTTTTTTTTGCAGTACTGGAGATTGAACTCAGGACCTGGCATTTGCCAGGCAAGTGCTTATTCTACTGAGCTATCTCCCTGGCCCGGGAAAAGCCTTTCATAGAAAACACATTCTCTTGTTGTGTTGAGCACAACTGAATTTAACTTTGGTGTCATTAAACTGACACCAACTGAACAAATTATGGTGTCAGCCTGCTTTCTATACAACCTCACTATGTCTAGATTCCCATTTTAATGGCTACACTTCATAGCTACAGAAAACTATGGTACATAGAAATAAGAAATTGTGACCTCAGAAAACCTAACAAAAATTTAAGATCTTTACCCACAATAATATTTTCCCAAGAACAACTTTCAAGGTTGGCATACAGGTAATGAGTAAACATCTTATGTTTTCACTTAATTGGAGAAAAAAATACATATCCCCTCCATTGTGTTTCCTAGTCAACAGTATAATGAATTATTTCTCATTTGAGTTGCCTCATGCTAATGGGAAAGGCTGGTCTCTGGAAACAGTCCTTGTTTTAAATCCGAGCTCTGCCATTGTACTTGTTGTATAACAAATCGATGAATTTTTCGGAATCTTGTTTTGTCATCTGGAAAAAGGCAGCCTGAAAATCTGCTTCACAGGGAGGTCATGAGTCTCCAGTGAAAGTGTTTGTTTCCCTCAACAGTGGTGGTAAATGGGTCCCAATCTCTGGGAGACAGAGACACTGCTCTGTGCAACAGGGCGTTTATGACATGGGTGGAAAGGCTTCCCTCCTCCTTGGTTTCATCAATTTAATTCATTTTTGAGAGTAATTAATCTGTTCAACAGTTGTTCTCTGACCCTCTGCACTCTATTCCTGCTCTCGTGAGTACCAGGTCCACTGCTGGACCACCCCTAAGCACTTGAGACCTTGTTGCCAATCTCCTCTGTCAGTGCCCACTGGCCTTCTAGGGCACACTTTCAATGGAACTTCATTCTGCTAGGCTGTTTTGGAGTGATCACCAATCTAAGCTGCTAAGGCTATTCAAAGGTAGGTGTTTGTCCATTTGGACTTGCTAGCAGAGCTGGAGAAGCCTCACAGCAAGGGGCACCTCTGCATACCATGTTTAGCTTAGTGGTAATTTCCTCACAGCATTTTTGGGAGGCAAGGAAGAGAAAAGGCCCTTGAACAGGGAAGAAAGACTGGATGTATGCTCTTGGTGGACAGTGTCCCTTCCCGTGGACCATCACTTGAGTCCTACTATAATAAACCAGTATTGACAAGAGACAAGGTGTGCTTACAGTGTCCACAGAAAACATAATGAATTGGGACATTCGATGGCCATACAATCTAGAGGCAGGGATGGCAGCTAGGCCAGGTTCTGTATGTTTCCTTAGTCCTCTTCCAGACGTAGAAATTTGGAAGAATGCCTCTGTAATCAATGTCTGTTATTCATTCCTTGCCACACAAGGCTGGCCTTTTGTTTGGTAGTGTCCAGGTGATGAGGGAAAGCTGAAACTTGCTGTGGCGTTTTACTCATAAGACTTGCTTTGTAAAAGGAACAAGGTTCTGTCTCAAACATGCACATGTGGAGATTAAAATGTCTGATAGGACCCACGGGGGGACGCTCTCACACTGTCAGCAGCACAGAAACGCCGTGGCTCTTTTGAGGGGAATGAATCTGGCATCTATGGAAACTAAAATTGGCATTCCTTTTGAATCATCACTTCAGCTTCTAGAAATGCATGTTATATAAATACTTGTCCAAAATCTATAAGAATGTATTCTTGCACCAAAAATATCCATTGCAGCAGTGTCTAAAATGATTCTAAAGTGGAAGCCATGTAAACTTCCTCCAGCAAGTAGGGGCTTGCCATGTAAGGCACCTGCAGAGGGCTGTCTCCACTGCCTCCAACAGCAGAGCCTCTGCACCCTGCCACACAGAGCCCTCTTCTCCTGACCACACAGACACATCTGGAGAAGTGCCAGATCAGCCCAGGCTCCATGACCCCTCACAGATTCATCACTCAAACATGTATCCCTAGGAAGGCAAGTTTCCAGGACAAGGAAGGAGATACCCAGAGGAAGAAATTGTCATGAAAGGAAAACACTGCTTTCAGAAGATAAAAGCTTAATTAATGAACCAAGAATGAAGAACTCAATAAATGACATGATCGACATAATGGATAGAGCAAAAGAATGATCTGATAAACTAACTAAGCTGGAGCTGGAAACACTAAGAAAAGGTCAAGAATTATGAAAAATGAACTTTAAGCATTGTGTTCAAATAATAAAAATCCCAGAAGGAGAGAGAAAATAATTGGAGAGAAAAGATTTGAAAATGTGAAAAGTGATGATATGCCAAATTAAAAGAAGATATGAGGACTCACATTGAAAGGACATGAGTACTCTCACAAAGGAAAAGAATAAAAACTATGTCGAGACAGACGGAAGGAAAAGTATGTCTCGTATTCACAGAGCAAATTCTGAATCCAAAGATAAAGTAATTCATCTGTAACAAGAATTAGATTCTTTTCAGATACCTCAATAGTAATATATAAGAAGACAGTGGAATAGTCTTTGAAGACAGTTCTCAAAATATTGCTATAAAGAGTTAAGTGTAGGTTTTTTCCGGTAAATTAAATACTTAAAAAAATGTATTTAGTACAGAGTCCAGAAGGTCTCACCGCACAGATCAGACTCATAGTGATCCTACTGTTTTCAGCCTCCCTAGTGCTGGAATTACAAGTGCGTGCCACCACCTTCACTAACTAAGCTAAATAAACCTTTCTTTCCTTAATGTTGGGTGTCAGGTATTTTTTCCCAGCAATGAGAGAAGAGTAACTGAGACAATATCTAATCTAGCAAAGGAAGGTGCAGTAGGCAGAATGATGCTCCCCTCCCTGCTACCATGTCTACAAGCTAAGCCCCAGAATTTGTGATGTTTCCTCACACGACAAAAGGGACTTTACAGCTGTGATTAAGGCAAAGATCTATGGATGTGGGGAAAATCAGTATGAATTTGCAGGTTTGTATCTGCTAACCTAAATAACTAATTTGAAGATAACATTACACAATGCAGTGAGTATTGTTGAATTCCTATTACTTTGTTTAATGAAAATTTAAAAAAATCTTTTATTTATTTGGTACAGGGTTTCACTATGCAGCTCAGAGGTTTATTTAGCTCAGTTAGTGAAGGTTTCAGTTCATACTTAGCTGGCTCCAAGGTGGAGTGGCACATGGCAGAGGCCCACAGTTCATGGTAGTAGAAATCAGTAAAGACCACAGGGAGGAGCAGAAGCTGATCCTCCTGTCTCAGCCTCCCCAGAGCTGGGACTATTGGTTGCAGTACCAGGGATCAAACCCAGGTCCTTGTGCTTGCAAGGCTGGTGCTTAGACCACCAAGCTATCTCCCCAGCCCCTGTTTAATGAAATTTTAAAAATCATTTCTAATGCTTTTTTTAATTACTATTTTGTATTCTTAAAAAAATCAGTACAGAAAGCAGGCATGGTGGTATATGCCTATAATTTCAATACTCTGGGAGGCTGAGGTAGGAGGATCACAAGTTCGAGCCCAGCCTGGACAACTTAGTGACTTAGCAAGATTTCTTCTTTAAAAAATCACTTAAAGAAGTACTGAAAGCATAGCTTAGACCCAGCAATGTCTGTTATAACAAGCATTCTAGGCCATGTTCTGATGCATGTTCAAGTTTGAGAACCACAGTTCTCAAAGAGCCACATGGAATGTCACCAAAAAACCTGGCTCTGTATTTTTAGTTCATTTCCTTTAAAATTTTTTTGGGTCAAACAATAAACATGAAAAGGCAGGACAGGACAAGTGTCTAGCTCTCAAAATTTCCATAGCATAGAATAGTTAATAGGGCCCAAGAGGTTCCCATCTTCACAGTAACTGGTGAGGTAGGCAAAGGGACATTAGCACCCTCAGACAGGGGACATCCCTTGGCTTGCTCATATACCTAGATGGCAAGCAGGCCAAGCTAGAATTGTAGCTCTAACTTCTCATGCAGCACTCCTTTATCACTGGTCACTGACTTTGATCCGCTGTCCTGAGCAACCTTCCCTACCGTGAGTGGGATACTCACCACAGGCCAGAGCCAGGAGGTGGGCCTGCCACGTGAGCGCTATGAACATTCCTCCAATGGCAATGCAGGCCAGAGAGCTGTTGAAACCCCAGAGTCCAGAGTAGATGTCCTGGAAAGGAGCTGCAAGGCTGAGTCCTGTTAGGGGAGACAGGAGTGGTCAGAGCCGTGGACGAGAGGCGGGCTGCTCTGGAGCGAATCTGGGGTGTGACTGTGGGATGCAGGGAAGCACCCTGAGAACTCCCATTGGTCCTTGGGAGGCAGAGTCTTCCAGGAAGATCTTTAGTAGCAAGATGCCAGACCATGATGGGACAGAAGAGGTTCAGTGTTTGGAGGTCAGTCTTGTGCTTACCGGCTACTACCCCCAGCAATGACCCAATCGCAGCGTGCAGGCACATGACTGGGGAGGAGAGCAGGATGGCGACCAGGAAGATGCCCCCTGTCCATGGGTTATCACAGCCATATATCTGACCAACCCCTACGGGCAGGGCTTTCAATAGCTGCAAAAGCAAACATAAAAATGAGGCCACTAAAACTGAATAGAAACCTCTAGGATACATACAAATTCAAATTAGATTAGGCAGACCTTATCTTTCAGTATCAATATTACTAATTTTTAATTTTATTTTTGTCTTTTAAAAATTTCTTAAAAAGGGAATACAAAAAATATTAAAAATTTCATTAGAAATGATACAAGGGCTGGCAAGACAGCTCAGTGGACTAAGTGCCTGCTTAGGCAAGGTCAGGGACCAGCGTTTGATACTTGGAACCACACGCCTTGTGGGCCTGGCTCCCAGGCATGCTGAGTCACTGAGACCAGGTATGGTGGCTTGTGCCTATGATCACATCACTGAGGAGGCTGAAACAGGAGGATCACTATGAATCTGAGTGCCTAGTGAGACCCTGTACCAAATACATAAAAAAAAGAAATGATACAGAATTTCATGAAACAAAATAATAGGAATTCAACAATAGTTGTTATAGTGCATACTGCTATCTTCAAATTAGTTGTTCAGATTACTGTATATAAGCACATAAAATTGGTCAAAAAGTTATACAAATTAAAAAGGAGAGAGAGAAAAAATTTAAGCACTAACTGTTCCTTTCAACAGACCAGCAGAGATCAGCAGTAAAATTATCCAAGGTATACTGTGTATATACATATATAAATCTTT
>NW_004524579.1:22664865-22695013 GCF_000260255.1 Octodon degus | reverse complement strand
AATCTCTTAATTTGACAGTGTAACTATCCCTCAGGTGGCCAAGAGGTAGGAAACCTGGGTGGTATGGTCAGTAAGTGTGCTAACAATGGGTTCATAATGAGGAAAGGGTGACCTTCTGCCCCAGGCTGACCTTCCCCTGTCCCAGGCCAGCATAGCTGAGAGTGCCTCCCATGACAGCAGCGGAGTGTACCTCCGTGCTGCTAGTGTGGTGGGTCCTGGGGTGGTGGTTGCTGAGCACGTGATATGCGACTAGTGAGACTGAGGAGCAGAGTTTGCAACTGAATTGCATCTGAATTTAGATAACTACACGGGGCTAACGGTTATTACATGAGCATACATATGTATTCATTTTGCTTCATCATATTATCTGTCATGAGTAGTTCTAATAAATCTTTAATTCCTCCCCTAAACTATTTGCAATTCATTTTCTGGGCAAAAACCCTAAAGCAAAGGCTGGGTGAGCTCATCTTGTGTTTTGATCATTCAGCAAGGAGGACAGCAAAGGGTGCTTTGTAACCTGACAGTGGAGGAACCAGTCCTCAGTGCATTAAAAGAGGTAAAGCTTCTTTGATTGCATCTGAGTTCAAGGACTCTCTTGTTCTCAAGACTCGAGAAAACTTGAGCAGATTTGCTACATAAACACCAGCAGGAAGAGCTAGAATTTGATGTGGTTAACCATGTTTTTAGAAGTAAATGCTGTCTCCATGCCCACCAAAAAGTGTGGTACAGTGTGCACACTGTGATATAGTGGTTCTCAAACTCTGGCCCCTACCACAATTTGGACAATTTGTTAATACAGCTTCCCAGGCTCACCTCTGGAGAGTATGGCTTTGGAGTCTGAGATGGGGCTTGTTTTGGTAGTTAAATAACTCCCTGGGTGATGCTGCTGCTGCTACCAAAGCTGAGAAGCCTGAGTTACTGTATTCTATAATGGACATCATAAGAAAAGGCAGGGATGAGTTTTGCCATGAGCTCTAGGAGTAAGCGCCCAGGTCCTTGGGCTGGGGGAGCAGCCCTGAAAGATTTCACACCACGGAAGAGGCTACCTGCCTGGAGGGCCAGCTTCCATCATATTACCCACAAGGCCAAGCTCACAGCAGCATGACTTCCCTGGAGCTACACCCTGGGGTTGATACAGCAGACTTGTAGAAAAAGAGGGGAAGGGGTTATTAGCTTTGATCAAATAGTTATTTAAGAAACTCTCTTAATAGCCAGGTGTGGTGGTGCAGGCCTCTAATCCAAGCACTAATGGGGCAGGAGGATCACTGGGAGTTCAAGGCCAGCCTGGGCTATACAGTGAGCCTACTCTGATACACAGTGAGACCTTGTCTCAAAAAAAAAAGTCCCCCCCCCCAAAAGTCCCTTAGGCCCCCAAAGGCATGGAATAGAACAAATATTTTAGACAGGTAGAAAGGCATTGAGGAGCTGAGCATCTGAAACCAGGAGGACATGGGAATATTCCAGAGGCAGAGGGGAATGTGAGAAGGGGGTGTATCTTACCTCCACGGCACTGAGGTCAGACCAGGTGATGTTGGGGACTTTGCTTACAGGTGTGATCAGTTGACTTGGAAAGAAGAGATTGTAGTGTCCTGTGGCCAAAAGGTACATTGACAACGCCATGTTGAAAGGGAGAGTGAAGACAGGGAGATCCCACTTGCTGAATACTGAACTCAACGCACTTGAGAAAATGGGGCTGAAATGAAACAGAAGACAAGAATCTGCATGTGGTGAACAACCAGGTTGACTGATTGAATCTCTACTCCATAGATAGCTTTGTTTCATCTGCCAGTGTGGCACTCGGGTGTTATGTCGGCCAGCTGTCTACTGAAAGAGAACCTGAAATAAGTCCTACCATAGAGACAATTGTGCCAAAATACAGCCCCAACCCTGTTCTTAGCTTATTTGGCTTTGAAAATTATACTCTGAAGTTACTTAGAGTGCATTATTTATCAAGGTTTAAAAAACATCTTTGAAGCACTTAAAACATGATCCACGTAGTAAAGTTGCCGTGTGAACACTCCTCCATCGTAGTTTCCTTTCTCCCCACTAGCAGTGACTATGATCTGGCATTTGGTGCATGTCATGTCACTTGTCTTTAGTTTATTTATTTTTGGAAAAGAAAGAATTGGTCAGGCAAGGGTTCATGTGGTGCAATAAAATTGATGGGGGTTCAAGCTGGTGGGTTAGGGGAGTTTAAGTGAAGATGGTGGTTCTCAAAGCAGGGTTCCTGGACCAACCACATTGGTGTAATCAGGAACTTAATAGAAATGTAGATTCTTAGACCCCACTCCAGACTGAAAGAGAAAGCTGGGGAGGGGCTGCACCCACCTGTGATGGATAAATTTGAGGACCATTGATATAGGGAAGGGATGATAACTTGGTTATACTTTCAAATCCCCTGAGGAGATTTCAAAACTCCAATGTGTAGGCAGCAGCCCTAACGGATTCCATCAGAACCTGGCTGGCTGTGAGTGTGTGTGATGTGTTTGGGGTCACCTGCACTGGAGTTCAGTGTGTAGCCCTGGCCGAGAACCCCATGTGATGGGAAGGTGGTGTGAGCACGTATCAGAATGGGAGAAGAGACCGAAGTGTCAGATCAGAAGGAAATACACACTTTTGTGTGTGTGCAAGTAGGAACCAAACCCACAACTCTCTCATGGAGCTGCAGCCCAGTCTTTTATTTTGAGACAGCATCTTGCTAAGTCATAAAGCTGTCCAGGCTGGGTTCAATTTTGTAATTCTGGTGCTTCAGTCTCCCATAATTCTGGGGCTCCAGGCATGTGCCAACATACCTAGATTTGAATATATATTTTTTAAAAATTATTCACTTACCATAGCTATTTTTAAGTGTGGTTTGATAACATTAAGTACATTTACCACAGTCATCCACACACAGAATGTTTTTCATTTGATAAAACTGAACCTTATTCAGTACAACTTCTCATTCTCTCCTGCCGCTATAATTTTTTTAAGTCAGTTTGACAGGAGATCACTATGAGTCTGATCTAGTAGTGGGACCCTGAACACCCTATAGACCCTTCCTTAAAATTAAAAAAAAAAAAAAGTCAGTTTGAAAACCAAGCACAACTTACCAAGTCATGGACATAACAGACACTGGCAGTAACAGCCACCAGAAGTAGTCTCCCTTGTCTGAAAAGACAGCCATGAGTATCCCCAACAATATGGCATTGTAGCCGTGGAGCCCAGCAGCTATGGCCGACCTGTGAGCAAGAGAGTGACAGAGACATTGTTGGGGGGGCCTTGGGTGAGACCTTCAAGTTAGTAAGACTTGGCACTTTTTAGATCCATTTACATTTGAAAACAAATGCTATTTGGACGTGTGTTTCAAAGCCTACTAAGAACCATGCAAATGCTAGATAAAATGAGAAATAAAGTATTTACAGCTACAACTATAAAAGCACACACAGAACAACCCCCTCCAAGGTGCTGCAGTGAAGGGCAGGTCTCTGGCATCTGCTTTCAGTCTTTCATTTAGAAAGTTATTATTTATTTAGGTCATCAAGGGCCTCAGAGGTGGATAGAGCGTTTTGCATATGAAGTTGTTTCCTAAGTCTGATTTCTTGGTGAGAAATATGTGATTTCTCAAATGGAACTTCCCTTTCGTAGTGCTGTAAATGTTACTCTTCCAATTTAGCTTATATTTTTATGTTCCTGTGCTTCTATATTTTTGTCTCTAAAGCTACATTTCCAAGTTATTGCCAAAAAAAGAAAAATTACCTTTCTTTTACTTGGCACACAATCAGGTGCATGTTTAGCTCCTGACTCTTTTGAAACTACTTTCTGTTTGGAATTTGACCCACTTCTAAAGATTGCTCTGTGGGGAGATGCATGCACACCCGTTTCTAGCAGTGTGGCTTGTAATAGCTAAATCTTGGAAACAACCTAAATGCCCATCAACTGAGGAATGGATAAAGAATACATGGTTTTCTTATGTAATGGAATACTATTCAGCCATAAAGGAGGATGAACTTGAGATCAGATTCTTAAGAGAAATAAATCAGACACACATGTGTAAATATCGCAGTTTCTCTGGTATGAGAAAGTAAAGTGTAAATAAGTACCAAAGTATATAATAGATATTGTGAAATAGGAAGAAAATGCTCAAAGCAGAAACTAGGGAGGGGGAGGGAGAAAAGAAGGAAGGGAAAAGAAAAAAATGAGGGAAAAAAGAAACAATGGAAACAAAGCTTTTGTAAATAAGGAGTGGAAGAGGTGTTGAAGGGAAGGTAGGGGAAGGGGAAAAGAAAGAATCAAGATCTATCATGTATATATAGGGACAAATTCCCTATGACCAATGTGATGATCATTACGTATACATCAAATGTAGCAATGAAATGAATTAATTTTTAAAAATTAAAAACATCGAGGAAATATTGTCCTACAGGCACACTGCTCTTGGGCCATAATGGTTCTTGTTTCATGGTGAGAACTAGAAACACTGAGAAGAGGAAATATTTCCATAGAGTGAGTCCCATCCCACCTGAGTTGGCATGTCTGGCATCACAGGTCCTATTTCCCTGAAGTCCTGAACTCAAAGGCAATGCTGTGACAGAAGTGGGTGAGGTTGACTGAGAAGCCTGAGGGCAGGGGCTGCAGCCAGAGAGCCACACAGCAGGGTGGGAAGGGGCGGCACAGGCACTTCCTGGCTTGTTTCTTACTGGGCCAGGAGGCGCCAGTGAAGCACATGAGATGTCAGGTCCATTCATGTGCATGAGAACATTAGAGGTGGGACTCATTGTTCCGAAAGTCTTTGTCTCCCTTAGATTATCCTCCAGGGAATGTGGGAGGTGATGTGATTTGTGTCTGTGTAATCCAGAAATTGGAGCTACCCTTGATGACAGTGGTGAGCTTGCAAAGACTCGTTCTCCCCAACCACTGGTCTAGAGCTTTAATGTTTGAGTTTGATATGTTGAAGCTGGATGGCGCTGTCTACAAGTTGCAGAATGCCACAGTTAAAGCAAAGCGATAGGACAACATGTCGCTTAAACAGAATTCTCTCTCTCTCTCTCTCTCTCTCTCTCTCTCTCTCTCTCTCTCTCAGTACTGGGTATTGAACCCAGGGACTTTCCACTGAGCTACATCCCCAGCCCTTGCATAATTTTTAAAGATTGAAACAGGGTCTTATTAAGGTGTAAAGTTATCCCAGCTGGGTTTGAATTTGTGATCCTCCTGCCTCAGTTTCTTAGAGTACTGGGATTAGAGATGTGTGCCACTACACCCAGTGAGAATTGTCAGCAAAAATATTTTTAGTAAGTGTATGTTTGTCATACACAATGAATATATTTATGATGGGATATTTGTACATATAAATATCGCACATTGATCCTTCTTACTTTCCTTTCCCTCTTCCTCCATGTCCTCCCTCTCATTTTCCCCATCCTTAGTTCCCTTTCCCATCTCTACAAAGGCTATCTCCTTTTCTTTTCTTCTGCCCTTTAAATCATTTGCATGTTGGATTGTTATTTTAGCCTTTTAGGATTGAGGAAAGTAAAAGGGATTTGAAGGCAAGTGCATGTAAACATGACTTGTCTTCTGAATAGGGCCTGCCAAGGAAATGGGTTGGTCATATTTCACTGAATCAAAACAATGCAGGACTACTGGTATGACACAGTCCAAGAACAGTCCTAGAATTTGTGGCTGTTTGTTTCCCCAAGAGCAGAGCTGACCTTTTGGGTTCTCTGAAGGATGAGTTTGATAAACTAGTGATGGAAACAGGATATAAAGCAAGCAATTAAGCCAGTAGCACTTTTCAAGAATTCATACACATTTTTGCCCAAATAAACCAAATGCAAATGAAAATCAATGTTCGCAATCATTGAAGGTCTCTTAAAACCTCTCCCTGGGATGACTGATAGCTTGGTTCCAGCTTCCACGCACTGTCATGAGAGCTTGGCATCCTTTAACCTGGCCATTTATTCAGATAACAAGAATAAGAAACTGTAAATGACCCCCCTGGCCTCTGACTCAAGGCAAATAGGAAGAGCTCTGTGGAATAAAGGTTGTTTCTGTGGGGCAAGGTGTGGCTCTGTCACCAGTGCCCACAATGACTAGTTGGCTAATGTCTCAGAAAGGAGCTGAGAGCTGGCATAGAGGGACATGCCTACCTGTCCTGGCTGAGCAAGAGGGCTGTCAGAGTGGAGATCACTGTTCCCAAACAGCCATTGAGAGCCCACCATGGGTTCTGGACCAGTAGTCCTATCACGATCAGGATCCCACTGATGGGATTGCTGACGAACACCACTTGGGATATACCCCGAAGAACCCAGTCAACGAACTGGAGCACCACAGGTTTGTCTGAAAGAGAAGAGACGAACACATCTGAGAAAGTAACAGAACAACTAAATCTCTGGCCCCCTCCACACTCAACCCGAACAAAATCATCACAAACTCCTGGATGTGAATCATGTTTCATACCCCAGGAAGCTTCTTTCCTCTGAATCCTTTGCCCCTTGAATGACACAGAGATCCCCAAAATCACTTAATATTTTTATGCTCAACCCACACTACCCCTACTGAACTCTAGAGCCTCAGGAAGCATCTAACTGCTAAACCAAAGGCATTAATTACTTATCATACAATTTTATTTTTAATGCTGAAATTACAAGATGACACCAGGTACTTTCTTCAAATAGGAGTAGAAGCCTGCCCCTTACCACTGTTCTCGTGAAGAAAAATGAAGCAGTTTGCAAGTTATAAGATAAAAAGTAGAAAAATAGAGAGTAATACATTGGCTATTTATGGAAACACCAGCTAACCCTTTCCTCCTACCTACTTCTCCCCTCTCTCCAAGGGATGAATGCATAAATACCTTTGAGCCATCTGGCAAATTCTCTCATATCACCAGTGACATAGCCAAGTGCCTTGGGAATACATCTTCTCCTTCGATGTGATGGGACCTGGGTTTCAGGCAGATCCAGTTTAACCATTGTGGGGTTATCCTCCATGGCCCCTTCTTCCTCTGAATCCTTGAGGGAAGGACAGAGCTCATAAGTACCCTAATTTAGAACTCTCCAGGTTGGCCAGCTTAGGACATGCTCATAATACCCACAAAAATGAGTTTGAAGGCATTTATGTGGACCACACTATGCCATGGGACTAAGACAGTGCCCCTTTTCTCTTAAAATATTGTCATGGAGATTATGACCCAAACTCAAACTCCACCCTACTGTTGGCACCAACATCTTCAATGCTATATCATAAGAAGGCTCTGGGCTCTAATATGGTTCAGTTTGTAGTTCAACATACATTAATTGAACCCCTACTTCCTGCATTCAGGTAGTTTAGTGTAGTTAAGAAGAAAGAAAAACAGTTAATGTCAATATAACAAGTTAAATAATAATATAGAAAGAGCTAAAATAAAAGGTTGTGTTTCATACTGTCAACTAAAGGAGCAAAAAATCAGGTTACAAGGTGGCCACTCCCTAGTACAAACTGGTTGATTACTTTCTAAGACAAGTAGGCATTTTAATTTAAAGTTTTATTTTTCAAAATACCAGTTTTATTTCAAATTTTGAAAAGGAAGAAAGTTTTAAGATAGTTTGTGTGTGTCAATGGTCTAAGAATCCCTCACACCCACTATTCAAGTCAAAGATTGCTTGAACTTGTTCTTATTTCATGCAACTGTCTTCACCACTATTTATTTAAGTGTGTAAAAATAAGCAAGAATGTTTATCCACAAAGGTATTAAAACTAAGAAAGGTTAAAATGGACAATACTGCAAAACCCAGAGTTATAATCTAAGGATTTAATGATGTAGGATGTACAGGACTTAATCACAGTCTCATACTTTGGGAAGTTAAGAATGGTATAATTATAACCTGTGCTTATAGTAAGTGTGTAACAGGAAAACAACAACATCATAAGAACATGATCCCCTGTGGACAAAAAATGATACATCAAATAATGCCCCATCATAGTGCTGATGGATGTAAAAGAATATCAATGAATGACAAAGTCCCAGAAGTAGGCAATGGAACAAAGACAATGATCACGCCACCCTAAGTATGTAGCCAGGTCAAAGGAAAACAGAAAAAACTCAAAACAATCAGACTGAAAAATGTGGATAGAGAAGCCACAACGCTGGCTCCTTTTGGCCCTCCTGTTCCATTTGCCAAATCCAACAAATAACTAATGAATAGTTGTAGAATCATGTCTTTTTTTCTTTTCATTTTGTTTTGACAGCCTCATTCTAAGTTAGATTTCTATTAGTTCCAGTACAGAAATAAACTGTATTGATTTATTAGTAAGTAACAATTATACTCCAACTGTATTGTTCACTGCCCAATTAATCATTCTGCTTTTAAATAATGACAAATCATTAATCATTGAACAAAGCAAAAGCCTTTTATATAATGCATTCCTGACTAAGGTCATTCTTGGCAAATCAGTGTTAGAAACCAACATTTGTCAGACTTCTAGTGAATCTTTGTACTAAAAATTTCCTACATTGAAAACTGCAGGCCAGGAGCCCAAACTAAGTCTCAGTGGAACTGAGATAATTCCATAGTTAAAGATGTAAAACTGAGTCATTAAGTATTTATGAAATATTACCTTTTATTTCACAAGCTAAATAATATCATTCACTCAGCTATCTCCCTCTTTAAATCTCATAATTTACCTGCCTGGTTAAACCTTTCTATCAACTTCAGTGACCCATTTTCAAAACCACAGGCATGAGAAGCACTGGGCTTCAGCTCAGGCAATGATGAGTCGCTCCAAAATACAATTGCCTTGAGTTTCTAGAACTAAACAGATCAAGACCTAAAAGTGGCAGCTGTAGAGGAGAACACCAAAGTGGCATTTTCCACATACTGTAAAAGCAAATTCCAGAATAAACAAATGCATGTTATCAAAATTTCCAGCATAGTCTTTTGAAAGGAGCAGTTAATGCTTAAATATTTTTTACTCTGATTTTTTTCTCTTTTGAATTTCTTATAACTTCTTTGTTGTTGTTTTGCTTTACTTTTTTCTTTAACAAATCTTACATGTTTATATCTGGTAATCTGAACAACTAATTTGAAGATAGCATAATGTAATACAGCAACCATCGTTGAATTCCTATTGCTTTGTTTAGTGAGAATGTGTATCATTTCTAAGCTTTTTTTTTCTATCACTATTTTGTATTCTTTAAAAATAAAAAAGAAAAGAAATTACAGTATATATTTATTTTAGAATGTTTTAAATACTCTATCTCCTTAGATTTTGGAGATAGAGATTTGAAACCTGCTAACAGAACTGGCCAGGCTTGTTTGAGAACCTGAATATCCTGAGTCCCCCTCTGAGCCACTCCAAGTTAAGTGAACACTTTTTCATCCAAATCCAGCCCAATTTTGAAAAGGCTTAGAGATTTGTGTCTCCAATACCTGCCTGTTAGACGGCTATAATATCATAGAAAGAAGGGGCTTTTTCTGACTTGAGCAAGTAACAGCTGTGTTCCAGAGGCTCCAAGAATCCTTTATTCATTTATTTTGAACCAGGAATCCTTCTGGAGTCCTCGGATCTCTGACACCTCCTTCAGGTGTCAGAACTGGCTAGGAGAAACCAATAGTTCACTCTAGCGTTGTATCAAGCTAGAAGACCTGCAACCACGTATCCTATGTGGGAAGGCTCTGGAAAGAGACTTTCTAACTAACACTCAAACCTTACCCAAAAGGCCATTACAATTCAACTGAGAGGCGAGGACAGTAAAGTAAATGGAATTGTAAAAAGAGGAAGATAAACATAAACCCTAGACTATGTTTACCTGGTGTTTCTAAGGCTGTCAAAACTCCCAGCTTGATCGTCCAGCCCTAGACTATGGGGCTTGTCCTGTAACTTTCAGGCCTGGGTCTCCCTGTGCCATTGATTTAGCCACAGCCCCACTCTCAGCAGAGCTTGCTGATCCCCACTTCCTGGGTCTGCTCAGAAGAGCAACACTGTGCCTGTGGCAGGCTCCCAGGTTTCCCGAGACAGAGACTGCAGGACGGAAGCATACCTGCTCTTGCTGCCCATCGGTCAGGGCCAAACTTAGCTGAACGAAGCCTTCATGGTCTGCCTCACCAGCGTTATTTCCAAATGGGTCTGTCCAAAGAGGACCAGGATGGGCGTCACCAGCGCCACCAACCAAAGACCGTCCATTCATCCTTCCTTTTCTCCGTACATGACAAAGGGCAAAAATATGTGAATCAGCAGGATGAGTCCTGACTCTGATGAGTGTGAGAAAGGGCAGGTGGGGAAGGGCCATGCTCAAAGGGCTCCTATTAGATAGGGCTGCCTGGTGGGGACCCCAGCATGCCCAAGGCAGATGGCTTGTGGCGGGGGAGAGGAGAGACAGTGAACTGGCTGCAAGAGTTGGAAGTTCAGTTTATTTTACTTAAAAAAAAAAAAAAAAAAAAAAAAAAAGAAGTAGAAAACCATGCTGCACAGAGCCCAGGGTACAGGTTTGGCTGTCTTGTTTCTCATCCTCGCTTGCAGGAAGGTGGCCCTTCTGAAGCCTGCATCAGGGTGAGAGAAAGGTTATCAGGCTCGGAAACGCACCCTGCAGATGGTTAAGGCTCCACACTGGGTGCCTGCTCTGAGGCAGGAGGGACAGCAGCCTTGTTCTGCCTTGTCCTTTATCAAATGTGAGAAAATGAAGCTTCGGTGTGGTTCCCTTTCTGTGATAGGATAGTGGAGGCACTGTTCATGCCCAGCAAAAGCCTATTCTAAAAGGCTGGTAAATGGTACTTTCTCTTGTATTGGAATAAAAATTTTTAAATATTGAATATTACTTTGTTAATAAGTGATTTTTAGTTAAATTCAAGAAATGCAACAGGTTGCAATAATTTCTGTCAGTTTAAATTGCATCCAAGTATAGGATTCTTCCTTCAGAAGTTCCAAGAAAATTCATTTATTTTATTTTTACTTTCTTCTACTGGTTTGGTTTAAACCTTAAAAACTTTATCAGAGTGACTCAAAAAATCTGTGATTGTGAGAAATATTTATGCTGTGTTTTAGGAAAAAATGTGTGTGTGTGTGTGTGTGTGTGTGTGTGTGTGTCTGTGTGTCTGTGTCCATGGTAAACTATCTGGTTAGTTATGTACCAAACCAACATGTTTGAGGGCTGCATTTTGAATACTTAAGAATATTAAGAAAACCAAGGCCAAACTCTCATCTTGCCTACACTAGGTTAAAAAAAAAGAAAGAAAGGATGAATGAAAGAAAAACAGAAAGGAAAGGATCAGCAGGGGCCATCATATTCTCTAGGTGTGGATTCCTGTGCCCGCCACCCTTGCTCTGTGTGTGCCTTCTCCTGCCACCAGAATCACATGTGACCCCAAGAGCCAGATCCTTGAGCCCAACACTAGTACTTTCCTAGACCTAAGAATCAGAAAAGATTTGAGAGCAAGATGGGATTTTAGAGATCACTCAGTTCAAGCCTTCATTTTTTTAGTGAGGGAGCTGATCAAGTTCACTCAGCAAGGGGCAGGCAGACTGAGCCTCAAGGTGCAGGCAAAACCAGCTGTTCTTTGTCTCCTAGTCTGGGGCAAGCACATTAATGCCACTCAGGATTCTATTCAGTCACATATTGAAGAACAGCAGCGTCAGTTCAGGAGGGCCTGGAGCAGGAGCCTGGGATCAGAGATGTGTTAGATCCAGCAGCTTGTAGGATCACCTTGATATAACTATGGGGGCTGGACAACAGCAAAGAAAGGGTTCTGCCAGCCCCAATGTCACTCTAGGTCCTGGCAGGAAGCACTTACCCTCTGATAAACAAACATGTCCCCATACCTCAAAGGGAGTCTGACTCTCTTGCATCACCCACATGGCTACAACAAAGCTTGCTTGTGCTGAAGTTAACAACCTAAGAATATGCTGGAAGCTACACCTCATAGGCTTTCCTGCAGGAGATGGAAAGAGCTCTTCATAGCCCAGTTGCTAATAGAGTGAGACACTGCTTAGCATTCTAGCATGAGGCAACCTCAAGACTCCAGTATAGCTGACATTCCTATTTTATTACGTGAAATTAAACTCATTCTATTGACAGCATATCTTAAAACTTTGCACAGTTGGAAATATCCGAGAGCTTTTAAGTGTTCCGTGCCTCAACGATCACTTCAAAAGTTAATACAAAGTTTTAGATATGGATATAGAAAGAAACATTATAACACTCATGCTCTATCATACTAAAAAAGCTTTCAGCACTGACATTTATTTGGTACTTACTGTAATCTTTATTTTAGATAGTTTTCTTATTGCAAGTGGCAGGAAGGTCTCTGCTCTTGTTAAGCTGTAATGAGAAACAAAGGAAATGCTTCAGGTATCCCTGCCTCGGATGAAAACATTTGCCACCTCACAAGAAACCTCTCCTAGAAGCCATAAATTTTACACGCCAGAAAATGCAGTTGCAGGTGGCTGCTGAATTCACGGCTTTAACTGGGACTGAACAGTTCTCCGTGCATGCACACAAACTCGTTCGTTCCCTTCGGTGTGGCAGCCCAGGCAGAAAAGCCCAGAAGCTCATCAGTGGAAAGGGCCATTCCCGGGACCCCCTTTTTCTCTTTGAGTAGTATAAATGCTTGTCTGCGCCTTTACTTAGTTGTCTTGAGCGCACCCTGACCCGAGTGTTAGTGAAGTCAGAAGTGCTAGCATGCAGAGTGGAAGCCTTAGGGAAAGTCCTCTTCCACCCTGCCTGCTCAGATGTTGCAAATAAAGTCATTCTTTTTAAGCTTCCAGAAGGGAGCCTAAGTGAATTGCTTTCTAGTCTTGCAGCACTCCAACTCTGCTGCTTCTCCTCAGCTCCTGCACTCTCAGTCATATTTCTCCATTAAGTCAAGAAAAGAGGGGAAAAGAAGCAAAAACTAGAGGGGACTCAGAAGCCAAGTTTCAACAATGAGCAGTTGGAAATTAACAGGAAGGAGGGGGACACTTACCCTCCTGTGGCTTCCCTGTGGCAGAAGGCACCGGCTGATAAAGACCTGTCAGGCTCTGCTGAAAGGGAGAGTGCGGCAGGATGGTGCCCTGGGAGGCACCTAGCCCTTTTATACTGGAGCCTCTGCATATCTGCGCTGGCTTTCCCCTCCCACTTCAGCCACCAGTGCCAACGCAATGCTGGGGACTGGCCCCTGGCTTGGGACCTGATGGCTCTTTCTTTTCCTTGATTTGGTGCCAGCAGCTTTGCTATCATTTTCCCCAGCTTTCTGAGGTCTTTGCTCAGGGACAAATGCATCTTTTTCTCCTTCCTGCCATTTCCTTTAACCCCTATGCCCCACCCTGCCATATTTTTGGAAAGATTTATAGCCAAAAAGGATCTGTACAGTGTCTGCTAAACTGAACTCCACCAGACAGGTTGCTGCAGAGTGTGAAGTGGCTGCTGTGGGCTGGAATGTTTGTGAATGCGACACAGTTTCTGGACAAGTGTAGGAGCGGCAAGGCTTGAGGGGCGTGCGGGGAGGTGGGCATGCGAGGAGGTGGTGGACAAGAGGGTGGAGATTGTTTTCTCCAAGCCTAATGGTCTTTTCCTAGCCTGGAGGAAGCAAAAAGACAAGTGTTTCCCTGGACTGGTCCTCTTTCTAGGTGAGAATCCTAGGGTGAAATCTGCTATCTTTTAAAAGTTTGGGGGCAAGCATTCCAGAGCAGGGGCATGGAAAGTGAACCTGAAAATTCCTTCCTTTCCCAGTCATAACTTGTAACTTTGTGCTTTGGTGCACTTGTGTGAGCACAAAATTTTAAAATAATCCTCACAGGAGGGTGGGAGCTGGGCCTCCCACCCTCTGCAGGTGTAGATACTGTCTTTATCGGCCCTCAGTAAGCCAGCCTCACTTTTTGGCTCTGCCCTCTGGACAAGCGCCAGGGACAGGGGCCTCCTCCGAGCGGGTGCCCCAGCCCAAGCTACTGTGTCTGGGTCCCTCGAGGGACCCCACGGGTGGGGCTCATGACGAGAGTCTCGAGGTTCAGGCAAATCTCCTTTCAACATTTTTTGTCTCAGTGGCCAGAGCCCAGTGTGGGGCCTGCTGGGAATGAATGGTTCCCTGGAGTTCGGTATGCCCCTCGGTGATAACAGTGATAATGGTCGTGCTAGTAATGATAAGCATTATAATGATAAGGGTTATAACAAGGTAATGATAAACGTTGCCGCAGGTGGCCCAGTGCTGAGCACTTTGCATTAGTCGTTTAGCCACCACTCAGGCCGTATGAGGTAGTAGCCAGTATTTCTATTTGGCAAATGAGGAAACTGAGGCTCGGAGAGCTTAAATGACTTGTCCAAAGTCTGACGTCACACTTTGTACTGTTAATCACTCTGGCACTGTGCAGTGTCTCTCCTTTCTGCCTCTGCTGGCTTCCTTCATTCATTAAGTCAATTAACCCAACCATCAGGACAGTTATGGGCTTCCTCCCGCAGCTACTTCCACGTGGTACCCATCAGCCTCCTGGCCCTGGCCCCGGGGAAGTTGGAGGGTATGCAGCCAGCCTCAGCTCCTCTGCACAGAGCTGCCTCCTCTGTGCCCTCTCTCCCCTCCTGGCCTCTGCCCAGGGTTCTGTAAAGCCACACCCTAAGTGCAGGTTGCAAAAAAACGGCTTCGTCATCTGGTACACACAAGGTAATACAAAACACAGGGGTTTCTAAGTCTGGTAAACCTGAGCTTGAATACGGACTTTATCCCTAACTGTGTGACCTTAGGGATGTTACTCACCCTGTCTGAACTTTAGATTTGTCATTGTAAAGTGGGAAAACTTTGCTTCTTTCATAAGTTCATGGGGAGAGCGGATGCCTCTACGCACTGTGCCCGGCACATGGAGTGCCATGGTTCTGCGGTCACCCCTTTCAATAAGCATTGTTGTACCTCTGAAGATTCTTGAATGGTTCTTTTTTTTTTTCCTCAGCTTAAACCAGGGGAAACGTTCCCACCGATGCTGCGCTCGGAGGGGGCACAGCTGTGAGTGTGGAGACACCTGGGAGCCCCCAGGAGAGCACCCAGGTGTTCGCGGTGTGCTAACTGCACCCTTTTCTTAGTTCTCCTGCCAGTGTGTCCTGGTGTCCTGCACAGAGTATCTGTGCGGAGGGCTGATGCCCTGACACTGCTCCCTGCCACGCATCTCCTGTGTCTTTCCTCACTCTCCTCTGCTCTCTCTCTCCCTCTTCTCAGCAAACTCGCCTTCTGTCTCTCCACTTAGCTGCAGTCACTAATGGACAGGGGAGAGCTTCTCTCCTTCGCTTCTGTCTCCATGGATTTCGCACTCCTAGAAAGCTCTCTTTCTAACTTCTCTGTCCATGTTTATTTGTATTTCCAGGAGACTCGTGGGATCGTAGAGTAATTTTTGTCTGTATTTCTTATTGGACGTGTAGACATACCCCTCCAGCCCCGCAACAGTTTTGGTGTAGTCTTCCATTTTTTATAAAACATTTTATGGTGCGCAGTCCCACCTGTGCTGGAAGGTAGGAATGACAAGGTCAAGATCCAATAGTTCTCTTTATTCATGGTAAGTCTCTTCTTTTCTGGAATGATTTGAGGTGGCTTATTAAATAGATGTGAAAAGAGATTAAGGACTCGGTGAAGAAATTGGGAAGAAGACAGCAAAGCTATGGCTAATGATTCATTTTAAATATTTCTCTATAATATTTTGCATTTACAAGTATTTCTAATATGTGTCTGGCTCAAGCTGGTGGTAAAGGCAGTGCTGTAATCTTATATATTCAGAAAGCTGAGGCAGGAGGATTGCAAGTTCAAACTTAGCTTGGGTAAATTGTCCACTACTTCAAAATATAAAACCAATAAAGGGCCCAAGGGTGTGTGTAGCTTAGTGTGAAGGTCCTGGGTTCAGTCCCTAGTACTGGCAAAGAAAAAAAAGTGGGTGTAGTTTAGCACTTCCTCACTTCCTTGCTTCAATTCCTAGCGTACACATAGGCACAGACAAGCCCAGACACACACATACACTCACACACACACACACACACACATACACTCTCTCACACACACACACACACAAGTTCCCTTTGACTATATGTTGGACTTAGAAATTATTGCCACATGATTTCATTTTGATTGCTACTCAATAGTGATCTATGAATAGGTAGTTTAACTTCACAAATATTTTACTCTTCTAGCATATGTAATTGGGCAGTGCCTGCCCTCAGGAATTCTGTAAGAGAGGCCACAGAAGGGTCCTCTGATCCTGATCATGGCTTTCCTAAATGGCAGAGAGAGAGCACTAGAGAAAACAGAAAAACATTTCATTCTTTATCCCACTCCCCACACTCCACAAAGAGAGAAGCAAAGAGCCCCAAAATCTGGAACAGAATGTTCCTCCACAGTGTGTTCTGAGCCCAAGGATGTTTGGCTGGGTGAACAGGCAGACAAAGAGGCACCAGAGGAGAGCCAACTCCCCCACTGACCCAGAGCACCACTGGTGGGGGGGTACCTATTGAGCAGGCATTCCCTCGGTGTGAAGCCAGGGGGCAAGCAGGGGCTTGGTGCAAATGCCTCTCTCAGTCTTTGGCTGTCTAGGGGATTGTGGGGATGGCTGATGGCAGGCACTACTCAGGCACCTACACTTTTGCTGTTTTGTTTTGTCTTTTTGAGACAGTCTCCCTGTGCAGTATGTGCTGGTTTTAAACTCACCATGTAGCCCAGGCTGGTCTTGAACTCACAGCAATCCTCCTACCTCAGCCTCCTGAATGTTGGGATTATAGGTGTGCGCCACCATGCCCAGGCACAATTTTGCTTTTAAATGCAGTCAGTCCAGGCTGGACAAATAGCTCAGTAGATTAAAGTGCCTGCTAGCTGGTTCAATCCCCAGCCTGCCATGGCAACCTCTCCCCTGGGGCCCACTGAGCTGGCGATTGACACTGGGTGTGGTGGCAAGTGCCTGTAATGCCAGCTTTTGGGAGGTTGAACACAGGTGGATCACTATGACTCCTATCTACTTAGTGAGATCATGTAGACCCTGTAAACCCTGTTCTAAAATACAAAAAAAAAAAAAAAAAAAAAAAAAAAAAGCGGTCAATCCTACAGGTATTCAGCTCTGTTTGGGTAAAAGGACTCAATAGCTTGGGGTACCCAAAGAGAGCTCGTTAATTCCTTTGATACAAAGTAGAAGGTGGGGGGAGTTTCCATTCCAATCTATGACTTTCATTAGATATTCACATGCATCATCTTTATAGTAAAAGCTATAAAAATTCAAACTAGGCAAGTAGAAGGTCCGCAGTGTAAGTCTCGAGTGTCCTTGGCCAGTGGTATCGTGGATTGTACGTTGTACAAATATACCGGGTCTCACTGCACTATTGACAGCCTAGACAGTCGTATGGTTATTCCAACAAGATTCCTGCATATGGCGCCAAAATGTCCTGGGTAAAGGGAGCTGGGGTGCCTGTGCACAAAGGGACAGTAATGGCACCAGTGGGGCATTTGTTTATTCAGGATTAAAATAAATAAGTTCTCAGCGAGGAACACTAGGAAAAGGGTAAGAAGTGAAGCTTTTTAGTCTCATTAGAGTAGTGTGAGGAAGGGAGGAAAGTGAGAGAAGGCGAGGCCGCATACTGTACAGTGGTGTGTTTCCCTGCTGTGGAGGAGGCGGCGATGTGGCCCTGAGCACAGGCAGTTGTGCTTTATTTTGTAATTGATCCAGAAAGAAGATTGGGTGGCCTAGCATTACCATTGTGAATGGGCATCTCTGGGGACTTGGGGTGAGGCCTCTCTGCAGGAGGCCTGACTGGGATGGGGAGGATGTTTGAGGCTGAGGGTTCTCCCTGAAGCCAGGCTGGTGGCGTTGGCTCAGGCTCCAGACTGGGGTTTAAAATCTGATGACCCTTTGGGGTTATCAGCGGAGCTCCCTATTGCCATTCCACTCACTTCTTCCTTCCTGTTGGCATCTGCCAAGGCAGGGGTCAGGGCCAAAGGCAAAAGGAACTCACTTCACGGCAGATGATTTTCCTATCTGTTTCATCAGCTGACTCAGAGCTGGGCTGACCATATTACAACCTCAGCTTCTGAGGGGGCTGAATTTACAAGAGCACTCTATTTTACAAATTCAACCTCCCAAACCATGAAGTAAATAAATCTGTTTTCTTTATAAAATACTCAGCCTCAGATACTTTGTTATAGTCATTGAAAACTATTATTCCTGTGCATGTTTAATTTCCTAATTTTAAGATAACTTTTGGATATTTGTGATAGCGTTCTTTGATACTACATCAAATCTCAACAAGTGATAGATTTTTTAAAAAATGTACTTAGTACAGGTCTACAGGGTCTCACTACTCAGATCAGACTCATAGTGATTCCTCCTGTTTTTCAGCTTCCCAAGCACTGGGATTATATGCTCATACCACCATTCCCGTCTCAATTGCATCTCAGTGCATCTTGGGGGCGGGGCTGGCACTGCAAGCCAGAGATCAACCCCCCCCCCCAACGATCGCCTAAGCAGGCGCTTTAATCTGCTGAGCTTTCTGGCCAGCCCAAGTGATAGATTTTTTAAACCGCTTTGTTGAAGTATAATTTACAAACCATAAGATACACTTAATCTAAACTAAAATAAATTTACGATTATTACAACTGTCACCATAATTCAGTTGTAGGACATTTCCACTGCCCAAGAAAGATTCCATGAGCCACATGTGGCTGTGTACATCTGGAATCCTAGCTCCCTGTGTAGACTTTGAATGTCCAATATGATTTTGGGTTTTGGTGCCTTACTCTCATTTTTGCAGAATCTGGGGTATATAGAATCTACAGAAAGAGAGAGAGAGAGAAAGAGAGAGAGAGAGAGCGAGACAGAGACAGAGAGACAGAGACTGAGAGAGACAGAGACAGAGACTGAGAGAGGCAGAGAGACATAGAGAGACAGAGAGAGAGACAGAGAGAGATAGAGAAGAGAGGAAGAAGGAGAAGCGGAAAAGGGGGAGGGGTGGGGAAGGAAAAGGGTAGAGGGAGGGAGGGAGAGAGGGAAATTTTACTGTCATATAAGTCTGATATTTTTTTTTTTTTTTTTTTTTGTGGAACCGGGGATTGAACTCAGGCCCCTGTGCTTGCCAGGGAAGCGCTTATTCTACTGAGCCATCTCCCTGGACCTAGAAATTTTTTAATAGCTTTTTATCTTCAACATTTAAAAAGGAGAAACTGGCTTTAAAATAATATATATGAAAGGTGAAAATCAGTTACTCAAAGGACCTGGGGTGACAGGTGGGCTGTGTAGAGCTTTGCTTAGTTTATAATCTGATGTTTATTATTACAAAAAGAGAAGGCAGCCTCTGACTTCTAGCTGGATTACGTAGGAGAGGATGCATGGAAGTCCTTAAAAGAACGTTTTACTAAAAAGTAAAAGCTTTTTACTTTTTAATCTTTTGCTTTAAACAGATTGTTTCATTTATTTTTTCTATTTAGTGTATTACAATCTTATTTTTATAAATTAGTCCAACCCTAAAAATAAAATCCTCAGACATGGCTTCCTACCAGTGGCCGCTGGTTTCTGTGCTGCTGTGGCAGCTTCTGGTTAAGGGAAGCCTTCCCGTCATGAACCTTTCCTCAGCCCCAGTGTGACACCTGCAGCTCTCCTGGGTCAGGCCTCTGCACGTTCTTGTCCATTGAATTCACATTGTCTGTTATGTTTGGATCCTCAGTGTCCCCCAAAGCTCATGAGTTGAAGGCCTGGTCCCCAGCTGATGGCGCTCTCGGGGGGGTGGTGGGACCCAGCTTGAGGGAGAAGTTCATTGGGGGGATGCCCGTAGAGTGTGTGTGTGTGTGTGTGTGTGTGGCCTCTGGTGCTCTTTCTGTGCTTTTTGGCCCCCATGAGGTAGGCAGCTTTCTTTTGCCATGTGTGTTTGCCATGATAGACTTGCTTGCTACAGGCCCCGAAGCAGAAGTGCCGAGCAGCCGTGGGCTGAAACCTCTGAAGCTGTAAGCTAAAATAAACATCTCTTTCTTTTAAGTTGCTTATGCTAGGTATTTTGTCTCAGTGGTAGAAAGCTAACACATTCTCTTTATTTTTCTATCCAGTCACTCCTCTATCCATTGTCTAATACATGCTAAGCATTGGAACATTCATAGGTGAATAAAATATCATTCTTAATTTTAGGGACTTTGGTTTGGTGTCCTTTTCTATTTGAGTCTTCTCAGCAAGTGAATGGGTGTCACCTCTCCTGGCCGCTCAACTCTCCTCTCTGTGTTGGCTGTTGGCAAGTCCCCCATCCTTCTTCTTCTGTCATTAAACTTTATCCTACTACACTGTTTTATGTTTGCTAGTACACTGGAAAGAGTCCTGGGGTAGGCATGGAGATGCAGCAGTTCAGACTCTGAGGAGACTGGCACTTCACCCAGCGGTTCCTCAGTTGTCTCACTTACTAGAATAGGAACCGGGCCCAGTCAGGGATGCGGAGTTTTGTCTGCACATTGGAGTTACCTGGGGAGCTTTTTTAGGAATGCTGATGAAAGGCCACTCTACTAGGGAGACTAATGTACTTGGTTTGGGGTGTGGGAGTTTTAAAATCTTCTTGGTGACTCTAATGTGCAGGGAAAATTGGGAACCACGGGGCTGAATCTGCTAACTAATTCCTCGCTTTCCACAACAAGAAGTGGGACCAGACAGATTTTGGAATTTGATGGATCAGGTTCAAAGTTTAGCCAGTCCCAACACCATGGGGAAAATTAGTGCACTTTTTAAATCTTAATTTTAGTATACGATGAATGGAGATCAATAATACTTTGCCAGCTTAATAGATATATGAATGCAAAATTGATCAGATAATTAAACATCAATGTTTACTTTCAATAAACTTTAATTTTTTTCTTGTCCTTTTCATTTTATGCATATATTTAAAAAATTTATTTTAAAGAGCATATACTAATTGATAAGACATTAGGAATGGCACACATTTAGAAGAACAAGATGAGAGATATTCAACCATGGTTTTTGCATTGCTCTTTGCTGTCTTTGATGTAGTTGCTCAGAATATAGATAATGGCATATAGTTAGCTAACGTGAATGTTTGTTCCTTTGTACAGGGTCTCACTATGCAGCTCAGATTTGTACTGATCTTCCTGTTTTCAGCCTCCCCCAGCACTGGGATTACAGGAGTGCGCCACCACGCCTGGTCTCAGTCACTGGCTCAGTGCACCTAAAACAGGGCCAGTGTGGCATGTGGTGCCGGGGATCAAACTCCTGTCCCTGCGCTTGCCTAAACAAGGTGCTTGGAACTATCTAGGCAGCCCAACCAATGTGCAAATTATAAACATTAACTGATGATGAAAATATGTCATATAACAACCATTGTTAAATTTTTATTCTTGTTTTGAAACTCTGTTCCATGCGTACTGTCGCTTGTTACTCTGTTTTTGTCTTTCTGCTATTTGGGTTTTACTCTTCAAAATAAAAAAAAATAAGGTTTAATGGGGTCATAACTTGTGATAGGAATTAAAGTAAAGACAGTCATCATTGTTATTGTTATTATTTAGCCCAGAGAGTCCTGGTCTTGGGCTCCTGGCCTCAGTTTACTATGACTGTGTCAGTTCTTAGGCTCCGCACGTGACTGCTGGCTGAGGATGAGAAGGTGAGTCTGATTGTTCTCTCATGAAGCAGAGGTGAAGGCTTAATGTCATCCACTCTGGTTAATATGCTCACATCTTGTCACAGCCTGTTGTTCCCAGACCATCGGCATCACAGCCCTTGGTCTTGTTAGAAAAGAGACTCCTACCCCCATCACAACCTTCTGCTTCAGAATCTGCACTTAGGGGGATCCCCAGGGGCTCTGAGTGCACACTGTGTCTAGGAGGCTTTCCTCCAGATATTGCAGTCCCTAAAAGGTGTGCAGGGAGTGAATTCAGGCTCCCAGACTCGTGACAGCTTACGGATCTCAGCCTCGTGGTTGGAGATGCTGTGGTGAGTCCAAGGGCCCAGCGGTGGTGCTCCCGCTGGCAGCAGGAGCTGTGCCAGCACACGGGGCTGTGCCTGTGGAGGGCACGGCTCTAGGCAGAGCCCATCATCCCATCATGCCACGGCTTCCTTCATCCGGCCCCACCCTCAGCCTGGTGCTGGTTCTCTCACGCAGGCTTAGTGGATGCCTTGAGGCCATCATTCACCGTGAAAAATTATCGCAGCTCACAGGAGGCTGATGCTTGCACGCACAGGGGCAGGGCTTTCCAGCCCCATAGAGACTGGCATCAGCTCCCATGGCTCTGCCAGGGCTTCTGTGCCCTGCCCACCCACAGCCCCAATGCTCCTGCTCTGCAGGAACAGCGCTCCAGGGTCTTGGTGACCTCCCTAAGCATTTTCTTGATGCTTCCCAAGAACTCCTTGGTTCTGCATTTTGGATTCCTTAACCATTGCACCCAGGAACCTGGCCATGACTCCTTCCCATTCTGTCCCAGTGCGCAACTCCTTTCCATACTGCCCTCCTGCAAACTGTGTGTCTCTGTATTTTCTAGAGCCTATATTACAACAGCAGAGTTGAATATACATTTCTAAAGGACACTGCCTTCCCATTTGGTACTTCTCTGCTCCAGGGGTGGGGGGACCTGTTTCCCATTATGACTCACTGTGTGAACAGTGATGACTCTGGTGGCCAGAGCCACAGCCACTGCCACCGTCATGCAGAGCATTGCTCTTTTCCCTCACAGTGCTATCATTACTTGCAATAAGTAGTTTGTGAGCCTTTGGTCTAGTGAGCTTGCCCACTACCCAGCAAGCTCCCTGAGGGCACAGACAGGACAGCTCTGTACACCGGGCAGCCTCTGCTTCAGCTGCAGTGCCCAGAGAGCCCTGGCAGCAATTTTCTGAGTCCATGGACAGATCCTGTAGATGGATAAATGATTTGGCAAGTCTGAGGGCTTAAGGGGCCAGGATGCTACTGACAAAGGGGTGTATAGCTGGGGTGGTAAGAGGCTGCGGGCAGTTTTCTCTGGAGTAGGGCCATCAGCACAGGGCTCCAACACTGTTGTGCTGTGGGCCATGTTATCCAGGAAGCAATGCCCTTGCCGTATGCGACAAATGTGGGCAGCCCTGGTCTACCAGCTCCTGCTCAGGCCAGGCAGCTTTAGGCACCAACCAGCTGGTACTGCTGCCTAGAAGGTCTCCTCCACATCCAGAGCTTTGGCTTCTTCTAGGACTCACTGTATAGGGGAGGGCTAAGCCTCCAGCCTCACGTTTGTAGTTTTGCCCCACTGGAGGCTGGGGACAACTGGGTCATTCAGAGGGTATAAGCAGAAAGAAAGTGCACTTCTCCAGGGCTTCTGTGGTGGGCGACAGCGAGTCCTCCACACATACCCTGTACAGCGTGGTGATCGGATGGGAGCTCAGGGTGCCTTGGTCCGCTCACTTTCTCCTTTATCTGGGCTTCGGGTCTCTCTCGGCTGCAGGCAGTGCCCTGAGGGCCCTTCCACCATGTGTGCATCCTGTTTCCCATCCCACCATGCAGCTGGGTCAGTCCCCAGGGCTCTAGTAGACTGCGTGAGGGGTAAAGTAGGCCGCACATCCTGGTGAGGCAGCAAGACACGGGAGCATCAGTGTCAGAGCCAAGGCTGTGCATGGTCAGTGGTGGTGCCAAGGGCAGAGTAGTGCTTCTTAGTGCACAAAAGGTTTCTAACACCATCGGTCTAACAGGAGGCCTGTCATACCATCTTCCAGGGGCTCAGCCTGCCTATATGCTTAATTAAGGGCTGCCAAGTTTCAAACCTCTCTGAAATGGTACCACACCACGTGCAATTAAATGCTAAATGATGGGCTGACACAATTCGGGATTAAAAAGCTTGAGTAGTACTTGTAACATCTGGAGTAGGCAGAAGAAGATTTACTGAAGGCTTAGACCTGAAAGGGGCCTTCCCATCTATGCAGCACTGAGAGCAGCTGGAAAAGAGCCATGGCTTTCCAGGCAGGGACCTGGGTGTAAGCTGGGAGAACCATCCGGTTTGGGCACCACAGACAGTCTGCGAGGAGACTATCAGGTGTGTGCTCTGATTGCGGCCAGTCTGGGGGTGCTGTTTGTGCCCACAAGGAAAAGGATGACCCTGAGGTCTGCAGAAGCCGTCAGACTGGTGCTGGCTCCCTCTGGTGGCTGATAACACACAGTAGCAGACACTTTGCCCCTGCCACCCTACAGAGGAGGCCAGCATCAGATAAAGCGCGTGTAAGAAAAACACTACATTATTAAAAAAGAAAACTGTGAATTTCAGTGAGCACTAAAAAAGCAAACCCGTGTTCTAAGTTCCAAAATGCGGGCAATAGGAATGTGAATGTGTATTTGTTCAAGCAATAACTGTAATAACCCACAATCAAGCATTAGACACAGAGCGGTTTGATTTGTCTCCTTAACAGTCAAGAGAAATAAGCAGCATTGGACTGCTGCCTATTTTCTATCCCTGTCTGTCATTCCGTGTAATAATGGGTGGTGCAAGAACTTTCTGGGGGTCAAGAGCCTCTGTGGACCTGGCAGATGCTTGCTACTCTAGGTGATGGGATTTCTTTCATGGAGAAACAGCTTGAAAGCAGAGGCTTGAAATTCCCCTTTGTTACTGGCTCTTTCCCCATCCAGTTAATATCCAAAGTCCTGCCTGCTTTCAGATCAAATGTAGGTCAGCAGCAAATAAGAAAGAAGTGGTAACTGGTACCTTTAAAAGGCACAAACACAGCTGCCAGGTCAGGATTTTTAAAAAACAATCTTTACAACTCAGGGCTTCTAGAACACAAGGGTATTGGAACAAGCTCTTTGAGGTTCTGCTGCCAGTAGCCCCTGTGGAGGAGGGGGCGCTGGGGGTGTGCCTTACAGAACTGCCAAGCGGGCCAGTGTATGCCACTTACAAGTAGAGGGGTTACGACAGTGGGAAATGCCAGGGAGAATCATGAAGGCAGGCTTGAAGCCTGAAGGAAAGGTGGAATCTGCTCAATCACTGATCAGGTTCACAGAGAACAAAAATCCAGGCGCGTGAGGTCGCAGGAGATAGGCGTGCCTGCGGCTTCTTGGGCAGAGAAGTGCCCGGTGGGTGCCGCACTTAGGGCAGCTTTCTGGCAGCGGGGCACAGGGTGAGCTGAAGGCAGGAACCAGAGAAGCTCGGGGGGTGGGTATAAGCTCCCAAAGCCAGACAGGGCTGCAGATGGAGATGAATGGGGAGAAGAACGATCGATGGGTATGGGGTGAAGGAAGGATGAACAACAAAAGGCATCAAGCCAGAAATTATGGTTATAGTAGGAAGGCACACTGACTGCGGCAGTGTCTGTTAGAGAAGGCTTCTCACGCATGCCCCACGGACCACCAATTTCCTCCCGGGCTACATATAGCGGAAATGTGTGCATACTGTCACAAGAGACATGCAAAACAGTGTTCAATACAGCAGGACTTGTAGTAGCCCTGGATGGGAAGTGGCCCAGTTGCCTATTAACAGTGGACTAAGTAAGGAAAGAACTCCTTGTGCATTAGTGAGTGACCTGCCACTCCAAGCAATTGTATAGATGAACCTCACAATGCTGAAGGAAAAAAGCGAGTCACAGAGGTGCATGGACTATCTGATTCCATATATACCATGCGGATGCAGCTAAACTAGACCCACTCCCTAGAATCAGGACACCAACCCTCACTGGAAGGAGGGACAGGGCTGTCACTCTGTGAATACTCATCAAGCTATGTATTTGTAATACTTGCATTTTAAGTCTATATACATTCATATTTTTTTTTTAAATGATAGCATGAAATAGAGCAAAGACAACTGGGAGTCTCTTTTGCGATACTGAGTTTGACCCATCTGGACAGATGGATGGAAATGTCCAGAATCTGGTTGCAGATGGTGGACTACAGTCTGGGGAAGAATCCAGGTCTAGAAATACTGAACTTGGGGATCACTTACATAGAAGTCACTGGGAAGATGAGAGTAGGCTGTGTCTTTGTGACATTAGGGAGTCGTTAGAAGTCAGCAGGGGGACGAGAAGTGAGTGGGGCATTTGTCAGAGGCTTATGCAGCCTCCCAACACCAGGTCCTAAGGACACGTGGCTCTGCTGGCCATGACTTGTGCTTCAGAACCCATGTTTTTAAATTTATTTATTTATTTATTCATTTTAATAAGAAAAAATAAATTAGCAATGAAACAGTTTCAAAACAGGTTAGTATGACAGTTACAATAGTTAATACATTGCATATTGTTGTCTTCCTAGTATTTATTCAGAGGGCAAGATGCAGACATGATAGCTTGTCTAAACACTATTAGTACAAACTTTTCTTCTCAGTGAACTAAGAGAAAGGAGCTAAATGTTTATTCTAACTATCTTGCATATAGAGCCCATGTTTTGATGGGATAAGCTGAAGTTCCTTCATCCCTTCCTGAGGCATTCTTTTCCTTTTAAAGCTGAAGAAGCAGAGGGTTGGTGAGGTGACAGGGAGGTTGTTGGGGTTGCAGGGAGGTCACTTGCGCCTCCCGTGGTCCAATAGCTGCTAGGCTTAGGGGGCAGTGAGGTGACAGGGCAGCTTGGTTAGTCCCGTGGATGGGCCCTGGAAACTAGCCTGAGCATGGTGGGTGATCCACTCTGCATCTTTCCTTCCTGGAGCGCAGGGGTCCCTTGACTTTTTTTTTTTTTTTTTATTGGGGATTGAACTCAGGCCCTTGCGCTGGCCAGGCAAGCACTTATTCTACTGAGCCATCTCCCTAGCCCACTGGGGTCCCTTGAGGAACAAGGGAAATGGCTGGAATCTCTGGGCACCCGTGGAGCAGGACATAGATGTGTTGCCCTGCAGCCTCACATGAGTGGGCTTAAGCTTTCCCTGTAAGCGTGCTGGGTCAGAAGGTCAGGGGCGCCATCCCAAACACCTGTGTGATGCTGGGAGTGAGGTGTGTGTCAATAACAGCCAGTACATTCAGTACATTTCCTGTAGTGGAAAATGCCAGGGCAGGAGGACTACCAAACACACCCACACAAAGCATGAAGGCATTTTCAAACATGCAGAAGAAAAAGTGTACATGTATGCCAGAGAGAGAGAGAGAGAGAGAGAGAGAGAGAGAGAGAGAGAGAGAGAGAGAGAAGATGAGCAAACAAGGTTCCCACCATGAACACTTACATTACACATGGAGCAGGAAAGGCAAAGCAGCTGGTTGGGGTAAGCGGAGGAAGCACTGGATTAAAACTCCTCTGCTGTTTTCAGGGCTGTGCCTTAGCTCCATCCTCAGCTCTCACAACTCCTCAGTGGGATGTTGAATGGAAGTGTCAGGTCCCTTGAAGAGGAATTGCCCCAGGACAAACTGTTTTCATTCCTACCTCAGTGTCTTTGTCAATGTTGCTCCTTGTAAGAAGTGCCAAATATCAAGATGAACGTTCTGGGGTTCCTGAGCATCATAATATGTTATTTGGGATGAACCCTGTTATTTGTCCTTGGATTAAAATTGGGATGACCTTGTCACGGGTCGAGAAAATGGCACATGTGAAGCCCCAGCAGAAACACCAGCCAACGAACCTTGGCAGGCAGCCATTTACAATTGTTCCATCGTACTTATAGTAGCTCCTGCCTGGGATGCACCTCAGTCAGCACGGCATTCTGGGAACAAGACGAGATATGTTTGGTTATTGTTCTTGGTTCCTCCCTGGGAACTTGGTTCAGCTCTAAGTCTTGGGAGCACTCACAGTGGGACCTAGGGGCTTGCCTGTTGCTTTGGAAAGGAACACTGTGTCCTTAGGTAGTTGGAGTGACTTGCTTGGAGTCATTTTGACTTCTGGAACTTCTAAAATGTCTTTGAAAATCTACTAACTACTCATGTATTTGAAATCTGATAGCTTAAATCAGAAGTTCATATGATTAGAAGTACACATTAAACATAATTTTTGAGGAGCTTCTTCATGTTGGTAATATTTTGCTTGTTGCCTGTGTGCTGGTTACATGGGTGTGTTCATTTACAGGAAATTCACTGAATGAGTGATACACTTATGATTGGTTCACTTTTCTGGATCAACTTTAGTAAGTACAAACAAAATAGGGCAAAACAAAACTAAAAACCTTGTTCCAGGCTGTCTAGGCCCATGGCACACTTTGATCTGCTACTTGACTCCAGAGTAGGGACACAACGAAGTGTTGAGTGATTGTAGGCTTAGCTGAGGAGATCAGCCGAGGCTGTTGGCCAGTGTAAAGGGGCCCTTAGATAGGCTGATTTAAAGGTCATCTCTGGTGGGCAGGGAAACTGCCAGTTTCTTATAGGCCAGGACAGAGAAGTGAGAAATGAACAAATACCATGGAGATGCTGAGGAAGGACTCTTAGCTTTGCTCGGAGGACCAGAAAAGTATTTAGAAAAGAAGCTTGTGACATTGGAACAGAATGTTGAAGATGAATAAGAGCATCTGCTGGAGAGAAGAAGAAAGGGATGACAAAAATGGCATGAGCAAGGACAATCAATCAGGGTGAATTTAGTCTGAGATTCAGAGAGTATTCTTGCATGGAAGAGCTTAGTAAATGTGAATGTGTATACTGTGTGCATGAGTGCATGTGTGTGTGCGTGTGTGTGTGTGTGTGTGTGTGTGTGTGTCTGGTGAGAGGTATGAGCTTGCCTGTCAAACTCAGGACTTTGGATTTTACCCTTAGAGAAGGAAGAACTCTGAGGGTGTCAAGTAGGAGAGGCTGCTACCACCTTCATTTTTCCTCTTCCAATGCTGTCATCAGCAATACTCTCAAGAACCCTACCTTCACCAGTTTCACAATGACCAAAGTCATCGTCAGTTTCATCCCCTTGAGTGCTACCATGACTTCCATCATTACCAAAGCCATTGCTGACCCCCCCCCAATGTTATTACCAAGGCCACTACCAACAGTTCCATCATTACCACCCCAGGATGGCTCACCTGTTGAGAAGAGTGTGAATTGTGTTCTTCCCTACCTCCACTGTCCCAGGCGGCATGGCTGGCAAGTAGAGTATGAGTTTGCACTTCTCCCTTCTCCCATTTACTCAAGACAAGCACCTGGTAGCTGGCAAGAGAAGTCTGAGATCCACCCCTCTCTCCCTCCAGTCTATTTTTTTTTTTTTTTTGGAGGAACCGGGGATTGAACTCAGGCCCTTGCACTTGCCAGGGAAGCGCTTATTCTACTGAGCCATCTCCCTGGCCTCCAGTCTATTGTTATTATCAACTAAATTACTTTAACCAGGATGTCATACATGCCACAACCAGTTTCCTCTCCCCATATGACAACACTGTGATTGTAAGGGTCATATCCATCACCATAGTCCAGTACCAAAGGAATGGGCCCTATGTCAAATCGATAGCAACTCCTCAGACTTAATATATGGGGAAGGTAAGTTCTTGAGATATACATAAAGAAAAAAATCATTTACATCTGGAAGATATCCAAAGGAATAGATGCCTCCAAAGAAAGCCTGGACACCAGCAATAAAGCTATCTAATGTAAAAACTCTAGAAGCATCAACACAGAAAACAAAATAAAATAGAAAATGACAAGGCAAAGAAGCAAAATGCAATCCCAAATGCCCAAGGAGGGCAAGTCCAGAGCACAAAGAAAGTGAAAATCAGAATTCAACACATTTAACGCTCTGAAATGATAGCACCAGAAGGGAAAAGAACAAATGGAAGAGGCCACAGAAAAATAATCTCTAAGGCGTAAAAAGGAATGACTATCAAAAGACATTAAAGCAGACAGAGGTAAACAAATAGAAGAGCTCAGGAAAAAGTTGGAACCATGAATGCCAAACATAGACAAGAAATGGAATCAATAAAACAGACCCAAACAAAAACGTAACATTAGAAACTTCATTGAAATTATGCAGCAGACTGAATGAAGGCAAGGATAGAATATTAGATCTAGAAGACAGGAAGGCAACAAGCAACCAGGAAAATAAAGATATCTTAAAAATTGCAAGAGACCATGAAAAATCAGCCCAACAGCTGCAGGATGAAGCAAAGAAGAACAATATAAGATTTGTTGGAATCAATGAGAAAGCTGGTGATAATGCAAAACAATTAAAATTGTGTTCACAGAAATAATGGCAGAAAGCTTTCCAAACATGGATGAAGAATTTGCCATATAAATAAATGAAACATACAGAACTCCAAATAGCCATAACCAAAACAAATCTGTACTAACACATGATAATCAAGATTCCAGAAATTGGGGCCGGGGAGATGGCTCAGTGGAATAAGTGCTTCCCTGGCAAGTGCAAGGGCCTGAGTTCAATCCCCGGTTCCACAAAAAAAAAAAAAAAAAA
>NW_004524579.1:22659252-22664765 GCF_000260255.1 Octodon degus | reverse complement strand
AAAAAAAAAAAAAAAAAAAAAAAAAAAAAAAAAATTCCAGAAATTCAGCACAAGAACAAAATATTAAAAGCAACTAAAGAAAGGTAACATATCATCTATACAGGAAGCCTGTCAGAATCATAGCAGACCTCACAACACACACCCTCAAATCAAAGAGAGCCTAGAGTGAGGCATTTTATGCCCTAAAATAAAATAATCTTCACACCTACCACAAAACTATCTTTCTAAATTGATGGAGGATTAAGACACTTCCACAACAGAACAACTGAAGAAATTCATGCCTGCCAAACCAGCTCTGCAGCATGCTCTGAAGAACACATTAGAAAGAGATAAGACCACAGCCACAGGAACACCAATAGAAAGAAGCCACCAGGTAGAGTGAGCAATTAAACAGAGGGGAAAGAGAACAATCAACAGGAAAACAATTGGAAAAAGAAAAGCCGATACATATCAGTCATAACCATCAATATAAATGGTATGTCCTTACCAGTCAAAAGAAACGGGCTGGCAGAATGGATCAAAAAGCAAGATCAAATATGCTGCATTCAAGGAACACATTTAATTCAAAATAAATTTATGGACTAAAAGTCAAAGGATGTGAAATAATTCTCCAGTCCACAGGAACCTAGAAGGAAGCAGGGTGGCTATAATGCAAACTTTAAGCCAACACTGATCAAAAGAGATGAGGAAGGCTCACTACATACTTGTTAAGAGAAAGCTCCAAGAAGAAGAGAAAGTAATCATAAATATTTTTGCACCAAACACAGACTCACCCAAGTACATAAAACAAATACTAACAGACATAAAAAACCAAATAAACACTAACACAATTGTAGTTGGGGACCTTATACCGCACTCTCACGAATAGATCAACCAGACAAAAAATATCAGCAGATTTAGAGTTAAACCACGCCTGTGGACAAATGGACTTGGTACGTGTCTACAGAAGCTTTCCCCCCACACATCAGAATATACATTCTTCTCAGCTGCACATGAGACATTCTCCAAAACAGACCATATATTAGCTGATAGAACATGTTCAAGTAAATGTAGAGGAACTGAAAGCATCCCATGCATACTACCTGACCATAGCGCAACGAAACTGGAAATCAGTGACAAGGGAAACCACAAAATCTGCATAAAAACATGGAAATTAAACAACATTCTTCTAAAAAAAAAGCATCACAGAAGAAATTAAAGACAAAATTGAATGGTATATATAATTAAACAATAATGCTGACACAACATACCAAAACTTACGGAATCCAATTACAACAGTCCCATGAGGGAAATTAATAGTGAAGAACTCACACATCAGGAAAATACAGTGAGCTCAAAGAAACAACCTTACATTGGACCTCAAACTTCTAGAAAAAGAATAAATAGAACCCAAAGCTCATATGAGGGAGTCAATTATAAAGAGCAGAAATTAATGCAATAGAGACTAAGAAAACAATGCAAAGAATCAATGAATTAAAAAGTTGGTTCTTTGAAAGAACAAATGAAGCTGATAAACTATTAGCCAACCTCATGAAAAAGGAAAGAAAAAACACAAATTCAAGCAATTAGGAATGAAAAGGGGGAAATCACAAATCCTGTAGAAATCCCGTTGAGTTGTTTCCAACATTTAGCTGTCACAAACTGAGCTGCGATAAACATGGGTGCACATGTATCAGTGTGGTAGGAGGCGTTTAAGTCTTTGGGGAGGATACCCAGAAAGGGAACAGCTGGCTCAAGTGGGACCTCTACTCCTAGTTTTTGAGGCATGTCCAAACTGATTGCCACAATGGTTCCAAGAGAGAACTGGGCAGACTACTAGACACAATAGGACTGCCAACCCCAAATGCATTCAGCCACCTTGTTTTTGACAAAGGAGCCAAATGGTTTACTGGAAGAAAGTCTCTTCAATAAATCATACTGGTAAAACTGGCTTTCCACATGCTGAAGACTAAAACTAGACCCATATCTATCACCACGCACTAAAGTCAAAATGGATCGAAGATCTAAATATTAAAATAGGAACAGTAAATTTATTGGGAGAGAAAAATAGAAATTTGAAGATGCAGGTGCAGGCAGAGACTTCATGAATAAAACCCAGACTGAAAGGGAAATACTTCAAAGAATCAACAAATAGGATCTCATTTTATTAAAACGCCTTTGCACCACAAAAGAAATCACCAACAGGGTGGGAAAAAACTTTATCCAACGTTCCTCAGACAAAGGACTTCTAGCTAGAACATGTAAAGAATTGAAACAAATGAGGCCCTCAAAACTCAAAGACCCAGTCCAAAAATGGGCATCTGAGATGAACACGGACTTCTCAGAGGAAGAAACACAAATGGCAAATAAATACACGGAAAAATGTCATCATCACTGGTCATCTGAGAAATGCAAATGAAAACAACACTGAGATTCCGTATCATCCCAGAAAGAATGGCATCATCGAGAAGTCAGTCAATAGCAACGCTGGGGGCTGTGGGGAGGCAGGAAGTCCCTTCCATTGCTGTTGTTGGGGGTGTAGACTCGTGGAACCATTGTGGCAATCAGTTTGGACATGCCTCAAAAACTAGAAGTAGAGGTCCCACTTGAGCCAGCTGTTCCCTTTCTGGGTATCCTCCCCAAAGACTTAAACGCCTCCTACCACAGTGATACGTGTACACCCATGTTTATCGCAGCTCAGTTTGTGACAGCTAAATGTTGGAAACAACTCAAATACCCATCAACCAAGGAATGGATAAGACAGATGTGATTTTCTTTTATATAGAAGAGTACTACTCAGTCATAAAGAAGGATAAACTTGACACTGTTATACGTAAACAGATGCAATTGAAGGCCATATTCATAAGTGAAATAAATCAGACCCATATGTGTAAAGATTGTACTGTCTCACTAGCCTGAGAAACTGAGCAAACAATAAGATCCCAAATGTACAATAGATGGTGGGAACTGGGAAGAAACAGTGCAAAAGAAAAGACCAACTGATGGGGAAAAGGAGGAAGGAAGAAAGAGAAAAAATATATATATACACACACACAAAGTAGTTATACAGCTAGTTTCTTTTAGTTTATTGAAAAGAGAGGTTTGTACTAATATTGCTTGGACAAGATATCATGCCTGTATTTTGTACTCTGAATAGCTACTATGAAGACAACAATACACAGTGTACTAATTATTGCAACTCTCCTACTAAGCTGGTTTGAAACACTGTTTTGTTATTTATTTTTCTCTTTGAAAGAAAATTTATTTATTATTTATTTATTTATTTATTTTTATTTTTATTTATTTGAGAGAGAGAGAGAGAGAGAGAGAGAGTGTGGTGTGTGTGTGTGGCCAGCTCAGCCCACTAGGGGGCGGGGCTGGCTGGCATGTGGTGCTGGGGGATTGAACCGAGGTCCCTGATGCTTTGCCAAGCTTGTTCTAAGTAGGTGCCTTAGACCACTGAGCCATCTCTCCAGCCCCAGAAAGAAAATTTAGAAGACCCAATTCCGTCATTAACTCCACCACCACTGAGAGTCATCAATAGCCCCACCACCCCATGCGCACCTGGACAGCCTCTCCCAGCAGAGCGCCTAGTACAATAACTGTCTTCACTGGATGCTTTATTGTAGTGCTTGAAACGAATCAGGGGACAACATTCAAGGGAAAGAAGCGAGTGCGTTGGGCGCGTGGCACGGGACCGAGCTGACCCTGTGCAGAGGCCCGCTCTCCTCACTTGTGTTCTGCTCACCATTAGCATCCTTAGTGTCACGAACCCACAACTAGTGTCATGAACAACACTTGCGATGCTGCAAAACTAAAAGGTCGTGAGCAAAAATCACAGAGCAGGGAAAATTTCTGAGTGCAGACGGATGAAAGGCAGCTAGTGACTTGTCTTAGATTTGTTAATAATTTGATACAATTAAAAATATTTTTGTACTTCAAATCACTGGCTCACGGTAGAGGAACAGCCCCTAGATTTGAACCACCACACCACGAGTTTGTACTGACTCTTCGTTAGGAAGAGAATTTGAGTTTAGAGACATCAAATAAATTCCGCAGATCTTTCAATTAGTAAGTATTCTTAAAAAAAAAAAGAACATTCTCAACCTTATGAGCCTCAGTGTCCTTTTAAGAATCAGGGAACTGTTGACAGATGGGACATTTAGATGTCATGAATGAAATCTGCAATAGAAATGAAGAGCCTGGAGCTTGGGCACCCTTGCACGCTTTCAGAGATGCTCTTGCGCCCTCTGGTGACGAACGGAAGGTATCACAGGCCAAGGCGCTCTGCAGAGCTCAGAGATAACTCAGGCTGCGCAGAATGTGTTAAAAGGCAAAAGGTCCCAGAAGCTGGCAGCGCAGAAGGGATGTGGGGGCGGAAAGAGCGTTCTTGGGCCTAGCTACGCGTCTGTCTCCCATCTCTCTGTGGACAACTGGCTCTCTGTTGTAGGGGAAGGATGAGCGGGAGTCAAACTTCAACAAATGCGGGCATCACCCGGGAGCCTGAGAGAGCAGGGTCTGGGCCCCAGCCCTGGAATTTCAGAGTGTTTCACCTGAAGGGGCGCTTTATGTTTAATTACACCTGTGTGATTCTGATTCATGTGGCTCTGAGATGACACTTTCAAAAGCCAACACAACACAACATAGTTTTATGTTTGGCTTAAAAAAAAAATAGCAATACTTGAGCAGCAAAATACTCCTACATCCAGTTGCTGAAAGAACCCAGAAGAAGTCACAGGTTACTGTCTTGTACCTGATCTGATCTGGTTAAAGATCAACTCTACGAGACACTCCGAGCCCAGCTGTTCTGTCCGCCCAGCGCTCCAGGATCAAGTTGAAACAGTGCGAGAACGCTGAAATGCCTGAGAACGTCTCATGATAGTGAATTCAAAAGTTGGGGTCTTTGGAAGTGCACTCCTGGAGATGTCCCCTCTTCCCACAATTGGGGGCAAGTGCGATTTGGGGACTTAAAAGCCCAATCCCTGCGGGAGAGACTCAGAGTCCCCTCCTGTCAAGTGCTTGGAACCAAGGTCAAGGGGTCAGGTGGGGACTGTGAGGGGGAGCCCAGGCAGGGTGGGGGTGGTGGCAGCACCCAGGGCGCGGGCCTACCCTCCCCATCCTCCCTTGGGCTTGTGTCTGGAGCTGTCTTGCTGTACATCAGAGTTGCTAGAAACTAGCTGAGCTCCTATGTCTCTCAGAGGGTTTACAAAGAGAAACAACTCATGGATGAGCACAGAAAGATTCCATAGCAATTTAGAGGGGCTCGGACCACAGCTAACATGTTGAGATCCAGACTTTAAAACTTGCATGACGGACCAGGAGTGCAGGGCTGGCGAGTGAATGAGACGACCCGGGGCCCGGGGATCCTCATTTGACCCAGGCTGCATGCAGGCCCAGCACAGAACCCTTCAGCAGAACTCCCCGCAAAGAGGCTAGAGGCAAGACCCACACAGCTGATTCAGGAGCAGAACATCTTGCCAGAGAGACACAAAGGGTTCCACTCTAACACCTGCAGCAGAAAGAAGTGGAGCACA
>NW_004524579.1:22645172-22657682 GCF_000260255.1 Octodon degus | reverse complement strand
AAAAGACATTGTATGATATCTTCTCCTAGTATTAGAAACTTTAAAAAGTATATTTCCATTTTCTGTTGACTTAAAGAAAAAGAGGTTTGTACCTATGTTATTTGCTTATTATTTCTCGCCTATATCTTGTAATATGAGAAACTACTTTGGCAGTAACAATACACAATGTACTAACCATTGTTACTCTCCTAAAATCTTGTTTTGAGATTTTGTACCACTGTTTTTTTTTTTTTTTCTTTTTTTAAAATAAAAATAACTGATGTCAATAAAAAATAAAAATAAAAAACTTGCATGACAACAGGTCACCTCTGACACAGGATCGGACAATATCCACTTGACAAATTCATGCTACCTGCGATCCCTCTACCTGAGATTTCTCTAGGAATCTTCCCCCCCACCCCCCTTCAGCCTCCCCATGGCCCAGGGTGACCACATGGAGCATCCGTTCCACTGGCTCTGGAGGTGCAGGCAAGCTGGGACACACACCTGCACACCTTGGAGTTTTGAAAACTGCTAGCCCTTGAGCTCCCCCGGGACTCTGGGCCTGGACACCAGGATGCGCTACTGTGAGTTTTCCTGGCCTGGGAAGCCCTTCCCAGCTCAGGCCATGCTATACATGGTGGTCTCTCTTGAGACTGATCCCACAGAGTAGGTGCTGAGGGGCGGAGCAAGGGCACATGGTCCCCATCCCTGTCCCTGTCTCAGGTTTCATCGGGAAGTTCACAAAGGGTTGAGACTCACTTCTTCACCAAAACCTGTCTGGTTTTTATATTTAAAATTTTTCCTCTTTCAGGGCCACCTGGCCCAATAAGTCTCCAAATTCTGCTTCTCTCCATCTCCTTTACCTCCATCTCAGAGGCCTGCCTCCTCAGGGCTTCCTGTGCACAGGTCTCCATGGGGCTCCTTTTGTATTTGTGCCACCTGCCACCTGCCTGTCTCCTTGCTGCAGCTTCCACAGTCACCACCTCCCCAACCCTCCCCCATGTGGCTCACCCTCAGGACAGCCCCCATGCTGTCCCTGCTCACACACCACACCTGTTGTATGTCCCCTGCAGCCACACTTCTGCACCAGGCCTGAACTGTCCACCCAAGGACAGTGAGGTCGGAGAGGCTGCTGACCACGGCGCTGCTTCACTCCTCAATCAGCAGGCTTCCGGCCAGTGCAAACCCCAACTCGACTCATCTGCTTGGCTTGCTGAGCCGGATGTCTCTGGTTAGTGGTTTCACTTTTCTTTAGTCTCTTCTGGGCTGCAGGGCTACCCCCCAGCAATACTGAGGAGTGACTTTAGCACTGTCTGTTCTCTGCTCTGTGCAAGTTCCTCCAGCAGACCATAGAGCCTCCCTGGGCTCCCCACTGGGTCCTCTCTCTCTTCTCTCTTATGCAAGACCCTCCTATAAACTGAGAATGGAGACTAAAGCCTTAACAGTCTCCCAGTGACTCTGATTGGAGCAGTTTTGGGCACAGCAAATAGACCCCATGGCTGTTCTCAGTGCTCTCTGTGCATCAGAACACACCCAGGAGTTCTAAAAACATACCTGCATCCAGGCCCACTGCTGACACCCTTGGTCCACAGGGGAGCCTGGATGTTGGAGTCCGGAGGTTCCGTTCAGTCCAGGACTAAGCGTTTTTGCAGCGATCCCGCAGTCTGGACCCAGCCCCAGCAGCATTGGTGTGATCTGAGGTTTCTCTGTGTATGTAAGTTTGCAACTGTGCATTATAATGGACAATGAAGAAGGAAGGGATGGTTGAGGCGCTGTGTTATTTCTACGTCTACACTGGTGGCTCTCGCAGCGTGACGCCAACCCCAAGAGGTCAGCATCACCGGAGAATGTTTTGGAAATGCAAATACTCAGGATAAGCAAGATCTACTGCATCTGACACTTCTGTTTTAAGATCACAAGACGATTCTAGCCCATGCTGGAGTTGGAGAACCACTGGCATACCATCTTACTGCCCTACCTGACATCAGTACATGATTCAGGGAAACAAACTGTACAGGCTCCCAATTACGGTTTAGGTCTTACGTGTCCTTAAAAATTCGTGTTCAGTTTCTTAAGGCAGGGTTGTTCCCAGGTGGGGACCTTTGGGTTATGAGGGCACTGAGCTCACCAATGGATTAATCACTTGATGAATTCAGAGTTTAATGATGAATCTACTAATGGTGGAAGATGGTGGAATGTTTGGGGGGGGCGAGGTGGAGGGAGTAGGTCACTGAAGGTGTGCTCATCTCTCCCCTCTGCCCAAGTGATGTTCATTTCCCCTCAGGCCTGGAAACACCCTGTGACCATGGGAGGACACTTCTGAAACTTTGAGCCAAAATGAATCTTTTCTCCTTAAAATAATTTTTCTCTCAGGGATTTCATTATAGTGGTAAAAAAAAAAACTAGCTAGCACACTCTGCAAAGAAGGGTTGCTTGAAAATAGCTGTGTACAGTGGCTTGACATTACTGCCCATAGCATTATGAAAAGTTCCGGGAGGATTGTGCGGACCACTCTCTGCTGCAACACGTCCATGTATGTGAGAGAGGGCTATAGGCAGTGAGCTCTGGAGAGAGGTTCTGGTCAGTGGCCCGCCTGGGATTCTTGTGTTTCTTATAAGTTTCTGTGTGAAACAGACTTCAAATTCTAACTAGGATCTGGGAATGATGAGTATATTTCAGCTAATTATGCAATTAACTGCTTCTTGGGGCCACTGTGCACCACCAACGACTAGTTCAAGAAGGAAAAGGACAACAGAAAGCATTGTGTGTGCACCTGCCCACCCATTTAAAACTTTTTAAGGTTACAGATTCAAGTTAATCATGTGCCTTAGTCTTGGCACATTGTCTTCATTGGTCCACGCAAGTCTTTCTCTTGAGTGTATGAAGCTTGTCTATGTTTTTTTCTTGTTATATTTCATTCTGTTTTTCCTCCATTTGGCAATGGATGTTTTTGTTTTATATGTGTGTTTGTAAAATATGTGTTGTTTACATGTCTGTATAGCTTGCTGATTTCTGTGGTGTAAATACTCCCACAGTGGCTGATCTCAAGCTGTCAGTATGATGTCACAGAAGGGCTGGGAATAGAAGGCCTGGGAGGAATGTGCCCTCCTGCACCCCACCTCTCCTCTTGGGAGTTGGTGGAGCTGGCTCCGGCTCTGCCCTGCGGATGCTTAATTGAAGTGCTGGGCTAGAGTGCGTACTCAACATCCCATGGACGGCGTATGTTTCCATCAGTTGAATTCTTTCACCTCGTTTCAACTTTACTTGGAGTCCTCAGCCAACTCAGCCTGTTTTATAGGTAAGAATATTGAAACACTTAGAATAGCTGAAGGGTTTTATTAGTGGTCAATAATCAGAACGGCATGCACGTGGAGGGTTTCCTGTTCTTAATAAAACCAGATTATAAGGCTTTGTGGAAAATGCATTTGAACTTGTACTTTAATAGCTGCATGTCGTCACTGGGAAGCCCTAGGGCAGCCCAGCACCATGAGCATGAACAGCCCCTGGTGAAATTCCTGGGTGCTTGGTCTTCAGAGGGTCACTATTCCAGGGGCATTTGGATGCAGCCTGGAACTGTGGCCTCCAGGTGTGATCACAAACCCAGACCCAGCTCAGGAGGGTGAGGCTTTCCTTTTTCCTAGGTGGAGGGTTCATTTGCAGGGCATGTGCCCATCTTCCTGGAGGAGTCCTGAGGAGCTGGAGAGGATCTGAAAGCACACAGACTGGGCTCCTGGGCTGGGGAGGATGCCAAGACCTCAGAGTAGAGAAAAAGCAGAAGTAGAAACTAGCTTTTGTGAGGAATGGATTTTGGTCTGGTTGTCATCCTTTTCTTAAAGCTGTGTTTATTGAGGGCCTGTCCCATTCCCTTCCTTCCTCCTCCAATGGTTCTTTTCTGCCATCACCCATTAATACTAAGCTGGAAGTGGGGATTAGGGAAGTCTCACTGTGGGTAAAAGAGTTTTAGCTTCTTCTGGGGAAGGGATGGGAAGGCTGGGCCACACGGCTCCCTACAAAGGTGTCTGGTGGGGCTTAATAGGAGCTGTCCCCAGAGTGACTAAGGATGGAGAGTTACTGACCAGGTAAAAAGGGCTGGATTTGTAACCTTGGAGGATAGATAGCCTTTACCTTTCCATGTCATTAGAAAGTGACATTGGTTGTTGACAACAAAAAGCAACATCTCTAGTCATTTCTGCATGACTCTTTTGTGAGCATATGAAACCCTCCTCTGATTTTTTCCCCATTACTAGGGATTGAATTCGGGGCCTTCTCCATGAGCCACATCCCCAACCATTTATATTTTCTATTTTAAGACCAAATCTTGTTACATTGATAAGTTGCTTGGGCTGGACTTGAATGAGCAGTTCTGCCTCAGCCTGCTAGAGTGCTGGGATTGTGAGCAAGTGCTGTCACACCTGCCTCCCCATCTGATACTTTTTAACACACTCCAGTTTCTTTCCAGATACATCCTGGACTGTGGAAAACCCTTCAGGTTGGCAATATATGAATACGTAGGCCTAAGAAAACCCTGATACCAACTTGCAAATTTAAAGAGTTTAATGAGCGTGTAATTATGAATGTTGTAAAAGGAAAGACACTTGTTTACAATGTGGTTATAATGATGAGAAAGATCAGTTTTGCCCTTATGACACTTCTGGAAGTATTTCAGTTATGTAAAGGAAGGCATAGTGACATTTTCGGTAGGTTTTGGCTCCTGACCACAATCTGGAGCCAATCATCTTCCATGACCTCAAAATAAACCTGCAGAGAGCAGCAGCCCTTTCCTGCCCTTTTGTAGGCTGCACTGTCTTCTGTTTCTGGATTCCAGGCAATCACTTTCTGATTATGCTGATTTGATCAGGTTATAGGAGACGAGAAGAACCAACACTTCTGAGGTAGAAGGGACCTAAGTCCCTCCCTGTCATGAAGAAATTCCTGCCAAGGAGACGTCCAGGCAGAGATGCTGAAGCCGGAAGTGTGGCCTGTGGCTGTTGGGCTCCATTCGTGGTGCAGCTGGGGGGGATCAGCCCTCTTGCCTTCCAGGCCAATGGACATTTCCCAGCACTATGCTTTGCTATACTAAATGACCAAGCTGGCAGGAATGTCAGCCATTTCTGTCCCATTCTTGGTGACATTTCCTTGGGAATGAAGATTCTTTCACAGAACAGGAAAAGTTCCTGTCAAAGAGGAGCTTTCATGGGGCTAGGGATGGATGATAAGAATGAAGTCTGAACTAGGTCATCTTAGACAGTTCCCTAATGCTGACCACACACATTTCCCTGTGCTTGGGGCAAATCACAGAACAGACAGAGGGGGAGGTTAGGCAGCCTTTAGCCTGGGGACCCAGATAGCTTGCTGATAGCTGCATATAGAGTGACATGTTTTGGAAAAGACAACTTAGGAGACATCGTAAGCCTGGTACTTTGTGATGGTTGATGCCCTTCTGTTCCTCTCCTGTGACAGGTAGTAGGTGCGATTGGCCTCCGGGTAGGTGACTTTGCTAAGCGGGAGCTTGTAGATGGCAGGATTATTGGTCGTCAGGAGCAGGAAGGTGAGTGCTGAGAGGCAGAAGGGCCAGGTGCAGGATGGTAATCCAAACTGGAGGGAGAGGTAGACACAAGAGAGGCCTTGGTTATATCAGATGCTAGTGCTTGTTTAGCCCTTATCAGTCACCTAAAGTCATGCTCTACGGGCATTGATAAAGATGATGCTTAATTGAAATGAACATAAAATTATGCCAGTGTGGCTAGTATGGACTGTAGCAGAGATCACATACTATTCAGAATGCAGCTATCAGAGAGCTAATAGGGGTTGATATGCCTTTATGCACATCTTGGGGAATATGGGCTGGCTGTACTTCTGATTCCACAATCATGGTCTTTCCACGTCTTTCCCCAATACCTCCCACAGTAGAAATGTTTTTGGAAGCCATTTTATAGCTCAAGACCTTCTCATTGGTCACAGTTAATTCTGATGATCTGAGCTAAAGGCACACAGACTGTGTCCCTAGATTTCCTCAACTGTGAGAGCCAACCAGTAAGGCTGGCCATGAAGCTGTGTGCAGTAGGAAAACACTTCCTAGAGAGACACAGGGAAATGAGCAGATGTGTGGGGACAGACAGAGGAGTGGCGTTGTTGTCCCGGGTAGCCGGAAGTGGAGAGTCGCTGCTTCTCCTCTCAAGGGCTCTCCTATCCTCACATCTCTTTCTTATGTTGTTGACTTGATTTTTAAGCTTTGAGATTCCCTGAGATGTTTTTATATTCTTCCTCTTCAACTGAGAGAGGTTTTGTGGATGGCTCGTGCTTAAAAGAGCCCACAAATTCAACTAGGAGGACACATATGTTCAGGAGCCTGCTTCTGTCTGTTCTGCTTCTTTGCTCAGGGAAGACACATAACATATTTATTCAGTGACTGACTGGGTGAATTAATGGGGATCAAAAGAGGAGACAAGGCCTGAAGTGACCAGGAGCTGCCAAAGCCATGTTCCATTCTCTTGTCCCTCAGTGTTTGTGATGGTTGGCTGCAGTCCTGGTGCTAATATCCTGGTGTGGAGGCTCACTATGTTAGGGTTTCACTCATTCTTTATCTTTTGAGTACTCACTATGTTCTGGGCACTGTGATGGGTTCTAGAGATGGAGATAAGAATATGATAAGTTCCTGTTCTGGAGAAGCATGTGGGCTGAAGTTGGAAGAGGACTGATGAGTATTAGACCTGGCATGATATTGAGCATGCTGTGTTGTAGACAAGTGTGTACCAAGGGTGGTAGGGCCCAGAGGAAGGTCTTAGTCCCCTGAAAGAAACAGGCTAGTGTCAGGAAAGGGTAATTGTTCTGCTTAAGAAATATCTTCTTAAAGCCAAATCACTCATTGTCACTAGAGTAGGAGGGATTTAATAAGTGTGAGTGGAGTATCTATGCCAGCCCTACCCACAGGGCTCACAGGGCCTTTCCTCACTGCTCATGTAAGGTTTGCTTGTAACTGTATCAAGGTAGGGGAGACATCAGCTCTAAACTGGGTGCCAAGTGCTCTGTGCTGGGCCTGGGGCTGGCCAGATGGCTCTTTCTATACTCTACCTACACTGGAGCCCAGGAAAAGAAAGAGTTCTAGTATTGCTATTATTGTCACAAGCCATGAAGTCAGGTTTCTCTCTGGTTGGTTAGGGCTTGATTTGTAATTTTTTAAAAAAATTTTGTAGCAGGGATCAAACTCAGCACCTTTTGCTTGCCAAGCAAGGGCTTAAGCCATTGAGCTATCTCCCTGGCACTGGGTAAGGCTTGATGACTATTCCCTGAAGCCTTTTCTAGTGTCCCCTTGATCCATGAAATGTGCTAGGGAACCAAGATGTACGCTGACCCACAAGCTAGGTGGGCGGTTGATCTAAAGACAGGCGAAAGTTAGATAGCAAGGATTTAAACCCAGTTCTAGAGAATGATGTCATAGAGAAGAGTTGGATTTACAAGATCATGCTCTTCAAATGGTGCTTCTAGTAAGAGCCCATTGGTCACTGACAGAGGGAAATGACTGACCTGCAGATACCGTGTAAACTTTGGAGGTGGAGTTCTTTCCATCCAGCAATGTTGAGGTGCACGGTGCTATTTGCAAATAGGGAAGGGTGTAAACTGGGCAGGGCTCCAGGAGGAGGAGTATTAAACAGGGCTTAGGAAGCCAAAGGGGGCTCATGAACATGTCTGTACCCCTTTTTGACTTACCACAGACAGTATATTGGCCAGAGCAGTGCCCAGGTAGGCTGTGAACAGAGCTGGAAAAAAAAAGAACCAACAATAAATAGTCTGGTAACTACTTAACAGGACCTCAAGCTTTGTCTACATATTCTCTCTTCATTAATTTTATGCCACAATGCTGTATCTCAGATTTTGAAAAAAGAATTATGTTTCCATTGCTTGGCAGCTTCAGAAGTGTTAAGTTCCACGCAAATGCCGACATGGCTAAGACAGCAGATGAACTTTGTTAAAAAGGGCCAGAATTTAGCTGTTACAGTTCTCTTGGGTCCCACCACCTTGCATTCCAGTAAAGGAACACTTAACAGCATAAACCATAAATGAAAATTTTACTATACAGCAAAGGCAAGCGAGTCCCAGAACTCCCTGCTGGAATATTTTATCAGAAGACATTAACATAATATGGGTTTCCTGGGAGAAGCAGCATTTTGTAAGCTCGAGGGAGACCAAATATGCCCACTGCCTTGTCTTCTAGGCTCTGCAGAGGGGACAGGGCCGCGCTGACCGCTGGGAAGAGCCAAATGCTGGCAAGAGGGGAGAAGCAAAGAAAATGGGCCAATGTAATTTGGCTTTGTTTCTGAACCCTTCATTTCTCAGCAGCGAGCAGCCCAATAGTCCCCTGGCTATTAGCAACAGCTTACCTTTATTAGAGAGCTGCTGTGTGCCCGGCCAGCAGCAATGCCAACTATATCCTCTGACATTCCTACAGTGTAAGCACTATTATTGCTTTTATTTCATAGATGAGAAAATAGGCTCAGAGAGGTGAAATGCTGTGACTGTTCTGCCTGTCTTTGAGTTAGACAAGCCCCCTTATCCTAGAGGTAGGAAGCAGAAGTGATTAAAGGAAGAATGGTATGTGTGTGGGGTGTGTGGCAGGCAACAATTTCATGGGTGCCACCAGCCAGCAAATCTCTCTTGAAGGGACCAGGAGCCTGTGCCATTCTTCGTGTCAGCTGCATCCTCATTTATTAGTATGCATTGCTTGATTACTGGTGACAAGATCAACTCTTCCTGGGCACACCTCAGGTGTCTAGCATTTTTTCCATTGCTTTGGTGAATTACTGGATTTGATCCTGACAAGAACACTGTGAAACAGACCCTGTTAGAATCAGGCTTTGAGAGTTCAAGTGACTTGACCAGGATTACACAGGTGACGAGCAGCAGAGTGCCAGCCATCTGCTCCAGGGAGGGGCTCTTACCCACGGTGTACTCTAACCTCTCAGAGCTAATGTTAGAAAGGGAGGCACATGGAGGGGCAAATCTAATCACCACTAGCCCTCAGAACACAGGGAATCCAGAAGGTCCAAGGCTGTCTCTGGGCTGGGCCTGTGAGGAATGGAGGCTCCTGGGGTGATCTGGGCTGAGCCCAACTCCATCCAACTCTACCTTCATCCTGGTGTCCTACTGGACACCAGGATTTATTCTCATGGTCCCCTGAACCCACTGTTATTTTATCAAATTTTATCTGTCTGCATCCAATGGGAAATCCTTTGAGAACCTTTGTGTGCTAATGTGTGGTTGTAGGGCCTGTAGAGTGAGGAGAGATGGGTAACAGGAAACAGAACATACAGCTTATCTGGACTTCAGGGGGAATCTGTTCTGGAGGACAGGAAGAGCAGGAAAAACCTTCTCACAGGTCCTGTCCATCACTAGCTGCATGACTGTGGAAAGGGCTGACTGCCCTGGACCTCAGGAAAAGCACTGGCTTCAGGAAGGAGTGTGATGTCCTACGAAGAGCACAGACTTCTGCAGCACCAATTGTGTGTAGACCTGGCTTTAGGCAGTTCAATTTTCACTCCCTTCAGCCTCAGCTCCCCATCTGTGAGATGGAAACTGTCTAGGCTGCAGTGAGGATTAAGTGAGATGCCATATACCAGGCTCGCAGCGTGGCACTATTGACATTCTCTGTTGTGTGGCTGTTCTGTGCATTGTAGGATGCTTAACAGCATCTTGGCCTCTCCCCTTCAGATGCCCATAACACTTCTTCCTTTAGGTGTGGTAAAATAGAAATCTCACCAGACACTGCCAAAAGTCCCTGAGAAAGGGAGAAATCATCCTGGTTTAGAACCACTCAGGTGACTTCTGACATGAGCAATTGGGTTATTGGACTTCGATAAAAATGGAACTAGGAAAAAAAAAGATGGAACTGGAGGGGGTAAGGGAGACAGCTGGGATACATAATTTATGGAGCTCCTTAACTTAAGAGCATAAAATGTCAGAACCATCACCTGCACAGTTTGGAGGGTGAAATCCTCCTTAAATTTTGCATCTGAATTGTCTCACTTTAGTCCTGGCCCACCTCTGTGACATGTTTTTCCTCTTTTTCAAAGTAGAACAATAATACTGTTATGGTGTGAATTTGAAATACCTTCTAAAACTCATGTGTTAAAGATTTGATCACCAGTTAGTGGGCTTTTGAGAAGCAATTGAATAACAAGGACTTGAACTTCCTCCAGTGAATGAATCCATTAATGAGGTTAGATTTGGATGGCATTCTTGGGAGGGAATGAGAACAGGAGCTGGGGCCTGGGGGTACAACAAAGAATGAACAGGTGGGATGTGGGGGGATAACCTTGGGGAATAGATCTGCTCCCTTTCTCTCAGGCTCTTTCCTGTCTTCTCTGTTCCTGCCTGTCATGAGGTGAGCACCTGTCCTTAGCCATGCCCTTCCACCATGTTCCTGCCTTGCTACAGGCCTAAGTCGATGGAGCCAGGTAACCTTGGATGGAATCCTCTGAAATGATGACCCCAGATAAGTCTTTCCTCCTCTAAGTTGTTTATCTCAGGTATTTTGTCACAGGAATCAAAACTGACACAAATACCAACTGTGTTGAGTTGTAATAAAGGTAGAAAAGTGAGAGGAGGAAAAGTGCTTTTTCGTGGCAGGTGCTATGTGCCTTTATTTGGCCAATAACACAACACTACTATTTATTTATTTATTTATTTATTTATTTATTTATTTATACCAGGAATTGAACTCAGGACATTATACTTGATATGCAGGTGCTTGTGCCACTGAGCTATATCCCTAGGTCCCCTGAGCTATAGCCTTAGCTCCAATACTACTATTTCTTAAGTTATTGTATGTAGCATGCTGACCTTATATTGAGTCTTTTAAAGTATCAGAAAATAACTTTAAAAAAAGAAAGAAAAAAGCAATAGATGGACCCTTCATTTCTAGTTTAAAGTTTATGCTTTCCATGTCTCTAGTGATTTTATAAGATGCAAAAATGTCTACAAATTACCTTAAGAATACAATATATGGCCATATCTGATTTAGAATATCTTGCAAAGGATAGTTGGGAATATTTTTATTGTAAACTAATTTTAAAAAAATAATGTAGATAATGTTTCAGAGCCTATGGTAGTGCTAAATGGAGTCTCTGTGTTAAATATCTTGGTTAAAAAAAGTTTCGCAGGGTGTGATGGTGCACACCTGTAATCCCAGCACTCAGGAGGCTTAGGCAGGAGGCTGTTTGGGAGCTCAAGACTAGTATAGTCTACAAAGTGGGCTCAAGGACAGCCTGAACTGTGCAGTGAGACACTATCTCAAAAACACCAAAAAAAGTTTTACTTGGTTTTCATTTATATTAACGCTAAGAATATTAATGTTCAAGGATTAAATTAACAAATGTATAAATTTTTTTTAATCCTAGGTAATATTCTAGGATTCTGAGGAACTATGTATCCAAGAGGGATCACTCAAAGGGCCTTATTGGCCATATTTGGATGTTTACATTTTACTACTGCATATGATAAAGTTGCCTAATTCCACATAAAGCATGAACTATCTAACAGTTTCTCTGTGTGCTTTAATCACCAGTCAGGGAGGCAGCAATCACAGGAGATAGCCACGAGAAGCAGGAAACCATCACCAACTACAGAAATCTGCCTGCCTCTTGTGGGTGAACATTGTATATACAGTGAAAACAGCTCATTAAATAACCACTGAAGACAGTTTTAACTACAAGCCCTTCCGTAAATGAATCATTTCTCCTACTTGTCTTTTCTGGGGGCACGATTGTCCTAGGGCAGTTCTCTTTGTGGGGGAAAGTTGCAAGCATCTTTTCAGCTTCAAAGGGAACTCTGGAGTAGCACCTACCGCAGGCGATGGCAAGGATGTGCGTCTGCCAGGTGAGGACGTAGAACATGCCTCCGATGGCGATGCATGCCAGGCTGCTGTTGAAGCCACACAGGCCGAAGTAGATGGAGTCAAAGGGCGTGGCGATGCTGAGTGCTGTGGGACAGGCAGCAGTCAGTGCTGAGTACGAGATCTTACAGGGCTCGTGTGGCTACCCAAAAACCAACAGGCCCAAAAGCCCAGCACCAGCTTTCCTCCAAGCTATTTATATAAAAGAGAGCTTCTGATTTTTATTTTTATTTATTTTATATTTTAGGGAAGGGTCTACAGGGTGTTCAGCGTCTCACTACTAGATTGGACTCGTAGTGATCCACCTGTTTACAGCCTCCCAAGAGCTGGGATTACATGTGTACATCACCATGCCCAGTCTCAATTACAGTCTCAGAGCGCCCCTGGGGCAGGCCTGCACAGAAGGCCCGGGGATCAAACCCCTGGCCCCTGTACCTGCTTGCAGGAGCTTTAATCTGCTGAGCTATTTGGCTGGCCCTCAAAGCTTCTGATTTTATACAGTGAAAATTCATTTAAAGGGAACAGATTGTCATGGAGCTGCATGGATACTAGTGACTGAGCAATTACAGGGTTGAGGAGAAGCAGTGCAGAGGACATCCTCTCCAACGTGTTCTCTCTGTCTGTCTGTCTGTCTGTCTGTC
>NW_004524579.1:22638971-22645072 GCF_000260255.1 Octodon degus | reverse complement strand
CGCGCGCGCGCACACACACACACACACACACACACACACACATTTATTCTGAGAGCCAGTCTTTTTTTTTTTTTTGTTACAGGAGAGAAGACTTAAAATATAAATACTTCTGCAATTAACTGTACCCAAACTCTGAACTTATATAAAGGTGACAATGCCAAATGCCTAAGTCTTTCTTGAGGCTCAGCTGTGGCTCAGAGGAGCACAAAGGAGAATCAGGGGCCATAGAAAGAGGGAAATCCTTGGAATCTGCAGTGTATAGTTAATAACACACTTCACCATTGTCTGGGGAGCTGACTGGGGCACTAAGATCCCACAGCCCATCAACAGGAGAAGGTGGTGACACAGACCTGCTAAGATCCCCATGGTGGATCCAATTGCAGCATGCAAGCAAATCAGGGGTGAAGATATGAACAGAGCTACGAGGAAAATGCCTCCAGTCCAAGGGTTGTCACAGCCGTACACTTGACCGACTCCGACAGGGATGGCTCTCAAAAGCTGCAGGTGAGACAAGGTCACATGCTTGTTAGGAAGGCAAAAGAGACAATTCAAACTTCAAACCAGAAGATTTGATGCCAAACCCTCTACTGTGTACCTCACCACAGGTTTTGAAGACATTTCTGCTCAAGTATGTTAACTCTAGAAAGAACAAAAGCTTCTCATGTTTATTGGAGTTCTTAGTGAGATGAAGATACCAAATTTTTTTTTATCTGTAGACACCAGTGAAAAGCACTCCCTTCCAAGAGGAGAAAATGAATATATATATATATATATATATATATATATATATATATACATATATGAGTAAAAACTAAAAATGATACAGAATTTCAAAACAAGATGATAGGAAATCAACAAAGGGTGTTATATTGCATACTGTTATTTTCAAGTAGTTGTTCAGATTACCAGATATAAGCATGCAAAATCGATCAAATAATTAGGCATTAACTGTTTTTTTCAAAACCAATGGAGGGCCAGTCAAGTGGCTCAGGGGATTAAAGCTTGGATTATATTTACCCTTTCAGTTTCTTCCACTAGGGAGACAATATGAAGTCTATACATGTGAGTCTCATTTATTTCACTTATGAGTACAGTCTCTAGCTGTATCCATTTACCTTAAAATCTTTGAGTTTATCTTTCTTTATAGCTGAGTAATACTCTATTATATAAAAATATCACCCTAATCCAAAAGTGGGTACCTGAGATGAATACATACTTCTCAGATGAAGAAATACAAATGAGAAATACATATATGAAAAAATTTCAATATCATAGGTCATTTGAGAAATGTAAATTCAAACAAAACCTAATATATTTTTAACCAAAACTTTCATATAATATATAATATATAATATATATAGCAAGAAAGAGAGAGAGAGAGAGAGAGAGAGTATTAAATATTAGAGGAATGAATGGCCTCATGTATTTCCAAGAACAGCAGGTCTGGATGTGGGGATGTCTATCTTGCCAGACAAGCACTTGGACTGGGACCACAGAGGGAGGCTGGCAGAGGCGGTGTGGCCCAGCACCTGCTCTTTGGCTGATAAACCTGAAGGGCGCTGAACCTGCCTCAGTCCTCCAAAGAGCTCAGGGCTCAGGGGAGACTGTGAGTGCAGGGCATTTGAGGTGCTCAACATCTTGGAGTCAAGGGCACAGATCTGGAGAAAAGTCTTGGGTTGGGGGCTTCCACAGCCATGGGGATGAGTACTGGCTCAGGCAGTTTGTGGAAAGGTCCTTGAGCCTCTGGAAGTGCATGCTCAGGGGACATGGCTATCTCTAGACCCTGTTGACATGCACTGGGCTCAGCTCTCCTTGGGGCAAGAGCTAAAGAGAAGCAGTCTTGGGGTGAGTTGTGGACACCACACAATTTAGTGACCTAGTGGGACCCTGTCTCAAAGGTAAATATTAAAAAGGACTGGGGATGTGGCTCAGTGTGAAGGCTCTGAGTTAAGTCCCTGGTGCTTTATAAAACAAAGGGACAAGGGCCAGCTGTATAGCTCAGCAGACTAAGCTCTTGCTTAGGTAAGTGCAGGGTTCAATCCCTAGCACTGCATGTCATGTAGGCCCTGTCCCCACTGGCGTGCTGAGCAGCGATGGAGTGTGGATGTGTTGGGGCATGCCTGTAATCCCAGCACTAGGGAGGTAGAAATCAGGAGGATCACTATGAGTCCAAGCTGCATAGTGAAGCCTTGTGTGCGCACACATGCACACACACACGCGCGCGCACACACACACACACACACACACACACACATCTTAAGAAAAACAAAGGGACAAACACATGCCATTAGAAGTAATGTCTGGTATACATATTTTGTAGTAGAGGAGTACAGGTGCCTTAAAACGTGAGGGAGCCTTAGAGCATGACTGTAGTATGCTGCTGAGGCTGCGACAGTGACTTCTGAAGCCATAGAAGGCAGCATGGTGGGCACATCTTTAATGATTTGGTGTGATTGAATGAAAGAGAACACTCAGATCACGTTGCACTAAAACTGGAACAGAGCATTCAGGGAAAGTGCAAAGAATGCAGGCCAGTAGTCAGAAGCTGGACTTGCTTCTCGCTAAATCACTGTGACCTCAAGTGGGGCTCAGCCTGGCCTCACTTTCCTCCTGTGTCATAAGAGTGGGACCAGAAATAGCCTGTTTGCTTCTTACAGGGAGGCAAGGATGGGAGCTCGTGACGCATGAGGAGAGAACACCTTGGACCGTGTCACTGTTAATAATCACCACCTTTCTGATGCACAAAACAAGTAAATGCTGATTAACGTTGACTTTGCGCAGACACTGCTCTTCCTCTTCCTGTGACACTTACCAAGGGCACTTGGATCTCCGACCAGGTGACATTGGGCACAGAGGATGCAGGCCGCAGCAGCGTTGTGGGGAAGAAGAGGTTGTAGTGACCCGTGGCTGCCAGGTACAGCGTCACGGCGATGTTGAAGGGCAGCGTGAAGACTGGCAGGTCCCACTTGCTGAAGATGGTGCTCAGAGCGCTGGAGAGGACCGGGCTGGTGGTGGAGCCACAGAGACTGGTTGGCAGCAGAGCAGGCACTAGAGGGCGCAGCGCGGAGCCCCTGCGCGTTCCCTGTTGGCCTCGCCCCCTCCACTTGACTGGCAGCCTCCTCTCCGCCCAAGGCACAGGGACAGGGCGGGTACTCTCGCTCAGCATCAGGGGGAAGATTTTTTGGACACATTTTAAGACCAGGAGCTTTGGGACCCCCTGAATACTCACTGAAGTACATCCTCAGGCAAGAGGGCAGGACAGTCCGCAGACAGACCCAGAATGAGGCACTCAGTAATGAAAGTAATGCATTTTGAACAACCAGGCCCGCTAGACTCTCTTTCAGAGTGCCCTGCATTTTGGAAGCGAGGGAGGAGCCTGGCACCCTGAGGGCTGCACCCCCCCCCCCGGTCTGGCCTTCAGTCTACCCCAGAAGTTGTGACTCATATCTAACGTGTTCCCACAAAGCTTCCTGCGTTTGGAAGGTGATTGTATCAGGGGGGCCCTAAACTCATCAGGGATTAATTCATAGATGACCTGATGTTGGACAACCGGGCTCAGTTAGAAGGGGCTCCCTGGGGGGTGTGACCTAGGAGGGTGAGTCCTTTCCCCTGGCTCCTCCCTCTGCCTCTGTTTCCTGCTTACTATAGGATGAGAAGCTTCCTTCTGCCCTTCCACCAGCTGCTTCTGCGTTGGAGAAAACTGCCCAGGGACTGAATCCCCTGAGACTGGGAGACAAATTAAACTTCCTGTCCTTTAAGTTGAGTATTTTGTCTGAGCAGCGGGAAATATGGCTAGTTCTGGAGTTGTCTCTGTAAGGACAGGGGTTCCAGGCGTGGAGCAAAGGGAGGCGGTTTCCAGACACTGACACAACCCTATGGCACAGCTCTGAACCTACCGAGGCCTCAGTTTCTTTCTTTGTGTTCTGCCAGGGTGAGGCCAGAAACCCTTTTAGATCTTCAAAGAACAAAGGACCGTAGCTAATGTGACTCTATGCACAGGTATCCTAGCATAGCCTGACGTTAGCAAGCATCTCCAGTGGGTGCTTCTAATGGGTGAGCCAAACAAGTGCTACTTTAAAACCGAGTGTGGACTGGCAAGCCCAGGCCAGGATAGGAAGAACAGTGGCTCTTTGAACTGAACTCACTTCAGAAGTAAACTTACCAAGTCATGGACATGACGATGACTGGGAGCAGAAGCCACCAATAGTAGTTGCCCTTGTCTGAAAACACAGCCATCAGCAGCCCCACAAGGACCCCGTTGTAGCCATGGAGTCCTGCTGCAATGGCTGACCTGGGGAACAAGAATGGGACTGGTGGGGGAGGCTTCTCTATGGCCTTTCCAATTCTCCTTTAGAGTCAGATTTTTCTCTTTTTCTCTCTGACTACAAACCTCCAAACAGCCACCACTCTGGGAGTGTAGGGGATGGGGGGACATCAGGCCCAGGACCCTCATGTTCCTCCACCCAGGGAACAGTCACTCTTGGATTCCAGGGCCTTTGTTCTGAGGCGTTCTGAGCTGATGGAGGTGCAAAGGGGAAGAATGTTCCCCTTAGGGTGGCCCCTTAGTCTCAGTCTTTCTCCCTTGGGGACTTACTTGTCCTGGCTCAGCAAAAGTGCTGTCAAGGTGGACACGATGGTGCCCAGGCAGCCTGAGATGGCCCACCAGGGGTTCTGGATAAAGAGGCCAATGACGATGAGGATGCCACTGAGTGGGTTGTTCACGAACATCACCTGAGATATGCCCCGGAGCACCCAGTCGAGAAACTGGAACACTGGTGACTTGTCTGAAATGGAACAGGCCAGGAGGTGAGCAGCTGCACCTGTGTGGGCAACCCTGCACAGTGGGGATGGACTGAGGCTGAGGTGGAGGGAAATTTCCCTGCCAATCCCGTTGGGTTCTCAGGGAGCCCATCCTCTGCTGTTATTTGCCATGGAGAGGGTATAAAAGGAACCTGGAAGAGTACCTGATTGTCCAGAAAACTCAAGCCTTGCTACTGGCCAGGTATAGTTTCTAGGCTGTTTGTCCGGGGGTGGGTGTTGGGTACCCTGATTTGTCTATGCCTCCCACATTTTCCAGAAAACTCTTGCTGTATGGTGGATGTTGTAACAAGGATTGCTAGAGGAGAACTGTAGGCCCAGTAGGCAGTTTTCTTTTGAAACCATCCAGAGGAACATTTTCTAGAATATTGGCTCTAGAACTCCAGTACTGAAAAGCTTATCTGCAATATCTGGATGGGACAATTGGGGCAGAAGGACCCTTGTATTCAGAAACTAGAGCTTGCCATTGATATATGTGGGTTTTACATCCAAAGAGACTGCTGTAGTGGCAGAATTTCTATCTTCCCAAAAAGAGCCTAGAAGCAGAGCTCTACAGAGAACCCCTACTATAGTATGTTTCCTGGAGAAGAATGAGACATTTTCCAGGGTGGGGTCAGAGCTGCCTGCATGGAGCGGTACCTTTAAGTCCCTCCCCACATTCCTTCATCTCTCCTGTGATGTAGCTGAGGGCTTGGCTGACCCTCTTTCCCCCGGCAGCCATGGAACTTTGGATCCAGGACGTCTTGGGCACAGCAGCTTCCACCTTTATCTCAGAGCTTTCCTCCATGGTGTCCAGATCCTGTCCAGGGATGAGAGATGGGCATGAACCCTCCACACTCTGTGGCTTTCACACCGAGAAGTCACATTTGTGGTCCCTTGAGGACCAAGCTAAGATTTTTATTAGGTATTTTGTTAAACTGCTATTTAATCATTTCTCATTTCTGTAGGTTAGAATCTTTTGTTTTGTTTGACATATCACTCATTTGAATTGGCAGCTGTCATGAGGAACAATGGGATGTCATCTTCATACTCATTCTGTGGATGAGGATCCAGGCATGCAGACGTTCTTATAAAGGTTGGGGTCAAATGGCAGAATTAACATATTCAACCAGCTCTCTGTCTCTGTCTCTGTCTCTGTCTCTGTCTCTGTCTCTGTCTCTGTCTCTCTGTCTCTCTCTGTCTCTGTCTCTCTCTGTCTCTGTCTCTCTGTCTCTGTCTCTGTCTCTCTCTCTCTGTCTCTCTCTCTCTGTCTCTCTGTCTCTCTCTCTCTCTCTCTCTCTCTC
>NW_004524579.1:22602672-22638871 GCF_000260255.1 Octodon degus | reverse complement strand
TCTCTCTCTCTCTCTCTCTCTCTCTCTCTCTCTCTCTCTCTCTCTCTCTCTCTCTCTCTGTACTGAGGATTCAGCCAATGGCTGTGCTTAAACTAGGGAAGCACTTCTACTGAGTTCGGTCTCCAGCCCTTTTTATTTGGTTTGCTAAGTTGCCCAGTTGGCCTTCAACCCATGCTCTTTCTGTCTCTGTTTCTTGAGTAGTGGGATCACAGGCACACACTACTGTACTTAGCTTTTAGATGTCTGCTTCAAAAACCATTACTTGCACTGTACTATATAGTTTTCTAGAAGAAACTGTTGTCCCTACGACATGACTAGTTTTTAAAATTTAACCATAAACACAATGATGTGAAATCGAACATGTAAAGATTCTGCTTTCTGAAACTGGCATGATCTTATTTCCTAAGTGCTTGATTATTATTATTATCAAGCACTGATAATAATTCAAATAATTATTCAAATAATATTTCAAATGAAGGGGGAATATGAAAGTTCACAAACTAAACTGTGAAGAAGAGGCATTTTAATCTAGCAATTACATTTCTGAAAATACACATTCATCAAAAGTTCTCCGTGGACCAGCCTCCTTCATAGATCTCAGTTACCTCATCTGATGTGGCCAGAGTGCTGTCCCTCACTCAGCAACTCCATACTCACCAGCAGCTCCACGGTTGGCTTCTGGTACAGATAGGGAAAAGGCTCTTTGGTCTGCCTCTCCTGGCTTTCGCCTTTTCCGAACACTGGAATTAGAAGAGAGTCATCAGTTCACAGCCTGTATTTCGGCACCTTAGCAATAACTTCCTGCTGGGCTGGGGTTAGTCTGCTTGGTATTTCCCAAGGCCTGGAGTCTCGTAGCTCAAAGTTTCCTTTGCTCAGGGGCCCACCCTGAGTATGGAAATCACCATGGAAATAGGACATTTAACAAAGAATATAGAGTTCAGCTGCTCCATTGATCCTTAAGTAAGAAGCCCTATATTTTTTAGATGAGGAAGCAGTAGCCCAGAGGGATGCTGACTTGCCTGTGCTCCCTGATGTTTCTCTCTTCTACACTACCTGGAGAATTTGTAGGTGCACGAAGAGGGAAATTCAGACACTGTGGCTCCTGACGTGGTGATTTCCTGAGCGCTAGGGTCTGGGACTGAACTTGCCTTTGACTCTCTTCAGTTGGATCCACATTAGGCTATTTGGGATTTGAACTTTTTCTCGCAATCTTTTTATGTACGTCTCTAGATTTTAGGCATTTTAATACCAACTGCTGGTTAAAACAGGACAAGTGATACACATGTAGTTACTTAAACAAGAGTTTTGCATGTCTTTTACATCCTTAAAACTCTTGAAATTACCCACAAACACATTTTAATTATAAATTATGCTATGTAGCATAATTTATTTTCAAAAATGACAGATTTAAGTAGGGCTTTATGCATTGCAAAAGAGCGGGCTCCGGGCTGGGTGCTCTGGTTCCCTCTGGTGGTTAAATGTGAGAATAGCTGGCTGGGCTGGACTGAATTGGCTGCTCCCTGTCTGTCTGCCTTCTACTCCAGTCCCATCCAAGCACCAGAAGGAGTGCTCCAGAGTTATCGCGCTGTCATTTTTGTAAGAGCAGGGGTTTCAAATTCCCGTATGGCTGTGGAATTATAGTATGTAGGCAAAACAAATTAATTTTGGAAACTTAATTTGTTTCCAAATGAAGACTAGGAGGCAGGGAAGAGTCCTCTCGCTCAAAGGCCAGCATTGTGACCTGCTGACTGACCGCTCCTACTGGCTGGCGCTCCCCTCCCCAGCAGCTCTTCTCCTGGCCCTTCCCCTGCTGCCTCTTTTCTATGAGGCTTTATTCCACCTGCTTCCCCCCCTCGCCACTCGTGAGAGGTGGATATTGACCTTTTAAGGCAAGCCGTGCTCTCTTCCACAACGTGGGAGCCAACCAAAAGCCGACTCTTGGGTCCGAGGGGTCCTTGAGGTCACTGCAGTGTCTCTGCCTATGCGTTCCTGTAGCCACTCCACGCTATTGCTCTGTCTTGCCTGACATTCAGTCTGAGTGATAGGAGATGAACTGGAGGGAGAAGTTGCCAGTGCATCTTCTGAGGGGCCACCATGGGAGAGGACTCTAGCCTGGGAGCCAGTTGTAGCCCTTGCGGTGCCTCTGGCCAGCTGTGTGGGTCTGGGTCTGGGGAGTTCTGCTCCCTTCTCAGGTCTGGGGAGGGATTAGGCTGGCTCGCTCTCCTGTCTCTTCACAAGCTGGTCCCACCTGCAGCTGAGGGGGCAGACCCCCCACCCCCAGACTCCTTCCTGTGCACCAGAACCTGACCCCAGCCTCCAAGGCCGAGTTCCTGGCTACCTCACCTGCTCAGCTGTAGCTGCCCTCTGGAGCCTCTGCTGGCCTGTGGGAGTCCCCTTCACACCCTTCTTCTGTATGTGTTCCTACTCACATTGCCTTGGGAGAGAACTATTCATATGCAACTTCCCTGACTGATGGTTTTTGACTTAGTGGCAAGCTGGAATCTCATGAACAGCTCTAAAAGATCCTGCCTTCCATCCAGGCTGCTCCCAAATGAATTAAGAGTCTTTGGGTATGGGATCTGGGTGATTCCCACATGCAACCAAGCTGACACTACCCTCTTTGTTCACCGCCTGTCCCAGCCTGCTCCCCGGCCTTAGGCAGGGTGTGTTCAGATACAAGAAAGCTGTCGCTGTGGCCAGCAGGTAGGCTTGAGAAGAATGCACTTGCCCCTCTGGGTGTTCCCACCTCCCTATGGAGTAGCTACAGGCCATTGGCTTTGTTTTATCAGAGACAAGGACGCAAGGATGCTCTTGTCTCTGATAAAGCGTGAAGCCAGGATGACTGGGAGCAGGACATGCACACCTTTGCTCCTCCTCCGAACAGATGACCACTCGATGTGGAACACACTCCTGCGCCTGGGGAGCACAGCCTCTGTACCCTCCTCTGCCTTCTGGCCCACCGTACGGGGGTTCTCTTCACCACCGCCTAACGGGGAACAAGAAGAGATGGGTCAGTGTCCTACTTGGTCCACACCCCTGAGAGCCAAGCAAAGCCAGAAGCAAACCCACCCCCAGAAGCTGGAAAGGAGAGAACAGTGCAGCCTGATGTTTCAGGAGTGACTGCATGTCACTGTATAAAACACTCAGGTGCTCCCTTTCTCCTACTACTATTTATTCTTCCTTACCCTGCAGGAACTTAACTCCACCATGTCCAGAGGTGGCTGAGCCAGCTGAGGATCCACTGGAGCACACTGTGGGCTGTTCAGAACAAGCTGATCCTGAGCTGATGACGGCCACACCTTGAGTGCTACTTGTAGTAGGGAGTTTGAAAGCCAGATGTATATCAGGGTTTTTTTTTTTTTTTTTTTTTTTTTTTTAAGAGCCTAAGGCTTACTCCAGACCAATGAGGAAGATTAAAGTTCTCAGTGCCTCTGGTTTTTAAAGGATGGCTCTCAGGTGCAGCTTGGGCTTAGCATTATTGTTATATGTTTTTGCTGCTTCCTGTTTGATCCTTGGACCAGCAATAGTCTCCTCTGGGAACTTGTTAGAAATATATAATCTCAGTCTAGCCCAAGACCGATGGAATCAGAAACTATATTTCAACAAGTTTCCCCAGGGGAGCTCTGTGTATATTAAAATCTGACAAGTACCTATCTAGAGAGAACTAAGTATCTTGAATACATTTTGTGTGAGAAACCCTCTTCTGCAGCATATCGTTTTCAATTTCTACACTATGGGGAGGAGATCACCCTTGCCACTCTAAACAAGATTTCTCAAGGTATAGTCTAGGAAGGACAGCAGCATGTCCCCTGTGTGGCTTATTAAAGTGCACACTCTTAGACCCATGCAAGGTTTGTCTATTAAGAGGAGCCTTTGGTGGTCTCTAGGGCATGCTCGTCTAACACTGGCATTCTAGCACACTCTGGAGTCGGAGGTCCAGCAGCTGCCAGGAATAGTGGAAAACACTCCAAGTTTATACTCGCACACTCTCTAGGTTTACTCACTTTGCCTAGCACACAGTACCTGGACTTGGGCCAGGTGGGCACCAAAAGATGAGAATCTGAGTCCAGTATGAGTTCTGTGGAATTCTGCTAGCAGGGGCCATGGCCTCTCAGGGTCCAATTACTTTTCTGCACCTTTCTACTCAGAATCTGGTGCTGTTAGTATAGCTGTATGGTTGTTACTAGGGAGCTAGGTAGGAATACAGAATCTCAGGCTTCCACCCAAACCCACTGATTTTTAACAAGATCTCTTGCTGATTTGTGTGCACATTACAGTTTGCAAAGATTGGCATAGATCACACTGCTTATGTAGAGACAAGTTTAACACAGCTCGGAGTATTATTGGTGGGGCCAACATGCTGAGAGTCTGGGTGGGGGGCACGCATGTGCAATGAAAGAAGTCTTGTCTACTCATTCAGACTGGAAGGGAGGAATGACCCTGTCCGTTCCCTCAGGCTCAGGTGGAAAAGTAGCTACTGCTTTGGAATTCTGTCCATGGACTTGCACTGAGTCACCCAAGGCTGGGAAATGTCTGTGAACTCTGCACTGCAGAGGCTCCTGGAGCTTTAGCTTTCCCTGTGCCGCTCTGCAGAACTGGAGCCAAAGCATGCCCCATCTGCATTCTTCCACAGTGCTCAACCCCAGTACTAGCCAGAGGACTCTGCTGCCGTCTGCCTGGCTGGAAAGGCACTTCTGGGGACCATTACATCTCATTCCTCACATGCCAAGTGCCATTCACCCCAGCTTTCCCCTTGGCAGGGCTGTATTTTGACCTTAGAGTCATAAACTCTGAACTGGATGGAAGCCTCAAGATCACAGTCTCCCTCCTTCATCTGGAGAAATCAACTCACAGAGATACACAGCTTACTAATCATAGCAAACCTAGGAACTGCTTTGGATCTCTTGTCAATCTATGGCTCTTTCCACTGAACTGTACACTGTGAACCTGTTGATTGCATGAAAGAGGCTTATTTATTTATTTAGCATGGGACCTGGTCCTAGATATTGAAGGCCACAGCAAATGCCATTCATCATACTTGGTTAGCTTTGATATATATGAAGAGGGTGCTTTGGTTTAAAGCCTGAAGGAAACATTTATCAGGAACTTCTGGAAATGCAAAAAAGTGAAGTTCCTGGTTGTTAAGATAGCCTAGATTTTTTTCAAGCTGTGATAGCCATAGAAACAGAGGTAGAGAGACCTGGGTGTGCCGATGAGGTCTCAGTGGGGAAGCAGGAGATTTCTGGGCAAGACTGAGCCCATCCATCTGGCAGGGCTGATAGATGGCTGCAGAAGACCAGTGCACCAGCCTCTCTTGTATCGTTCATACCTAGTAGTCCAGATTCTGTGTTATTCGCAGCTCAGGAAAGTGAAGCATGACTATATATTTCTAAGCATCCCTACAGTCAGTGGCCTGCCATGAAAACCAAAAATAAGAATCACCTTTCTCCCATGATCAATGCTGGAAAACTGGGCTACAGATCCATCAGGGAAGGCCGCAGCCCCTCACGCTGTGCTAGTGGAGAGCTGACAATGAGAGATGGGAGCAGATCCCATAAGCAGATTGGAGATAAAATAACCAACTTCCCAAGGCTATGGGAAAATCTTAGAGTGAAGGTGGTAGCATAACAATTTACTACTGGCCTCTGGGACAAATTCTCAAGACTTTCATAAAAGATAAAGCCAATTTTAAGGATATTATGAACATGCCCATCAAATGTTCTAGAAATGAGATATACTGTTGATGTGGTGGGAAAGAAAGAAAACAATAACATTGGCTGGGAACTAGAAGTCACTAATTTTTGCCTGACATTTCACAAGTCATGTAAACTCATGGAGGGTTTCTTCAATTGCAAGCATGCAGCCCTCCTGGGAAGAAATTTCCAGACTCTGTAGGGCTAACCCTACAAACCCAATCTGTAAATGATGGCAGGTATCTCAGAGGGATACCTGCCATTTCTTTCTTGAGTTGTAATAAAATGAGATAATGCTTGCAACATTCTCTGGAAAGTAATTTTGCAGTGCTCACACATCAGGCAGCTCCTTAGGGAGGACGCTTCCATCTGATGGTGCTGGCCCCTCTGCTCCAGGCAGGATGGCTCTTTATCCTTAGGGGACAGACACCTGCTATTTTATACCTACCCAAATTGACTCTCACCCAGCTGAGAGTTAATTATGTGTCTTTGACTGGTGATATTCTTGACAACCAGGATTACATTAATTTCTCTTGACACCCCCAGCACCTATCATGTGTCTGGTATGTTGTAGACACTCAGAAGTTTGTTGAATAAATTAACGAAGGGTGGATTATCCTACAAATTTTAATTTCTGAATGGTGTAACAAACAAAGCCATTGGGTATTCCAAGGTATGAAGTACCTTAAAAAATAAATATCTTATGGTAAATGTTAGATCCTTGGTAAATATTGAAGTAGTGGTAAGGGGCTTTCCTAGGTGGATTCAAGTGCTAACTGAGTTTTGTCTGGTTTTGAAAGCTGCAGGGTGAAGGTTGATTATTTCAAGTATTACTTGGATAAAACAGTGGAAGTCTGTAGATGGTGATAAAGAGTTGGCCATCTGTGACCACCAACCAGGAACCCAGAAGTTCTCTAAGAGTAGCTGGAATAACTCTGTTGATGAGAGAGGAGAAAACAGACTGTTGAAGATAGAGGAGTGGATTGATGATTTGTTTTAGTTACCAGCTATTATATTGGTGAATTCCACCTGCCTGTAAAGCCCTAATCTGCTTGGAGAAGATGGATTGGGCCTTCTGTAGCCCAAGAGCACTGTGCTCACAGCAAGCACTCAGTACTCTCTCATCTCTCACAGTATCAGGCACGCATAGAAACCAGCACTTGTGTGGCGTGGCGCAATCAACAGATGCTGGGCCCAGGAGCTCTGGTTACCATCCCCCCCCCCCCCCCCCCCGCACCTGGATTGCCAAGGGCATTGCTGTCTCGACACAGCTAGGTGTGTTCTGTGATTGCAGCTAAGAAGCTCTGTCCTCATTCTTTAAATAATCTCATTTGCTGCCTTGATCTTTTTTCTACATATTTAAGCATTTATGAAAGCCTAAATTTCTCAGCTTAACCATGTAAATCCCCTCTTAGAAACGTGCCTGCTGTTCCTCTTGACCGTGTTTTTTAAACCAGATAAACTCTTGTCCTTTCTACAAAAAAAAGGGACAAAATAAAATGAAAGATAAAAGCAGCCCTATCCTCGGCCGCCTGTGGGTCTATAGCTTAGTGATTCCCCAGCATGTCTGGCTGGTGTAGGACCTACTGCTTGCCTTTTCCCTAACAAGACTTGTTCAGTGTTGTAGTGCACGCAGCTTTGTGCTGGGGGCCACTCAGGATGATCTCAGGGGCATGGTTCCTGCCTTTGAGGATCGCTGTTGTCCTGTGTTTTAGCAGGCAAGAGTCCAGTGGTGAGTCCTTCCCATTGATTCAGGAACTAAGAGCAGCTCTGAGTCATAAGGATTTGTGCATAGCTTCTTTTCTGGGGGCATCGTGATCCCAAAGGACTCAGGTCCTTTATTGGTTTTTAATGTATAAAAAATGACAACCATTCAAATCATTAGTAGCAAGAATGGATGCTGTCCATATGTCACTCACAAGGTTCAACACATGGAGCATTTGAATCTACTGTGAAGACACATTTGTCATCCCTCTCGCCTTTCTGGGCCCTGAAGCTCTGGCCTGGCAACTGTGGACACACACACACACACACACACACACACACACACACACACACACAGAGGCACTGTCCTAGTTGCAACACCAGAATGTCTTTTCTCTTATGAAATGGAACATTGTATATAATTTGATTTTTTTCTACAACCTGTTTTATATGATTATGCTTTGGCCATAGTTTGGGTCTTTCCTTAAGTGGAAGCTTTGTACCAGGACTTGTAATTTCTAGGGCTACACTCTGTGTGTGTAAATATGTGTGTGTATGTGTATGGGTGCTTGTGGGAGGTACATGGGTGGCCCATGTTTTCTGCAAGGTTGTGTTTTGTTGAAACTTTTAAAGATCATCCTATAAACTATCACAAACCTTGAATGTTGAATTGGAAAAGCTTTTGAGCCTCTCCATTCTGGCCTTCTCATTTTACCTATGGAAACCAAGGCCTAAGATACGGAGTGATTTGGGCATGGTTACGTTGCTGCTGGCAGAGCCAACAGCAGATAGCACATAGGTCTGCTCTGTCTCTTGCTTTGTGGTCTATGATTTATTTTGCTAAGTCTTATAGTAACAGTTCTTTTGTTTTCTTCTATCAATTCAACTCTGTTTTTGAATGCAATGACCTAATTAGATATTATAGAATCCTGTTCTTTTTAACTATGGTTCCCTTAAGGAAAATCCTCAACTCTTCCTGTACTTTTCATATATAACTGGACTGGAAGGTGGGCTGAGAGACAGATGATGTAAAGAGGAAGAGCTGACCCACAGGAGCACCTAGAGATAAATTACTTGGAAATACCAGCTTCTTAATCAATTAGCCAATTATTATTAAAAATGTAGGTTGTGACTCGCTGTAACCCTGAAATAAATGAGATTCCTCCTCCTAGTCAATGCTTCAAACCCTCTTCTCCTTACACAGCTCACTAGTTGGCCGATACACTCTCTCATTCTTCGCTTCTTTTGGTATTTTTGGCTTATCCCACAGGGGAGATATTAATAAGCATAAATGAATTGATAAGTTATTTAACCTCATTATAACCTCATAAATGGGATAAAAGAGAGTCCAAAGGCCAGAGGGTCTTCTTTGCAACCAGGGCAACACCTGATCCATTTTGTCCAGGCTAACTTTTCAGTCTTTTTCCATTGTTAACACCCCACATCTTCAGAATCCCATTGTCTGTTTTTAGTCTCTTTGATTTTGGTCATTCTTCTTTTAATCCTTTATTCAACTGTATCTTTACCTCAGTCTCTTACTCCCTTTGGCCAAGAATATAATGCTCCAACCCCTCCACCTGACTTTCAAGGTGTTTCCACAGCACACTTCGCTTCATCATCCTTGTCCTTGTCCTTCCAACACATGTCCTGCCGTGGCACTATGGCTTTTTCACTGGTTCTTTGTCCTTCCTCTGTCCTTCTTCCTGTCTAAGTCTCATCTACACTTCATTGTTTGATCTGCATTCTACTTCTATAAAGCCATCCTCGACTTATTTGACCATATGGACCAATGCAATTTTTGAATCCCACTGCATTTGTGGGAAGTACTCTGGATGACAGGCTTGAGGTTTAGGCCATAGTGGAATTTTATATTGATAGTTATAATGCACTTGAAAAGTACTCAATAAATATTTTCCAATGTACTGAAACTACCTGGAATGGCCACTGAGTCTGGACATTGAGTACTTAGCAGAAGCAGAAGGAGACCAAGACCCAGAGAGCAGCAGTAGCTTCCCTGAGGTCGCCTGGCTAGTCAGTTCCTAGTTAGGGAGCTAGGTTTTGGCCCCCTGATGTGATCCTTTGTTCCTCAATATGGATGTTTTACAGATAGTTGGTGCCTTTCAAATGGTATCAATGGGTCCATGATTTTTTAAAGTAAAAAAGTTCCAAGTTATTTCCTATCCCCAAAGGAAACAAAAATTACAAAATAGAAAAAAAAACCTGTATATCATCACATTTGTGATACGTACTAAAAGGTCAAAGGCAGATCTGAGTGACTATATCCTGGATTTTTCTCTTGAGGCAATATCTCCATGCCCTTCTTCCTCATTACCTGTGGGGTATATCACTAATTGGCCCTAGAATTGTTTTCTAATAAGTTTAGCTACAATAACAGAATCCTTTTTAACACAATACTCTGGAAAACAAATTACAACCAGAGTCAGCATTGTAAGTAAAGTTGTCTTCCCCCTCGACCCTTACAGAAGGGTATGATTTTGTATACTTTTGAAATAAAGGATTGACAGTAGGCACACACACAAAGATAAGGATGGCTTTTCCTTAGTAAGTTTTCAAATGCTCATATCCTTTGGTGCCAGTTTTGGAGGAGATTGCAGACCTTATAAAGGCTGTCTGTTCTCTGATCCGATAGCTCCAGTGTGCTCACATGTTATTTTTATGACCTGGCTATCTGTCTTCCAGAAACATTCCCTTTTTATAATCACACAGAATAAGGCTGTGGTCATCTAAGATGGATATGGTAAGATGGGCCACCGAGGACTGTAGGGGAGCAGGGTGCTAAGATCTTTGTGGAGACTGCATGGTCTAGGTCTATTGGCATGTTTGCAAAATGGGTACAGGACCAGAGGAAGGGGCAAGGAGCCTAGAGCAGATACTTGGGCCCTGGCATCAGCAATGAGTGACTTGTCAGCTGGGAGTTTCAGCTCCGCCCCGTTATCCAGAGATTGCATCCCAAAGCTCAGCACAACATAATGTTGTCATGAGAACAATACTGATGTCAGAGCTGTGGGTTGCAAAATTGTAGAAAAGATGATGACTCTTTAGAAGGCTCACCTGGTGGACAGGTGAGGTAGGGAAGGGAGTTTGAAGGCTTACTGGTGATAGAGAAAGGAGAACTCAAACAGGGTTGTTCTTTAGGATGCCTGGGATCTTGCCCAGCATCTTTTATCACCTGGGTTAAGTCTCTGTATTAAGCTGTAGTTTCTTCATCTATAAAACATAGGGTTTAGACTATAAATATTTAAGAGTCTTTCTGACTCAAAGCTTCCAGGATCTAGATTCTTTCTAGATTACTTAGTGAGTTTCCCATCCTGCAACTGTGCTCCCCAGTTACAGCTCAATTGAAGAACAAATAACTTTCCCACTGACGAGCCAGATGGCCCTGTTGCCTTGGTGTCTATTTGGCTTGCTTCTGTCCCGAAGCTCCACTTACCTGGGTTCCTTCCGATCGACTGCACAGGGCTGGAGGACTCTAGACCATCAGGAATGGGGAGGAAGCTTCTTTCCAGCTGGGTGGTGTCTCTGGTCCTCAACTCCAGGCTCAGTGATTTCTTCTAAGCCTGAACTCTCTCATTTCCCTGACACCTCCTGCCTATTGATCCTCTTGTTCACTTTCCATAAATTTCCAAATTTATGTTCCCTAATCCCATACCCGGCACACATGTGCCATTGGAGGAAGAGTACCATGGAGGAGGAAGAGGGACTAGAGAAATAAATGTCCCCTTTTTGAGGTCTTCTACTCTGCCTTCCACCTTCCTGTCAAATGACTATTTTCTAATCTCTTAGGGGAAGATAAGCTCCTGCTACCATGGCTTCCCACTCGGGTGGGCCAGGCAGCTTTGCTTTCAAGGGTAGACTGCCCAGTAGCTTTCCTGTTGTCTCTCCTGCGTGACTTCTTCTCATTAGAATTCTAGTGCCAGCATTTGCGTTGAAAGCAATTATTTAAGTGTTGTCTCCTCAGGGGGCCAATTTGCCTCCAACCTCAATAAGCTGCCTTAATTCCTGGTACAGACAGGGTGCAGGCTGGGGAGCAGTGTTTCCATCAGTGGCTCGATGGAAGGCATTGCACAGCCTAATGCTAGATGTTGTCTTTCGTGTTCTGTGGAGATTTCCAAATCTTGCCTCTTAGCTCTCTCTGACTGGGGTCCTGGCCCACTGGGATCTCAGATCCAGAAGAGAATGACCTAACCCTTGTGTTCAGAACGTGTTCTGAGTCTATATATTAGGGACTCTGGCGCTTTCAAGTCCCATGAGGCCACAGGTGCGGTGGGCTAGAGTTTGTGGGGGTGGCAATCCAAACATGTTTTGCTTGGCTTCACGAGTATGATGGGTCATCAACCTCTACATTTGTGTACCACCTTCACCCCCAACCTACACTCAGGGGTGGAGAATGGTGGCCTACCCAGGATCAGAAACAAAGCCTCACACAGAGGAAATTAGCTACACCTGAGTAGACAGTTGCCCCCACTGACGTCAAAGGTCCCCTTCCCACCGCACCAGGTGTTTTAGAGCTGTGGAAGAGGGGTCCTGAACAGGAAGAAACTTCTGAGGAAGAAAAGCAAACAAAGGGGGCGGAAGGATCCTCTCCCCCTTCCCCAGAATTCCAGGGAGAGGCGGGCAGTGTGTGGGGAGCAGATGGGTGCCCAGCACAGGGACTTCCCTGGATGTTGCTAGCACAGGGCCAAGGCTTGGGGCTGAGCCTGAACACTCTTCTTTGTCCTCCCACCAATTAGCCCACTGGCTCAGCCCTGGGTGCCTGTCCCTTGCCCTCTACCTCTGGCCTCTCTCTAGAGCTCTTGAATCCTTGTGGTGCACTCACTCCAGCTCTCTGAGCATCAGTAGATGAGCCCTGACACAATAGGGAAGTGCTACTTGCAAACAATATGGAACCGAGTTGGAAAGAAAGGAGTGACCACCTTCAAAGAAGTACCTAAAGTCCAGTGTGTCCGTGAGTTAAACAGAACCACAGTTGTTAGAAGATAGCATCAGACATACATGCTGGAGTGGGGCAGACTGAAGGTGTGGCCTTGGAAAGTAAAAGGCCAAGATGAAATCCTATGCTGCAGGTCCCACCACAGGCCAGAGCTTGAGTATTAAGGATTCTTCAAGAGATCTGTTTATGACTGTGGATCTTCCTGTTTAGTTAATCAGAAGAATGAGTAGACTTCCTTTATTTCCAGCCTTGTAGAGGAGGGATGACAGAGCTAAGCACCAGGATGTCAGAGGCCCCAGTGTACAAGGAATAAATGTAAGCAGGCGCTGGCTATTCTCTAAGGTGCGGCATCCTCTGCCACACTCTGCTTCGGCAGCTGTAGGAGGGGCTGGGGCTCCTGCTCATCAATGCACAGAGAGCTAAGGACTCTTGGGGGACTAGGAATTGCTTGGTTTCTTTTTTTTGGTACCAGTGATTGAACTCAGAATCTTGCACTTGCCAGGGAGGTGCTGTACCGCTGAGCATTGTTCCTGTTCCTGGCCTTGGACTTTCTAGTTCCCTCTGAATTCTCTGAATGGCTAAAGGTAGGGAGCCTAGGCTGCTGCTGCTGCTGCTGCTGCTGATGATGATGATGATGATAACAGTAACCTCATATAAATGCTTTAAATTTGCCAAATGAGTCTATCATTGAGAAATCATGCCCGCACTAAAACTGCCATTCCCTGCCTGGTTTAGATGACAGCTTTCCCCAGGCCTTCACAACATTCAGGGCCCAAAGGAACAAAGCTCAGAGTCTTATAGGAAGCACGAACCAGGGCCCATGGGTATGATGCGGCCACCATGCTAGCTGGGACACTGTGGCTTGAAGGGACCCTCTGAAGGTAGGGCAATGCAGCTCAAGTCCTAGCTGAGTTCTGTTGGTCCAGTCTGTGTACTTAAAATGGCCAGGCTGTGTGTTTTGGTAAACTGACCAAATGTCTAGCTGGCCAAGCTCTAGAAAAAGCTGCAAGGGTAATAGTGGGATGGTTTTGGTTCTTTTCATGACCATGTTCTTGTACTTTTTTTTTTTTTTTCACCCTAGCTGTACTTCTTCCTCAGTCATCTTTAGGAATCCTGAACCACAGAGTCATAGAAAGCCGGAGTTGGAACAGAGAAGCTGCAGTGGTCCTGCGGCTCAGCTCCCCAACACCTTGCCCAAGCAATTGTCCTCAACAGAACTCCAGTCCCTGTGCCTCCATTGTCTCATGGGGCATCATTTCTCAGGCAGCTCCCCTAGGTACGAAGCACCTCTCTCCACCAACTCCATCGGTCTGCTTATTACACCCACCTTTTGCTCTGTGCATTGGAACAACATTTAATTGACTTCTAGTACACAAGTCATCTCCTGCTGCAGACAGACACGGCCTTCTCACTTCTTTTTAAGCCAAATACAACCAGCTTCATACTCACATCCAGAAGGAAAAGGGGACTCCAGACCTCATTCGCCCAGCTTATCCTAATCTCAGCAGGCCTTGTTTTGCCAAAGACTACCTCAAAATGTTCAGTTCATATTTTCTTTGTATGTTCCCTGAATTTTCCCTCAAGCCTTTTCTCAGAAATGGCCCCTCCAACCTGAGATGCAAATGACTGGTCATGCTTACTGTGTGCTTCCCAGGACTGTTTACATTTGAAGAGGTTCAAAGCCTTAAGTTAAAGGGATGGTTGGGAATGCTTAGGCAGCAGGTAACTGCAACATAGGAGACAGAAGAGGAGGCACAGAAATTCTCTTGGAACTCTTAAAAATCATGCCCGATACATTTCCTAAACAGAAGGCCAAGCCAACCAGATAACTTCCTCAAGACAAAAACACGCTGTGAACTGAAGTGGGCCCAGGTCATCTGAGAGACTAGCTTCATCTCGATCTCAGGTTGAACTATTCACCTGGCTAGGTGAGACCCCATAAAATAAATTCCTTGAAGTCAAGAGCTGGTCTGATTCTTTCCTGGTTTATTGTCAAGCCTAGGGCTCAGGTAACATATTAATAGTTCTTCAGGTAATGTCTCCTGGACAAATGAATGAATGAGGTCCAAGCAGAAGGCAGGATTTCTCTGCACATAGCCCTGGGGAACCAACCTAGAAGTCCATCTATAATGGAATTAGAGAACAGGCTGAAATTTAGGGTAGAAAGTTACCAGACCCTCTAGCTCATTTCAGAGGCAAGAGAATATAGACAACAACAAAAGAATAATGTGAACACACATGTCAGGAAGTTTTGGCCCCTAACCCAAAGATTTTCTAAAACTAAAACTAAATCCATTATATTTAAACCCCAAAATTCTATTTATCTGTTGAATTGAAGAAAAGGGTACTCTTGGGATCTCAATCAGTGGCTGGAAGATCAAGTAGAAGAAATATCCCAAAGCAGAACAAAAATTAAAACTGTGAAGAAGATAAGCAACTTGGATTAGAGATCAAGGAGCCCTAACACGGGCATGGGAGCTCCCAAGAGAGAAGATGGAAGGGGTGGAAGAAAAGCACAGTAAAACAAATGTTAGATGAAAAGTCTCTGAGATGGAAAAAGGCAAGTTTACAGATGTAAAGGCAGGAGAGATGTGAAAAGGCACATAGGCCTACCTTCATAAAACTCCTGAGCCCCAAAGATGAAGAGAACACCTTACAGTCATCTAGAAAGAAAGACAGATTATTCACAAAAGAAAAGGAGGAGATTGGCCTCAGGCTTTCCATTTGTAGCAATGGAAGAACAGAAAGTGAAGGAACAGCATCTACAGACAGCCAAGAGGGGTGAGTGCCCCCCAAGCCACACCCAGCCACAATGCCATTCACTTCTTACACGAAAGAAAGCCACAGACACACAAAGTGTCAGAGAATATGGCATCTGTATTTTCTGGAATATTATGTAAAGAAAATGATACACAGTTAAATAAATAATAAATGAATCAGATCAGAGGTAGCGAGACAGGGGAATGTGAAGAATAGAGGAAAGAATGATAGCAGGTGACCTGCCTAGCACAAATAGTACACTCCAAATGGACGAGGATAGAGTGTATATGTGTTAGGGCCAACTAAAGATTATTGCAGAAAGAAGAAGCATATTTCAAGAAGAAAAATTAAGAATAATCTTAATAAAATTTAGAGTGGGAGGTGGTTGGAGAAGTACAGGTGTTTTAGGACTGATGCACTCGGGAGGGAAACAGTGAAAGAATTATAGAAGCTTTAGCTCCTTAGGGTGGGGAAGGAGCATTGGAGAAATGGGGTGTTAAGGGAGGGTAAGCCATTTGGAATTTTATTTTAATGACAATATAGAAGTGGACTTTTGATCATGAGTGTTGGAAAAGGGGCAGTAACTACCAGTGGAAGGGCAAACTTGAATATTCATTTCCTCATATTCACGTGCTCCCAGTGTCTCAATTATCCATGTTTTGACTTTAAAATCCCATCCATGTGTAGTTCTTCTCTTCTGTGTAAGGCTGCAGGTGCCCATTAGATGATAGTTTTACAGGGGACAGGGGCTTCCTCCTTAGCACATGACCTGGATTTGCTCTCCCCACTGCCCAAGTTCGTATTTACCTGGGAGCCACTCAGTAATTTCAATTCCACAGCATCTATTATTTACTTAAACAAGCCAAGAATATCATCTCTTGTTTACCTTCCCCAAGAACTGTTTTTGGTTTATGCCAACAGCATGTAAAACACACTCCTTATTCCTAACTTTGGCAATCTTATCACCAACTTCTTTTAATGTTTCACAATGGATAGCTTTGAAGATTTGGGAGAGAGAGAAAATCAGGCTTGAGGAGAGGGAGTTACAGGTGTGTTTGATTCGATACAGGTGCCAGAAGAGGCAAAGAAGGTAAGCGCTGTGCTGATTGCCCCAGAGTTGAAACCACAGGTGTCCAAGCAAGAGCGTTTCGGCCAGGATCTGGGCTAGTCACCGCTGGGAGACTTCGCTTCTTCAGGGTTTCTCATTGTCAGGTAGTAGATGCGGTTGGCCTCTGGGTAGGTGACCTTGCTGAGTGGGAGTTTGTAGATGGCAGGGTTGTTAGTTGTCAGGAGCAGGAAGATAAGGGAAGAGAGGCAGAAGGCCCAGGTGCCTGGCAGCACACCAACCTAGAAATAAAATAAAAGCATTGCGGCCTAAAGAATGTTTCTGGGCTCTTGTGTTGAGCTCAAGACCTGGAGTAAGGATATGGAGGGGGCTGAAGATGGGGACCCTCTCCCAGTGGAGGCATTGGTGTTACGGGTTTGGAATGTCAGAGTAGTTGGTCAAGAAATTTGAGGTGTTGATAACTTTGTGTACATAAAATCTTTTAATGTTGAAGATGAAAATGCACTTAGGGATGCTCTCCCACATCCAGTCCTACAGCTTCAGTTGTCCCTGCTCTCCAGGTACACCCTGGATAAACTTGACACAAACATTGGGGAATGTACCAGCTACTATAACTCATTCATAATTCTTCCCCAAAATCCCAAGTGTCTGGAAAATCTAAAGTGGGGACTACACTTAGGGGAGTGTTTAGGAGCATCCAAACTTACCACTGCCATCAGGTTGGAGAGAGCCGCTCCCATGTATGCACAGAAGAGGGCTGTGGAGGAGAAGGACCCTCAGACTCGGCCTCCCGGAGCCTACCCTTCCCCCCAGCCACTACCCTGAAAGAGCTCAGACCAAGGCCATGGAACCTACGCACTTTCCTGAAGACTTGGGGCCTATACCACACCCTGACATTAGACAGCTTGTCTGACATTGTTTGTCTTTACAGTTGTCTCCTACCACACTGTGGTAACAGAGATTAAAGCTTGTACTTAGTTGTTTTACTTTCCCACATCTATAGTGGCCTTGCATAGAGCTAGGACTTCTTGTACATTTCTGGCTTGTTCCCATTCATTTGGGGGATGAGCAGGGTTTGTTCTAGAACATAGGTGGTGTTCTAGCCCATGAGTGGTGTGTGGAGAATAGCCAGAGTGACTTGGTTGTCACTTTCCCAAATACTTACTGCAGACAAGGGCCAGCAGGTGGGTCTGCCAGGTGAGGGCATAGAACATGCCCCCGATGGCGATGCAAGAGAGGACGCAGTTGTAGCCCCAGAGGCCCATGTAGATAGTCTCGAAGGGTGTGGCCACTGTTAGGGCTGTGGAACAAAGTGTGGCATTTATTTTAGGTCACCTCATGGCTAGCGCCAGGTCTGAGGGTGCCTTTCTCCCTGCAGTTCACCTCACTCATCACAGTCCTGCCTGTCATAGGAGCCTTTGCCAATGGCACCCAGGCTTAGGGCACTGACAGTGAGAAGGAAGCAGTGGTCTCCAGGCCCCAGTCTTCACCCAGAGGTTACTGCTTCTGGAGTGAGAGAGAGCCTAGAAGGGACTTCAGGCATCCCCTAGCCCTTTAGCTGGAGAAGCTGCAGTTTTCTTAATTTTAATTTAAAAAAAAATATATTTGGTACAGGGTCTCACTATACAGCTCAGACTCATGGTGATCCTGCCTTTTTTTTTTTTTTTTTTTTCTTCCCCAGTGCTGGGATTACAGGTGTGCAGCACCATACCTGGTTTCAGTAGCCAGCTCAGCATGCCCAGGGGGTGGGGCTGGTGTGGCATGTGGTGTCTGGGGATCAAACCCCGGTTCCTGCACTTGCCTAAGCAGGCAGAAGGTGCATTATTAGCAAGAAAAATTTTCAACTTAATCATCCTGTTTCAAATGAGTCAGAAAGATTCTCTGCCTACACAGATCTGCATAGACAGAGAGACATTATTGTTAACAGTCAGGGTGTGAACAATATGGTGAATCTAGGTAAAGAATTAATAGATACCATTTGTATTTACTTCTGTAATTTTTTAATGTATTTGAAATTATTTCTAATTAAAAAAATTATAAAGTTATTGCTTACAAAAAGTCTTTGAAAAGCATTTGTATATGTAGAAAACAAAAACAAAAAAACAAAACCACACTGCTACCCAAAAGCCCTCTATTTCATTTTGAGGCTCTATGGTGGAGAAGAACATATCCATATACAAATGTGTGTACATATGTACACATATATGGAGGAATGTGAAATGTCAGCCCAATTTGGGGAAAGTCTTTTCCTTTAAATCATTTAAAAATTAAATGCTCTGGGCCACATGGACTTTAGCATGGTGATTTCTTCTCCTCTCCCCCACTGCTTACCCTCCTCTACCCTTAGTTGAAGGGCTCAGTACCTAGAATGACCTGCAGCTCCTGCAGCCTGCTCCCTCAGGAGGCTCAAGAAAGAGAAAAATAGGTCCCACCCCCAATAGTGCCTTGAAACTTCAGCGAAGAGAATACATCTAGGGTATCGTCATGTACCAGGAGAGTGACTTAGGAGCGCTATCCCAAGCACCTCCCGGAAGACTGGGATCTCTGTCCTACCTGCCAGCATCCCCACAATTGACCCAATGGCTGCATGCAAGCAGATGAGTGGTGAGTAGATGAATAGAGCCACCAGGATTAGGCCGCCAGTCCAGGGATTGTCACAGCCATACACCTGACCCACCCCGGCAGGGATGGCTTGTAACAGCTGCAAAGTGAACAAAATCCAAGTCACTGGAATGTAGGCTGATGATGCAAAGACCAGCCCCAGGGCCAGGACTGAGTCACTGCTAGAAACTAATGAGTGGAACGGGAGGATGACAATGCCCTCCAGTGTGAGAGAAGATAGAGAGCTCGTAGGCAGAGACAAATAGCTCCCCCCTTCCCTATGCCTACTAGGCATCTAGTATCCCTCACACAGTCAGGGAGGGAAGAACATGGCCCTGGGCCCAGGTGCTTCTGAGAAGCATGGGGTTTACCTCTGAGAGGAGAAGCTTTGAAGAGCCTAGAAAGCTTCTCTTCCTTACACTGCTTTTGAGATTCTCAGGACATTAGAAGATTTCCTCTGGGCCTCATCTAAATTTCTAGAAATCTTAGAAATATTCAAGGCCATTGTGATGGATCATTGTGCCAAATGCAATGAGCTTAAATTCTCTGAATGCCACTGCTCAGGTCTAAGGTCTTTACTACCCTCAGTCTGTCTCCACCACTGACACATCCCTGTTGGTGGGTGCTGTCCTTTCCTAAGCTCAGTGATGCTCTGAAGCTTGTGGGCCTTGAGGAAGAAGAAGGCATTTTTCCTGCTTCTGAGGATCATTTCGCCTTGTGGAAGAGCACTGTGTGGACAATATGGAAGATGGCATGAAGTCAGGCCAACACTGAGCCTCAGAGTGACTTGGTGGTGCTAGAATTGGAGGGGATTGACTTGGAGGTGATGACAGGTGGTCTTTTTGGTCAGGCTTAATTGTCCATATGTTTTGAACCCTTAAGGGCAAAGAATAAGAAAAGTAGAATAGTGAGAGCTGTGGGTTGTGAGGTCAGGGCTCTGGTGTTGAGGGAGGTTATGCTCAACTTCTTGTGTAGCCATAAATATGCCACCTCTTCATCCAGGCTGTTGTGCTCTCTTCTGTAACACAAGGCACCTGGTGTGGCACATGACCTTCTAACTTTAAAATATTTAGTTTTTTCTCTATCACTGAGTCTTATGGCTCTTAAGGGAATAAGGCTCTTTATATCTGGAGACACAATGAATGCTTAGTAAACATATATTGATTAGCCTTGTGGTTCCCAAACCCTGCTGTATATTGTGATCATGTAGGGAACTTTAGAAAATGTACTGAGGTCTGGCTCCTCTATGCACAATCTAATCTGATAGGTATGGGACATCTCTCTGGGACTAGGTGAATCTGATGTATCACAGAGTTTGGATCAGATTAGGTAGGTTAGGTTAGGGGGATTTGGATGAGACCTAAAGGGTTAGATTATAAACTGACCCACTTGATTAGGTATAATCAGCTGTAGATATGGGGAGCTAAAAACATAGCCCCTCTTAGATGACATTTTGTTCTTTTTAACAGCAGGGTTTTTTTTTTAAATAATTTTATTGAGAAACAAATAGCAATGAGACAGTTTCACAATCGATTACTACTAGAACATTTTCAATAATTAATACATTGCGTATTGTTGTCTTAGTGGTTATTCATTGTACAAGATGCAGACATGATATCCTGTCTCAAACACTATTAGAACAAACCTCTTTATTCATTGAATTAAGAGAATGGAGCTGTATATCTATCCTAACTATTTTGAATATGCCGATACAAAATGGTCGTTCATTTCTATCCCACTTTTTTGGTTAGTTTTGTCAGAGAGGGGCATTCCATTGTCATTTAAATACTGTAGATGCATGAATTCAGCAAAATATCTCAATATAATCCAGTAGCCCATAATAGTAGTGGGTTTTCTGTAAGACTGGCAATGTCCAAAGTTGTTGACCTGAGCCTTTTACAGCTCAGCCTATTAATATGGCTTTATTTTTTATACTTTGTTTTCATACTTTTCTGCTGGATGGTTAAGACCAAGATAAAGCAAGACCTATATAACAAAAAATGTAACTTTTGTATCTGGTAAGTTCAGTCAAATCCCCTCAAGATTTATCCTGAAACCCTGTACCGCAGTTTGTAGATCCTTTGTCAGTGTCAGCCATGTGGATGAGTCACGGCCATTGCTTGACCAGTTTGCTTTCTGTGAAAGCCTGAGAGAATATTTTCTCTCCATGTGACTCTCCTTAGGCACACTCTACATCATTGTTCATTTTCCTCTGTGGCCCTGTAATCTCCTTGATCAGAAAATTTGGGACACAACTGAATTGCATGATGTTACAGTACACATTCTCCTATGTCCTGAGTCTTCACTGACCTTGAAAGGCTAGGGCCAAAATGGCTGTCTTGCAGCCCTTCTTTTTCTCTAATTTTTGGTCTGCAAACTTATGTTGTTAACCCTCCAGAAGAGAGGCTTATTTATTCTTATCCTACAACATAGGCAGTTGAGTTTAACCTCACTATCTGTCTGGATATCAAACATCTTACACATAAAACAACAGGATTTGACTCTGGTATCAGTGTGATTTCTTGAGGGAAAAGTGTTTGAGGAAACCCAGGGGGTTTTCCATCCTTGCTCATCTTTGTTTCCAAATGGGTGACTTTCAGTAACCATACACTATTAGGACCAGAGTCTATAATCTTGTGAAATGAATGGCAGGGTAGGGCCCTGTCTTAGTTTATAGGAACACAGAAAACACTTTGTACCAGTCTAGGGAACTGAGCTTACTTGTGGGGAACAGGCTGGACATCCACTTAACAAATCTCTCACAATTTGCCAACATCTGAGGAATGCGGAATGCTAAGGGAGTCCAGCTTCCACCTGTCCATCCCAGAATGTGGGTTGTAAGCCCAAGCAGGCAAGAATGAGAGGAATGAGGGAACAAGTGGCCTTGGACTGGAGCCTGGCTTCAGAATGAAGCTCCTCTGCCGGGATCCATATTTTGTCTGGTGAACTGTGCACTGGGGTGATAGGTGGCAGCTGACACCCCAGGGTGAAGGGCAGTCAGGTGTGTGGTGGAAATTTACTGAGCACCCTGCTTCCTCTGTCCTCCTTATGATTCCCAGGATAAACAACAAGCTGGCTGAACAGAAAGGAACTCCCTCCACTTGTTTTAGAGAAAGAGTAAAATGGCATTGAGTTTTCAAAACTCAGACCTAGATAGTGTGCAAGAGAGTCATACTAGTTGTCAGAAAGCTGGCTGGCGTGGAGGTGAGAGAGTAAGCCTGAGGTAGCCAGAACTCAGATCAGCTACTTTCCAATTACTTATTTTGGAGATAATGAGAAGTGTTTCTTCTCTGGGACCCATACCACACTGGCTCCTGGGCACTGGGCTGTCCACTCTCACAATTTGGGTTGGAGACTTGGTGAACCTTTGTTGCTGGTCACATTAAATGTGGTTGGCACTTGGACAATGTCCTTTGGGTAGAGATCAGAGACAATGGGTCTGTGTACCCCAGGTCAATTTTCCTAGTTGCCATAGGGCTGATTCTTTATGATTGTGTCAATTTTTTTTCTTTTGTGGTACCAGGGATTGAACTCAGGACCCTGTGCTTGTCAGGCAAGTGCTTATTCTACTGAGCTATCTCTCCCAACCCATGTGTTAAATTTTTGTCCTTGCTCCTTCCCCAGTAGTTTTCTACCAGAGAGAGGAGCTCTGTCCTTTCTAGTTTTTTGGGTTTAAGCCTTAACCCTGCCTCTGATCCCACTGTAGGCCAGCCCCCATCCCAAGATAAAACTTAAACAAGACATGAAATCTTGTCTAAACAGTATTGGTACAGACCTTTCTTCTCATTAAACTGGGAAAAAGTAGCTGTATATCTCTCCTAACTATTTTGTATATATGAATATAGACGGTTGCAACCATTATGGAAATCAGTGTGGAGACTCCTCAAAACATTAGGACTGGAAATCCCATTCAATTCAGCTATCCTCCTTCTGGGAATTTTCCCAAAAGTACTGAAAACATCACGTCATAGTGATATATGTGCGCCTATGTTTGTAGCAGCACAATTTGTGATAGTCAAATCTTAGAAACAACCAAAATGCCCATCACCTGAGAAATGGATGAAAAAGATGTGGTGTTTTTATACAATGGAGTACTACTCAGCTACAAAGAAAAATAAACTCGAAGGCTTCCTATATAAGTGGATGCAACTTGAAGATATACTCATAAGTGAAATAAGCCAGACCCACATGTGTAAATAAAAAAAGATAAAACTTAAAAAGACAAAAACTTAACAAGCCTTTGCACTATTTGCACTGGCATTTCCATCTGAAGTGGAGGAGCATTTCCTTCTTGAGAGGTTTAGAGTTACAACTTGGGTTTCCTTGAAGGACTCCTGAGCGGGGGTTCTGGAGATCATTGCCAACAGAGGGCCACACTGAGGTCCAGGTACACAGAGACAACCAGTGGGGCTGGGTGGCAAGGGCTTAAAAGTCCTTTCAGACAAACAATAGTTGAGGATGTGGGATATGTTCTCAAATTTTCAGAAGACAGTCACAGAAGTGATATTCTGAATCACCCTAGAAAGCAGAGCTAAGGCAATGGGTGAAAGACAAAGGGGGATGACTTTCCCAGGCATATAAAGAATACATACTCCAAGGCTTAAAGGTACCTGCTGAAGTGGCCTGCTGCTTTAATTAGTGATTTTATCTCACTGGGATCAAACAGAGGGCACATGTTCTGCCTTAGACTAGACTGTGATGGTTCAAAGTTTAGTTGCCCGGGTATTAACCACACGGATTAGCTACAGCTTGATCAAGGGCAGTGGTGGTGAACCTTTTAGAGCTTTCAATGTAATAGAAAGGCACTATAGTATATGTGCCAGTGGTTTGCCACCACCTATGTAGGGCAACTGATTCTTTCTGTGTCTTTGTCTTCTTAGCTATAAAATAGGATAATGATACTGAAATGAAGTAATGGAATAAGGGCTTGCAACAGAGTCTTTGATAAGCTTGATTTAGCTATCAGTTATTTCTGTGTTATGAAGGCCAGAATAATTCTATAAACTTATTCCTACATTAAGGTTTTCTTACATGCTTTTATTCTTGATATCTAAGTTCAGTAGAATAAATATGTACATTTTTGATAGTATCATTAGAGCCCAGTTTCTCAACTTTGACAGTTGACATTTTAGACTGTCTAATTTTTTCCTCATGGCAGAAGGAACCTGTCCCATGAGCTGTAGGATGTTTGGGGCTCCTCTGCCTTCTGCTTACTAGATACGTGTAATACCTTTCTAGTTTTAACAATGAAAATTATCTCAAGACATTGCCTCATATCTGCAAGGAGCAATAGTTTCTTGACAACAACTGATATATGGAGTTCATGAAAATTGGCCTTCTGTCTTCTATTGATACATTAAAACCTTAATTTTAAACATTTATTTTAGTCTCTGGCCCCTTTATCAAATTTTTCCTGTTAAATAATTTTTTTCTGCAACTGTCAACTTAACATCTAGTATCTGTTCACCTGCATGGTGTCTGTTTTCCTACATAAGTATATGTTTCATGAGGGCAGGGATATTGTTGTCTTAGTTCCTGCATTTGTCAGCAATGAGAATGTGTCCAGCACATTTTAGATAGTTGGTAGATACTTGCTGAGAGGCAGTGCAGATGTAGCACTAAGCTTTTCTGGTCTCTGCTGAAGCTCATCATTTGGTAGAGAGGTTTCTAGTGAAACCAAGAGGCTTGGCAACCTATAAGCTGATCAGTGAGACTCTAGGGGAATCTAGTGGAATCTAAGGACCTCAACACATCACCCTTAGGTTACTTACCAAGGGCATTTCAATCTCTGTCCAAGTGATATTTGGTACTGAAGACATAGGTTCCACCAGTGTTGTAGGGAAGAAGAGGTTGTAATGGCCTGTGGCTGCCAGGTACAGGGTCAGTGTAATGTTGAAGGGCAGTGTGAAGACTGGTAGGTCCCACTTGCTGAGGATGGAACTCAAGGCGCTAGAAACAACTGGGCTGAAGATGAAGAGGTTAAGGTCAATCATTTAGGTTGAACTTCGGTGGATACCAACTAGTGGTGTTAGTGGTGACCATTGTACCACCCACCATCCCTCTCCTTGTTATATTTATTTCTGACTTCCTTGAGAGTCCAGTGGTCCTCTGATCTGGGTTTGGAAATAAGATGTTCAATATGAACTTATGCCTTTGGGAAATAAATTTAAAAAATAAAACATTCTGTAGAGAACACCATATAAAATGAGGTATGATCAGAAAGCATTGTGACTGCTGAAATAAAAAATTATAGTAAAAGACGTATTGCCATTAATTCTCATCAATGCATTCTGTGTTACTTAAAACACTTAACTCATTGTCCTTGTCACTTTCTGAAGCATTTTTGCAAGTTCTTGGTCATGTCGCTGGCTGTGCTGCCATGATTGCTTTGATGTCATGAATGAACTCAAAGTTCTTACCTTTTGTGGTCATTTAAAAATATTTTTTAAAAAATTATTTATTTATTCGATACAGTGTCTTGCTATGCAGTTCAGACTCATGGCGGCCCTCCTGTCTCAGCCTCCCCAGTGCTGGGATTACAGGTGTGCATCGCCACTCCTGGTTTCAGGGCCTGCATGGCTTGTGGAACTCGGGTCCTTACACTTGCCAGGCAGGCACTTAGAATGCTGCGCTATCTCTCTAGTCCCCCTTTCGTGGTCATTTTAACTTTGGAGAAGAGCCAAAAGTTTCATGGTGCCAGATCCAGTGAATAAGGACACGTTATAATGATTTTACGTGACAGAAATTGCTATAAACATTTTTAATCAATTCAGAACATCGAGGCAGCTATTCATGAAAAAGAACTTCTAGAACTGCTTCAGAAAGTGGCAAGAATGATGGGATAAGTATGTTCAATGCAAGAAGGAATATTTTGAAGGGCATTAGTGTCACAAAATTTTAATTTAAACATTCTTTGCATCTTTTGATCACACTTAGCAATTTAAATATTTTTTTGTTTCTTAAGCTGAGAAAAGTAATTAAAATGTGATTATTACAAAATGAAATTATAGCCTCTGGGTCATTTTTAAAATTCATTTTAATGAAAAAAGGATAAAATAGTAATGAGACAGTTTCAAAACAGGTTAGTAGATAGTTACAATAATTAATACATTGCATATTGTTGTCTTCATTGTAGTTATTCAGAAGATAAGATACAGACATGATATCTCATGTAAACAACAAAACTTTGTTCTTAATGAACTAAGAGAAAGTAGCTGTATATCTATCCTAACTATCATATATATATATAGTGAATATATATATATATATATATATATTCACAATGAAATGGTCTTTTATTTATATTTTTGCAAAGTTAGTAACATGTGACACGAGGTTGCCTAGTGACTAATAGCTGTCTTTAACCATACAGGATGCTTATCTCAGGACTTGGTCTTAACCATCCAGCTAAAAAATATAACCACAATGTATAAAAAGTCAAGCTATATTAATATGCTGAGCTGTAAAAGGCTCAAGTAAACAACTTCTGACAATTGCCAGTTGTGCTGATAACTCACTACCATTATGGACTATTGGACTGTATTGGGCTATTTTGCTGAATTCAAGTACCTAAAATCTTTGGACTGGCATCAAGTATGAAAAGGTCCTTTAAAGACTTCTCAAAATACAGCTTCTCTAACTGCAGTGGAACACCCATTTCTGACAAAACAAAACAATAAAGGGGATATGTTGGGAGTCACAGAAGCTAGGAAATTGATCAAATATGTAGAGGTGGGACTAGGACTCAGTGCCTAAAGCAAACAAGCTGCCTCTTGCCTCTGGGTCATTAAGACATAGAACAGCTACTATCCTGGGTTATGAGAACATTTTAGGAGTAGAACCTTCTAGGAGGAGGCTGCTGTGCCATGCAGGTCATGCGCAGGCTTTGGCTCAGCGAAGACACTAAGTGTTACCCTGAGAACTGGTGAGCCTCCTGTCTCAGCCTCCCCAGTGCTGGAACTTCAGTTGCTTATACCATCTGTATTCCTAGCCTCATCCTTGGAAAGAGCATGAATTTTGGATACAGGTGGAGCTGAATGCCAGTCATAACTGCTGTACTTGCTAGCTGAGTGAGAAATGTTAATTTCTCTTACTTTCTCTTCTCTGGGAGGGATCAACCACCCTACATACCTAGCACTTCACAGAGTCCACACTTAGGGGCTACACCAAACATGATATCACATGATCTGGACAACTGGTCTACCTTTATTTAATGACCATTCATCTCATGTACGTTTAGAACTGCCTGAAAACACTACTGCACATCCCCAGCACATGGAGTCTCCAAGATGCTGAGAACCATTTCATATTTTCACATTTCTCTTCAAATTTTTACTGTCTGCTTCCTTTTTATTTTAGCCAACAACCAGGTTTTACTTCATTAAAAAACAGAAGTGACAAGATGAGAAATGTTTCATTTTCCTGATCATAAAAATCCACACTTTGTCTACTTTATTCCTATATGCTCTGCCTCTTTACCTCTTTCATTTGATGGAAGCATCCCTGTTCCTTATTGAATTAATTATTTTCTCTGGTTTTTGGATCTGATCAGTCTCAATGATTTCAATTTTGTAATATTCCCTTTTTCTTGTTTCCATCTCTCTTTTTCCTGCATCTCATTCTCATCAGTCTATAATATGTTTGCTATCTCCTCCCTTTAAAGATCTCACCCATTGACCATGTGTCCACACCAGGTGTTTCTCCATTTCTCTACTATTTTTTTATGGCAAACTTCTCAAAAGGGCTGTGAATCAGCTGTATGAGGTGGTGTGTGCCTGTAGTCCCAACACTCAGGGAGACTTAGGCAGGAGGATTGCAAGTTCAAGCCCAGCCTGAGCAATTTAGTGACTTAGCAAGAACTTGTCTCAAAAAATTGAAAATTGAAAAGGGCTGTAGTTGTAGCTTAATGTGAAAATCCTGGGTTCAATCCTCAGTAACATACACACACATTTTTTTTTTTAACCCAAGCTTTTTTTTTGGTTCTGGTTCTCAGACCTCACACTTGCCAGGCAGGCACTGTGTGGCTGAGCTAAATCCCCGGCCCTATCCCCAGCTTCCTGCTACAAGTCATTCCTAATCCTGCTCCAGCCAGGTGTGTGTTCTCATTACATCACAGAAATAGCTCTGTTCAGTTCACCAGTGAACCAGTGACACTGACTTTGACATAGCCACAGTAATTTCTCATCCTCTTTTTAAAAGATGTATTTAGAACAAGGTCTACAGTGTCTCACTACTCAGATGGGACTCGTAGTGATCCTCCTGTCTTCAGCCTCCCAAGTACTGGGATTACAGGCGAGCACCACCATGCCCAATTTCAATCGCTGTGGCATGACTGAAACAGTGGAGCTGAATGGGATTGAACCCTGGTTTCTGCGTCTGCCTAAGCAGGTGCTTTAATCCACTGAGCTGTCTGGCCAGCCCTATTCCTCATCTTCTTAAGGCTCATCTCTCTCACTGCCTGGGTGGGCTATTGTGACATTGAGCGTTATTGGTTTTCTTCTTATCTGCTCCTTTACTTTCCTCTGCTGATTTTTCTCCTCTGCCGCTAGACATCTAAATGTTGGGAAACCCTATAACCCTATCTTGATTATTCTCTTTGTTGTAATCTTTCCTCTTGTGTGATATTCTTTAGTTTTCTGGATAAAATACTGTCTATATGTTCCTGCCTTTCAAATCTTGACTGTGTCACTAAGTTTGAGATTTGCACATCTTGTTACCTTTCAACATCTCTGCTTGCAAGTCTAACATGTAAAGTATCTAAATGGAAGCATTGCAGCCAATCTCTGCCTCCAATATATGTTTCTCTTGGTATTTGTTGTAGCCTAGGTGCTTAGATTATGTGGATGCATTGTACTTTCTTACCCTATCCTCAATATCCTTAGCCTTCCAGAAAGTGCTGTTGCTTCTGTCTTTCTTAAAATATATCTCATAGCTAATCATTTCTGCTGATGTTCACAGACACCACTCTACTTCAAACTCCTGTCATCATTTTGTGGGTCATCATAGCAGACTCCTAACTACGCTGTGGGGTAGCTAAATCCATTCTCTACTACGCAAGCAGAGGGCTTTAATTAAATTTAAACTATACCCATATACAACTCTGCTTAAAACTCTTTAACAGCTTCCTATTTTTACTAGTTGTAAGAAAAATCCTAAGACTTGTTGTATCTACGGCATGTATGAGGCTGGCCCTCATCAACACTCTCTGACTCCACCTTCTGTTGCTCCTCTATCAGTGGCTCATTCACAAGCCTCACTGGTCCTGCCTCTAGTTCTTGAACAGATCACTCTTCCCCAGGTAGGAAGGTCTGTGACACCACCCTTCATCCAGATCTTCACCAGGCAGATGTTTTCTTGTCAGTTAAGTGACAGCTCAAACGTCCCATTTGTAAAGTGGCCTTCCCTAATCACCCACGCCTAGAATCAATCAGTCTTGGTCTCATTGATGCCATTTTGTTTACTTGAAGATATTTATTGTATCTTGAGATGACCTCCTTTTATTAGTTTATGAGTTTTTAATCTCTGTCTCTATCTAGAATGGAAGCTCCAAGAGAACAGAGTTCTTTCTCTGTTCACACATATTCTCAGTATCTAGGATAATCTGTATCCAACGAAAGTCTCAGGCACTCAAATCTTTGTTCACTGGATAACCTGGAAAATGGCACAGTTAAAACCAACGCTGCCTGGATTGCATTTCAGAGACCACACAGATGGACTAAGGACTGTACCGAAGCGTGGTAGAGAGCTCTGCCTAGGGAAAAGTGTCAATGGTTCCTGTCTGTTAAGTTGGAAAATGGCATGGGGGCACTGAGTCTAACTGCCACCCAGTGCCATGTGGCTGAGGGGCTGTATTGATGGGTTTAATCTGAGTAGTTATAAACCAAATGTATGCAAAGGAGGACAAATTCTGATCCTCACAGGGAACAAATGTTTGGGTAGCATTAAAGCCACAGACATGGTGGCCTTACCTTTTTGTCCCAATGCATGAAGAAAGGAAGAAACCCCAAGAAAAAATACAAAATACTATTTGATACAGTAATTTATTTGCAAACACTACTAAAAAGTAATGAAACAGTGCTTAAGCTAAATTAGTAACTCCACACTCTGAAACCAAAGAAAGACGTTTACTTCTCAGGGATGTTCAAAATAAATCTCCATGTCTGATTTATTGCTGAGCAGAGGAATGAATCACCCTGCCTGAGCAGTGTTGAGAACAGAGCAGCACACACTCATGCAGTCAGAGGCTGGGGCAAGGGGTCCCTCTGAAGCGGGCTCTTGGACATGCCACTGACCTGCTGTAAACTCAGATGGACTAAGGAGCATGCTCACACCCATTCAGTGTGAACACTCACCCATTCGGTGGCCTCAAGGAATATTTGTTAGCCGCCTTCCTTTGTGGGTAAGAACTCAACTGCTGCTTCCAGTTCAAAGGTTCTATTCCTTACACATAGTCCTCTGTTACCAGAAGGCTCTGATTCCACTACAAGGGAGTTTTCAGCCCTTAGGTTCTGGTTACACCACACAATAAATGATTCCCATGCAGCCTGGGGCTTCATTGTGCGGGTTCTGGATTCAGAAAACCTGCACCAAAACTTGAGGCCACCATGCAAAGCAAAGCAAGACAGACTCCTCAGAAAGTTCAACACTGCATGCTTTCTCCTATGTGAGAAATCTAAAATATAAACAAATGAATCAAGTATAGGAAAGATGATAGGAAATGGGCAGGTGGGCTCTGGAGATTGGGAGGGGATCACGGGAGGAGGATGGAGAGGGTAGGCGAAGGGATTGAAAACAAGCAAGGTCTGTTATACGCACTAGCCAACTCCTCCAGTCAAACATCAATATTATATATTATAAACTTGTATTAATAAAAAAGAAAAAAATACAACAAAAATATAAAATATAATAAACTAACTTTTTTTTTTGGTTTTTCAGAATTTTTCCTGTGTCAAGTGCACTAACTTTTTTTCTCTTTTTCCCCATAATGAAAAAGAAAATGCAGTTTAAAAGTTTTATACAGTGTGACCTGGGGCAAGTTTATCTCTGCATACCTTTGTCTTTCCTTCTGTAAACTGAGGACAAACATAACAACCCCACCCTGCTTGGTACTGTGCTTAGCATATAGGAACTGCTAAATACACTTTAGCCTTTGTTATTAAATTTATCCCCCAAAGAGGATTCTCCACCCAATAAAAACTTGTGGTCTTTTGGGCTTTCATGGTGTCTTACTATACAAACCAGCCCCTCTATGCAGATGTTGGACCGCACAGCACAAGTATCTTGGGGGCCCATGAATCTGAGAAGGACGTCCTTACCAGGCCATGGTTGTAAAGACCACAGGAAACAGAAGCCACCAGTAGTAGTCTAACTTCTCAGAGGACAAGGCCACCAGCAGTCCCACCAGCATGCCGTTGTAGCCACAGAGTCCTGAGGCGATGGCTGACCTGAGGATGACATGGGTACTTTTCATTGGAATTTGGTGGCACCTGTTGGGCCTTCCCCCAACCCCGGGAGTAATTTAGATGACTTGCCTAATTAAGATAATTCCTTCACTAATACTACAAAAAGGCGTACCACATGAGTATTGAGCTGTCACATAGCTACACACACACACACACACACACACACACACACACTTGATTTATTTTGCTGAAGTAGGAGTAAAGTAAATTATGCACTCATCTATGGCTAAGCTCTTTGCTTTTGATTTTCAGGGGATTTCAGAGGGAAATCTCTTAGAAGTCTCAATGTGTGATACAGGGTGTGTGTGTGTGTGTGTGTGTGTGTGTGTGTGTGTGTGTATGGGTGTGTATAAGGCACAGGAGAAGGGAGAGAGAGAAGGGAGGAAGGCAGGGAGGGAGAGGGAGTGTTTTCATATTGCACTATGTACAGTTCTCCATGGCTGAAGTTGGGCTGCTTTCTTTCCCTGCGTGTCTGTGCCCATGAGGAGGCCCCCAAAAGCTCTTAGGATACAGCCCATCTGCGACCACTGTGGTACCCTGGGCTCTGTCCTCAGCAAGGCATGATGGTACTTTTAAGTCTTAGGAGAGAAATCCACTGTAAGGAATATTTTTTATATTATGATCTAGGACTCCGTTATAGCATCCCAACATAAATCAAGCAAAATTTCACACAATCATATTTAGCTGTACTGCATATGGATTGCTCTAGTTGGCTTTGTTTTGTCCTATTGTTTTAATATTTTAAAATGCTGTTGACATTTGATTTATGATCTTCAAGCTTCCACATGGAAAAAATAGTAAGATATGGGCTAATCTAGTTTCTATTTCTCAAATGTCTTTGGCCATCAGAAGCTTCTGAGAGGACCTCGTCAAAAATACTTCTCTCAGATTCATTCAGTGGGAATATCTATGTACAGGAGGGAAGGAGAGCAGTTGGCCTGAAACTGTACTCTGCCCCTTTTTATTTTATAATATTGGGGATCGAACCCAGGGCCCATTCCTTTTAATTTTAATTTTAATTTTGAGTTAAGGTCTCCTAAAGTCACCAAGTTGCCCAGGCTGAGGTTTAACTTATGATCCTTCTGCCTCAGGCTCCCAGAATCCTGGGATTATAGGTACATGCCATCATATCCAGCTTTACAATATATTTCTTTTTTTTTTTTTCTTCTTTTTTTTGCACAGAACCGGGGATTGAACTCAGGCCCTTGTGCTTGCCAGGGAAGCGCATATTCCATTGAGCCATCTCCCCGGCCCACAATGTATTTCTTAATAATCACCTCCAGGGTCTCTATCAGGGAAATCTGGGGACTGTTGGAATAATATATAGCAAAGTTTGAAGAAATTTTGAGTTCTACAAAAGGCTGGTTGTTACTGCTACCTGAATGTGCACTGTCCAGTGCCTTGATCCCAGCAGAACTGGCCCCTCCCCCAGCGGTGTGGCTCAGAGCACTTTATTTCAAGGGGGACCATCAGTGACCTGCTTAAAGTGGGCATTCAGTAGACCAGCTGGCTGTTGGGCTAAGGCTGGCTGACTTGCCAAGGACAAGCTTCTCCTTTCTGCTTCCTATGTCTTGCCAAGAGATCTGCAGAGAGGAACTCACCTGTCCTGGCTTAAGGCAAGAGCAGTTAAAGTTGAGACTACTGTCCCCAGAACCCCAGTAATTGTCCACCAGGGATTCTGGATCAGAAGTCCTATAACAATGATGAAGCCACTGAGAGGGTTGTTGACGAACATAACCTGCGCAGTGCCCCTGAGGATCCAGTCGATGAACTGCAGGGCCAGGGGCTTATCTGCAAAAGACAGACAGAGCCATCACCAGGGTCCTGCCTGCTGCCTACTGGACCACTGCTTGGCTTTGCAAGCAAGGCACACAAGGATGCCTGGGTCAGGACCTCTCCTCTCATCTCGCCTGGGCAGGTTGGGGGTGGCACCTGGCTCATCTCAGAGTGGCCCAGCAGCCCGTCTGCAGTGGGTGGTTCTTCTTGCTGTACAGACTGAGGCACCATGCCGAGACCAATTTAACTCAGTTGCAGCCATTGGCTTGGCTGGCAAGGCAGCCCACGAGTTCCAAGGGAAATTTATTGGTTTAAGGGAAGGAGTAGGGAGGGAACGCAACTCTTTCTGTGTAGTGCTGTATGATTCAGTTGAGGGCTAGAGTCTGAGCAGCAAAGAAAGTAGCCTGAAGAAAGGAAACTGGCAAAGAAATTGTTTTAGTCCAGCTGTGAAAATCATTATTGAATCAGGGCCCAGAGGAAGCCAGGTGTAGAAGAAGGGACGTACATTCTGCCTGCTCCTCTAGTTTGGTTTCCAGGACAACCTGTGCTGGTGGGGGTGAGCTGGGGCAGCAAGGGATGCTGTTTGTTCAGTTCAGGGAAAAGTTAAAAGGAAAGAACTCTGAAACCTTGGGGAGGGCAATGCCAATAGTTTCTTGGCACATAATAAGTGGCTGTGGAGCAAATGGAGGATTGACCATTCAGCATGTTTGGAAATGACTTTTATGCTGCTCATGTGGTTGTCCTACGTCTATTCCACATAGGAATGGACAATTTCCCCAGAACTTAGGTCAGTGAGATGCATTCAGTTCTACAGCCGTGGGAATTCCAGGTTAATGGACTATATTATGCCTTCTTGGAGTCAACTTAGGGATGGATGCTGTGCTCCTCCACTTCCATCTGCAGAAACCTCTATCCAGGGAGAGTGAGGAGGTAGTGTGTGTGTGGGGGGGCTGTCTCTTGCCTGGCCCATGCTTCTTTCCCATGCATTTACTTACCTTTCAGCCAGTCCCTGCATTCTTTCATTTCACCTGTGAGGTACCCCACTGCTTGGAAGAGGCTGAAGCCTCTCTGGCCAGCAGGGCCCCGGTGGGGGACCTCACTTTCTCTCCTTTTACTCCTCTCACTGGGCTTTTCGATTTTCACAATGTGACTATCTTCATCAGATGGTCGGAGAACCTTGCAAGAGAAGTCATGAGAAGCTATCAAACAACGTACCTTTTTGAGAGCAGGAGCATTTGAGAATAGAGGAGGCTGCCAGGTCTTTTGATACAGACGAAGGATCATGGTACAAAGGAAGAGATGCATGTCCATAACTTAAAGAGGGTACCATGTGTGACCCTGGCCTTCCCAGGATTACTGCATAATCTTCATAGTGTGGCTTCTTAACGTTTCATGTCATGAGCTCACTTTGGAAACTTAGAACAATATTGCAGATGTACAAAATAAATAAGAGTACAAACACAACCAATTATAATGAAATATAGTCATCACAATATTAAAAAAATTGTGGTCTATATATGTGAGCTAGCTGTAATACATATTATAATTTAAAAGAGTAAGCATATGGGACTGTCTCACCCCAACTCAGAGCAGTCCCGTAAGGCCATCCTTGCGGCACAGCTCCCCCTGGGATCCCCGAGGCCTTTTTTTGTGACTGGATGACAGCTCACTGTCTCCTCCCTAATCCTGTTGCTTTTGCTTCCTTGTCAGTGCTAGTCTAACGGTATACATGAGTTATTTGCTTATTTGCAAATCTCCATCTGAAGATCAGATTTCTGGAGCCCAGTCTAGGACAGTGATAGAAACTAAGGTGCTGGGGCCGGGGAGAGAGCTCAGTAGAATAAGCGCTTGCCTGGCAAGCACAAGGACCTGAGTTCAATCCCCGGTTCCACCAAAAAAAAAAAAAAAAAAAAAAAAAAAGGAAAGAAACTGAGGTACTACTGGCTGGTATGGCTGTGGTTCACTGCTTAATTTTGTAATTGAAGTAAATGCTGGAGTTCAATGGAAGTCAGTGAAAACAAACGTAAATTGAGTTTTCCCATCCAAGTTCATACTCCCCTCAGTATGTGGGCTTCTTGGCCAGGACTCCTTGCTCTGAAGCTATGTGTTCACCAGGTAGCCAAAAGGACAAGTGGTTATTGAGCACTTGAAAAGCATCAGATCTCTCAATAAATTAGATATAAAAGAAAAGTTATTCAACTTGATAAAGAATATCTACTAAAGACCCATAACTGATGTCACATTTACTGGTGAAAGACTGAATTCCTTTTCCTCTATGATTAAGACAAAAATGTCTGCTGTGGGCATTTCTATTCAACATTATCCTAGATTTTCTAGCCCATACATTGGGCAAAGAAAAGAAAAAGAAAATAACCCAGACTGTGAAGAAAGAAGTTACCTTATCTCAACTTGTGGACAGTGTGTGTTATTGTACTGGAAATTCTTCAGTCTAAAAGAAGACCCACTGAAGGTAACGAATAAGTTCAGCAAGGTTACAGCATTGAATATCAATACTCAAAGTCAGTTTTGTTTCATGTTATGGCTTATGCCTAGAAATCCCTCTAAAGTCTCATGTACTGCTTTCAGGACCCCTCCAGACCCAGCCCAGGGCCCACGTGTATGTGGAAGAGCTTCCACTCTGCCACCTGCTGGACCTCCCCGGATCCAGCCTAGGCCTGGAGTGTAAGTGAGACCACCTGCCCTGCTCTCGGGACCCCTCCAGACCAGTCCAGGCCTGACATGTGTGTGTGTGTGTGTGGGGAGAGCTTCCGCTCTGCCACCCCCAGCAGGCCCCTCGGGACCCAGCTGAGGCCTGGCATACAGACCTGGTGTGAAACTCTGCAGCTGGAGTCCCTGCAGAGAGGCTAGGGACCAGAACCACCCAGCTAATCCAGGAGCAGAGCATCTTCCCAGAGGGGCACAGTGGGTTCACTTCCATGGGCTACGGCAGGAAGAAGCTGAACACAGCAGCCAGACCCAAGCCAGGCACATTGGGACGAATGAAGTCTCATGTAGTCATGGGGGTGGGCTTTTCAGAGGGGGTGGCTGAATCTAGAGTGTGTGGTGCTGGTTTTAAGGGTGCGAGTTCTACACTTCCTAGGGTGGATAGGCTGCATACAATATAAAGGATAGAAAGCTCTCTCTCTCTCTCTCTCTCTCTCTCTCTCTCTCTCTCTCTCTCTCTCTC
>NW_004524579.1:22556171-22602167 GCF_000260255.1 Octodon degus | reverse complement strand
CCCTCAGAAATAGAAAGTATGGTCCTAAAATTCATATGAAAATGTAAGTCCAAAAATAAAATATTTTTTGAAAAAATAAAATGGGAAGATTCATGCTTCTTGATTTTAATACTTAGATAGCTAGTAAGAGTAATCATGCTGGTGTGGTACTATTATAAAAATAAAGATATAAATCAGGACACTAAATAGATAGTCAAGAAATAACCCCAGACATCTATAGTCAGTTAATTTTTGATAAAGGTGTGAAGACAATGTAATGGAGAAAGAATAGTCTTTTCAACAAATGGGCTTGGGACAACTGGATTTCTACATGCAGAGATGAAGGTGCACCTATGCCTTATATCATATACAAACATTAACTTGAAACAAATAAAGTTCTAACTGTAAGTGCTAAAACTATTAAACTATGGGCATGAACTTTATGACCTTGTTTAAGAAGATGGTGAAAGATATAGCATCATAAGATAAACAATCAAAGAAAGAGTAGATGAACCAGATTTAATGAGTTTTTAAAATTTCACTTTCAAAGAATACTGCCAAGGATGTGACAATGCAACTTATGTAGCAGAAGAAATTATTTGTTTTTTTAGAAGAAATATTTGCTGATGATATATTTGGTAAGGGTCTAGTATACAGAATATATACAGTACTATCACAACTAAATAGCAAAATGACGAATACCTCAACTTTAAAAATGGGCAAAGGAATCGAAAGGACATTTCCTCAAAGAAAAGGTATAAGTGGTCATTAAACACTTGAAAAGTTGTTCAGCCTCATTTATCATTAGGGAAATGTTAGTCAAAATTACATGTTCATGTCTTTTTAGACTATAATAAAAATAACGACACTAAATTTTGCTAAAGATGTGGGGAACTAGAACCTTATGTATTATTGGTGAGAAGACAAACTGCCATAGCTGATTTGGGGAAACATTTAATAGGTCCTTAAAATGCTAAGCATGGAGTTTTCAAAGGATCCACACATTCCATTCTTAAGTTTATACCCAAGGTAATAAGAACACATGCCCATATTGGACCTGTACATGAATGTTCATAGTACTGTTACTTATACAAGCCAAAAAGTGGAATCCATCTAAATCTCCACCAACTGATGAATGGATAAAGAAACCATGGTATGTCCACACAGTGAAATGTTATTTGTTTGAAAAAAGAATAAAATACTGATTCACATCCTAACACAGATGAACCTGAAGACGCCATGCTGAATGAAAGGAGCCAGGCACAAATGGTCATGGATTATCATCTGACTCCATTTATAGGATACATCTAGAACAAGGAAGTGTGCATAAACAGGAAACAGTGTGGTGTGGTGGTTGTCAGGGGCTGAGGTGAGAGTGGGGGATGGGGAGTGACCACTGAGGGATGTGAGGTTTCTTCTGGGGTGATGTGCACATCCTGGAAGTAGATTGTGGTGATGTTAAGCAACTTCATACATATATGTTAAACCATTGAATATATACCTTAAAATGAGCAATTTTAGGCTATGTGAATAACATTTCATTTTGAAGCATCCTTAACAGTCATTTGTCCCTCTTTGCATAATCAGTAGCCGTCAGCCCACCTCTGTTCTCCTAGGTGAGGCCGTCCAGTGGCTTGCATTCCAGCAGAGGCTTTCCTTCCTGACACCATGGAGTAACTCACAAGAGCAAGTTCAAGGGCAGAGAGATTGGAAATTGGAAGACTGATATGACAGTGTGTGTATTCTCTGGTTGTCCTAAAAATCATAACTCATTCAGAACCAGATTTTTTTATTTAAGGCTGGGTAGGGCAAATCACAGCTGTGACCATGTATTGATTAGGGCAGAACCTCCAAGGAAAGTGGTGCTTTCCTGCCTACATGGAGTCCATTGGCGAGTTGGAGAAGCATCCTCCTCGCTCCCCCACCCCGTCTTCCCACCTGGACAACATCCCAGAGCAGACTGCTCACCTTTTCTTCAGGCATTTCCAGCAAGGGCAGGGCTGGGTGTGTATCCTGGGAGCCTGAGGGCCAGGTAGGGCTGCTGGGCTCTGCCTCGTAGAGGGCGTATCTGCTTGGAAGGGTCTGTGGCAGGAGAGGACTGCTGTGGCTGTCAGACATCTCTTTCAGGGAGCAAGTGCTCATCTGTCATGCAACTGGTGGAGGGAGAGAGAAAGCACAGGTGAATGAGAGCAGGACCAGTGGGACTTGGCACAGGCTGGAGAGACACCTCAGGAGGCCTCTGGGCTGAGAGGCCAGCAGTGACCCTTGTGGGATTTCCTGTTGTTGTCGTTGTGCTGCCAGAGGGGCCTGGAGCTATTCCTCTCCTGTCTGAGCTTGACTTTTCCAAATACCCTCATATGTCCAGGCCCAGAAGGAGGTCCTTCTTGCTGTAAAGAGCTTCCTGAGGATGAGTCACAGCCATTGCTTGGCCAGTGTGCTCTCTGGGAAAGCCTGAGAGAATGTTTTCTCTCCATGTGACTCTCCTTAGGCACACTCTACATCATCGATCACTTTCCTCTTTGGCTCCTTAATCTCCTCAGAAAATTTGGGACACTACTGAGTTACATGACATTACAGTACAAGTTCTCATATGTCCTGAGTCTTAATTGACCTTGCAAGGCTAGGGCCAACCTATAATATTCAAATGATGGAACTAAACAAAAAAGAGGATACAGATGAATGTCCATTTTGTATCTGTGTACTCAAAATGGTTAGGATAGATATATAATTACATTCTCTTAATGAATAGAGGGATTTGTTCTAATAGTGTTTGTAAATAGGATAACATGTCTGCATCTTGTACAGCAAATAACCACTAGGAAGAGAGTATGCAATGTGTTAATTATTGAAACTGTCCTACCAATTTGATTTGAAACTGTCTCATTGCTATTTGTTTCTCAATAAAATTATGGAAAAAAAAGAGCTTCCTGACTACTTAGAAATATCATTTTTTCCTGACCACTGAAGAAAGACTGTGTCTACCTCACCCACTGTGCCATCTTATTGTGGGTATATTTCCCCCTTGATACATAACACATTGTTCCAGCACGATTGAGAGGCTAAAAGAAGCTCCGCTTCCAAGTTGCCATGAAGACGATTTTGTTTGCAGCTGACCACCAATGTCCCTTAGCTCTCCTCCCTCTTCTGTGCCCTTTCTAGTCCCTTCCTTCCTATACTATTTCAGGGACACTACAAGGCTCTGGTATGTTCCACCAGAAGCTGTGTGTAGCCAGACTGGAGGTGTTTTCCCCTTCAAAAGGGGTCTTAGTCCTTTACACTAGGGCCAGGATTTAGGATGCAGTTTACTCTTTCCTGTCTTTGTTCAAGGTCTCCACTTTTTCTCCTTTTGCTCTGTTACTCCTCTTGTAGTGCTGTGCTTTCCTCCCTTCCATTTAGTTACGTCAGCCATGTGTCTTTGGTCCCCTCCAGCTCAGCTATGTCTTTACTTACTTGATTGTGCTTCTCAGAGGTGGTATAAAAAACTGGGTGTTTTTTATTATGAGACAATGTTTTCCCCACTGCTCTACACTGCCTGCCTTGAGTTATACAAAGTTTTTCTTAGGACAGGGATTGATTCCTAATTTGGTGTGCAAATTCCTTACACTTAACCATCATAGACTCTGTTGGAGATGGTAGAGGTCTCTTCCAGAAGGGTTGGAGACCCCTTCCATTCCTGCACTGGCCCAGTTCCTTGGGCTATTTTCCCTCCACCTAGTAAAGGAGCCTGCTGCTCTCCACTTTCACTTCTAGACCACCCACTCACCTCACTTGTGCAGAAGCCCCGTTCTCTGAGACCTACACTGGACATTCCCTGCTCTCTAACTGCTCACTGCTGTTACTGCTATTAGGTCCCCATCCCCCCAGATATGGCTTTAGGTGCTCTGCCCATCCTCCTGACCCCAACTTGGATAATTTGGAGCAGCTTCGGCATTCTGCCCATCCTCCTGACCCCGACTCGGATAATTTGGAGCAGCTTCGGCAGATGACCCGTCACCTGCTTTGCCTTCTCAGAACCTCATCCTCTCATCTCCACTGACTCTTTCTACCTCTTCTTTCCACCCCCCAATTTCCAAAGTCACAGCTTAGATTTAATGTCACACTCAGTAATAAATTCTCAAAAGTTAAATCTCTGCCCTGGCTGCTCTCTCCTGTAATTTCGCTTCCTCTGCTCAAGCGCCCTCTCTGATCCAGCCCTTTCACTCTTTGGAGACCCCTGACCCATTAGCTCTCCTGCTGCTTGTCGTCCTCCCCCTTTGGCCAGGTGAGATTTAACTTCACTTCTTTCACCTTGCTTGCTCCTGTCCCCCTTTCTTGTGCTTGTGTGGTAAAATCGCAGCCAGGACAGACCCAGCGCCCAACTTCCCCATGCTTCCTCAAGCGGCCAAGCACAGCTAGAGTTTCATAAGAAGGGCGGCTGCTTTCGCTGCATAATCGTCCCCGCAAGCCAGAACTTGGCACTTTTTTTCTCTGATTAGCTCACCCCATTCTGGTTTCCGTTACCACAGCCTTAGCTGAAATCTCTGAGGCCTGAATGTTGGCAAATCCAGACATGGCCCTGTCCTCATCTCGGGAGACTGCTAAGTGGCGTTCTAAGAGTTGGTCGTCCTTTCTTCAGGCAGGTTTTCTTTACAGCCGATCCTTTATGTGGCTGCTTCTTACTCCCCCTTGGCGGACTCTGCCCCCTGCCCTCACAGGCCTCCTGGAGAGCTCTGCTCTGGACCATCTTCTTCTTCACCCAGCCTCCTAGCCAGGTGGTGCTAGCCACCTCTGTGGTTTTATGTGCCACCTGCACGCCTATGACTCCAATCCAACAGTTCCAGCCCCGTTTCTGGCACTGGGTTAATAGAGTCTTTTGCCTGCCTTGCCCTTCCAGAAGAACTTGAGGTTAAGATGCTGAAAACTCAGAGTGTTTTCCCTATCTTGCCTCCCCCAGAGAAGCCCACCCAGGAACCCCTCCTCCAAGCTGTTCCTTCAGAAAACGTGAAAGTCAGATGTAGTACTTCCTCTCCTTCCACTCTCCAAAGCTAGTAATTCTGTCTCCAAAATACACCCTCATGCTCACCGTCAGCAGGCAGCTACCTTCACCTCATACTTTCCCCCAACAATTCCCACCTGTACACCTTCACTCTCCCTCAGATTTATTCTCCAAGCCATACTCCACAGTGTGGTTAGTGTATGAATACCCAAATCTACTCAAGAAGGTTGAATGGCTTAGGGGCTGGGGAGATAGCTCAGTGGCATAAGCACCTGCCTGGCATGCACAAGGTCCTGAGTTTGATCCCTGGTACAAAAAAAAAAAAAATTAAACCAATGGCTTTAAGATGAAAAAACACACCTTTCATATGGTGCACAAGGCTCTGCACCGACGTGCTCCCAAGGCTTAGCGCATCCTGAGCTTCTCTTGTACCTGGGCTCTGGGCAACATGGTGGCTCCCTGCGAGTACCTGGAAGGCACCGAGCACTTTGTAGCTCAGGATCTTGATGGAGACAGGTCCTGTGGGTTCGAAGGCTTCTCCCTCACTCTTTACCTGGAAACTTTGTCTTGATTGCTACTCCTTATGGAAGTCTCATCAAATCCACCCTTTTCCTAGCACTCTTCAGTTATACACTCTCAGAGGAGCCAGTATTCCTCCTTAAAGTATATTTGTGTATCTATGTGTACACCTTTCACCCAGAATCAATATTCATAAGTACAGTAGAGTCTTCTGTTCTGCCTACTGTTGTGTCCATTGCTCCTAGCACAGTGTCCAGCATATCGTGGGTGTTCAATAAAGAAATATGAAAAGGAAAGATAGCAGGAAGGAAGGGCAAAAAATGGAGGAAGGAAAGAAGGAAGAAAGGGGTTGTAACTGAGGCTATAGGTGACTACTAGAGTGGGAACACTTCCTTGGAGAACTTTACAAATCCCTGTGGGCCTCAGGAGTGTACAGTGTTTGCAGACAGGCTCTGCATTTTCAGGAGGCAGGACCATGACTAGTGCTTGTTCTCACTCCCAGGTGCAGGCAGTGCATGAAGCCATAGCTCGTTCTGGTGTGGTTCTATAAGCACCATGGAAATACCACCCAAGCTTCTACTGCCATTGCTCTGGGACGGGCATCTCTCCCTTCTCTCCGTTCTGACCCTGCAGATGGGCGTTCAGCGAGGGGATGGGGGGTTTCTCTGCCCTGGGGGGAGGGGCACACTGGAAAAGTTTAGGATGGAGCACGATGCCAAGAGTGTGCTCCCTCTTCTGTGTGCTCGCTCCCTCTGGTGGCCAAAAGGTGACACAGCACCCCCCTGGCCCCTTGGCAAAAAAATTTCACAAAGAGAGGCAGCCAACTATCTATGACACTTGATCCATGTGACACCAGGCATCTGGATGAACTGTAAAAGTTCTGGGAAGAACTTGTGTTAAATTAAGTGGCATTAAAATGCATCCAAAGTCTATTTGAGAAAGGATAATAACATTTAAAAATGTATTTCACTGACTCCACAATATTACCAACTGTAAGATATATCACTATTTTAGGCATTACTAAGAGAAAAGAAATTGCTGCCAATCACAACTTTAAGATGCATGCTAATTTCAGAAATGTTAATTTTTGAAAATGATATCTGTCGTGTACTCAAGAACAGAGAGTATACCGGTAGGAGTTGAGAGTGAGCATACATTTGGGAATTACTCTCTAACTGCAAGACTTCAAATATTTTTAAATTTCTTTTGATGAGAATGTGTGCATACAACAAGCCCTTTAAGAATAAGGACTGTTTCTTTAGTTTCTGTATTTGTACCACCTGGCAGAAAGCCTGACGGGTGACAACTCCTGGATAAATGTTAGAGAAGAATGAGTGGTTGCATGAGGAAAGTGCTCTCTGGGCTACTTGCACTCTGCTCACCACCTTTGCGTCCTCCCTGTGTGCAGACAATATTCCCATTTACAGTGGAATCAAGGCCTAGAAGAGCCAAATAGGTACTGTTCCTCCTTTGGGAGTGGCTCCCTGGACTGCTCACGGTGGCTTTCTTCACTGTGTTAGGAGAGACCCCAGGAGCTGGCGGCTTGCTGCAGAGCCAAGATTGGGCCCCGCCCCACCCTGGACTCTCCCTGGGGCCCTGGGAGTGCAGAACCTGGGCCCAGGCCTCAGCCAGCCCTGTTTCACAAGCCACGTGACCTCGGCAGTGCTTGCGTCTCCTCTAGGGAACACAGTGTTCCTTTGCCATGGGAATGCTTATCCTGCTGACGAGAGGGAAGTTTGGCTTGAGGGCAAGGGTGAGACACAGCAAAAATGGTCTTGTAAAGAGAAGATCGCTAGTTGGGAAAGAGCTCTGCGTGCTTGTGCTGTCTGGGCCCAGGTTGTCCTCCCCAAAGGGCAACCTCGGATTCTCAGGACAGTCAAATCGCTGACTTAGTTCCTGGCACACAGGAGCTAGTCGGTGATTTTCATTTCCCTCCTTCGGCTCCCCAGCTGGAGGGAAAGATGGCTGGAGCTACCAGATGAAGTACAAGCTGGCCGGTCTGAAGCAGGACGGCTTTCAAAAGTTTCCATAAAGCATCACCACTTGTTCGAATTGAATTTGGAATCCCCGCCCCGGCCACGTCCTGTCTGAGGGCCTCAGAGTCTGCTCCCAGCTCTGCTCTGAGCCAGTCCATTAAACCTGCTTCCAAGAACACATAATGATCCTCTTGGCGCACTCCTGCCCTCCCCTTGGCCGGCCACACCTTCTCCTCTCCCTCAGAAAGATGGACAGAGAGGCTATCTGGCTAAGTCCCACGTGTCTGCAGAAAGTTAGACTGGCTCCTCCGTTGTCTAGTTAGGAGCTTTTGGTGCTGGGTACTTACTGTGCACTCATGAGGTCTCCTGAAGGAGCAGAACTGAAAGGTCTCTTAATGCCAGGGAGGGAGCAATGAGGAGAGCCTCAGCCCCCGTGGGCCGGTGCGGTGACACAGGGTGAGCCCGGCAACCAGCAATCCCAGCGCTGGGGACACCAGGGCCCAGAAATCACGCCAGAACTTGGCTGGGCAGACAGATAAGAGAAGCTCACTCTTAGCCAAAGCAATGCCTGGGAAAATGGCTGCTTTGGGCCAGGCAATCCCAGTGTGGGCCTCGTGGCACACGAGGGGGTAGGGCTGGTGGCAATTCAAGATAAAGCCAGGGTCGCTCATTCTTCTTCCAATGTTTAGAAAATGTGGTGTCTACTCTATTGCAGGAACTTGTCAATTTTTCTTTTGGCTGTTTTTTTCTGAAAGTCCACCTATTCCTAGAGGAAATGCAAACTCATGTTTATGAGCAAAAGGGGGAGTCCGTGCCCTGTCAGTGTGTTCCTGCTGCCATGGTTGGAAAGGGACTGTGCCGGAGGGGTTTCATGGATTGTTTGTGAGAATCTGCGTGGAGTCGAAGCTTTCTCTCTCCTATATACTCTTGGGTGACCCGCACTTGTGAGCAGGGCATCTGGGACTGAGTCTATGTCATTCTCATCATTTAGGCCATCTTCTAACTAACTGAGTTATTGTGGAAGTCGCAGCAGTTCTGGAGAGGAAGAGTGATTAGCAGATTCCCTAAAATATTAACTGATTAATTTTGCCCAAGACCTTGTAATTGATGTGTGGAGAGTTTTCATAAATATTTTACAAGTTCAGGAACCAAGGGGTTGTTCTCTGCTCTCTGTCCTTTTCTAGCCCCTCTGACAGATGGATGTTTTCTCCTGTTGGCTGGAGTCCCACAGCCCCAGGAGGCTGGCGGTTCTTCCTGGGAATGGCCCTGATTACTGGAAACCCTTGTATTACGGAGCCAAGGGCCCGGGAGATAGCTCAGTGGCATAAGCGCCTGACTGTATTACAAAGCCAACTTCAACTCCCCACAGGATTTACCTCTTGCTGCTTCCAGTTCTGTTCATCCTATCTGCATGGGACATCTAGACCCACTTTCCCACCTAAAAGCACATCAGTGGTTGATCCTAGGGCTTGTTTTTTATGGGAAGAACTCTCTTGCTTTTCCTTTGGCCAGGTTCATGAGGATCACAGCATTGCTCTGAGGGGAACTTGGTGAGTCAGGCTGGGCTCCTGGAGCAGGGTCTACACTGGTCTCCAGACCAGGGGACAGTGCTGGAAGAGAGAGATCAAGTGTGCAGAGCTTGGAGGATGCTTGGGCAGGCACAGTGGGTGCAGACCAGGCTGGGGGATCACACCCAGGGAGGTTATGAAGTTAGGAGAGGCTTCTTTGCTAGACAGAGAAGGTGAATGGGCCAGGAGCTGGGCTAGGTAAGAGGTGCCTTTCTCAGGGTGGGTTGTGTAAGAGGCTGATTCAGTGCTGCCTTTTATTAGGGAGAGCACTCAGCTTTTCTTGGCAGTTCCAGCCCAGCAGATCTATCTGAGCTGAAGGAGCTGACTCACTGGGGCAGAGGAGCAGGCTGGGTGAGGCAGGGGTCAGAGGCAGTGCAGCTTCCCCTGGGCCATCTGCACACGATCTGGGCAGTGGGCCTAGAGCTGTATCTTTTTGGGTTCTCCAGCAGGGCCAGGGCTGAGGCACTGGAGCTGAGGATCCATCCAGAGTCCGGCGGAGGACTCTGGCCTTCAGCTGAGAGTACACTGAACTTGCTGTGGTCGTGGGAGTGAGAGACCAGGTCCCTGTTATGCTCTGCCTTAGAACCTCGCTTGCAAGTTCTAGCGCATGGTGGGCACACCCTTCTCAACTGGCACTTGCAGAGCGGGTGATGCTTCAATGGTGCACACATGGTCCCCCTGCCTTATGCACTCTACCATGACACCATCAGTTTCCCTTTGAGTGCCTCTTCCTGGGTCAGCACTTGGACCAGGCCCTCCCTTGCCTGGGTTAGTATCTAGCTGGCTTCCCTGACCTCAGGCCCTGCTGTTTCTCTCCACCCCACCACCAGTGATGGGTAAATTGAAACATTGTTGGTCATGCCAAGGCTGGAGAATCTTCCAAGATGCTCCAGATCTTAGTCTCTTTGCTATTTGGACTGGGGACATTCACTGATGGGCATAAGATTATAACCTGGGGGTGGTCCCGGCCCAGGGCATGGAAAAACAGTTTTCTGCAATGCTAGGTAGACTTGGGGGAAAACAATGTAGAGTAATGCAGTTGCACAGCTGAACAAATACAGCTCATGAAATTATTGAATACAAATCTTTTTATTTTAAAAGTAAAATATGGGGGTAGAAAATTTTGCATGTGTAGGTGGCTGTTCGGGGCTGTGGCCCTAGACTGTTGTATGTAATTTGTAAATTCTCTTCCTCAGCTGGGACTCCTTAAGGGGGAGAAGGTGAGATAGTCTGAAGATAGCAACCTCTCTCCTCCTTTAGTTCTGCTTGGCTGGTTTCTCTACGTACTTAAGCCAATTTCCAGTTTCTACAGTGTGTGTTTATTTGGTCTTGGCTTATGGCTGCCTCTTGCTTGACTTTGCTTTCTTGCATGTGGCTCTGTATTGTCTTCCTCAGTCCTGTCCAGGGCCCCAGCCTATCATGCCCTTGGTGTCTTCCTCACCTTGCCCTTGCCTCTGCTCTAGCCTGTGCAGTGGCCAGGACATATTTTGACTGTGCACTTGCCACCTCCTTGACTCGCACATATCCTGCAGGCTGCCCATGGGTGACTCTGGGTAGTTAATTAAGGTGGTATAATGGAGCTAGGCTTCCTGTATGCACATTCTAGCTTCCCTGCTCACCAGCTGTCCATGCTTAGGGATGTTCTGCAAACTATGCCTTTGTTTGTTCATCTCATCTATGAGATGACAAAAATGGTGTCTACTTCTTTGGGTTGTCTCTCTACCATTCCTGTGTATGTAGATATTCCACTTCTACTGGACAGGTGGGAGTCCCCAAAGGGAAGTTTCTTTGTTTTCCTTGTAGTACAATATTTTGCACTGAGTATGTGCTTAAGAAATACCCAACGAATGCATTAAGTGTTCACTGAGGACTGGAGACTATGGTCACAAATTCTGCAGTTTAGAACCATCACGCACATACTATTTCTTGTCCTACCAAAACCTTTTTTCCCTCCAACTTTATAGGTTTCTTCAGATGATCCCATGATGGGGTGGAAAAGAGTCAGATGTGGCTGTTTTTATTTTTCATTTGATGGACGCAGAGACAAAAAGTCACGTGGTGAGCTGCCCCAGGACCTGCGGTTGACCCCACCATCTCAAGCTCTGACCTGGGCTCTTTCCCAAAGCCACAACCAGCCTCTTGCTCAGGGCCTTGGGCCATCCTTGCAGATATCCATCTCTGCTTCAGTGGCTGCACTGGTGTGTCCTTGATGCTCTCTGGATCCCAGCTTTTTGTCGTTGAGGTTTATAGTCTTGGGCTTTACACATATGAGCATACTTCTTGTGGTCCGTTAGGCACTGGAGCGTGGTATGAGCTAGGTCCTTCTGTGTGCAAGGTGGGACAGCATGGGACCCTTTTCCTTCTGCACTTGGCCTCCTTAAAGTCTTGGCTGAACGAGTCCTGCAGGCCTTCTTTTTCAGGAAAACTTTGATCCCTTCCCCTGAACAGTTGTTTGTTTTCTAAGAGCAGCACCAGTGTGGGGAGGGTGGAAAGAACTGTCCCTGGGAGGGACTGGGCAGTGGGGTAGATCTCACAAGGTGCTGCTGTCCCTGGGGCCTCTCATTCAAGTAAACCTGGGGTCAGTGACTGGCAAAGGTCCTCTCCGTGGGGAAAGGGCAGCTGTCAGGCAGGGCAAAGATTCTCAGGACTGGATTAAGGTGGTTCCAGGCGGGGCAGGCCTGGCAGGTAACAGGGTATCTTTTAAGCAGCAGGTGAAGGAAGCCTCAGTCTGGGTCCTCCTACCACAGCATGTTGTGGGAAGGGGTGCCCCTTCTCTGTGCTTTTGCCTGGTGTGCTTCCATGTGACATAACATGCTCATGTGACCTTCTGGGTGACGGCTTTCCTCCAGTAGATCTACAGTCTTTCAGGCCTGCCTTGCGTAGTGCGGTTTCTGCTCATGATGAACCCTGACCACCCTTTTAGCCTGAGCTGGTAGAAAATGCTCTGGCTGCGTAGGGGGCAAAGCAGCTGCTTTGCTGACAGTTGTGGATTCTGGGGGAGGACAGGGTAGAGCAACAGAGAGCTGCAGGGCAAGGAAGCCTATAGTGGCCTGGGTATGACCACACTGGGCCAGCCTGGAATTCCAGCGAGTGATGCAGGATTTACAGAGCCTTGCAAAGTCCACCATTCTTATGTTACATGCTGCCCCTTACTGAGAGCGGGCTGAGACTCACCATGAAGTGAGGGGTGTGCTCCTGTCTGAGAAGCTACAGCCTTGTTTTTAGAGCCCCTTCTCCCTTACTTGGATGTGACCCTCCTTCCTTCACTACCAGAGAGCAGAGACCTTATCCTTGACCTATATGGTTATTTCTTCTAGGGACGTTTAAACAATGCTGGTGTCCAGGACCCTACCTTCAGATTCTACCTTAATTTCTGGAGTATATCTGAATGGGGTGTTGGCATTTTCAAAATTCCCAAAGTGAGGCTAATGTGTAGTCAAGTGTGCCAAATTCTGACCTAGAACTTTGGGAGCTCATCCCTGAAGGTGGGCTCCACCTGAAGGTTAGACATCTGGACTCTTGACCCTACTCCCAGACACAGACTCTGCATTTGCAGGAGCCCAAGGGATTTGGATGCTCATTTAGGTCGGAGGAGAACAAACACAGGGTGACAATGGGCAGCATGGCTGCTGAGAAGTGGGCTCATGCCTCATGCATACCGAGGAGTGGGATGGAGCACAGGAGTTGGGAAACTTATCTCTGCTGATTTCAGAAATTTTGCTCAGTGGTCAAAGCATTTGATAAACAGGCAAAACCAGATTGGATTTCGCAATAGCAAAGTTAAAATATGACAAAAGCTAGATTTATGACTTTAATTAAACAGCATTTACATCCTCTATCTCCAGATGGAAGAAGGTGGCAAACGTCCGTCTAATTCAGTGTGTTTCTTGGCCTGTTTGGGCTAAATCTTTGCTTCCCACACAACCCTCTTGGGGTCATAGCAACAGGTGCTCCTGAGGAAGCCAAGCGCAGCTGGTGTCAAATGTTTGAAGTAAAAGCATGTAGCCTGTGGACACAGGTGCCCTCTTAGTTATTGCCGTGTCTAGCCACGACATGCCACTACTTCTCTGCAAGCCCAGACACGAGCACAGAGAGACCAGGCAGGAGCGTGGTGGAGAAGACAGAAGCTTGAGGCTTCTGGATCTTTGTTGGGATGAATCTGAGTTAAGAGGCTGTGCTTATGGCTCCTTACGAAGCTTCGCTACAAACTTCAGTGGGTTTTGCGGGAGATAGAGTCAGCATGCTGGACTGGCACGCCTAGTGAAGACTGTATGTAGTCAAATGATGAGTTCTTGTAACACCAAGAAAGACAGTACAGAGGCAGTCTTGGGGCAACAAACTTCCAGCTGCAAAGATTTCTTGGTGAGGCTGTTTCCCTCTCTCCTTGCTTTTCTCTTCTCTCTGCGAAGGAGAGAGCAGCCATCCCCCTTGGGAAGAGGCACAAAGGCTGTTTTTTTCCATTGCCCTGTGGTTCCTGGCAAACCAACTGGGCTTCAAAATAGTGCCTGGACCCAGCTACCCAAAAGGAAAACCTGGCACAGAGGTGGGAATTGAACAACTTCAGCTCTATTCCATCCTTTCTCCTACCTCATGCCTTACTAGACTTACAAAATAATCTTTCTTCAGATTCTGAAAGGAGCTGCCCAGGGCTGCAGTAGTCAAGTAGTAAGGGACGTATGCAGGTGGCTGGAGGCATCTGTCAAGATGCTTGTTGTCTGACTCTTCAGAAGCTTGACTGAGGTGAAAGGACAGATAAGTTAGCTTTATTTAAATAGTCAAGACTCTGAAAAGATGGAATTTGTCTGACCATTGCTGGAAAGTAAATTCCGCATGTTGTGAAATATCTAAAGATATGTTTCCTTAAAAGAGGGTAAGTGTTGGTGAACAAAACCCACTGGGACAGTCAGAGTGGGTGAAAAAAAAAGACCACAAACTCAGAAGCACAGCCAAACTCCCTCTCTGCTGCTTACTGTGGCGCCATGTCAGGCACAGACTCTGTGAAGCAGGGATGGTGAGAGCTACCTCAGAAGGCAGCAGGCAGAGGGCCTGGTGCACCTCCTGGCATGTGGGGGTGTCAGCCAGGAGGTATGCCAGGCCCTCTGCCTGCTGCCTTCTGAGGTAGCTTTCACCATCCCTGCTTCACAGGGGGATGGCAGCCTTGCCTCTCCCATCTTTTCTGGTGTCCTTTCTCCAGGGATTTACTAGCAGCTTTGTGGAAGCTATTAAGTATTTCGGAAGGTCAATTTCTCCACAGTAGATCCTGTGTTGGACATTGTTCAAGTGTTTCAAAGCGTTTGTTGAGTACCGATTATGGACCAGTCACAAAGGGTGTAACAGCAAGAGAAATCTCTTCCTGCTCTAGAGGGAACTGGAAAGTAATGGAATGCCCAGACATGGGGCTGCAGGGGTTCTGGCTGGAGGGTGGGCATAGACAGGTGGATGAGCGTCTTTCAGCGGTAGCAGGGGCCAAGAGGTGCTGTGAGTGTTTCCTGGCTAAACAGCACGCAATACGCTGAACAAGTCTATGCAAGAGGAGATTGTCCTGCTCAGATTGCTCAGTGGGGAATGCTAGTAGACACAAGACAGAAACAGTCCTGAAAATCCAAAGCTTCGCTGTTGGTAGAATAGTTGATACTATCAATTTCTGGAGATCTATTTTTACGAGAGCTTTGAACTGGATATGAAATGGGCCTGTGTCCTGTTTTTCAAATGTTACAGTCCCATCCCTCTTTCCCTAGGACTGCTCCTTCCACACTATGACTTGGTTGCCTTTTTGTTACACTCCTGACTGATACGCTGGCTGTGAACTAAGGCACATTCGATCAGGATTCCAGGCCTGCAAACCTCACTGAGCCGTGATCAGCCTCGCGTGTGGTTTAGCTCTGGGCAGGGGTGTAGATGGGGATCACAAATATGGGGTGAGTAGCCCAGTTGGACGTAAGCTTGTGGTGGCTTCAGCAAGGGCCCACTCTAATGGGCAGGCTAAGCACTTGGGACACTCGTGGGCTTTCCCAGTCACCTACTTAGGCGTTGGAGTCTCTAAGATGTAGACATTTTGCAGGGTTGGGGGATGCGCATAAGAATGACATGACAATGCAGCACACCAGATAGTCATGACCTTCAATTTTAAGCTCTTCATAGAATGCTATGTATTTACTGTGAGATATCAACTACCTGAAAGTACAAAAGACGGAACATGCATTGTCACTTCTGAAGTGTAGAAATGGCCTTACTACATGCTGGGAAGTGAGTTTCCAGAAGCTCTCTCTGTTCACAAGCAGCATGAGAGATGGCAGACAAAAATAATTTTCTAGAAAGAAGATCAGGCCAGCTGAATTATTTTTAAAATGTGATTGCATTGTATTTTTTTTACATGAATTTATCAAAAGTAAAATGAATTAAAGTGAAACCAAAGAAACAACTAACCTTCCGAGAAATGTTTATTCATTACAGAAGTGTTTTTTGTTTTTATAGTCTCATAAGGATAAGGAAACAAAAAACATTATTTTACAAAATATTAAGAATTTGGTATCTTTAAACATTTTTCAGATTTCATATTTAGACAGTATTGGTGACCTCCTTACCAAGCAAAATGAGAAAACTATTGTTCTCTTTTTAAATTTTCTATTAATTTTATTTTAATTAATTAATTAATTAATTTAGTGTGTGGCCTGCTCAGCCCACCAGGGGGTGGGGCTGGCTGGCATGTGGTGCTGGGGGATTGAACCAAGGTCCCTGTACTTTGATTGGCTTAGTTTGTTCTAGGTAGGTGCTTTAGACCACTGAGCCATCTCACCAGCCCTAAATTTTCTATTAATTTTATTATTTATTAATATTCTTACTTATTGACAAATAATTTTATTATTTATCCAATAATCCATTAAATTAATAATTAAAAAAATAAAACAGTGTATGTGCTGCTGAGTGAACACTTAAAAATAAAATTTAAAATTTCTAAATTAAAATAATAACTACCCACTAAAAAACTTAATGATAAATGATTGATGATTAAATTATTTATTAAAGATTATAATTGATTATTTATTAATGATACATATATACTGTTGTTGTTTTATCTTCACCTAGGTTTATATGATCTTATTCAGCAGTTACAATTTACATCTGCAATATAGAAGGTGGTAGGTGAACGTGTATGTTTATATATGTATATATATTTCATACATAAAGAATTTCAGTGATTACTCCTTAGTTCTTTTATCATAGCTTACATACTCATTAGTTCTTTTCTTTTTCTTTTTGCACTGCTGGAGATTGAAGCCAGGGCCTCTTGCTTGCTGAGCTATTTCTAAGCTAATCATTCCATTTCATTTTGCAGATGACAACATTTTATCACATACCTACCTACACATAATATATCATCCACATATATTTGTGTTTGAAAGAAAGGTTCATGTTTGCTGTATCCTTTGCAATGTCTGTGTTTGCATATGCCTATATGCGACTTAAAGGACAGATCTGATCATTCACTTGTCTTCCGAGTGTGTCATGCATGCACTTCAGAGCTAAAGTATCCACAAAGATAAAAATATCTCTAAGGCTATCTCCCAGGGACATGATTAGGTACAGCAGCCAGCTGACAAAGTGACCTTCAGGGATCTTTGCCACTGTTATTCAGAGTTGAGCTGTGCAACCAATTGGATATTATAAAATGATGGTCTGTGATTTTAAAGCTAAGTTATGAAAGACATCGTCACTTGAGCTTTGTATTCCTGGGTCACTGGCTGTGGTCATGACCAATAACACTCAAGCAGCCTATGGAGTTCCTCATGGAGAGGAGTGGAGGCTTCTTGCTAACAGCCATATCAGCTTGCTGGTTGTGCAACTGATCCCTTCACATTCTCAGAGCCCCACTCCTAGTCAATGACAGATGACAGCACCCCCAGCTGAAGTCTTTACTATACTTTCACTGAAGATGCTAAGTCACAGTGACCCAGTTATGTGGCTCCTGCATTCCTAGCCAAGCTCGGAGAGAAGATGACAAATATTGTTTTAAACTGCTAAGTTTTGATCAGGCTTGCATTAAGCCTATATAACAATTTTAGGACTATGGTCATTTTCAGTATGTTGGCTCTTTCTACCCATGAGAAAGGGATATCTTTCCATTTTTAGATATGTTCTATGATCTCATTTTTCAGAGTACTATAATTTTCAATGTATAGGTCTTTTATTTCCTTTGTTAGATTGATTCCTAAGTATTTAATTTTTGTAGATGCTATTGTAAAGGATGTGGTTGCCCTAATTTCTCTCTCAGTGAGTTTGCTGTTTGTGTATGGGAATGCTACTGATTTTGAGCAATGACTTTGATTCCAGCTATGCTACTGAATTTGCTTATTAAGTGTAGAAGTCTTTTGGTGGAGTTTTTGGGGTCTTCTATGTAGAGTATCATGTCATCTGTGAATAATGATAATTTAACTTATTTTCTTATCCCTATTTCTTTCATTTCTCTTTCCTGTCTAATTGCTCTGGCTAGTGTTTCCAGAACTGTATCAAATAGGAGTGGATAGTGGTGATAGTCCTTGTCTTGTTCATGATTTTAGAGTGAAAGTTTTCAGTTTTTGTCCATTTTGTGTGATGTTGGCTGTTGGTTTCTCACAGATGGCTTTTATCAGATTGAGGTAATGACCATGTATTCCAATTTTCTGCAGAGTTGAACTTGTAGGTTTTTTTTTTTTTATTATGAAAGCATGTTGAAATTTGCCAAATGCTTTTTCTTCATCTATTGAGATAGATGATCATGTAAGTTTTGCCTTTGGCATTTAGAAGCAGAAGAGACCTAGAATAGCAGAGGCAATCCTAGGCAATAAGGGCAAGGCGGCAGGCATCACAAGTTCTGACTTGAAATTGTACTACAAAGCTACTATGATAAAATCAGCATAGCACTGGGAAAAAAACCCATCTATCTACCTGTGGAACAGATTGAAAAATGCAGATACAATTACAAATGCACTAGCTACCTTTTGCTTTGCAAAGGAGCCAAACATGTTTGCTAGAAGAAAGATAGACTCTCTAACAAATCGTGCTGGAGACACTGGCTTTCTACATGCTGAAGACTAAAACTAGGCCCATGTCTATCATCATCCACTAAACTGAAGTAAAAATAAATCAAAGAGCTAAATATTAAAACAGAAATACTCAATTTACTGGAAGAGAAAGTAGGTAGAAATCTTGAAGATATAGGGGTAGGCAGAGAGTGTGTGAATAAAACTCAATCTGTATGAGAAATATTTTAAAGAATCAACTACTGGCAGGTGACAATTCTACCACTGAACCACCAATGCTAACTTAGAATCAACTACTGGGATCTCATCTTACTAAAAAGTTTTTGTATAGCAAAAGAAATCGCCAACAGAGTGAAAAAGGAATGCACAGAGTAGGAAAAAAATTTAGTTAATCATTCTTCAGACAAACAACTTTTATTTTAACATATAAAGAATTGAAAAAATCAGGCCCTTTAAATTCAAAGACCCAGTCCAAAACTGAGCATCTGAGATGAATACATGCTTCTCAGAGGAACATATATAAGTGGCCAATATATATGAAACAATGTGCAACATCACTGATCATTCAATACATGCAAATTAAAATAACACTGAGGTTCCATCTCATCCTAGAAAGAATAACTATCATCAAGAAATTAACCAACAACAAATGCTGGAAGGGCTGTGGGGAGAAAGGAGCCCTTATCTACTGTTAATGGGAGTGTAGACTGGTGAAACTACTGTGGAAGTCAGTGGAGATGCCTCAAAAAATGAGGATTGGAGGTCTCATTCAACACAGCTGTTCTCCTTCTAAGTATCTTCCCAGAAGGACTATAAACATCATACCACAGAGATATATGTGCACTAATGTTTGTAGCAGCACAATTTGTTGGAGAGGACTCTTGGAAACAACTCAAATGCCCACTGGCTGAGGGACAGATAAAAAGATGTGGTATTTTTATATGACAGAGTGCTACTCAATAAGAAAATGATAAACTTGAGACACTTATGGGTAAATGGATTCAACTTGAGACTACACTCATAAGTGAAATAAATCAGGCTCACATGTGTAAACATCATATTGTCTTCCTGCTATGGGAAACTGAAAGAGTAAATAAACTTTAAAATGTACAATTGGTATTGAAAAATGGGAGGAAACTGTTCAAAAGAAAAGAGAAATAAGGAAGGGGAAAGGAGAAAGAAGGGATAGTTAAGGTAGTATACTACTAATTTCTATTAGCTCATTGAAAAGAAAGGTTTGTGTTTATATTGTTTGATTAATTTTTCATGTCTATATCTTATAATCTGAGTACCTACTTTGAAAATAACAATACCCATTATTATACTCCTACTATCGTGTTTTGAAATTTTGTAACGTTGTTTTTACTCTTTAAAATAAAAAAAGTAATGTGAACTAAAAACCAACCATCCCAAAGTGGGGAGTTCACCTCACAGGTGCATTAGACTGTTCACTGGGGTGTAGGTAGAAACTATTATATTGTTTATGTACATTTTTATCAAAAATTTAAAAGGAAAATTAAACTTCACAACTTAATATGTTTTTCAGGCTCAAATCATCTTGCAGGTTGTCACCTTTCACATATAGACCTTTTCTACCAGTGTCAAGATCAACATTGCAAAGTTAGAGAATGGCGATTGATTATACAGGCTCTAGCTTCATGCTTTTTATTGTTTATCATTAGTATTATGATGATTGTCCTGTGGATATGGGTAGTGTCGTGATGCAGAAGGATTTACCCCAAATGACACTCAAGCACATTCTTGCAGTGAAGACTAATGTTAAGCCCAAATAGTTAATAAAAAGGTGGCGAGGCTGTTGCTTCCTCAGCTCTGATGATGAGATCATCACTAGCCACAGTATGAAGTAGTCATTGACAGGCTATTCAGTCATGAAGAGAATTAGGTGGTCAAAATTATTACATTGAGTTTAAACAAGGCTTCACATTTACTGTTATTAAAGATGACCTTCACCTAAGTGCGTACTTCACATTGATGTATTAGTTGATATACTTGCAAACATATATCTATATCTGTATATCTATATCTATATCTATATCTATATCTATATCTATATCTATATCTATATCTATCTATAGTTAGAGTTAAACATATGAATATATACATATATAGTTACAATTAAGCATAATAATTGATGTGGCTGCCTTACTATTTTTTTCTGCTAGAATTACATAGCAAAGTAATTGGAGACCACTGAGCTAGGCATACATTTGGACTTGAGTCTTGGATTTTTCCCTAGACCCACAATCTATCCTTTGGTGTAACATAACAATGTGGACTCCATCATTGTTGTATCTGATGTATTTACATAGCAGGACGTTTCTACGAAGTACATTTTTAATGAGTCTTAAAGGAATAGAATTTATGATTTAGAGTGTTTTACCCACAAATTGATTTGATATTTACTCAGAATGACAACAGTGATAAATAACATGTGCCTGACAAAATGGTGTTGCTGATGGGCTGGGCTATGGTAACCCACTTCCTTGTGATGGTGAATTGCCTCCTGACATTAGGGTCAATTGGATTGTAGGCCAATTCTATCATTTAGAACCCAGCAAGAAATAACCTTTGCACCATAGTCACTCTCGAAGTAATCTGCTTACTCTGTCCATCAGAGCTCAGTCAATAAACCATAGCGATTGACAAGGTGTTGCAGCATAGACAAATGAGGAAAACTGGAAAAGTGAACTGTAGGTGGTGAGTGGCTAGTAATAAATGACCAACAATTGCCATTGCAGAAATACCTGGAGCCAGAAGGACATTTGACCAGTGAGAAATCTGAATTGGAAAAATGTGGGCCACTTAATTCAGTATAAATAACTTCAAGGGTATGTTCTGGTTCTGTAAGCAAGAAGGCTTTTCAAATGCATGGTTTTGTTAAAACATGCCTGCCTCCTGTTAGATACTTTGCAGACTGTTGCCTGACATTTGGAGCTATGCCATTATTACTCACTTATTTGGACTAAACATTTACCACTTCAGGAGTCCTCTTTTGGAAAACATGCACCCCTGGAAAGAGTTAGCACATCAAATCAGGGATCTTTCAGTGTGACTATCTATTCAATCATTACATTGTTGGAAGAGCTCTGGGACGGCATTAGTAGTGCTCTGGGGAACTCGGGAGTGGGTGCGTGAGAAGGTGACAGGTATTAAAGATTGGGAAAAGAGTGAAGGCAGAGGGGAGGGAGTGGTGAAGTCGAGCTTTGGTGGTTTAAGTTTTGACAATGAATTTAATTTTAACACTTTAGCTTCAGTATAAAATAGACTATGGTAACTACTGAATATATCATAATGCTCTGGAATTGGGTAACAAGCATATCTTTCAGAATCAATTCAGGATAATATAATGCTCAAAGGAGCCCCATAAATACATCTTCCATTTTCAGATAATCTGCCACTGCTGTTGATCGTTGAGGGGCAATCCAGGGCATAGCCTGGATCATTCTCTGGGAAATCATACCCATTTTCTTATCAATAATGGATAAACAAGAGACAGAATAGGATGAATTTCTAGAAAGAATAGAAAAATGCTCCTCCAGGCACAAAATTGCTGTGCTCAGGGACTACCTGTGGCACGTTTCACAGGCTCCCATTTCTCCGTTATTGTGGCTGATTGAACTGTGGCCATCTAATGAACGTTTCTGATGCTTCGGTTCTGATGTCTACCTCCTCACCTGGCTGGCAAGCGGCCCCCTACTCAGCACCGGCCCCTTTCACAGCTCTTCATCTCAGTGGAGTCAGGGGAAGAAGTCAGTCATTTGGCAAAATACTTTTTTGATCAATTTTATCAGTCAGTTGCTAACCAAATTGAAGGGTTATTTTAATCTTGAATTTTCATTTTTGTTTTCAGAAATACCAAGTTCGTTAACTAAGAGGACCAGGTGTCTAATCGACTTGGCTGATAGTGCTGACAGATATTTGATATGACACCAGTTGATTAAAATGACAGGAATTTGAATGTGTTCAGTCAAAATGTTTGAGTCTACCAGCAGGGAGTGTCAACCAGTTTTGCTCTGGAGAAAGTACTCCAGTGCCTGCGCTTCACAATGTGGAAGTGCAGGCCTTTTTGGCCATGGGATTAAAAAAAAGAAAGAAAGAAAAAAGATTGCTTAGAAAGAGGAGTGTTCTTTGAAAGAAACTGACTGCAATTGTTGCGTCTTCTGATTTCTTCCAAGAACCTGACTTTCTGAAGGAAAGACCAACTTCTCTGCAGCTATGCAGCTCCAGCCTCCAGCCTCTGGGGAAGGCAGAAATGGCAGAAAATAAGGTGGGGTGAGTGCGTTTTTTACATGCATTGTGGACTTTATAACTCACCTGATAGCTGGGGTGAGATCAGATTCACCCCAGAGACAGGCCACAGAACAGGTCAAGGGGATTTTTGGCTTTTTGTCATCTTTGCATTGTGCTATTATGGTACAGTGTCAGTTTGCCTGGCTTTGGGTTCTGCCAGATTGGGGATTGGTGGACTTTACTTCTAGATATGTCTGGGTGGGGACAGTCAGACTTGCTGCAGGTGTGCTGCAGTCTTTCAGCCCAATGTCGGTACCAAGTGCGCCCCGGTGCCATCCTTGGGGCCTGTTTGTGCACCGTTGGCTGGTCCTGTTCAACTGCCTCTCTCCAGATTGAATATGATGCATCAGTCTAATGGTGACAGCTGGAGGGGAGGAAACCTGGTGCTTTGGAAGTGCCCTGGGGGCTTTGGAGCATGTGCACTCAGTGAGGAGGAGGTAACCCTGTACTCCAAGGAAGAGAGAGAAGGAAGTTTTATATTCGGAACCGGGGATTGAACTCATGCCCTTGCACTTGTCAGGGAAGCACTTATTCCACTGAGCCATCTCCCCGGCCCCCGGAAGTTTTATATTTTTAACTTCATGTTATTTTCTCTGCTTCTTGAACAACAGACGCACATTTGCACTGAATCCCATAATTCTCTAGCTGGCTGCATCTACCTCAGGAACTGTCATGGGGATTAGGTGAGCAAGCACCTGAACAGTCCTGTACAGTGCCTGGGTGGCAGTGAGATGGCAGAACTGCCCTGCAGCAGCCCATCCCCCTCGCTTTGCAGAGTGGCAGAGGGGAGGCCACAGCCCTGAGCTGGGAAAGGGCACCACTCCCACCATCAAGCCCAAAGCAAAACAGAATGAACCCTGGCTTCCTCAGTCCTGCCTTGTTTCTCTCTGCCCAGCCAGGAAGTGGAGAGGTAACTACCTTTGTGATGGAGCAGGTCGGGGTCAGCCCTGTGTCTGGCATCTGGCTGAACCCAACTGTCCTGCGGCCGCATCTACTCACTGCAGCTGATAATGAATTCAAGAATGAGCTGGAATGAACCCTAGATTAGGGGAGGTGGCAATGGTGCGGTTATTAGCAATTACTCCTGGGTGGGGGTGACAGTGTGAGCAATAGAATTAAATGAATTTCCTTGGAAAGTTCTGTTGCACCAAGGAAGAGATATAAATGCTACATTATGTGTTTAAAATACCTCTAGGGTTTGGTTTATAGACTTGTTTATATTTATATATTTATTCAAATGTTTATGGCTTTCTCTGTCATTTTCACTTTGGTATCTCCCTACTCATTATGGTTTTATGGCTGCTTTTTGGGAATCGGTGGCTGCACACTCCAGTCATGATTTGATAAGAGTCGGGGATCCAGAGAAGGAAAATAGGTTTAATGGTAGAGATGGAGGAAGAGCATTCCTGTGGGGGAGGAGAGTTAAAAATGCACACCCTCGTTAGCATCTTGAGGAGTCTGGGTACGCAGCTGGTCAGGTGTCTGGCTCGGGGAGAGCTGGGAGGCAGAGGCCCTGGCTGCTGGAGCTGCTCACCGGCTCAGAGCAGTTGCTGGAAAGTCAGCACAGAGGCCCAAGTCTCCTGAAGATGGAACGAACCCTCCTGTCCCTTGTGTACCCTGGGCTGCCTGTGATAATTTAGGGGCCCATAAACATGCTTTAATTTCTTTTAAAATCAGAAAAAAATGCATAGAATCCAACTAGCATATTTGTCTTGATACCAATGCAGTCATAAAGTATAATTTTTAATATTCTTTATGGAAGAAGGGACCCACAAAAGCCAAGTGTCTGAGGCTCTCATGAGTCATAATGCAGCCTTGCCAGTGCAGACAACTGGAGAGCCCCCTGAATATCCCACCCCATCAGCATGGGGTCTCTGTTCTCTCTCTAAATCCCCCAAACTGCATTTTAAGCCATTTCCAGCTTCCATGTCTCAAATGTCTCATTATCCCTCTCTCTGCTGAGAGCTCATTCACCCAGTGATGAGCATCCCTAAGTGATCCATTATGGTAGGTAAAGCGTAACAGAGATGACTTCTATAGGCAAACCCTGAAAGTGGAGCCCAAGAGACCTGGGTGTGATCAGGCGGCCATAAGGATGCTCTGGGTCTTGGTGTCAGCGTGGTACCTATAGCACAAACCTGGGGGTAGTTTGTGCAGTGAGAACTGTGGAAATGTACACTTCAGAGCACCTCTGACTTCATAGCACCTTTCTAAGGAGGAGCCATGAAACCAGCCAGAAGGGGTGGTGGTGCAAAGGCCCTGGGGCAGGAATGGATGTGACATGCTCAAGTCAGGGGAAATGATAGGGGTCAGAGATGATATGAGAGCAGCAGCTAGAAACAGATAAAGACTAAAGGGTCATCACAGGACGCTGGCTTGATGGTGTTGGGGCCAGGCTGGGCCTCCCATGCTCAGCTCAAGGGATGGTTGCTCACCACCTGGGTGTTCGGAGCTCGCGTCTCCTCACACCCCATGCACCAGTGCACCAACAATTCTATTAGTTCCACCTCTAATTATCTCTGCGAAAGACTTAGAATTACCTTTACTGCAAGTAGCTGCACCGAAGCACAATCACAGATTAACTGAATGGTCTCTGGGCTGGTCTTTGTGTGCTCTCCTCAGCCTACCTGCAGTCCCTTCTCCACACAGCAGCTGAATGGTCTCTTCAATGTATGGCATGGGGTTCTTCCCCTGCTCAAAACCCCTCTAGTAACTTCCCAACTCATTTGGACACAAGCCAGAGTCCTTTGATGGCCCTTTAGTCTTTATGTGTTTCTAGCTACTGCTCTTACATCATCTCTGACCCCTGTCATTTCCCCTGACTTGAGCATGTCACATCCATTCCTGGGCCTTTGCACCACTACCCCTTCTGACTGGTTTCATGGCTCTTCCTTGGAAAGGTGCTATGGAGTCACCACCCATCACCCCAGCACATCGCTGCCTCTCTCTCCCCCAGCTGTCTGTCCCTTCTACCTGCCACTGTCCCCTTCACACATCCACTGGGAAGAAGGCTGCCCAAGGGCAGGACCCTTATCTTACTACCAAGAACTTGCATCAAGTCACACATAGATATGTCGAATGAGTATAAAAGACTGTGATTTTTAATGATTTCTTCTTCAAAAATGCCTACACATCTTCCCCTGCAGCATCTCAGACTGAATCTCCCTGTCTAATGAACCATGTTAATTCCTCCTCTTCTCTTGGGGGTCCCAGTTCTGCCCCCATCACTCTTAGGTGCTCCTACAAACCAACCTGCAAGTGGTAGCCTTCTTGTCCCATCCTCACGCTGCCCACGGGGGTGCATTTCTAAGCTACAACTTGATGTGTCCACTCTGGTTAGACCCAGGGGAAGCTCCTGCAGTCTCTGGGGTGACTCTCGCCCTCCTGTGGGGCCACCCTGGCCTCTGACTGCCACTTCTTTCCTGGGCTGAGCATCCTGTGCTTTCTTGGCTCCTGCAGCAGCTCCTACTCTGCAGCCATAATTTTTGGACCATAAATTATCATGACATGATTACTGCTCAGAACAGTCCTCAAAGTGACAGGGAAGGGAGAGGGAGAAGAAAAGATCACTCCCTCGCTTCCATAAATTTCAGATTGAACTATGGGAAGAAGAAAGTGAGGAGGGGGCCTAGGAACACCAGAGAGGAGAGGGAGGGGGCTGGGATCATTTTACGGGCAACCACTTACCTTAGTCTGTGTGCAGAGAGCATGCATGGAGCATCAGATGGAGATGGGCACAGACTCAGGGAGTGGGGCAGGGCATGCTCACCATTGCTGTCAAGGTTGAGGACAGGGAGGGGAGGGGAGCCCCAAAGCACAAAGCCACGGTGCTGCGGGTGCTCTGTGCCCATTCACCTCCGCAGGAGGAAGAGGTGTGGGTGAAGGTTAGAGAAAAGTGCCTTGGCACAGAGGCTTGAGCTGTGTGCTGTGTAGCAGCCACAGAGGGGTCTTAGCATGGAAAGGACTGGCCTACGGCTGGGAGTCACCAACACACTGCCTTGGCACTGTGGATCTGTAGGCAGGAGACTGAGCTGGAAGCCATTTCCTGGGCTCACTTGAGAAGTGAGAATTAACAGTTGGAAGATGTGCTGTTTGATGTTGGGACGGGATGGTGACAGGTGGCGCAAGGGCCGCTCCTGGGGCCTGGGGCACCAGAGAGCTTACAGGGAGAGGCTGCTTCAAGAGGTGGGAGATGCCCTACCATAGAGGATGTAGGCAGGGCTGAAAGCTGATAGCATTTAATCAATTTAAGGAGTTGGTGCAAAGACACCTTGTAGATGCGACTAAGGCCAAGAACGAGACAACTTTAAAAAAGGGAGGTCGTCAGGCCCATGTGATGTTGCGCACCTATGATGGACTGAGACAGGAGAATTCCAGGTTCAAGTCTAGCGTTGGCATCTTGGTGACTTAGCAAAACCCTGTTTCCAAAATAAATAAATAAATAAATAAATAAATAAATAAATAAAGGATGGGAATGCAACTCAGTGTGAAGGTCTTGGGTTCAGTCCCCAGTAGCAGATTTAAAAAGATAAAGAAAACAAAGGGAAAGGTCATCCTCCATGTGATAGTGTGGATGGACCTCATGTAATCAGTAGAAAGGACTGCAGCTTCTTGAGAGAAGAGAGATCTTACATGTGGACAGCAGCTGGCTCTGTGCCTAGTAGGTCCAGCTCACCTTCCCTGGGACCTGTCTGGGCATTCAGACTCACCTGGCTAGCCTTACGATCGCATAAGCCAGTCCCTTACAATAAATCTCTTAACACACATCTTTCTTGCTGGTCAGGTTTTCTGGTTGACCTCTGCCTATGCAGCAGCCAGCATAGGATCCAAACCCAGCTCTTGCCTGGCGCAGACCTTCTGGGTCCCTGCCGCCAAGTCCAATTTCCAGGTGAGGGTACCTCTGCCCTGTCCATGATCAGGACCCATGTGGTGTAGCAGGCAGAGGGAAAATGCATGCCAGTGTGTGTGTGTAAACCCACACACACTGAATAACAGGATGACTCTTGTCCCCAGGAGGGCCCAAACCAGCACAGCCCCTTTGCAAGTCACTAATTTCTTTTGTCCAATTCCTGAGCAATTCTTGTTGGCTCTACTACTTCACCAGGGATGCCCTTCTGGCTGTCTTCTCTTTCTCCTATCTCTTTGCTCCCTGTGACTACAGCTATATCTGCACAGTGTTGAGTGAAGACCCTGCTCTATGTACTCATGTTTCCATTAACCAGAATCTGGCTCAGGAGCCCTGGGGATGAGAATAGTTTTATACCAGGTAGCTAAGCCAATTTTCACTGCTTATAGTAGTATCTCAAGCTTATTGAGAGCACTTGGTAAGTCAGGCCCTTCCACAGGCTTTACCCACATTAATTAGTTTAGCCGTATGCCTCCATGGCAAGATGGGAGTGGGTAGCTGGCCTGCAGAGTTTAATGGAGGGCTGGGGGTGGGGAGCGAAGGAGGGAGGCTCCCTCCTGTCCATCCTGGGAGGCTCTCTTGTTCTGGGATGGCATCTGTACCTCTCTGCAGGAGGGATCTACAAAATAGGAGCAACAGGAGCCTCAGGACTTATTTCTGTGCTGTGTCTTCATGATTGTGTATGTGTGCGTAGCAGGGACAGAACCTTCTTATAAAAATGCTGGGACAGCTGGTTCAATCTAATGCTGGCTCCAAATATTGGAAATGGGTCAGGCAAACTGAATTAAGCCATCTGAGGTTCAGAGTGTGAATGCAAGAGTTGCTGGAAGGAAGAGAGGAAGCCAAAGGCCACCACCTACCTAAGCACCTGGTGTCCACCAGGTAATGCCTGAGAACTGTCCCCATCCTGGCTCTCACAGCCAAACTGCTAGGAAATTATTACTATTTTCTTTTTATAGAGGGAAACAAGATCTTTCCACCATTACAGTATTTGCTCCTTTGTGTATACATGAAAGGGAGAATTCAGTTGCAAAGGTTGAAAGAGACCCCGAGGTCTGGTGGAAAGTACAGACTGTACCTGTGTGTGACTTGGAGAAAGTCACTGGAGGCTTGAATGCCTCTGCTTAGTTAAATGTGGATACATAGGTTGGTGCAGTGGCAGAAGCGTGAGGCTTGAGGTCAGATGGCCTTATGTTCTAGAACTTTCTGTGCTCCAACTCTTTAAAAATAAGTATAGAAAAGGAATGCAAACAATCCTTTCCTTACAAGGTTCTTAATGAAACAAGATATTGAATATAAAGTGCTTAGCACAGTGCTGGCTGCATTAAGTGCAATAAACACTAACCATTACTAATTCTTCGTAGAGACATAGTGAAGGTGGTTTTCTAGCTCATTTTTACCAAAGCCTTGCTTTTGGCATAATGTTGTGCTTAGTGTTCTAACAGATATGCAAATGCTCTGTGAGGTTGAAAGTGCATTGTTATTTTCATAATGTAAGGAAATAGTTTAAAAAGGAGGCTTCACAAGCAGGTAAAGATGTGGAAAGGATGGCTGCATAAATGAGATGCTCCGCTTTGGGAGGGGGTTAGTACAGATGGATTTTGTAGGGGCGTAAGCCTGGGCAGAGTTTGGGAAGATGAAAAGATTACATTCTGGAGAAAGAAGCAGCCCTTTTGGAGTGGCATAAAGTCTCATGGCGGTAGAAGAAATTATGTGTGTGTATACGTGTGTGTGTGCCTGCAGGTGGCCTGGGGAGGGTGGGCTGGTGGCGGCATGGTGGGAGCCTCCCCTGACCAAGGGTTTGCAGTTTATAAAAATATTATTTACTTGTAGAAATAATGGAAGACATGCATACCTGACCTATTTAAAAACACTCCTCTTAGGTTTTTGTCATTAATATCATTTCAGGGGATTGTTGCCCCCTCCCCACTAGCTCACACTGACTCACACTGATGGCTCATACTGTTTGTGTTCAGTTTCGGTTCTAGGACGTTTGGCCTTTAGTTGGTTGGCAATGCAGGTATCAAAGGGTCCCACGGACCCTGCTGGGTTGGGAAGCAGATCGAGGGTGTCTGATATACAGCCAGTGATGACTTCCAGGAATAGCTTTCGCTTACTGTCCACTTGCTCCGTGCCTAGCCTTATAAGGAATAGCACAGTGATGGTTTTACCTCAAAGGTGGCAAGTTCATAGCTCACATGAGAGAGCTAGGATCTGGGCTCTGCTCTGTTGGACTTGAACTCTCTCTTGGGCTCCCTTGGCCTCATTAGGCTGCAGTGCTTTGCTCTCTGTCAGAGACAGAGGAGCAGGCCAGGAGCAAAATGCTGCCTGGCTTGTTCTCAGACGCTTATGTCTTTGTCTGTGCAAAACTTCAGAATTGGGAAGAGGAGTACAAAATGGTGCATTGTACCTGGAAAGCAGATCTTTGGGGCCTAGATTCCTGCCTACTAGTCTTGGGTCTCCTGGAGTATGTTTGGCACCAAGGGGAAAACAAAGTGCCTATGTCTATCTACATCCCCAGCTATGCCTTGGGAATGGGGTGCCCAGGTTCTCATGGAAGTTTTATTTTTATGGTATTCAAGCGCCTGCTGGAAATGAGACTGACTCCATCTGATACCCTGATGTGCAGTGTTGGCAGCAATGCCATGAAAATATTTAGTCTTCCAGACAATTAGTTGAATTTTTATTTATTATAGAGGCCTTTATGGACTTTATAGACAAGAGGCTGAAAAATCACCTCTTTTTTTGTAATCTCATTTTTACATGATAAACAAATGGAACCAGAAAAGCTAAATGTCTGCTCCAAATTGCCATAAAAAGGTAGAAATGGAATCTCTAGGTCAAAGCCTTTTGGCCAGCAATCTTCCCCTAGGATACAAGAGAGGCTTTCTATACAGACTGTTCTTGACCTGGTGATTGGGGTCCATTAATTACTGCCACTCACCAAGGAAATGGAAATACTGGACACCTGTTCCTGTATCGTCTGGCTACCACAGGCTGCTGCAAAGCAGGAAATCAAATGGGTTCTTGTATCCCCAGAGCCTGCGTCCTTCTCTATGCCTCTTAGAGCTTGGTACTTAGGGTGGCAGTTGGGCTAGCCTAGACCACAGCCGTGAAGTTGGTGACATGTCTTCAGTGACAAAGCCTCCAGGTAGACTTTTTCTACAGTTGTCTTCACCCAGACACTCTGGACCATCAGTGTTGTGGCTGTCTGTTTCAGTGGGGGAGAGCCATCAGGTAGAGAGGATAGAGTCCTGCTTCCTAAGTGTGCTCTAGGGGCCAGCAGCAGCTCCCAGGAACTTAAGACTGCATATTCTCAGTTCCTCAGCTGAGCTGCTGAGTCAGTTCCTGCCTTTCAGCAGGCTGCAAGGGCATGTATCTGCACCTATAATTGGAGGAGCAGCTTCAGGTGTTAGTACTGTCATGTGGATTTGCATATCAAAAAGGTAAGGAGAGAATGTGAACTACTTAAAATATACCATACACCACCAATGGGATGAGAAGTAGGAAAACTCAGACCTCAGTGACTGATATCTGGTCTTCAGATTGAGAGTTTGGGATGGGAGTCGGGAGAGTTCTCGGCAGTTTGAGAGCTCAGGCTCTGGAGCTTGTTTGCTGAGTCACTTATATCAGCTCTGTGATTTCAGTGGGGTAGAAGACCTGGGGCAACTTGCCCCAGTTTTCTTATCTGTGAGATGGGGTAGCAGCAGACTAACCACTACATTACAGGATCGTTGGTAGGATGAGTTGATTTAATTCATGTTTAGTCCTTAGAACAGAGGCTTAGCACATTGTAAGCGCTCGGCCCACATCAGCTCTTTCTGTGATCATTTCCTGTGCCTGAAGCTGCCCCTGGCAGCTGGGCCAGAGATGTTGCCAGCTGCAGCGCTTGGCATTCCCGCTTCAGGGATGCCTGCATTGGTCACATGTGGACCCCAGTATCTCCACATACCCTTGTGTCATAGGTGCCTAGAGTAGATCTCTGGTTTGCCGGGACCTGGGGAGGGAGGCTATCATTCTTGCAAGGCCAGGCAAGGCCCACTCTGCACATACACGTGAGCTCCTGCAGTCGCCAGTGTCCCATGCTGGTTTCCAGAAAGCAAAAGCAGTTTGCCTCCAGGGACTCCTCACTTAGTTGTGCTTGAAAATCAACATGCAATAGTTTTACGATGTAAATTATGATCCAGAAGAGCCCCCAACTTCTCTTAGAATGGGCCATTCCAGAGCTGAGCAGTGGGGAGAGCCTGAGCCTGTGAGTTCTTGCAGAAACCATGCTGTCAGCAGCTCTGGTCTGAGGCAAAGAGCCGCTGCCCACAGCGAGATCTCTTCTCACTTACGCAGGGAGGTAGGGGTGGTGTGTTCTCTGGGAAAGAACCAGGCTGGCATTCCAGAGCCCTGGGTTTTCAATTTGCTGGGCCTTGAGCAGTCTTAGTCTTATTCTCCCTCTCTCTCTCTCTCCCTTCCTCATTTTTTCCCTCCCTCTCTTGGTCCCTCCCTCTCGTTCCTTGATCCCTGAGCTATAAAACTAGGGGGAGAAAGGGCGGAACCTCCATGTCTGCCAAGGATTGCCAGAGTCTCCGCGGTTCTGAAACTAATCAGCCCCGCCGTTAAACTGGTCACAGTACGATGTTCACCAACTTGGGAATAGAGTCACGGACACCACCTCCTTTTCGGAGAAGATCAACCTTGACAAAACCTGGCCGCACGGGGTCTGAGCAGCCCTTGCATCCGGCACCAGAAATCTGCACCCCTGCAGAATCCCATCCTGCACGCTTTCCTGCAGCCCCTCCCGCCTCGCAACCCTGCCCCACCTTGGCGCCCCCTCCCCCCAGCAAGTTAACCAAATTCTCTCTTCGTGGACAGTTCAATGGAAAGTTAGTCTGAAACGACAGTATATCATATTTCACGAATTTAATAGGGTTTTCATGATTTTACAAAGTGCCTCCACCAGACGTTCGCAGCTGGAGGCGGCTCAGCGGGAGGCTGAGGCCCTGCATCTGGGTTTTTCAACTCTTGCCAAAATCCATTGAACTTGATCTGGAATGACTACGAATCTTTGGAATGTACAGTCCTTTTTCTCTTGCCTTATCCAAATAAAAGAAGGGGAGGGGGAGGGAGCACGGGGAAACGTCCTATGAGAATTCCATATGGAAACACTAAACGTGCATTATAAAGGATTTCCTATAAACAAAATCATAGTCGGAGTTGTGGGCCCCTCACCATGTTACAAACAAAGGGCCCTTGTGTGTGTGTGTGTTTGTGTGCACTTTAGAACGTATACGTATATCCACTTGAGGAACTCTTGCGGTCCCCTCCTTGCTCCAGCTGACTCGTTCCCTTTCCATCTCACCAACCCCCCACACTAGCCCCAAACTCCTAACGAGAACAAACTTTAATCGTTCTACACAGTAAATCCCTTACAAATAAATATCCAGAGCGACTTCAAACGCGCTTAATTGGAAGCACATGGGAAGAGCTCCGCAGTCTTGGCCGAGGCTGTGGAGTTGTAATTTAATGTTATGATCTGCCATAAATATGTGCCATAATGAGCGAGTTTGGGTTTCCCTTCTGTGTATCAGAAGACTGCAGGTCCGAGTTTTTTCACATTCTTTTTTTCCTTTTTTGCTCTGCTTTTGTTCAGTCATCAAACTTCACATTTAACACCCCCCTTCCAACCCCAAACTAGAAAGGATGACCGCAATCCAAGCAGACCTACCTCTCCCTTTAACCTCTTGCCCACAACTCCCTTGCTCCAAACCTGCATGGCTGTCCTGTCTTTCCCTTTGCTGTAAAAGAATTATGGTTTAGGGTTTAGAGGGTTTAAAAAAATGTGTTCAATCACCAGAATGGGAGAAATGAAGCTAAACCGCCTCTGGGCCCTCTAATGGTTTTATCTTAGAATTATAGCTGGAAGGGGCTGGCAGGATCTTTGAGAAGCCATGAAGTCCTGCCCACCTCCATTTCTGCTTTCTGCAAAGCCCTGAGGCTCATGAGTATGCACCTTCTCCTCGTGAGAGCGCACCCAGAAGGGTGCTTCAACAGCATGCTCTGCAACCGAATGTCACCTCTCAGCTTACAAGAGAGGAGGTCTCCCTTAGGTCCAGCAGAAGTCACATGACCTGAGAACATTCCTCTTCATCCCATCTTCATGTGGTGGAAGACATTTGGTTGCCTTCTTTCATAATGACTTCCTTGGAGGGGATGCCTCCAGCCCTCTGGGTAGGGAAAATCCTTCCTGGTTCCAAAGGGAGGGAAGGCAATGCCAAATTCCTGGTCCATAGAAGTTCAGGTTTGGGAGAGAATGCAGAAGCTACCCGTCCCACTCCTCTGAGAGAGCGGCAACGCCAATAGCGTACCTGAGCAGCTGACTTCCAGCTTTGGCCCAGTTCCCTCCAGAAATTATGGGGGCCGTTGTGTACTCTTCCAGTTTACTCTACTTTTAGAGAGCATCAAGAGAAATGGGTTACTTGTACTGAGTCCAAGTCTTGTTATTGTTCCTTAGTCTGTCAGGCCCCTCTTCTCTTCTTTGGAACTACACAGGACAATCCAAACACCTCTTATAGTGATGATCTTTCCTTTATTATATCCATTTCAACATATGTTCTATTAAGGATTAAAATGGACCAGCCTAGCATCTCCACTGAGCAGACCCCTCTATTCAACCTGTATCTAGACCACTCAGTGGGACCATGGGCTTTGACTTGCTCTATGAAATTGGGACAATTATGCCATGGTTCTGACCTCCCAGCATGGCTGTGAGGGTTGCAATGACATGCACAGGCTCTCACCCCCTGCACACTTTTTCTTAGCCCCACATGGTGCCAGCAAAGTGGTGCATGGGCACTTCCTCACATAGCTTCTCATCTTTGGTATCTTCACCTGACTTTCCTAGCCAAGTGGCTATCTCAGTTACTCTTCTCTCATTGCTGGGATAAAATACCTGACACCCAAAACGAAGGAAGGAAAGCTTTATTTAGTTCAAAGTTACTGGAGGTTTCATTCCATACTCAGCTGGCTCCAAGGCAGAGTGGCACATGGCAGAGAGCAACCTTCCATGGCAGTGGCAAAGAGCAAGAGAGCAAATGGAGGAGTAGTAGCAACAATGGCAACAGAGAGTAAGTCTGTCTCTCTGTTTCTCTTATGTTACATTCAGGCTATCCACCTCAGGCTGGGTGTAGCACTCACACCCATAATCCCAGCAGTACTAAGACCCATAATCCCAGTGGATCATGAGTTAATCTCATGGAAGTCCCCTCCCTATGAATGCATGAGGCATTGGGGGGGCACCTAGACACAAACCATAACAGTGCCCTTGGCCAGTCACCTTGTAGCCCTTGGAGATTTGTTTCTTCATCTGGAAAATCAGCTGGAAAAACTGATTTGCAGGACCCCATTTGGTCCAACAGCCTCTCAAGGGCAGGTACTACCATCAGTGAGAGCCAAGGCCCTGGAGGGTTCTGGAGCCCACATTTCACTACTCTCTCCCTGCTCATTTATTGGTGCAGACAGAGAACTCAACTGGAGGAGCAGGCACAGCTCTTGCCTCCTAGGAAGCTATCTTTAGGTACATGAGATAAGAAATGGAGAGAATCAGGAGGACAATGGGGGTATTTTACAATCACATACAGCAAAGGCTATCCTGGATGGTGTTCCCAGCCTCAGGGTTAGCCACTGCTGATACTAATGTGCAGTGGTAGGTTGCAAGTCACATGTTCCTAGTGACAGCATACAGAGCTTGTGAGTGCCTAAATCAGAAAAAAAAAAAAAAAAAAAAAATGAAGCAGTGTATAGTTTTCCCCACAATAGCATCATTCTCATGCACATTCCCTTATAGGCTTTTAAGCTGATAGATAAAGGTATGAAGTAATAGTTGGAATTTTCTCTTCATTGCTTCTCATAGCCCAAGGCTGGGCCCGCCAATCCCTGTCTGGGCCTGGGTGTGGGTGGAAAGTGGAAGCTTATCTGGCTTACAAATAGCAGGAGTCAAAAATTGCAAACTACTGACATGCCTGTTTGTGGAGTGAAGGATGGGGGAAAGAGACCTATGTGCTCTGAGGGAAGACTAGGGCCTCAAAAGGCAAACAAGCTTGCACCAGGTTAGGACATGGGGAAGGACAAGCAGATACAACCTGATCCAAAAGTGTGGTTGATGTACACTTTTGCCATATCTTGTAATTCTGCCTCTACTCTTGTTCCTTTGTAGAATATGTTCCCTCTAGCAGCAGAAAGCACAAAGCAGATTGTATGACTTCCATGCTGTGGACCCTTCCATCACTTCCCAACACACTGGGCTGGAAATCTCAATCAGTGCCAAAGCCTTCAAGGTTTTTAAGAAGTGGCTTCTAGCTATCTCTCCTAGCACCTCTTCTTCTGTGCCCTAGTCCTCAGCCATACTAATGTCCTCACTGTACCTTGGACAAGGAAGGGACACTCCTGCATCACGGTCTTTTTACTGGCAGTTCCTGGATAATTAATTTTTTCATTCACTTCATGAGGTCTCCTCAGGTGGCTGAGCCTGACCATGTCACCTGGAGTAGCACTCATGCCTCACAGCACTCCTCACCTGCTGACAGTGCATTAGACACTTATTTGCATGCTTGTTTACTGCCTGTCTCTGTCACAGGAGGACAGGGAATTTCTCTTCTTAGGCTTCCTATTTGCCACCCCTTGAGTAGCAGACTGGGATGGCCTTGCAGAGAAACCCTGGATCTCAGATGGTGTCTACGTGCTGGGAAAAGGGAAATCACATGGAGTAGTTACTCAGAGGGCTCAGCAGAGCTTCGCCCTGGAGTGGCTCCTGGAGAGTGAGGGGGACAGGGCATGGTCTTGGAAGAACTGGGGAGGGTGGGTGTAGGGGACTGGAGCAGGTTGGGGTCATCTGACTGGGAAGCACCTTGGCAACCTCACTTACAGTCCGTGGTCTCAGAGCTCTAAGGAGACCAAGCTGGATCTGCCTTTCCCCATAAAAAATTTGCTTGTGGATAGAAAAGGTTCTAGAATCTCAGTTTGTAATCTCTCTGGGGTAGGAAGTCACAATCTTGAAATGTTAAAGCCAAAATGGTCCTCACTCATTTATTCATTCATTCACTCACTAATTCATTTATTTGTTCATCCAACCAACCAGTATTTGTTGAGTACCTACTAGGCACTCTTTGGGGCACTAAAATACGTAAAGTTAAAAAAAGGTGAAAATTCCTGTCTCTGTGAAGCGTTATTCTAGACAGGAGAGATGAACATTAAAATATGTAAGTAAATTATATGATTTGTTATGAAATGATAATGACTATGGAGGAAATAAGGTAGGGGAAGGGATTACCCCTTTACATAGCATGGCAGGGAGCACCTCACTGAAAGGCATCATTTAGATGAGGAGTGAGAGACGAGGAGGCAGCAGAGAGGCGGAAGCCTGTGTGTGGGGCGGTGTCGGAGAGGAGGGTCAGGAGTTGAACTGCAAGAGAGATGGGGAAGCCCTTGGAAGATGGTGCAACCTAACCTCTAGTGGTTTCACCACTGGTCCTTTTATTCTAATGAACCAGAGAAGGTCCAGAGGCTAAATGACTTATCCATAGCCTCTCCTGACAGGCCTTGTCTTCATTCTGCCCCTCTCCCATGAGTGCCTGCTGCTTTTGGTCTCAATATTCCAGCATTTAACACTCCCCCAGAATCTTTTCCTAAACACCATTTTGTTCTATATTCAGAAAACTGCTGCCTGATTTTCAATGTCAGATGACAGATGCATTGACCAAGCTAGAGATGGGGGGTTTGTTGGAAGTTACAGAAAACTAGAACTGGAACCCAGAACTTCTGACACCTGGGCCACTGTTTTGAGGTTGCAGGCTTTCTTTTTCATTCTCAACTCTGAGATGCCTGTGTGCCAGCTTGACTTCTCAGATAATCAGGAGGTAGAATTCTGAATGCTGTGCTCCCCAGCTAGCTCCTGAATTAGGCCTGGCAGCCACACTGCAGGGGAGCTGTCCTAGAAGGAGGGCCACCCTGGTGCTGAACTGCTACCTGGTGCACGGCAACAAACACGGCGACTGGGGGCAGAAGGAGAAGTGGAGAGGGGTCATCCTGCGCTGCCTGTAGCCTTACAGGATTAAAGGTCTTGGTGTGCGTGGTCATCAGTAAGCGGGAGCACAGGGTCCTGGTAGCAGTGAGAGGCATGAGACCCTGTGGTGCTGTGACGCATATGGCTTCCTCTTCATCTAGCCTAAGGACAAGCATCGTTTCTGCCTGACGTGAAAATGCACACTATTTAAATATCACTATCATAGATAACCTTCAAAAAACTCATAGGATGACTGTTAGTCTCCGTGTATCTCTGATTTTGTGGATCTAGGCTGCCTGAACGATCTCAATATGGTAGCATACATAGCTGGTCCAAGCTCAGACAGGCTACACAGGATGAGATTTCAAAGACTTCAGATGCAACCAAGAATGAAAACTATATGAGAAATAATTAAGAAAAAATACCTTGTTATACACTGAGATAAGTAAGCATGCAACTCTAGCTGTTTCTTCTTATAATTTTTAATATGACCATTAGAAAACTTACAATCCACGTGTGGTGTGCACACTTACAGTCTCAGCACTTTGGGAGGCTGAGGCATGAGAATTCTCAATTGGCATCCAGCCTTGGCAATGTGGTGATGGAGTGAAATCCTGTCTTGGAATCAAATATAAACTGCACTATGGCTTGCATTCAGTGGTGCACGAGATCTATCTCAGATGGGTTTGTGAGAGCCATTTATGGGACTTCTTCCAAACTGCTGTGTCAAGTGAGGGAGGCTGGCACTGTAATAGCCAGGACAGGAGCTTATACACCGTGGAATTTGGGGAGTGCTACAAAGTAGAGCTTCCTTATATTTAAATTTTAATTAATTAATTTTTTGACATTGGTTTCCCAGCACACTTTGCCTCATATTATTTTTCTCATCCACTGTAGATGTTTTTGGTCCCAGGATTTCTTTTCAGGCTAGGCAGCTAGTGTGTGGTAGTTTTAGGTACTTTCCTTTAATTTTTTTTATTAGTACACAATTATAGTATGTAATGATTATATTCATCACAGGGAGTTGGCTCATGTTTCTCTGTATCTTTCTTCTGGTTCCTACATTATATCATTCATTTACTCACAAAAATCGCTGTGTGTTATGTACAGGGTACTTAGATGAGTCAATCACTGTCCTGCTCTTGGGGCACGCAGGAGCTCGTGAGCATGACATCTGTGATAGCAGTTGAGGCACACTGTGAAGTGTGAAGCCGGGCCCAATTGGTGGCACAGCATATTGTTCTATGACAATGGTGAGAAATGGCAGCAGGAAAGTCTTCCAAGAGGAAGGGCTATTGGAACTGGGTCTTTAAGGTTGAATAGAAGTTTGTCAGAAACAGGAAGATCTTTTCAGGTGGAATGGGATTGTCAAATGGCTTGAGATTGTCACACCCCAGTGAAAGGTGAAGGTGAGAAGTGTGTTGTTAGATTAGGCTGAAGTAGGATTTTGTGTGTGTGTGTGTGTGTGTGTGTGTGTGTGTGTGGTTGGCTCATCCCACCCTAGGGGTACAGCTGGCATGGCATGTGGTGCTGGGGATCAAACCACGGTCCCCGCACTTGCCTAAGATGGAGCTTTAGACCGCTGAGCTGTCTTGCAGCCCCCTGAAATAAGATTTTGGATTACAATGCAGAAAGCTCTATAAAACATAAACGTTTTTTCTCTCCCTCCAGCTCTCATTCCCTGATGTCTCTTTCTAATAAAGAAATATTGGAATTAGGAAAGCATTTCACGTCTACTTTTAAAGCCTCATGTTCCAGGACTGGTGTTTTCTCTAGGAGACAAAGCATCGATGCCTGAACTTCTGGATGGCGAGATCCAACTGGATGTGGACAGATGGGCACAGAGATGCTGAATGTGGAGTAGGGGGCTCCTGTTTGTCATTTGCAGTGCTCCTGACAGGACGGGGACACTGAAGTCTCCTGGGTGTGTCTTTTTGCAGATCCCATGTGAAGATGAAATAAGTGGCTGCCCATGGGTACCAGTGTCATGGTGGGAGGGTCAGGGGAGGACGGCTCAGACAGCGACATCATGACACAGGCTTGTGCAAGGAGAGCCTGGTCAGGCGGCTTGCCGTGGGGCCTGGGGACACCATCCTTCCTCTTGACTTCAGTGTTCTTCTTGTTAAAAGGACCAGGTTGGAGTAAATTCTAAGCTTTGATGTTTTTAATGTTTGCAGATTATTTTATGTTTCCTTTTTTTTTTTCCTTTTGTATTGTGGATTGAACTCTTGGGACCTCACACTTGGCAAGCAGGCACTTATACCTCTGAGCTATCCCTGGCCCTCTAAGTTTTAATCTTATGAGCCCTGAGTCATCCTGCATATTAGCCATATATTTTATGTTCTGTATTTAGGTGCTTCAACATGTAAGCCCTTGCTGCCCCAGAGGGGCTGTCCCTCCCAATGATAACTAATTCCTAGAGGTAGTAAACAACTAGTCTGGGTGTGTGCTATTGCCCTACAAACTGACTAGTCCAGAGCTCATCCCCCTAGGTACCTCCTGGCTAGAGGAGGAATTGTGCCAGCCACTGGAGGGCGCCCTCTGTGCCCTAGCCACTGAGATGATTTAGACCAGCTAGGCCTAAACCCTAAATAGAGTGACGGCTCCTGTATATATCCAAACCATCCCCCAGCACAGCCTTGGTGCTCCTTGTTCTCCATTTGGTTCCCTCAGCATGGAGATGTCCTCTCTGCTTGGATTCTGTGAATGTAACAGCCTTTGCAGGGACATTTGTTTCCTGGTCCATCGAAGGTGAATGGGCCATCCCTAAATAATGAAACACCATGTTTAAAAACAGCATGTAAAAAGTGTGTTATTCTGGAGGAGCACATAGAGAGACCACAGAGAGAAGGGAGTTGACCAGGAAGCCTCAGATGTTACAGCTTTCTCAACTCAGCTTGAGGGAACCTTCAGGATGACCCCAGCTCCTGCCAGTCAACCCCAAGAACCAGGAGAGAAAATCACAATGAAAACACTGTAGCTGTTTTCTCAACACGAGTTTTGGATAGTTTGTTATAAGCATCTGAAACAGGAGAGATGATCAAAGTGAGAGTTCTGCTGATTTAATTTCTATTTTTTGACTGCCAAATCGCAGCTTATGCCTAAAATTTGAAATCTCTCCAGTTCTCGAGAGATGCTGTAGACTGCCCAAACCCCCTACCCAGGGCACCAGTAATATCCCTTTTGTATGACTTGGTACAATGCCTAAAAGAAAACATCTAAAACTATTTAGAAATATTTCTAAGGGCACCAGGATGAAATTTAGAGCTCAGCACGGCCAATCAGAAAAGAAAAAAAAAAAAGTTGGGGAGGGAAAAAAAGAAAACAAGACAAACTAGGCTTTCAAAGAAAAATTGAGGATCTGGAGAGCTGTCAGCTCTTTTGATTTATATTTAAACATTTCTTGAGATTGAAGTCTTGATTAGCCCAGTTCTCTCAAGTTCTGCCTCAGCTCTGATTTATGGGAAGGCCAGTCCAGAGCAAAATGAAAGCAAAATGAGGTATTCTTTAAAATTACCTCGATGCACTTGAGGGAAGGCACAAGTGCTTATGTGGAGATTAAAAAGGAAGGATGAGATGGGCTTCATTGGCCCTCCATCTGTGGGCAGAGCAGGAAGTAAGCCTGTGAAGGGCGGATGAAGTCATTGCAGGTGAATCCCTGTAGGACTCTGCATTTGACTGAGGTCCTCATAGACGGAGCTCTCTATCAAATGAGGAATCTGAAGCCTGGGCTGTCATTTTGATTTAGTGACTCTTCCATCCATCACCCACTGGAAGAGAGGAACTTCTAATATGGAGAGTGTGGCAGGGTGTGGAGGGAAAAGGCTGGCTGCCACTGGATGATAAGAGCAGGAGACTCACTGGGGCCCAGGAGCTGAATTGTCCCCACTCCCAGGCAAGGGAATCACCTGACCCAGGTTCTCATCGTCAGGGAACTCATGGGTGAAAAAACTCATCATGGGCCTGCAGTGTCTTCTGGAGATTGCCCAGATCAAGATCAATAATAAATGACAACAGAATCACTTTCAGGGCCTGTGTGGGCCTCCTCCTGTGTTCACCTTTGCCAGGACAGGCCACACAGGTGATGTGCACATCTCAAGACTTGAGGATTGGCTAAGAGATGGTTATTTACAGGTGGCCGCGGAGGAGCTTAGATGCATGGTCTGAATAGTCACGTGTGTGTATAGGTTCTTAAGCTGTGGGATGCAGCCAACGATGAGAAATGGAGAGATATGGGCCAGAGTCCTCCAGTTTTGCAACCAAAAGCTGAGCATTTTGAGAATTTAAAATTCATTCTTGGACTTCCAGGTTGATGTAAATGTGAATTTGTCAGTGAATGACAAGGGAGCACATTGCATTTGACATTTGTATCTTTGATTTATAGCTTTTGCATATCTAGCCATATGTGCTCATGCCCAGGGCCTGAGGATGTTAGCAGAGGTTGTGTGCGAAGGGCAGAAGCAGAGTGTGTTGTGATCTGCCATGCCATCTGCAGGGAGCTCAGCCTTCCACAGCCTTCTCCCGTGGGAGTGGGGTGGCATTTACGGCATGGTATTTTCATCGTTAGCTTTCCTCCACAGTGTCCTCAGGCCAAGAGCCAGCAGTGGCTGCCCTCTGGGGAAGAGTCCTAAAGAGCCTTGGAACGTCCTGCACCCAATCTACTGTCTTATTCTTCCTCTCACCACTGTACTTTTTTCTGCATGAACTTTTCCTGTGGTAGTAAAATCACCTTTACTGCTTGTACATGCTCAGTTCCACTCCAGTACTGACTCACACATGCATGTGTGCACACATGACATGTACATAGGCTCACATATATGTGCATATGTGCTTGTGGGCGAGCAGTTTCCTTGCTTTCAATTTAATCATGGCACTTATTCTGTCTCAAATACTATTTTCTCTCTTTTCCACTTATCCACATATTACCAAGTTTTTAAATATCAATCCAAGTTAAACTTCTAAGTCAATCAGCTTATTCATTATTTAATTCATTTGATGACTAATATTGATACTCTGGCATGTACCAAGCCCTGAATTACAGCCATGAAGACGTATTTTTCTTCCTTTAATTCAGTTTTAGTTTTCCAATGTCAATCTCACATAACATCATTACTACTAAATTTTAACAATATTTCAACATTGCTCTCCAAATTTTCCTAGTTGTAGATTCTGTCTCTGAAGCTAGATGATGTATAATGAGGCAGGAGCTCTCTGTGGGCCACATTCCATATTTTGGTCAGCAGAAGTTTATGGCATAAAGTTGACACTGAGCAAATATCCATTGATTAAGTGATAGGCAGATTGACAAAGGGATCAATTGATTTGTTGCCAATTCCTCTCCATGAAAAGGAGTTCTCTGAAAGCAGTGGTGGTCTGGCTTTCATTCTTTTCTGTCATTTTTTTTATGAGCAGAATATATTTATTGGGGGAAAGAAAGCTTCTGTCCAAGAGAGGGACAGAAGGGGTTGCCCGAGTGGGTGATCTCCAGGAAGCTGTTTCTTCCAGGGACTTTTATAGAGTAAAACCATGTGGTGAGGTGGGTCTAAGGTGGTGGAGAACATGGGAACTCACTTAGGTGGGCTGAGGTGGGACAAAACTATGATCAACCAATGAGATTACAAGCACCATTGCTAAGGTGAAATTGATTAAATCCAGGACCAAATAGGGAAGAGAGTCAGGTAGCAAATGGGCATGAATACAGCACAGCATCTCTTCCTGTTGTGGGTTGGGCTAGTGACTCATTTGGGCTCTTTCAAGGTTATTGATACCTATTTAGAATATCAATCCCTGATTCCCATCCCTAGGGAAGGGTGTAGCTGTATGTTTCCTCTTTTGTCTTGAGGTGTGGCCCATGTGGGAGTGTCTGCCTCTTCCAAGTTGCAAAGTCATCTTGTCTTCCATATCATCCTTGAGGGCCTGGCCCTGTCTGACTGCCTATAATATTTCTATCTAATTCAGCTGCCTACAATGTTCTCTGTCACTTTTATCATTCCATTGAATTATTTCTAATCTATTTTGTAACTATCATGTGTGGATTTGTTTCTACATCTTTGAACATACTGATATTTTGGCCTGAATTGTTACTAAGAATGATTTATCTATTAGAACTTTAAGGTTTTATTTGTAATGCATAACAAATCACTCTTATAGACAGCATTTGTTGAAACAAATAGGCTCAACTATTTATTAGTTCTTATTATTTCCACATGGCATTTGGTTTGCTTTTCTAACATCTTTTCCAGTGGGCCTGGAATCCCTGTTTCTATTTCTTTTCTATTAAGAAATAGCTTGTATAGGAGCAGCGAACCTCAAAAACACGGTCCGTGGGCCAGCATCATCAAAATCCTCTGGACACTTGTTAGAAATGCAGTTATCAGAACGCAGCTTGCATCTGTAGTTGAACAAGCCCTCCAGATGATTCTGATACAGGTTGAAGTTTGAATACCTAGTCACCAAAAGAACTCTGAGCTGAAGTATAGATCTAGACTTTTTGCTCTACCTTTATTATTAAAGTGTTGTGAGACTCATTTTGAATCTTGATTTTCTCATGATATTTTTTCTGTCCTTGTGTCTTTAGGGATAAAAATGAACTATCCTTTCAGTTTCTTTTTTTTTTTTCTTTTAATGAGTGACAGTAACAATAGTGATAGTTCACACTGTTGTTCTTCAGATTAAGACTAAGTAACCAATTGCATATTCACCATTACAGGATTTTAAACCATTTAGAATCAAAGGAGCTCAGGTTCTCATTATTTTATATTGGATGGCACAATCAAGATATCTTGGTTTCTATAATATGTAGTTTACAACCCAAGGGGAAAACACACACACACACACACACACACACACACACACACACACACATGTTCACACCATGCATTCATAGTACCCAAGTAAATGGTACATTTGAAGGATAGGGAACTTGGAAAAGGAAACAGCTTCTGAGGACTGGAGGAGTTAAATATAGGAGGCAGCATATCAAAGATGGGCTTGAATTAGAACCTGAAAATGGACAATAGGGAGATGACTATTAGGCTCAGTCAGTCTGTTCTGGTCAGTGTGGATAGGTGAACGAAAGGGTCATGTATGTTAACAAAAATAGGGATACAGACTAGAGACAGTGAACACACCAAGTACTAGAAGTGGGGTGTGTTTGGGGAACATAAGGGCCAAATCTTGAAGGTCTTGATGGTAGCAAGATAACATGGAAACCCTGTAAGAGGAAACTAGTGTACGCTATCACTGGTCAGGTTTTCAGTCTCTCCAGGGTCAGTCTGGGCATCTCGTTACATGCTTTCAGAAGGAAGAAGAAAGAGTGAGACCAGAATCATTGAAATTTATCTTGGAAATTATTTGATTGGCTCAGTGGAGCCAGTCTAAATATGTGGGTGCTAGTTAACTCTTACAAGTATTGAAGATGAGTCTAAGCACACACTTCAGAGCTGCACTGGGAAGAAAGCAAGTTCCTCATAGCAGAGGTTCTCAGTTGTGGCTGCATATTAGAGTCACTGGGGAGCTTTAACACATTCAGCATCCAGACTGCCCCAGAGATCTGATTCAATTGGCATAGGGTGGGGTCTGTAAATGGTGATGTTTTAAAAGCTTCCCAAAGTGAGGAGATTTTTCATGGGTAGCCAGGACTTTAAGGATCCAGCAGATACCATTGTGGGTATCAGATAAAGTCCAGCTGCCTGACAACCTGCCTGAAGTCAACCCAATGAAGAAGTGCTTCTGTTGTTTCAGATATCGGCTATCTCTAATTTCTCATGGCTCTTCAAATAGTGGAGCAGGCTGCCATGGACTTGGCAGATGTGAATGGTCCTGGTTGGGATATTAAAAATATGGAACCAGAGAAAGAAAAACGTAAAGCTTGGGGCCCCTGAGTGGAGCATGGAAGGACTTTGGGTGCAACATTTGAAGATTTCTACATGATGCCCAGCAAGGAGACTGGAACTGTAAATCAAGACCATAATTATAAAAGTATTTACTGATTCCTTAGAATTTTATAACCAGTATACGTTCATTTTTCATGCTATTCTCTGGAGCCCCAAAGCAGTCTACTAAATTCTTAGAATTATGAGAGGACTACAGGCTTGTTGTCAGGACCTGAAAAGAAAACTGCACTGTGTGTGGAGGGAATGACCCCAGTCCAGTCTGGGGATGGACAGCTTTCCAGGAAAGCCTGGGGTTGTGGAATGAAGGCAGCCAGGGCAACCGGCTCTTGTTACTCATTGTTTATTTACTTATTTGAATTTATGTATTTGGTACAGGGTCTCCCTGTGCAGCTCAGACTCATAGTGATCCTCCTGTTTTCAGCCTCCCCAGTACTGGGCTTACAGGTGTGCCCCACTACGACTGGTATCGATGGTGGGGGGCATGTGGTGCTGGGGGTCAAACCCTGGTCCCTGTGCTCGCCTAAGCAGGTGCTTAGTCTGATGAGCTAGCTCGCTGGCCCTACCCCATTGTTTTTAAAAGTGCAACCAACCCAATACCCAGCACAGAGCATTTATGAAATATTTGTCACTTTGATGTGTCCAGTCTGGCCTCCATTCTTTAATGGTTGTGTATCCTTAAGTATGTGATTTATTCATCTAATGTTCTACTTTTTCCACTTCAGAAAGTACCTCAGTGGCAGAGAAGAATGTGACCCTGCTAAAGTGTCACTTTTTTATTTTTATTTATTTATTTATTTTT
>NW_004524579.1:22519904-22555778 GCF_000260255.1 Octodon degus | reverse complement strand
TTCCTTCCTCCATTCATCTTCATTACAATTTTACCAAGTGTCTGCCATGTGCCACTTCCCTAGGCCCTGAAGACTCAAAGCACAACACAAAGACTCATCTCATTTTGTCTCCATTCTCATGGCGGGAGGGAGCCACAGTACACTTCATAATTCATCTGGTTTGCTGAATATAGAAACAAGGAAGCGGTATTACAATGTCAGGCTCCTTAACACTCCTGTCCGTGCCTCCCAGTCTTGGTGGGCATTAAATGATGCTCCAGAAGTGGGTGTGTGGTCCAGGACCAGGCTGCTGCCACAGACTGCGCTGCCAAAGGCCCCAACTGGGGGAACCACGAACAAGAGAATTGCAGATCAGATGACATGATGGAAGTCACTTCGCTTGAGCACTCCAATCTAATTGATAAGAGGTGGCTATGATTTTTAAGAAATTTATCATTCAAAGTTAACCATGTACTGTGTACCAATGGACCCCGTATCTATTAACTATGCTTTCTTTAAAGTTCTCTGATTCCTGTATTACTTTCAGAGAATAGTATTCTGGCATGTAGCACAGATGGAGTTACAATAGGGTGCTTTAATATCTACCACTTGGGTTAAATATAAGCCAGGAGCTTCTTTCCAAGGTGAATTGGGGAGTCTGCAACCAGGTATTCAAGAACATGGTAGGTGTCATGACATTTTAGAGCCAAAGGAGGTTAGGACACACCTCATAAGGAATGAAGAGAGGGTTGTGTTTTTTCTACATGCCCTTCTGGTAGGGGACACTAACCACAACACCAACCCTTCACCAGGTGGTTCCTCTGAACAGTAAACATTTGCTACTGAATGAAAGATACCTTTTTTCTGCTTATCTGGAACAAACTGATACAGTTTCAGTTCTTTATTTTTGACAGCTCTGATGTTCAGTACAAGAAAGAATAATGAGAAAGAGTCAAACAATTTTTTAGTCTTAAAAGCCATTGCCAGGCTTTTGGCCTGAGTCTCTTCATTAAGAGTGGAGGTGGGTACTACTGAGGAGGCTGAGGTGGGAGGTTCCTTTGATCCTAGGAACTGGAGACCAGCCTGGCAAATTTAGCAATACTTGGTCTCAAACTAAAACAAAAACAAAACTCACACAGACACACAGACACACAAACACACATGCGTATGCACACATGCACACACACACACACACACACACACACCCCAAAAGCAGCAAAAGGTGGAGATGGGTGGGTGGTAAACAGAAGGCTGATGGCCAGGTATGCTCTTGTAATCCCAGCTACTCTAGAGGCTGAGGCAGGAAGATGGCAAGTTGGAGTCCAGTTTGAACCACTCCAGAATACCCTGGCTCAAAAAACCTTCCCCCCAAACAAACAAACAAACAACCCAGAAAATAAACAACTCCCCACAAAAACTAAGCAGAGTGGTCCATGCTTATAATTCTAGCATTTTAGGAAGCTGAGACAAGGAAGACTGTAAATTTGAGCCCACCTGGGCAACTCAGATTTTGGAAAACCCTGGCTCATAAAGGCCTGGGGATGCGGTTCAGTGTGAAGGCCCTTTATTCAATCCCCAGTAATAAAAAAGGGGTGTGAGTGGGCAGGAGGTATAGCAGCATAGGGTTACACAGCGAGTCTGTGATTTCTACGACAGACCCTGGGGTGCTTGGTTTCCCTCCTGGGCTCTGTCTCCCTTGTCTTCTAGAGTCAGTACTGGTATGTTTCTGCTCTCTTGGCAGGTAGATTATTTAATGAGCTGAATAATTTTACCATAATGGCACAACTATCTCACAGTAAATCAGGTCTATTGTCACTCCTGCTCACCTAATTACTTGCATCTAGCTAGCCGGGGTGAACTTTCCCCTTGAAATCCTTATTTCATAGAATATTGATTTCGCAGATATATTGTTCTGAGATGGCTATCGCCAGCCACAATGAGATGGGAAGTCCGGATTAAATACACCTTGAGTTGCCTTTTATAGCATCGAATCCCTAAATCTTGGATTTTAGTTTGTGAGAGTGAAGCTTCTAGTGGATTCTAAAGGGGTAAGAAATATAGAATCAGTATATTAGTGACTCGTTTAGATCAGAGCAAAGGGGTTGGTTCAAGATTGACAGATGATTTTTATTTCATATAAGGAAGTATTTGAGGGCATTTACAGGCTATAGGTGTGGAGCCAGTGGAGAAAGATTGGATTTAGATAAGAGGAGGGCATTATATTTTCTCAGACTAGAGGTAAGGGTGGGCCAAGATAGAGATAAATAAGAGTGAAGCTCTGTGTTGAGAGATAGTAGAGATAAGTGGAGGGGGTGGTGTGGGGTGCCACTGAAGGTTGGAATCAGTGCCCTGTGCTCAGGGAGGGATGGGAAAGGTATATGCTTCCCTGTACCCACCAACCCTAATTTCAATCCTCCTCAATCTCCTTGAAGTACTCCCAGGCTTACAGTGGCAGATAGATTATTTAATGAGGCAAATACCTATAACATGCCACTTACAATATATACCTTTTCTTTGGCTGCTGCATCTAGCATTTGTCCCCAGTCTCATGTCAGTGTCCCTCCTCTAACTGCCATGCACCTCTGTTGGGGTTAGTTTGGTTTTAATTCAGTGGCAACCTTTCAAGTTGGACTGGATTCAAGCAAACAAGGTCTAGTTCTTGCTCATACTAAATATGGGTGGGTGGATACTGGTCCCGGGACAGCAGCATCATCCCGGGGCTCAGGCTCATGCCACAGGTGAAAGAATGCTCTGGTAATTACATGCTGTGGCTTGGATATGACATGCTGCTTCTGCACAGAACTCATTGGCCACAGAACATCTCATGGCTCTGCCTATCATGATGAGTAGGATAACTCTACCATGGGGACAATCCGTAGACATTTAGGTAGCAGCATGAGTGACCACCACACTCCTCCAGTCGGCAGCTTGTTCCACAAAGGCCATAGGCCACAGAGCAAATGAGGCGGATGAGGAAAGGTGTGAGGATGGAACGATTGGTCACAAAGAACCACTTAGCAAAACAGAAAAGGGGCGCCTCATCATGACTTGGCACTGGTCCTGCCTTTTTCAGTCTCCTGTGTTCCCAGCTTCTCTCAGGAAAGGAAGCTGGGAAATTCTGGGGCTAGAAAGGAGGATCAGGGCAGTTCAATATCCTACTGATTGGATTACAGGGAACCTCAGTGAGGCCAGCCCAGGTGAAGCCTGTGGTGCCTTCTCTGGTGTAGGACTCATGCAAGCTGTGAGAACCATGGCTGCTCTTCTCCATGGTCCTCCCCTAAAAGACCTGGAGCTGGGTCTATTGTTCCTAAAATTATTTGCATGAGCCTAGTAAGCAAGTGCTAAAAGTTTTCTAGGCCCCTTCTAGAGTTCATTTTGTCTTTAATTTTTTTTTTTTTTTTCTTTGTGGTACCGGGGATTGAACTTGGGGCCCTGTGCTTGCCAGGCAGGTGCTTATGCTGCTGAGCTATTTCCCAGGCTTAGAGCTCATTTTGAAATTAATCTAATAATTCCTGATGATCCAGTCAGCAAAGGTGGAGGCCCAGAGAGGTTGGTGGCTTGCTGGAGCGAAGTGGCTAGTGACCAGGAATCCTGACTCCCTTACATTTCCCAGGGTACCACTGACTAATCCTTGGTCACAGCTCAGCTTTTTCAGAAATAGAGCAAAAGCAACCCAACCTTCTGAATTTACTACACTCTGAATCTTTCTCAATTTTAAGGCATTTGAATCTTAATAAAAGGGACAGGCTTCCCACTGTTCAAGGACAATACCTTAAAATGAGCAGACAGATATGGCTGTCCAGACAGCTTGCTCTCTGGCAGCCAGGGTCCCTTTAAGAGCAAAAACTTGGAGGCAGACAGGTCAAATACAGGCCAGTGGAAGTTTCCACACTCCATGCGTCTGGACCAGTGTCTCTGCCTATCTTTGCTTAGAAGGGTGGGCCCTGTTCCCGCAGGCTGGAGATTTATGAGTTCAGCCTGGGAGGCAGGCGTTGGCCTCCCTTCTCAGCAGGAGCAAGTGGGTCTCTCCAGTGGTAAACAGAATTAGGTAGAAGAGTCAGAGCTGTGCCCTCAGCTGTAGGGGGCTGCCTCCCTGGCCCTTTTTCTCCTTGTGAGTTGCCTGTGTAAGTGCGCAAGTGCATACAACGTGTGCTCACAGACTCAGCTATAAAATGGGACATGGTGTAGAGTACATTGCTGGTAGATCACCTTGAATTCTCGACTCCAATAAATAACCAGGTTTCCACTGACATAGGACCACAGCTTAAGGTGTATATGGCCATACTTTGAAAATCTCTGACTTTGCCCTTTACCCTTTACCAATGCCTCTCATAAACCTGACCTTCTGAGCAAAGCTGGACATAGTCTCAGCCTGCACTTCCCTGTGCTTATCTGTTAGTAGAGATACCATCTCCCCTTTAATACACTGAGGTATTGAGAAGCAGAGCTGAAAGTATTGAAGACCCATGCAGGGATTAAACAGGACTCAGAGACCAGCAACCAGCTGGTGGAAAGCTTAATTGGAAGCGGGACATTTACAAGGAAGGAGGCTGAGGTGTGCAGTGACAGGGCCACGACGTGCATGTGCGTGTAAATGCATATGTGTTGGGGTGACAGGAGGGAGAGGGCAGCCACTATCTTTCTATTTAGAAGTTTTTAGGTACTCCGTGTCTTAAGGAACTTGGCTGAGATGCTGTGCATGTGGCAGAATTAACCCACTTCTCCCTTGGGAGGTGTGTCATGGTTAAGACTATAGCCTCTGGATTCAGAATATATGAATCCAATTCCTGTCCCTGCCACTTCTAGCTGTGCCAATGGGGCAAACTCTTGATTTCGGTGAGCCTCAGGTGCCTTGCCTGCAAAATGGGCATGATCAGAGAAATAATCTTACAGAATTGGGTCTGCTGAGTGTCTAGCATGGGTCAGGAAATTTGATGTTACTAGGACAATTCCTTAGTGTTTTATTTGCACTGGTATTTGGGTTAATCCACATTTCCTTGCCTGAAATAGCATGTTTACATCTAGAAAAGTTCTTGCTGTGGCAACACAAGTGACCCATGCCTGCCTTGCTTCTTTTAGGAAGTAGTGCATAATGGTCCACTACTCTGCCATTAAAACAAAAACAGATCTCCCTGCCTGACACTCTGGTGCCTCATGGCTTTAAACAAGAAGAGAGATGAAGCAGAGAGACCAAGGTGAAAGGGCAAGAATAAGGGCTGGCCAGGGTGATTTACAGTAGCCGACTGACCCCTCAGGACTGAGGAGGGGGGGAAGCCCCAGACTCTTTGCATCTCTTCTTATGCCCAACAGTGCTCTCTGCCCCAAGGAAAAGGTCATGTTGGGTGCACCGATACATCCCTGAGGGAGCAAGCGGAGGTTGCAGGTGAGGTGGAACTGGTGCAGAACATTCTGGGGATGTTGTCAGGAGGCCTGGAGATTCCTGGAGTCCTGCCACTGACCAAATGTGGAAGCTTGGGTAGTTGCTGCATCTTCTGGACCTCAGTGACCTTATTTGTCAGACTGATGTCCATGATGCCAGGTCATCCCTCTAGCAGGTGTCATAGTGACCCTTTAATACCCTCCCTACACATATGCACATGTGTACATAATGCACACATTGCATGCTTATATACAGGCACATTCATGCACACACAGTACAACTCATGCACATACACACACACACACACACACACACACACACACAGGTGCATATGTGCTTTTTGTCACCTGTCTGAATCTCATCCAGCCCAAGTTCTACCTCTTGCTTTCCTGGGCTTTCCCACCCCAGCCTGATCTCCTGCTTGTCTGAGCTTCAAAGGCTGCCCCCCTCCAAATGTCTTTATTTCAATTCCCTCATCATGTTTGGGTTGTTTGTAGTCCTGTGCTGTTTTTGTCCTCCAAATGCATAGGTAGTGTGCTGTCAGTCTCAGGTTCTGGGTCCTACTTCTGATATCTTGGCCATTGTGCTAAAGTAAGTTTTCTGTCATGCTAATATGCTTAAAGTTAAGGGTGCTTTTGAGTACCATGTGCTTACACAGTCATCGTGTGTGATGCAGTTGTCAAAGGTGAGTCGTTTGAACCATCATCTGTTAGCATCACTGTTCCTTTCACCTCTGATTTTCTCTACCACCCCTCCCCCATTTGGGCTGGCTTTGAGGTGGCACTTTGGGAACCAGTCAGGAGCAGCCAAATGTGGGGCATGTTTGTTTTGTGTTTGGTGGGAGGTATTGGATTGGCATGGTGCTTAGTTCCCTCTCTGTTCATAGTGTTGCTGGGTGTGAGAAAGGATTCCAGAAACACTACTGAGCAGACACCCTTTGTGTTGAGCCACAAGGGATTTGAAGAGGCAGGGAGACCCCAGGGGGGGTGTCCCATGGTACCTGACACTGAAATTCCATGGATGGTGGGAAGCAAGCAAACATTTTAAGGTGCACAAAGTCAGAAGCTACTCTAATCATCAAGTATGTGAAAACTGCAAGCAGAGGATTCTCATGGCTGCCCAGCCAAAATGGAAGTTCTCTCTTGTCAAGAATATACTTGATCATGCAAAGTAATGCAATTATAAATGTACGATTCATCTTGTTTCTTTTTTGATGAGAATACTGACACAGTATTTATCAGAATCCCCATGTTTAAATGTCTTGCTGATTTGACAGGGAATACCGACATTGACGGAGATAACATAAAACTCATTATACGCCACTATGATGAGGATATCGATGACAATCTGGTTAGTAAGTTTCATAAATTCAAAGAGCATTTTAGATTTGTCACTATAAAAGAAAAGCTGAAATGTCCTGAAATCTCATAGCTCATATACGCAAGATACTTGACAGAGGTTTTCGCGAAGTTAATAGCAATCCTGAAAATTCACATGGCATTACCACTGATGAATTGCTAAGCTGAAGGAAACCTTTCCAAACTGTGAGTAATGAAGTGCAAAAATTTGATCAGCTCATTAAAGAAGAGACTGAGTTATCTTTGTATTCCTTCTATAAAAACTAATATTGAAAAAATTACAGTCATTTAAAGAGATGATCAAAGTACTTGTAGCCAAAAAAAAAAAAAAAAGAAGTAAGGAAGAAAAGTATTACAGATGTGGTTCTGTTATTTTAGATGGTGTGGTGCCTGTGGAATTTGCCAGCTTTGAAAATGTGTGGTTTGTAGTGACTTTTCCCCTCAGTAGAATTTCACCTTCAGGCATAATTTGGTGTTTGTAACTTTGAGTTCTTTCTTTCTGGTAGGCCCCCTCAGACAGTCTCAGGCCCCACGATCTAGGCCTGGCCTTGTTTCCTCAATGTCTCAGGCTGCTCCTTCTCAGCTGCTCTCCAGCCCATGGCTGCCAACAAAGACTGGACTTGAGGTCCGGGCGCTGGGGGCACTGGCTAGGCACACCCTTGGAGCCTGCGGGGACATGGTTCTGGTGGACATCACCCATCCCTGATGACCACCTGCCTCTTATTCTGCAGGGGGCAAAACTTTGCACATGATCTGAGGCTGCCTAGACCATCGTGTCAGGGCCTGGCTGTGCCCTGCCAGCAGCACCTCCCCACCCCCTGCATTTCCTTTTAATAAAATTTAATGTTTTCATTTTCAAAGACCTAGAAAATCCAAACACTTTTTAAAAGCCCCGAGGAACTATAAAAATTAATAGCACAGGGATAATTTCTTTTTCAGTGGCGACTCAATTAAACCTGCCAAAGTCAGACAGTGTGATTTAAATGCACCACTTGCCAAGGGACCTGAACGGAGCAGGCAAACAGGGAATGAAACAATAATATTTACCAATTACCCTCTTGGACGTTTCCCATCCGGCCCCTTTCCCCAAGGGAGAATTTTTTCCCTTCCCTCCCTCTTCTCTGGGGGCCAAGGCTCGGCATCCCTAATTGTTTTCTCCTTGAATGGTCACATTGCTATCAACAAGTGACTAGACTTCTTCTCTTCTCAGGGTAATGGAAAAATACCACCTGGGCCAGCTGCCTGCAGGGTCAGGCCACATGGACAGTGTCCTGAAAGTGGGGCTGAGCTCAGTTTTGAAAATAGGAGAACGACTCAAAGTTTGTCCCACCAGACACTCTGGCCACCCTGACAGCTCATGGCCCATGCTTAGCCCTGGCACAGGGCATTTACTTTTACTGTTCCTCTCCTAGTCACTGACCACTTACCCCTGAACCCTTAGCTTGTGCATGCTCTTTGAGGTGCCTAGCAAGGTCAAATTCTTTCAGGAAATCTTTCCTGGAAAGCCATTCATGTAGAGTCCCCCTTCCCTTCTTTATTTAGTATTGAAGATTAAACTGAAGGTCTTCCAACTAAGCTATATCTCCAGCCCTTGTTTTATTTTTTATTTTGGGATAGGATCTTGATAAATTGCAAAATTGTCCAGGCTGGCATGGACTCGCAATCTTCCTGCCTCAGTTTCTTAGAGTGCTGATGTCACAGGTATCTATAGCCATTCCTGGTTTAGATTTCCCCTTAATCTCTCTGTCTTAATCTCTCCTGTCTCAGGTCAACTGCACGTTATCTCTTAATTACGTATGGGAGTCTACACTACTCTGTACTTTTAAAAACAGCTTTATGACAGGTTGTCCTTATGCTAAACTATAAACTCTTAAAGTCAGGAAGTCCTCTGTACTTATCCTTTGCATTATTCACTGTCCTCATTTATTTATTTGTCTTTTTGAAATGGAGTCTTGTTATGTACTGCAGGCTGGCCTTGAATTTACAGCAAACCTCCTCCTTCAGCTTCCTGAGATCTGGGATTACAGGCATGCCCCACCACATCCAGATCAAGGTGTTGAGTTTTGAGTCCTTTCTCCACATTTGAATACTTACTAATTAGTTTTGAGTGGGAGTGGAGAGTTTCATATTTTCTCTATATAAGGAGGAAGAACTATGTGTTTCAGAAAACAGGTACTAAGATCAGTGCAACATTATTCACATAGAATAAAAAAATCTGACTGAAAAATCATACCATAGTGATACACGGGCACCCATGTTTATAGTAGCACAATTTGTCATAGCCGAGTCTTGGAAACAACCAAAACGCTCATCACTTAAGGAATGGATGAAAAAGATGGTGGTATTTTTATACAATGGAGTATTACTCAGCTATCAAGAAAGACAAACTCAAAGCCTTTATAGATAAATGGATGCAATTACAGATGATACTCATAAGTGAAATAAATCAGACACACATGTGTAAATATCATATTGTCTCTCTACTGTAAGAACCTGAAAGAGTACATAAAACCTGAAAGGTATAATAGACATAGTAAAATGGAAAGAAACTAAACTTAAGGATTAAACAACAAAGATGAAAGAAGAAGGAAAAAAGGAAGGGATAAAAACATGCAAGTATATATATATATATAGGATGGCTGAGATGATTGTACTAATAATTTTTGTCATTTTTTGAAAATAGCAGTTAGCATTTAGAATTTTTACCTTGACTAACGGTATGCTGATATCTGTGATCTGAACAACAACATCGAGGACAGCAATGTATAATACAAAACCCATGGGTGAATACCTCTCATCTTGGTCTTCTAAATGTATGCCATATGCGATGTCTTATAAATTATTATACTTTAAAATAAATGTAAAAAAAGGCAAGGAAAAAAAATTAAGATTTCTTGAAAGCAAGCATTACTATTCAATTATTTGTTCAATCTTACATAACTATATTTGTTAATCTGAGCAACAGCTTAGAGGATAAAAATAGATAATATAACTACTATTGTTAATTAGCTATTCCTATTTTGAAAATCTGTAATGTAAGGTTTTTTTTTTTTTTTTTTTTGCGGAATGGGGGATTGAACTCAGGCTCTTGCGCTTGCCACGGAAGCTAAGGGCCCTGGCCTTAGCTATCTCCCAGGCCTGAAAATCTGTAACATATATATTGTTGTATGTTACCTTGTTTTGGTCTTGTTTTCTATTTGTTTTTGCTTCTGCTTTTATTCTTCAAAATAAAATAAAATTAAATTTAGAAAAAGGAGAAAAAAATCTGTCTCTAAAGTCCGCTGATGGTGAATGGGCAGAGAAAATAGGAACCGTGATGCCTTGCCGTAGAGAAGCTAAAGTAAAGGAGATGGGCTTGAATCATATACTTCTCCTTCAAACAGAAGTACTGAGCAAAAAGAACAAGTAACAAACTAGTGTCTGTAAACAAGAAATCTATCAACATTCAGTAGTACCATGTCAAGCAGTACTGTGGAGCGTTCTATGGGGTATGAATGCACCCATTTTGAAAACAGAGGAGCGAGACATACATGTGGCTGGTGGTGGGTCTGCTGCTGGAGAGGGAAGGAGGGAAATGGGGTTGGAACCCAAGGGGTTTTAATTCCACTGACTTATTCTCTACTACAAAAAATCCGAAACAAATAAGATATTGCTGGCATTTGGTGATTGCTTGGTGAGGGTCCAAGCACACTTGGGAGGTTCAGACTGGCAGGATGCTTGCCAAGATAACGGGGGCCATTTCCCACCTCATCTGCTGGGAGTAGCAGCAGTGAGACCTTGGCCTATTGGACGATGTGCATGGAAGTGGTAGATGCTCCTTGAAACCTGGCCCCTGGAACAATTGGCCTGGGGCCATGGACAGCAGAAAAACCAGCTGTTGGATTTTTCTATCCCCCTTTGCAAGCAGTGTCCCCAGATCAAGCTGATCTGTGGAGGGAAACTTAACTCCCAAGAAAAGTTCAAGGACCTTCTGCTGTCTATGACATAGGCTGTTGCTTTGACTCACCTTGGCTGGCCTCCTTACTGTCCCCTGAACATATGCTGCACATTTCTTTTTTTTAATTTTTTTTTATTTTTTAATAATTTTATTGAAAAACAAATAGCAATGAGACAGTTTCAAATCTGATTAGTAGGACAGTTTCAATATTTAATACATTGCATATTGTTGTCTTAGTGGTTATTCATTGTACAAGATGAGGACATGATATCCCATTTGCAAACACTATTAGAACAAATTTTTCTATTCATTGACAGAATGTAACTATATATCTATCCTAACTATTTTGAATATACAGATACAAAATGGTAGTTTTTTTTTACTTTTTTTTTGTTTAGTTTTGTCAGAGAGGGGTATTCCATTGTTATTTAAATATTATAGCTGCATGAATTCAGCAAAATATTTCAATATAGTCCAGTAGTCCATAATAGTAGTGGGTTTTCTGTAAGACTGGCAATGTCAGAAGTTGTTGACTTGAGCCTTTTACAGCTCAGCATATTAATTTGGCTTTACTTTTTATACTTCATGTTTATACTTTTCTACTGGATGGTTAAGACTAAGATAAAACAGGACCTATGTAACCAGAAATGTAGCTTTTGTATCTGATAAGGTCAGTCAAATCCCCTCAGGATTTATCCTGAAACCCTGTACCGCAGTTTGTAGATCCTTTGTGAGTGTCAGCCATGTGGTTGAGTCATGGCCATTGCTTGACCAATTTGCTCTCTGTGAAAGACTGAGAGAATGTTTTCTCTCTATGTGACTCTCCTTAGGCACACTCTACATCATCAATCACTTTCCTCTGTGGCCCCATAATCTCCTTGCTCAGAAAATTTGGGACATGACTTAGTTACATGATGTTACAGTATAGATTCTCCTATGTCCTGAGTCTTCACTGACCTTGAAAGGGTAGGGCAAAAATGTTGGCTTTCCTTGCAGCCTTCCTTTTTCTCTAATTTTTGATCTGCTAACTTAGGTTGTTAACCTTCCAGAAGAGAAACTTATTATTATTCCCTTCAACCTAGGTGGTTGTGCTTAACCTCACTATCTGTCTGGATATCAAATATCTTAGACATGACATGAAACAGGTATTTTTCATCAAGTATTTATATGTTAAACTTTAAGTCCCTACTGAATATGAAGAAAAACAAATAAAAAATATATGTTAAAAAAACAGGATTAAGCAATTACGTATTTTTACACAGAAGTTTAGAAATCTAACCATAGACAGCATTGTAGCAGGACAGTACTGCAACACCCCTTTTCCTGTCTCCTGCCTTCATTCACCAACCCCTTCCTTTTTAAACTAACATCTACCTGAATATGCTGTACATTTCTGATCTGCTCCCGACCCAGGACATTTTCCTAAAGCTTGCTTTTATAGAACATTAAACCACAGAAGCCTTTGCCTAGTCCAGGCCCCTGTTCCTGGTGATCCTGTACTTCCAGCCCTGTCTGTCACTTCACTTCCTATATCTTCCCTTCAGTCCACAGTACTCTAATCTGTCTTGTCCTTTTGGCTTTGGTTCCATACTGCCTGTGCTGTTGCTCATACCCCGATGACAGGAACATTGTCTTATTTTTATATTTTTCTGCCAGGGAATGACCTAAGTTGACTTTTTTGGTGTGAAGTAGAAGGGAAGAGAATAATAGCATCTAACCTGGTGTTCTTTGAGCTTGATGGATTCACACAGTTGTTTATCATTTCTAGAATTAGAATAAAAGGGATACTTCCTGGAAAGAGATAGGGAGAATCAGGAAGGCAGCCTCTGGAGAGACAGAGAAGCAAGAAGCAGAGAGGGAGGGGGAGGACACTGAAGTCCCTATAAAGAGCTCTTGGAAAGAGGCTGGGCTTTATTCTCATTTCAGAGAAGATGAAGACTAACTTCAGCCAAAGTTTCTTAAGATTGCTTTAAATTTCACGTCTCACACTACTATTTTGTTCTCCCTTCATTCCTCTGTAAGGACACCAGATAAGAGAAGAGCTTGTGGGGAACAAGTAGGGTTTTGGTTTAGAAATGATGGGAAAGATGGAGGAAACATCTAGAATCAACGTACTAATCCTGCCTTTGTTCTAGGGCAGAGAAGACTACTGTGGGGTGAGCCACTTCCCACCACTGGGCCCTCTATCCATGTGATTTCTGCTTTGAAGCCAAGTGAGCATGGACTGAGCCCCTTGAAATCATGAGCCAAACTAACCCTGTTTTCTTTTAAAATTGCGAATGTCATGTATTTTGTCTCAGTATTGTCAAAAAGAATACAGAAGTGCATGGGCCATTGGCTACGCTAGCAGAGACCAGATAACTAACCCTGGAAGGACAGCTTTATTTTCCCTTTCATTTTTGAAGTGGGCTCATTTCTGGGCTCTGGTTGTAGTGCTAGAACTCCAAGAATGCTCTGCTAGCTGACCAGGTTTTGGCCCAAGGGTTTGGCCTCTGCCCTGGAGAAGAGGACACTTGACTCAAGGCCTCTGACCTTCAGATAACAAGAGGTGAATACATCAAGATCACAAAGCAGAGGTTTCCAGGATATGACCCCAAGTCTCAGCTAAAGGCCCTTGTCTAGATATGCTTCCATTTATGAAGCTGGCTTCTTCCTGGAGAGCTCATTCTATCCACTCACCCCCACATTCATTCTGCTAGACTGACCTACACTTATCTAGAACCTACTCTACTCATCACTGGAATTCCATATATTTGGATAGCATTCAAAAGTTGAAGATGCTTTTACACATTTTCTTCATCTAAACCACAGACATATAGCAAATTTATATCATTCATTTCTTAAAAATAAGGAATCTGAGTCTCAAGGAGGCTAAATGGCTTTATCCCAGCCCAAGAATCAGTAAGTGTCTATTGCTATACCACAGTTGAGGACCCCCTCTACTGCCACTCTCCATCCTGTGCTCCCTCACTGCTACCTCCTTTCCACCTATAAACCTCAGGGTTTTCCCCTCTCCTTCCCAGTTATTGCTAGCTCTCCCTACAGAGCCTTCTCTGCTCCTTATCAGAAGCAACCATCTACATAGTTCTTCTTGGAATGTATGTTCAGCTCATCTTTCAACCTGGCTACACACTGTGCATACTAGGTCACAGGTACTGAAATATAAATTGTGTTGCATAACTTTAAATAAGGAATTCTATATAGCTGGAAAATCACAGGGACACACAACATCTCATAAAATATTTACACTAATTCCATGAGTCAGATAGGCCAGGACAAAAGGAAACCAAGACATGGAAAAATTAAGAAACTTAATGATGGTAGGTTACCTACCTACCCACTTAGCGGGTGGGTAGCCTAGGTAGCCTTAAAGTATCTATGCTTAACAAATACTTTAAGCCTAGATCTGCTTAAAGATCTTAGTTTTATACTCTATTGGAGATATCTGAATGGGGCCTGAAGAATGACCTGTAGGGGACACCATTGAGGGAATTTATGCCTAGGATGTGGGGAGTAGAGACACTTTGGTCTGATCTCTGGAGTCTTCACAAAATAAAACATGTAAGGTAGGTGCCATGGGCTGAATGTCTGCATCCCATCAAATATGTTAAAATCTCAACTGTTTAGATGATGGCATTAGGAGGTGACTTCAGAAGGGATTAGGTCATGATAGGTGAACCCACATGAATGAGTGCTGTTAAAAATAAATAAAAGGTTCTGTAGGGACTTAAAGTTTAATATATCAATACTTGATTGAAAATACCTGTTGCATGTTATATCTAAGATGCTTGATATTCAGACAGATAGTGGGGTTAAGCTCAACTGCCTAGGTTGTAGGTTGTAGCAACCTAAGTTTGCAGACCAAAATTAGAGAAAAAGAAGGGCTGCAAGGACAGCCAACATTTTGACCCTAGCCTTTCAAGGTCAGTGAGGACTCAGGACATAGGAGAACCTGTACTGTAACATCATGTAACTCAGCTGTGTCCCAAATTTTCTGATTAAGGAGATTATGGGGCCACAGAAGAAAGTGATCAATGATGTAGAGTGTGCCTAAGGAAAGTCACATGGAGAGAAAACATTTTCTCAGGCTTTCACAGAGAGCAAATTGATCAAGCAATGGCCATGACTCATCCACATGGCTGACACTGACAAAGGATCTACAAACTGCGCTACAGGGTGTCAGGTTAAACCCTGAGGGGATTTGACGGACCTTGTCAGATACAAAAGTTACATTTTTTGTTATATAGGTCTTGCTTTACCTTTGTCTTAACCATCCAGCAGAAAAGTATAAAAACGAAGTATAGAAAGTAAAGCCATATTAATATGCTGAGCTGTAAAAGGCTCAAGTCAACAACTTCTGACATTGCCAGTCCTACGGAAAACCCATTAGTATTATGGATGACTGGACTATATTGGAGTATTTTGCTGAATTCTCACCCCTACAATGGAATACCCTTCCCTGACAAAACTAAACAAAAGGGTGATACAAATGAATGACCATCTTGTATCTGTATGTTCAAAATAGTTAGGATAGATTATACAGCTACTCTCTTTTAATTTAATGAATAGAAAAATTTGTTCTAATAGTGCTTGTGGACAGGAGATTATGTCTGCATTTTGTACTGTTAATAACCACTAAGAAGACAACAATATCCCATGTATTAATTATTGAAAGTGTTCTACAATTTGGTTTTGAAACTACCTCACTGCTATTTGTTTCTCAAAAAATTATTAAAATAAATAAATAAATAAATAAATAAATAAATAAATAAAAGGAACTGTAGAGACCTGCTTTAATCCTTTCTCCACAGAAGGGTACAATAAGGAGATATCAGCAATCTGCAACCCATAAGAGGGTCTTACCAGGACTTGGCCATGCTGGCATGGTGACCTAAGAGTTTTTTAGTCTCTCCAGCTTTAAGTACTAAATTTTTCCTGTTCTAAGTTGCCTTGTCCATGGCACTCTGCTATGGCAGCCCGAGACAGTGGGCCCCACTCCCCACACCCATTTGCAACCACAAGGGTGTGATGCCAGGCACGAAGGCTAGGTGGGGGACGTTGGCTTGGGCCCCTGAATCCTTTTGTCTCTGAACTTCTTCCTGGCTGACACTTCAAGGCCCCTGGGGAGAAGAGTAGCTGGTCTCTCATGATGAAGGGGCTTTAAGCAGCCAAAAGGGGGACTGCTGGAGCTTGAGACCTCAAATCTGACTACTCAGAGTGCTTTGGCTTTTTTCAAGCCAGAATAAAATAAGTTGTCCTTCTTCCTCTGGAGATCAGGGGTGCCCTGAAGTTTGGTGGGATGGCAAATGGCTGTTCTGAATTGGTTGGGTTATGAATCTGCTGTAATCAGGAGACGCTATTCAGCTCTTCTTTCCATAGACTGCATCAAGGAAGTTAAAGGCAGACTCTTAGGATTTCCACACATAGAACTATATTATACTATTAGATATTCTTTTCCAAATCACCAGTGAGCCCTTGTTTCTTTCCCATGGTATCCTGATAAATCCCTGAGAAAGGCAGGCTGCCCTCCCTGTCTGCGCTCACACTGGAGAATCAATGGCCTAATGTAAGACTGATAGTTCAGGAATCAGAGATATTAATCAGTCAATTAACCAGGTGACAGTCATGAAATAACTCATCCAGTTCACTGAATTTGGGTCCAGTCAATGACCATTTATTGAGCAACTACTATGTGCCTGGTATCCTGAAGGGACAGGCACATTTGCATTCTCACCCCCATCTGGAGGTAATAGACACTCAGATCAAAGGACTGAGAGTTCAGACGTAGAATTAGGTGCTGGAGGTATATATGCTTTTAGTTGGGAATCTTCTAAATACTGCTGACATCTCACATTGTAGACAAATGTCTACTCGCCCAGTGCATAAGGGGCCAGGCTTGAATGGATGCCCGGGATTGAAGACAGCAAAGAGGAGGGCGTTAGAGACATCGCCCTAGAGCAGCCTCATCTCTCTGGCCCTCTCTTGTCAGCACTCTCTTCTCTGTGGATTTGGGCTCATAACAGGCCTGCTGTTTTCTTTGTTGTCTTTTCATCTGTACCGTGTAAGGCAGAGGGGTACCCCTTTATTTCCCCCAGTGCCTCCACCCCGTCTTTCCTAACACAAAGTTCCATTCTTCATTAATGCTGTTTTAAAGCCAGAGAGGAGCTGTTTTCCAGATGTGGCCATGCGCAGACAGTAATTGTGAGCTGTGATCCCTTCCAGCTGCACCCCTTGCTTGCCAACAAGCTCCCCCACCCCCACCCTGAAACCCCAGGAGTCCATGTTTGGGGGCTGCAAATTAGGGCAAACGTTGTAAAATGATCATGTGCTACACACGGCCTTCCCCACAAGAATTATGGACTTTATAACTGAGCTAATTGGCATTAGGTCTTGCCTGAAAGGTCAGCAGAGTGGCAGAGAAGCAGGATCTTTGTAAATTGATCAGTTGGCTCCCCCTTTTCCCCCCAACTCCCTTTCACGGTTTGAAATACGGCCTACCTGCCCTGTGGAATTGCTGACTCTTGTAAATTACTGCTTTGACTGTACAGGACTGTGACACATTGTTTCACATCGCTCGGGAGGCAGTAGGGATGCCTAAGGGGTGCATAATTATATCCCGCAAATTCTTCTACCATACCGCAACCCTTTTCATACCTCAGTGAAGTGGGGCATTGTGAAGCTCCTGACCTTCAAATCAAGTGTGATTTATCCAAGGGTGCACGTAGCCTTTGGCTTTATTTATTTATTTATTTAGCTCCAAATACACGAGCGCCTAAGGAATGATCCCATGGTTCTGCTGCTTCTCAGATTGGAACGCTTGCTCGTGCCGTGCTTTTGCATTCCACAAATTCTTATTGAGCACAGTACAGAAAAGGTCCAAAACTGTAGGGGGGAAAGGTGACCTACTGGGCCCTATGCTCATACAGAGTCCAAGGAAATAGGGAATGGGAAGGTCAGGGGAATGGAGGAAGTGGGAGAAGCAAAGTTTCAGTGTCTACCTTTGGGTCGCCCTGCAACAAGAGACTTGAAAATAATCTTTTTGTATGTCCAATTCCTTTTCATGTGTGTGGAAATGCTACTGGATGTGGATGGTATGAATTCACTTAGTAATGTGGGCATTAAGTATTTACCTGGTCAATAGATACTACTAAAATGGAAAGTGCTATCAGGCTGGGAGGTGTTCATACGGTTATTTAATAATATTTTATTCAGAAAGGCCTGTGATCTCCCCTGACCCTGGTCCACTCTGTCCCTCTCGGCCAGGTCGCCATCGTCTCTCACCTAGATTGCTCACAGACTGAGCATGTCCTCCTGTCACTTCCCTTTACAGTATCAGGTCCTCCTAATCTCCATGGCTGCCAGCTCACTTTGAGTCAAAGCCATGCCCTTGTCGTGGCCACTTGCCCTGACCTTGTCTGCTATGAGTCTCTCCTTTACTTAGCGTACCTCTGCCCTCCAGCCCTCCAGCCTGCAGCCTCCTGCTGTTCCTCAAATCCCCCAAGTGAGTGACTGCTGTGCCTTTTTTGCACTTGCTGCAACTAGCAGTGTGTGTCCCAGGACTGGTTTCTGCCTCTCTTCCTCCATGTGGATGCTCTTTGGAGCCACCATCTCTCCCCACCTCATCAAGCAAAGCCTCTGCCTGCCCCAACGCACCCATCCCTTATCTCCACTTTGTTTTCCCAGCAGCACTTGGTACCATCTGACTTCATCACTACTGTTTCGGTCAGGACCTTCTCACCAGGGAACCAGCTCCTTGCAAACATGAACTTTGTCTAGGGAGTGCTTGGCCATACTCACAATATGGCTCAGTCAGTGTTTGTGACATAGAGAGTACCCCAGCTTCAGGACTTTGGGGCCAAAAGGAGAGACAGCTACACAAATGCAGGGGAGGACAGGAGGCTGGGCGATGGCAGAGCTCCTGCAGCTCTTCCCTTTCTGATGAGAGGATCCGGGAATGGAGGCTCAAACCTCAGAGTCATCAAGCCTGCCTGCCACTTGGGGATGTCACTCGCTCTCCACTGCATGTTGGGTTTGTGTAGGGCCTTGTCACTCTCCTGTGTCCCTTGTCTCTTTCGACCCCAAGGAAGAGAGAGCCAAGGGTGGAGGACACCTATAGACACAGACTGCATTGATCACAGATCTGCCTCCAAAAGGCACTTTGCCTCTCCTGGTCTCACTTTTAAGCCCCTAAATGAAGGAATGTGTTTAGAAAACTCTAAAACTCTAAGTGATTCTTTTCTGAAAAAGAATATGAGGGGCAAATTAATTTCAAATCCTATAAGAACACCATGGAGCAATTCTTTTTTTAAAAAAATCTTTTATTTATTTGGTACAGGGTCTTGCTACACAGCTTGGACTCATAGTGATCCTCCTGTCTCAGCCTCCCCAGGGATTAGAGGCATGGGCCACCATGCCTGATTTGGAGGCTTGCTTGATGCATCTGGGGTTCCCTGCTTTGGTCATGGGGAACAACTGACCTCAGGACCCATGTTACTGTGAGTTTCTCTTCATGCTCCTGATGGCCCCATTACTGCTGGACCCCAACATTCTGCTTAGGTGTTATTTGGGAGCAAGAGGTCTGTCACCTTGCTCATAGCTACTTGTGGCAGTTGGAGGACCAGGGAGATTAGAGGCTGCCCTCTGGCAAGTAGATGCAGTTGCTATGGGGAAAGAAAGAAAGAAGGGGCCCAGCAAGGGCCAGAGTGGGTCTTTTGGGCCTTGCACCTGAGGGAATTAGGCCCACCTGGACAGACAGACAAGGATAGTGGGAAGGGAAAAGGGAAGAACAGACTTGCGGTGGGTTGACAGAGCAGACAAGAAGGCCCTGGCTGCATGGAAGCACCTTTCACCCCAGGCCTCCATTGTCAACCAGCCAGTTGGGTCTTGTTTGGACCAAAAAAGAAAAGAAAGGCAACACCTTATTCTCCTTAGGCTAGAAATAGCTCCTGAGCTAGTCTGGTCCACAGGGCAGTCAGATCCCCTAACTTGACTCTAAGATTGGCTAAAACCACCCGGAGAAAGTGTCCCAGGTGTTTGTGCTTATTATTAAGGATCTGGGCTCTACTCCACTGTTACCCTACCCTTCCCACCCAGCCACTTCACTGAGGAGGTCAGTCTCCCTCCAGGTCTACAGTTCCAGAACCTTGTTTCCATTGTCATTTAAATATTGTAGGTGCAGGAGTTCGGTTTTGAAACTGTCTCATTACTATTTGTTTCTCAGGAAAATTATTTAAACAAATTAAAAAACAAACAAAAAATCCCCACAGAACCTTGTTTCCTTTGATGCCACAGTGTGTCCTCAGCCTTTCCCCTGTGGTGCTGTGACTTGTTCTCTTCTCCCACTCACCTGTACCTGGCATGCTGCCCAGGGAAACACTGTGCTCATCAATAAGCAGATGTAGCCCTAGTCTCCAGGCCCTAGGAGTCTAGGCAGAACACCTACCTTGGCTTGGGGTCAGAGTTCACCTCAGGCACCTTTGTCTGCACCTTTGATCTCCTGGACCTGGGATCAGAGGCTGAATAGACACAGTTCCTGTCAACTACCCTTGTTCTGGGTGGTCCTGCTGAGACTCAGTTCCCTGGAAGAACAGATACGGCCTCAACTGGTCACAATCAGCACCAACTGCTTCCTGATCCCGTCCACATCTTGCTTCACTTTTGAGATCTTTTTCTTTTTATTACCCCTCATAGCTAAGGTTGATAAAGGTCAGTGTTCCTGAAGGTGATGTTCAGATATCAGAGTGAGTTTCCACGTAAGCCACCCTTCTCCCCTGGTGTACAGCATAGATTACAGTAAAGGTAGATAAGATCTACCTGCCACTGTGAATCCCCAGTCTTCAAACACCCAGAAGTGTCAACTTCCACAACTGCTGCCCTGCCCCCCTCTGGAGGCCCCTTCCCACCATGACCATACACACGCCACTCTCCCCTTCTGTGTATTTTCCACTCTCCCTGTGTTCAGTCTCCACATTTAATGGCTCTCACGTGGTTCATCTCATTTCTCTCGTCTTCCAGTGTAGAGGAAGAAATGGCAGAGAACTTTCTCAGGTTTAGGCTAATCCTGAGGCCCAGCCCCAACAGCGCCTGGTCACAAGGAATTAGCCCTTCCCTCCAAGTGCTCTGGGCTTTGGTGCCCAACAGCAGCAGATATTTTCTTGTTGGTGACTCCAAGCCCTCAGCCCCATCTGCTGCAGCTCTGTGCTTTGAGTATCATGCTGCAGCTTTTCCTTGAGAGGTTTTCACAAGTTCGGAGCAGTCCTGGGTATTGGGGAGTTGAAATTATTTTTACCCATGTACAGCTGAAATAGCCATCTGCCATCACACCACCCAGCTCCCCACTGTGTTTAAAATCCATCTGGAGTTCTTTTCTTTTTTGTTTTAAATCTCCTTATTTAAAAAAAAATCAGTGCCTTGGGTGTGAAGGAAGGTGACATTTTTTCATGTCGGAGATGGAATTTGTAAGGGGGTACTCTGGGATATATGTCACTTATTCCAAACCATACTGGTTATTTGCTCCAGGACTGAGCTTGTTCCTTATTCTAGGGATATTTCCTTATGTAAATAAAATCCACCATTGAAACCGTGTCTCCCTCTCCAGGAAGTCTTCCTGATTGCTCTCACCTTCTTGTCTAAAATCTTCACAGCCCAGGCGCCAACTCCTTGGCACTTAGGCTTCAGTTTCCTTTTATCTGCCTCAGTTATGCTGGCTTTGTACTTCTCAACCTGGTAACAACTGGCACTGTGTCTCATATGGATTCTGTAGCCACCACAGAACTCAACTCAGAAGAGGCCCCAATAGTCTTCAAGTGCCCCCCTAATTGCTTTTTCCTTCAAAGCTCCCAGATCTTTCCTTGAGCATCTCAGATTTTCACCATACTTACCAATCAAGCGCTTATCCTACTGAGCCATCTCCCCGGCCCCTAAAGCCCGTGGACTCAGCTCCCTGGGAGCCAGGTGATTGTTCCTAAATTTTTCAATTTCTTCTTTCGTTGTTGTTTCACCCTGATTTCCTATTGCTTTCTTTACTGGGGATTGAACTCAGGCTCTTGCACTTACCAGGGAAGTGCTTATTCTACTGAGCCATCTCCCCGACCCTTCACCATACTTGGATTCCTTTAGTGTCAACAAAATTGTCAAAGTTCAATGAAGTTCATGCGCTTTACCAAATGTCTCCTAGCACAGTACAGTGTGGGTCAGCATATTCCATACCCTATCTATGCGATGCCCAAGCAGTGCTCAATAAGTGATTTTAAGTTAAGGCAATGATGCAGACTGTACCATCTATTTAATACACATCTGCTTGTTAGGACCCTGGTAAGTGCCAGGAACTTTGGCAGTTACTTGGGTTCAAGAATGGGTATGATACAGTCCTTACCTTCGAAGAGCTCACTGTCTAGTGGAGGAGGTGGATGAGAGAAATATAAACATTTCAAAGTGATTTTGGTGGAAGGAGCAGTTAACTCAATATGGGATTTTAAAACAATATTGTTGTTTAAAAACTTTGGTATTTGAATGTGAAAGTTTGGGAAGGAGATGTACCAGAGCATGGAAATGGGAAGAACTTGGGATAGGCAGGGAGCAGCAGTAACTGCTCTGTGTGGCTGACATAGGGAATGTAGGCAATGTGGAGATGTCCCAGAAAGGCAGGAAGAAGGGAGGGAGGCTACAGACTTCATCTCAGGTCTCCTTAGTTGTTGTTCAATTCAATGGGTATATTTGCCTGAATTTTTCTATCAAAATCCATGAGTTTGATCTGCTGTTTCTGAAGTGGGATCTCAAATTGTCTTTCATCTTTCTATGGAGTTTGGGGTAGTGGCCCAGTTGCCTTTGCTTTGTGCCTCTTTTGGAAAAAGAAAAACGTATATAGAAAACATTTGAAAACAGGTGATATAACTGTGTACATCTTTGTGACTTGGGGTGATTTAAATTCCTTTGGGAATTTATTAAATTCTTTTGAGTCCTATCACCTGAAAAAGAGGGAAAATAATACTGATCCACCACTTCTGTGGGTCATTGGTTCTGAGGTTCAATCACAGCTATGGATATAAAAGAGCCTTGAAATAAGAAGGCATCACAAGTGCAAGTGCAGATTACTCTGATGGATGGGGGCAGTGGTTCCTCTTTCAGATTCCCCTGTCAGTACAAACTCGAGGGAAGGGTGTCCCTTGGTCTCCCATGGCAACCTACCTCATCCCATTGGTAGTTTGGCCTTCACATGAGATGGCATTGCTCATAAAGCATGACAAATCACCTATTCTTCTCTGGAAAGTGAGGCAGAGTGAATTTCATCCCCCAGCTTCCCTCCCTTTTCCTTTTCATGTTCACAGGTGTGTCCAGGACAAGCTGCCTCCTGTCTGGGGAAGGCAGAGCCCAGCCTCATAGAGGTGGTGCCTGGGATTTGAGAAGGCAGCTGTTCTGCCTGCTTCCCATAGCTTGGCTGACTCTGGCCTTGCCGTGCTCGTAGCACAAGTGAGCATCAATTGTTTGCATAAATTGTGAGCCCAGCATATCATAACCTTTCTCTTGGGCTATCAGAGTTCACTGACTCTACGTGTCCCTTGGGGGCAACGCACTGATGGACCAGAAGTCTGCTTCTGATTTACTGTACTCGAGAGAATGGTGAAAGAGCCCCTTGTGGTCACACTGCTAGCCCTTGGACCATTTTACTTCCACTTAAGCAGCAACTCACATCCCAAGTCTTGGGATAAAGCACAGAGAATTGGCAGCACAGAAAAGAGAATGGGAGAGGCCAGGCTGTAGCCACACTGTGGGACTGTCCAGGAGTGCTGGTCTCTGTCTGTGCTTCGGGGTCCCTTTCCTTCTTCATCTAGATGCACAGAGCCTTCGCAACACCAACTGCAGATACTGCAGCCTGCCATCTAGGACAAGCATTTTCAGACCAGAGTCCTGCACCTTGGATCTGTCTAATTGAAGAATGGAAAAAGCACTGAATGAGGAGGCTGGAGACCTGCTTTTCAGTTCCCTAATCAAAATAAGTTTTCCTGGAATAGATCAATATATAGTGGATTTCAGCTTCTCTGTTAAAACTCCTTATAGTTATGTTATGCAAGTATCTTATCATGAGGGTCATTTTATTTTATCATCTCAGAGCCATTCTCTTTCTCACTGTAAGAATGATTAGACAGAGGATCAAAGAGACTAAATGAGCCCAAGATCACCAAGCTGTCACCAGTGGAGCAGGGCAGAGATCTGGGTGCAGCTCTGCTCCTAGCTAAGGGACCCACCAATTACAGCACAGGCCATGAAGCTCAGACCTCCCTGGACACATGGGGACACTGCCCTGGCCTTTCTTGGCCTGTTACACAAAGTCTTGCTGCTTACCTACAGCTTGCTTGGCTGAAGATTTCCTTGAAGTCAGAGTGGGAGCCACTGTAGGATGACGGAGGCTGGAAAGGGTTCAGGGTGCAGACTGTTGCCGGGACACCAAATTAGGATTTAAATGTCCCCGAGAAAATTCTTTCTTAGAGCCCATGTTAAAAGTGGGGACTAGGTTCTCTGATGTTCAAAGTAACACAATGATGCCCCTTAAACCAAAGTCATCTGCATGTTTTCTCATTTTGCTTTTTCTTAGTGCAAATAACAATATTCCTGATTTCATAACTTCAAGAACTGGTTGATTTAATATCTCCTAGTCAGGACAAGAAGAAGCCCATGACCCCCTGGCCAATACCCGAATAGTAAGGAGTTAGAAAGTGCTGTTTGCTCACAAAAGGGCTCAAAAACAGTATGTTAGGACCACAATTGAGAACGTTTGATCTCACCCGGTATGTCTTCTCTTGGGATTTTGCTTTGGGAAGGCTAAAAGTGTCCAAAGGAAGAAATAAAGTTAGTAGCTATCTTTGAGAGTTTAGCAGTCTCCAGGAATTATGGCAAGTGTTTACATAAATCATCTCAACTTTTGTCTTTAGTACAATATTATGAAATAGACGCTATTCTTATTCCCATTATACAGATGAGGAAATTGAGGCACAGAAGTTTAAGTCATGTGTGAAGCATTCAGAGCTAGTCACTGGTGGATTTGAAATCAGTCTGGCATCAAGGTGCATCCCTTTCAGGGCTCTGGTGGGTATTTATAGAGTTGGCCAGAACCTGGCCTTCTGTAGGGAGCACTCATTTGTGGTGATATTGACTGCTGCTTCTAGGGCCTGTACTAGAGGTCGAGCCACCCTCAGACAAAGAAAAGTAAAGCATAACGCAGTGCTCTTAGTGGGCTCATCTGATCTGATTCTATGAAGTCAGGCTCCACTCATTCCCCACGTCGTGTTCAGCAGCCCTTGAGAGCCAGGCAATTTGTTTTATCTTCAGGATTCTCAAGTGAAGCTGAATCATCCCAGAAAGAAGTTTTGACAGCCTCAAAAACTTGGATAATCTCTATTTTAGGAGAGGTTATCTTCTTCTAGGAGTTTAGAATAGGACATTATCTTAAAAGTAGGTAATATTAGCTTGACAGATATTTCTCTTTGTTAAATAGTAAAAAAAACATAATCTACTGCAGGGATGGGGGACCAGGTGATTATCACACAGATGCTCCGCGGCTTACCATGAAGTTATGTCCAAGTAAACCCTTTGTAAATTGAAAGTGCATTTGTTATTATTATTAGAATGTATTTAGTACAGGATCTCACTACACAGATCGGACTCATAGTAAGCCTCCTGTTTTCAGCCTCCAAGTGCTGGGATTACAGGCACACGCCACCATGCCCAGTCTCAATTGCCACTTCAGTGTGCCCTGGGTGTGGGGCTGGCATGGCATGCCGAGGGGTTGAGCCCTGGTCCCTATGTCTGCCTAAGCAGGCATTTTAATCCACAGAGCTATCTGGCTGACTCTTGAAAGCACATTTAATAGACAACCTACTGAAAATGAGGGCATACTGGAGAGTTTGTGTGACTGACTGGGAGTTGTGTCTTGCGGCTGCTGCTGCCCAGCGTAGCAAGAGAGGTATTGCTAACCCAGGAAAAGATACATAGTCAAGTGTCATAGTACAGATTCCATTGACTGTATAGGGGTTTTTGTGCCTTTTTTTTGTCTATTTATTTATTTATTTATTTATTTATTTTTTCCCATAATTTTATTGATAAACAAATAGCAATGAGACAGTTTCAAATCAAATTGGTAGGACAGTTTCAATAATCAACACATTGCATACATTCTTCCTAGTGGTTAATTGCTGTACAAGATGCGGACAGGATATCCTATTTACAAACACCATTAGAACAAATCGCTCTATTCATTAAGAGAATGTAACTATATATCTATCCTAACCACTTTGAATACACAGATGCAAAATGGACATTCTTTTATATACCCTTTTTTGGGTGCCATTTTGAAGTAAAAAAATAAGTAGAGAAACCATAACTTGGGATTCATCTGCGCATAGATGGAAAACAGACATTACAGCCTCTAGACGTTGTGGCCAAGTGAACAGAGACCAAATGGAAGTGAAGCCATCCAGCACAGTGTATTCAGTTCTAAAACCATCAAAGTTTCCCTCTCTGTCTTGGTAATAGTTCTATAGCATGTTTATGTCAAAATAAATGCCTCATACGTTTGTTAAGATTGTGGGTTCAAATAAACCAATAAATATTTATCTCCTAGCAACTTAGTGGCATTTTAAAGATACTACACATAAGTTGGAAGAAAAATTAGTTTATATTTAATTTTTAAATAAACAATTATTTACTCATAGTATATGTGTGGCTGTTGAGCATTGTACAATTAGTTAAACTGGAGTCAGATTGGACAAATGTATCCTCCTGTCTATTTATTTATTTTACTCTTTATTTTTATGTAATGCTTATTTTCCTATGGGGTTTGCTTTTTTAAAACAGCAACCAATGGAAACCCGTCTTTGTGATGATGAGGCGGTATCAAGGCAGTACGATGTAAAGTGGAAACATTGAGCTCCATCAGGACAGCGGTTTGTGCAGTGCAGCACAATACTGAATGCTGTGGCATGGGTCTTGATAAGTAAGAACACCTGCAGTGCTCCAGTGAGTTCCCTGTGTACCCTGAGCCTTCAGTCTGGGCACTGTAGAAATATGTCTTCTTTCATTTATTTCAAATGTGCGTCTTTCTTGCTTGTCTCTTTTGTGCTGATTTTTGATAGGTGAATGAGAAACATTTTACTTTCTGTTTGGCTGCAGTAGAAGATAATCAGTTCAAGAGCAGGATGAATAGAAACTGTCCCTCAACTATCTTTTAGGGAGGCTTCAGGGAATAGTAGGAACTGTGTCAAACAGAGGGCACTGGCAACTTCCACCCAACTCCACTTGTGTGTGGTCCAAGGGAATGTAGAATGTCCATCTTGGGGGGAAGAGAAGCTGAAAATATGGAATTTTATGTGAAGTCTCCCAAATTTAAGACTGTTAATTAATTCTAAGAAATTATTTGTAGACCTTGGGTAGGTCAGTGTCATGCTACATATCCAAGTTACTCTTCTCTCATTGCTGGGGCAAATACCCGACACCCAAAATGAAGCAAGGAAAGGCTTATTTAGCTCACAGTTGCTGGAGGTTTCAGTCCATACTCAGTTGTTTCTAAGACAAAGTGGCACATGGCACAGGGCAACCTTTCGTGGTGGCACCAAGGAGCAGAGAGAAAAAGGGAGGAGTAGCAGCAACAATGGATACAGAGAGCAAGTCTGTCTCTCTGTCTCTCTTATGCTACATTCAGACTATCTGCCCCACATTGGGTGTAGCATTCACACCCATAATCCTAGCAGTACTCAGACCCATAATCCCAGCAATACTCAGACCCATAATCCCAGCCTTGGATCATGAATTAATCACAAACTGTGGAACTGTGCCTCAATGACTACTTGAGGCTTTGGGGGCACAAATACCCATAAACTGTAATGCCACACACACAGAACATGTTTATAGGTGCAGTTTAGCTGAGAATCACCAGTTTGGAATATACACTATGATAAAATACTACATAACCATTGAAATACACTTATTAATAAATATGCAACCTCATGGAAACATGTTCATGATATATCGACTGAAAAATGATAGCTACAACAAATCTTGATATAGCTTTTATAAAAGCTATTTATAGATTGACAGGACTAAAAGGGTGAATAACCAAGGGGTTAAAATGTTTTCACCCAAGTTGGGACTCATGAATGATTTTATTTACTTCCCTATATTTTCAAAACTGTCTTTACAATAACTGCATGGAGCATCCCCAACTTTTGTTTTGTTTGTATTGATTTAACAAAGAAATTTAGAACAATTATTAGCATTAGGCACAAATAAAATTTAAAGTTGTATAGGAAACAGGCTTTGATTTTACAAAAACTTAGTGAATAGGAGACATATTACTAGTGATATATTATTGGTGAGTTATATGTTATATTACTAATGTACATTGATTGACAAAACACAAAGTTGCTTAATGAGTTCAGGATAGGAAGAGAAACTAGAGTCTTGGATGGTCATGGAAGGAAGCTGTGTATGAGGCCTGCAAGACCACCCCAAGTCTAATCATTCACTTCCAAATGTACAGGACTCAGCATATAATTGTATTCTTGGCTGTAATTTATGACAGTTAAAGGGAATAACCTATGGGAAATTAGCTAAGGGAAAAAGACCGGTTGATAAAGTCCAGAGGAAATGAAGCACAGGCTTCGAGGAATCTTCTTCCAGAGATGTCACATAGGATGCCTTAGCTCCTGCATCACTGGATTGTGACAGTACAGTGCTGTCTGCAGGGAAGCTTAACAGAGAGCCCAGAATTTTCACTGGGGGATAGCCATACAGTTATCCTCTGCCCAGCACATCGCAATAATCCAGACTCCAAGAAGGAGTGTAGGTGTTCAGCATAAACCACATGGTTTGCACAGGCATCTTGGGGACTATGAGCTATGCATGTTGTTAAACAATGACTCAAAACACTGCTAAGCTCCAAGTCCCCAGATATAACCACATGCCAGCCTCGAGCAGGCTTTACTAAGGACAGCAGTCTTAGGTCCTGCTGTGTTAGTTCTTTTCTGCACAAAAACTTTGGCAAAGGTGTGAGTTTTAGCAGGATCATGTTTTAGGAAGGTAGAAAGAAAAAGACAAATTATTTCACATGCAGGCAAGCTCACAAAGTATAGTCTCTTTCCACATAATGTTTTTTTAAAAATAATTAAGTGTATTGGTACAATTTAGATGTACATAATGATCATATTGGTCATAAGGAATTCATACCTGCACATGTCTTGATTCCTCCTTTTTTCCCATTCCCTTCCCCTTCCTTTAGTCCTCTTCTCTTTCCTATTTACAAAGCTTTGTTTCCATTTTATTCTTCTTTCATTTCCCCCCCATTCTTTCCTTCTCCCTTCCTAGTTCTCTTTCCTTTTGAACAATTTCTTACTATTTCACAATATCTATTGTACATTTTGGTCCTTATTTACTCTTTCAGTTTTTCACACCAGGAAGACGGGGTGATATTTATACATGCAAGTCCAAGTTATTTCATTTAAGAATATAGTCAAAAAGTGCGTCTATTTACTTATAAATGTCTCAAGTTTGTCATTCTTTATGGCTGAGTACTATTCCGCTACACAAAGAAAAACCTTTTTTATACATTTCTTGGTTGATAGACATTTGAGTTGTTTCCAAGATTTAGCTATTACAAACCATGCTGCTATAAACATATATCCCTATGGTATGATGTTTTCAATTTTTCTGTGAAAATACTCCAGAAGGGGATTCACTAGGTCAAACGGATCCTCTAATTCTAGTTTTTTTGAGGAATCTCCACACTGATTTCCACAGTGTTTGTATCAGTCTACACTCCCACTAACAAATGGAGCAGCATTCCTTTTTCTCCACAGCCCCTCCAGCATTTGTTATTGGTTGATTTCTTTATGGTAACCAATCTTTCAGGAGTGAGATGGAATCTCAGCATTGTTTCTATTTGCATCTCTTGAGTGACCAGTGATGCTGAACATATTTTTATGTATTTATTTGCTCTTTGTATTTCTTCATCTGAGAAGTGTGTTCCTCTCAGATGCCCATTTCTGGATGGGATCTTTAAATTTAGGGGATCTCAAGTTTTTCATTTTTTTATATGTTCTAGATATTAGTCCTTTGTCTGAGGAAGAGTTGGCTCAAGTGTTTTTTCCCCACTCGGTCAGTTGTCTATTTCTACTGTTAGTGATTTATTTTGCTGTGCAAAAACATTTTAATAGGATGAGATCCCAGTTGTTGATTCTTTGTAGAATTTCCTGTGTGACTGAGAGTATGTTTATGAAATCTTTGCCTACACCTGTATATTCAAGAGTTCTGCTTATTCTCTCTTCCAGCAGACTTAGTGTTTCTGTTTTAATATTTAGATCTTTGATCCATTTTGATTTTAGTTTAGTGCAGGATGAGAGACATGAGTCTAGTTTCAGTGTTTGCATATAGAAAGCCAGTTTTTCCAGCACCATTTATTAAAAAAGCTATCTTTCTTCTAATAAAGGTGTTTGGTCTTTTTGCCAAAGATAAGCTGGTTTGGTGTGTTTGGAGTTGTTTCTGTGTCTTCCAATCTATTTAATTGATTCTCAGACCTTATGTTTTTGTCAGTACCATGCTGTTTTTATCACAGTAGCTTTGTAGTATAATTTCAAGGCAGGCGTTATGATTTCTCCTGCATTTCCTTTGTTGTAGAGGACTGTTTTTTATATTCTAGGTATCTTTTAGTTTCAAATGAATTTGAGGAATGTTTTCTCTAGTTCTCACAGAATGTTTACATTGAAAGTGGTTGTATAAGTTATCAGTCTAGTGCTTCCAAATCACAAGCAAATCCCACTAGTGGTATACAAGATGCTTTACACCATCTGTGGCAGCCTACATTGAATTTTAATGTTTCTGTGTATATATTTTGACATATGTACATAGTATAAATAAATAATAATGTTATAGTATTTTATAATGTCACATATTTACTCTATATCTATAGAGTACATGTGTATATGTATATCCAATTTCCATTAAAACCCTGATGCACCAGTATTATCTTGGAGAAGGCTATTTTCTTTTTTAAGTGTAAGTCAATTTAAAAACAACTATTAGGAGCTAGGGTACAGCTTGGTGTTAGTATACATGCTTATCATGCAAGGTCCTGAGTTCATTTTCCAGAACTTTCCCTAATGAATATTAAGTAATATTAAATTATATGAAATAATGAGTCAGTCAACAAAATAACCAAAAATAAAATAAGTAGAAAATAGAAGAATTGAACTAACATGAAATATTAATAACAGCTCAGGGTTAGAGGCTGTGTCCTTGCCCTGGAGAGCCGCACTGAAGCTCACTTGCCCCACTTCCTGCCTTGAAGAAAGCACACTCTTAGGTTTTGCCTTGGTTACTTGCCACTCATTGCTGGGACAAAATACCAGACAATTTGCCTTGGTTACTTGCCACTCATTGCTGGGACAAAATTAAGGAAGGAAAGGATTATTTAGCTCCCAGTTAGTGGAGGTTTCAGCCCATACCCAGCTGGCTCCAAGGCAGAGTGGCACAGGGAAGAGGGCAGCCTTTCATGGTGGTGGAAAACAGCAAAGAGCAAAGGGAGGAGCAGCCGCTGTGGCAGCTGGTAGCCTCTTTTCTCTCTTTACATTTGTATGCAGATTATCTGCTCCAGGGCGGGTGTAGCACTCACACCCCTAACCTCAGCATTGGATCAAGAATTAATCACAAATTTTAGAAGCCACCCCATGACTGCATGAAGCTTTGGGGGGACACCTAGACACCAACCATCTCAGGTTTTACTTGTGTTATGGACTGTTCTGCTTTCATATGTTTTATCCATACAGTAGGAGACTTGGGATAAACTTCTAAGTTCTAGTTCTTACAGAATGTTTACACTGAACATGGTCGTATAAGTTATCAGTCTAGTGCTTCCAAATGACAAGCAAATCCACTGGACAATACTTCACAGATCCTTTGAGAACTTGAGATGTAAATAAGTGGGAAAATAGAATGAATTTTTTTACTTAATATTTTCATGAATTCCTTTTCTTTTTTTTCCTTTTACAAGATACATCTTCATGAATATAATCATTGTTCAAGCACTACAGAAAGCTTACAAGGGGATAAAAACATACAAGGCAGCCAGAAGCTTTTGGTTGCAACCACCTTCATCATCTTCCATTTGACTTCTTCATTTCCTTATCTCCCACCAAATTCCTTCTGAACACTTTGCCTGAGACTCTGACTTTGCTGAATCGCTCTGATCCTCTGCTCTCCTCTTGTCCTCCCTTCAGGAAATGCTGTCACTGGGGATGATCTTTTGGGTGTGACCATTCATCCTGGATTCTACAGGGACTTCCAAAGCCACTCACTGCAATTCTCAGCCCTCTGAGAATTCTGAGTCCAGAAAGGGATCAGAAAGTTATTATTAAATGGGAAACATACTTTCATAATAGTACCAGAGGCTATTTCAGATGAGAGATCTGGAAATTTAAACTAGGCTTTCTGGTTGTTGAGGCTTAGGGGATTCAGAAGCAAAAGCCCTCATCTCTTTCATCTAATAAGCCCCTAGGACAGATGCACTTTGTAATGTCTGTCAAAGAAGTTAGCTTGCTGTCAAGGAGTGGTCTCTGCATTTCTATACTAATTCCTTCAACATATAAGTACCTATTTTTATGAAGGACCCCTTTTGGCATATAAGGAACTTATGAATAAATGAGTGTTCATGACTTCTGCTTGGGAGAAGACTATTTAATGACGCTCACACTATAGAATACAATGACCCCCCTGCTCTCAATTGCCAAAACTCTCCCTTCTTTCAGGTTTAAAAGTCTAGATCTTATCCATAATGTTTATTTGTTTAATGACTGTCAGACAGTGCTAGGTCTGGTGCTTAGGTCAGTCAATTTCTCATGCTTGTAATTACAGCTATTTCCTTATTACACTCAGGCAAAATTTAAAGGCTCTTGGATGGACTATTCTAGTTTGTAAAACCCAAGAAAGCCTGTGCTTTCTCCATTTTTCTTTGGGCAAAGGTCTAATCCATGACTTTTCCAGTTGCAAACGAACAAATTAATGCCTTTAAGCCCCTCCTTTGAGTTGAATGCATTCACTAGAATGGGCACCTAGTTCTAAAGCAGTCAGTGTCAAGGCTGGCTTGATGTCTGTAAGGGGGTTTCAGTCTGGCAAATTTGCCTAAAGAGGTAAAGGAGCAATGTGTGTCAATAAGTATCTGGATTGGCTCATTGAGGGTTGGTAGTGGCTGCAGACGTGGACAAGCATGGATGCGCACACACATATATCTGCCCTGCTGAATCAAGGAAATGGGAGAATACTGGCTAGAGGACGAAAGGCTCCTACTGCTGAGGGGCACACAGCATCCCTGAGTCCAAAATGGCCTGGGAGCTCAAGCTGTTTACACACTGGGGGAGGCTCCGGTGTGCTCAAGGCATCTGAGCTTTTGTTCTTCCCAACCCTAGGAATCCTCTTTCCCAGGCTATTTCTTGTTTCTCTGGAACCCAAATTGGATTGCTTATTTTGAGGTTCTGAAGGGCAAGGGTAAAGCTTTGTGGAATTTCCACTGACTACCTAGGCAAATTTGCCAGGAGCCAAAAGGGAGAAGTAGGGAAGACAGATACCTCCTCATCTGTCAGGGAGTCTCTAATGAGGCAAGATAGGTAAGGCCTAGGAGAATGTGGGCCACTGGGGGCACACTGGCTGCACCAGTGAGTGTGTTTGTATCAGGTGCTACACAAGTTTAGAGGAGGCCTTGGGCAGTGGGGGGTTGGAAAATGTGGCTGAGTGGGATGGGGTTGAGGAAGCAGTGTGGTCACAGAAAAGAACAGGAGTTGAAGACTGAGAAAGGGAATGGAATTGGTCAAGGATCTGCAGAAACATCTGAGCAGGGTTCTGGGGATAGGGAGCTGCCTCACCCTGCAGCCCTTACCCTGTCATTAAATCTGGGGAAACCCAAATGGGTGTGCCAGCTCACCTGCCCTTTCAGTCACCTCATCAGGCACAAATTGTCCAGAATTAAAAAAAAAAAAAAAAAAAAGGTAAAAAGAAAAGAAAGGAAAGGCCTCATTATATGGCTGGAAATCCTCATACCAGAGATAAAATTTTATGAGTTGCCTATTGCTCAGCACCCCATATTTTTGACATTCTCTGTTTCACATACAGTATTTTAAACATGTGAGACACAGACATTATTGTTTTTTTATTTTTTTACCCTTTTCATTTTTTTCCCTTTCTGTCATGGCTTAGTGGGTAGCTCTGAAGTTTTTAATACTGAAGGGCCCATTTCATGTTATTTATTACCCTGCTTGCGTGAAAGCCGAGGCCTATAAATTGTCCACACAGACCGTCTAATTCCAGCAACAGCAAGGTTTCGTCACATGTAATTAAAAGATCCCAAAGCCATTGGAATGTAATGGATTTGGAAATGACACCATGGGGGCGAGGGGAACAGGCCCAGGAAGAAGCAGTAGTATTTCAAAGGCTCTCCTGCGCAGTCTGGGATCGATGGTGCTGCCTAGCTGGGCTCCAGCAGGGCTGGCTGATGTGGGGATAGAAGTGAGGTCTGGATTTGATCTGATCCACAGCTCTGAGACCAGGCCATTGCAATCCCCACCTGCCTGGAGGTGCACTGAGCTTTTGAACTCACACACTCCTGCAGCTCAGACCTGCCAGGCCGCCCGCTCTGATAGCAATAAGCACCCTCCGTCTTGGCAGGAGGATTTCTAGAAGCAAGGAAGTAACACAACTCTGTAGGTTGAGCTGAAGGCCAGGGTGAACAGGAGGAGTTCTTGGAATTCACCTTCCACACAAGCACAGCAAACCTCTGATTTTTGCTTGACTTTCTCTCTGAAGCTGATTCTGGCTGTCTGAGTCTCCCAATTAGTTTTGAGTGGGGTCACATTCTGCTGTGAGGTTTCCCGGAATATCTGCATCCATCTCGCTCCTTCTGCTGGGCCTCCAGAGTAGCCTGTGTAGTTGTTAGAATGTTACATCAGGGACAGTCACCTGTGGGCACCTGGAGCAAATGTTCTTTGACCCAGGTGATTTTTACCTGTGCAGTAGGTGATCAGCAATTATGTGCTGGGAAAGAAATGGAAGATAAAAGTAAGGAATGAAAAAATGCAGGAAGAAGGAATCAGGGAGAATGGTCTTCCATGTTCTTTTCTGCTCTCTACTTGGACTCCAGGATGGCCTGCAGTGCTCCCTGTCTCCTGGTATTCAGGTCCTGTGCCTCCCACATTGTACTGGGTTGTTGCACGTGACTAGTCGCATGGGGCAGAAATGATGGTATGTCAGGGCAATGAGAAGGGGGAGAGGCCAGGGGAAAAAGAAGGAGTAGGGTGTATTGTGTGCAGGTTCAAATTCCCTATGATGAACGTGATCATTCTGTGTATCTAAAATGTACCAATAGGGGCCGGGGAGAAGGCTCAGTGAAATAAGTGCTTCCCTGGCAAGCGCAAGGGCCTGAGTTCAAGCCCCGGTTCCGCAAAAATAAATAAATAAATAAATAAAATAAAAAAAAATAAATAAAAAAGTTATGTGTTAAAAAAATGTACCAATAAAATAAATTTAAGTAATGAAGTGATGGATCTACAAAACCAGAATACCAACACCAGAAGTAAAACTTGGAATAGACTGTCCCTGACAACCTTCAGGAGGACCCAACTAACACCAATACCAATAATTTTGAACTTTTAGCTTTCAAACTGTAAAAGAATACATTTCTGCTCTTTCCAGCCACCTGGTTTATGGTCTTTGGTCACAGCAGTCCCAGGAAACCCATATGCCTGCACGCTTTCTTCTTAGAGACCACTCCCTCTTCCCCCAGTGCTAACTGACCATTGGTTAATGAAGCTTTGGATGCTCTCCAGAGTGTTTTCTCATTCATACACTATGAGTTTAATATTCTCCAATACACTCACATGGATAGGTTAAAAAGAAGAAATTTGATGATCCTAGCATCTTTCTATTTAAGGATTAAAATTCTAGACTATATCTGTACTTTTTAATCCAGAATGAATGTGTTTTTGATTGGCCTGAGGAAATGTAGATGGCCTCTCTTACCCATTTATTTTTGACTCCTTGATTCATTGCCAGGTTGTTTCTCTGATTAAACATCCTCAGAGGACAAGAACCAGCGCTCCTCCATTGCCTATTGCTCTAAGTCCAATTCTGATAGAGAAAACATATCTGTGCTGGTAGATAAGGGCCATTTAGTAAATAGGAATTGGATATAC
>NW_004524579.1:22517387-22518201 GCF_000260255.1 Octodon degus | reverse complement strand
GAATGTCAGATTGTTGCCCCATATTTGGGAAGTTTTCTGCTATTACTTCTGCCCATATTCTTTTTATATTATTTGTATTGACTCCTTCCTTCTCATCGATGCCTATTAGTCTCACATTGTTCATCTTTGCATCGTCTTGCAGGTATTGATTTTTTTCCCCCCTTCATCCTAGTTGTTTTAAAGAAATCTTTTCTTACTTTTTCACTAGCTGCAATGGTGTCTTTAAGGTCAGAAAGTCTATTTTCACTTTCCCTCAAATGGTTTTGCTAGCTTGTGATTGAGGTTTTAATTTCCTGTATATGACTTTGAACCTGTTTCATACATTCTATTTCTTTCCTACATTCCTTATTCAGGGGTTCCAACATTTTTATATTCTGCTCTATTTTTTTTTATCAGTGTATTCTTTAGAAGCACTTAGTACTTCTTTGATTATAGTTATCACTACATTTTTTAGTTCCGAAATTATTTCTGATCTGATTTCTTCTATACCTTTCTGCAGTTGTTTCTTTACTGCCAACACTATTATTTCAGAGATATCTGGTGTGGGATTTCCAGTTTCCTCAGTGCTAGTGTCTTCTGCAATTGTACTGGGTAGACTCGGGGCATGAGACTGCATTTTGTTCCTTTTCTTTGTCATTTTGTACACCACTGTCTTCTGACCTTTGGTGAAGAGCTTAGATAAAGTTGTTACCTTAGCACCAGGTCTGGCTCTACTAAGTTCAGATTCCTCCAGGTGGGTGTTGTTTGGATCTGGCTGCTGTGCTCCACTTCTTTCTGCTGCAGATGTTAGAGTTGAACCCTTTGTGTCTCTCTG
>NW_004524579.1:22443909-22516937 GCF_000260255.1 Octodon degus | reverse complement strand
CTTCCTTCCTTCCTTCCTTCCTTCCTTCCTTCCTTCCTTCCTTCCTTCCTTCTTGGTACAATCTCAGGCAAAATTATTAACCCTCTTGATCCAGGTTCCTCATGTGAAAAATGAGGATGGAAATAATGAACCTCCCAGGGTGGTTGGATGGACTCAGTTAGAACAGCACAAAAAAGAAGGAACTGAGCTTGTTGTACTGTGAGTGTTCAACAACTCCTCAGCCCTCAATTTTCATTTCTACTGCAAACACTTCAGACAAGGAAAAGATAGATACAAATTACAGTTTCAGGAAAATTACTCAGCTCAATTTTTTTTTTTTTGGAACTGGGTATTGAACTCAGGCCCTTGCGCTTGCCAGGCAAGTGTTTATTCTACTGAGTCATCTCCCTGGCCCCCTCAGCTCAATTTGGAAAGTCAAAAATAATGAAATATGTAAAACAGTATACCCCAACTCTGTCACTAATGGCAAGTATTAGTGAGCTCTTTCACCAATAAAGTCTCTGTGATGTTCACTGGACTCAACTAAGCAGACATGGAAAATGAGAACTGACATTTTTTGAAAGGCTTCTAAGATGCTGAGCCCAAACAGAAAAAGCTTTCTGGGTACCTCTCTGGGAAAGATCAGGTATGATACCAGGTGGGGAAGTGGGCAAGAATAACAGGCATGGACCAGGCCATATGTCTCAACAAGAATCTAATCCATTTGACCAGAATGTCATGGTTCCCGGAAACTCCATGAGTAAGCTTGTACAGTATGCTAATGTGTTCTAGTGGTGATTTTGTTGGTGCAAGTGACTCAAATGTTACTCTGTGATGCAGTCAATAACATTGAGGGCTGAGAAAAGTCTACTGGCCATTTATCTCAGATCCCAGGATCACCTTTTACCTGATACAGGATGGTAGTAATGACATTTCAGCCTACTGAATCTATAGTTTGTATATTCCTGCTTTGTTTTCAACTCAGGTTGCACATCTTCCATGAAAGCCCAACTTGTTCCTCTTGACCTTGAGTAACTATCTGAGGGTTGGACCAGATGAACTGTAATGTTCTGTTGAGAACTGAAATACTATTTTTTTTTAAAAGTTTATTTGAAAAAGTAAAAGTGAGGAGTGAGGGAGAAACTGGCTCTGTAGAATGACTTTGGGCTGGGCCGGCTAGATAGCTCAGTGGACTAATGTACCTGCTTAGGCAGATGCAGAGACCCAGGTTTGATCTCCAGTGTACTGTGCCACCCCTGCCCCCAGGGTGTGCCGAGACTGAGACTAGGTGTGGTGGCATGCATCTGTAATCCCAGCTCTTAGAAGGTTGAAAACAGGAGGATCACTACAAGTCTGGTCTGTGTAGTGAGACCTTGTAGACCCTGTACTAAATACATTGAAAAAAAAATGATCTTGGGCTGAAAAAAAGGGAAAAAAACACAAGACAAAAGTATACCCTGAATGATGCAAGGCAGGATATCATGAGGAAAGCCATGATAGCCCTGAAGTATTATTGTTTTAAGGGTGTACTTCATTATTTTTATTGTAGTATTGTTTAGAGGCTTACATTTACAAGGTCTTCACCTCAGTTATTTGTGGTAAAACAAAATAAAGGAGACTACACATCAGGCTGTACACTTTAGTAGATGAACCACCAGTCTTGAGCTTTAGTTCTATTTCATCTGCAAACCAGTTTTATTTTCCTGGGTAATATTCTGTTCATAAATCTCTCAATCAGTTTTTCCCCTTTCATAAATTTAGGCGATTGAACTCATCAGTCTGGGCCCTTCTGTTTCTGGCACTCCTCTCTTGCTGTAGAGTTGTCCCTTCCACTTCAGTGAGTATGTGTGAGGACTGTTCCACAGCACTGGAGGGCACAGTGGAGGTCGGGAGGGAGTGCACAGGAAATGAACCCTAAAGTCTCTCCTGCTCCAGAGCTGCATCTTTGCTTGCTCAGACTCAAAGCATGTCCTTGAGCAAAATCACAACTTTGCCACACCTCTCTCTTCCACTGGGAGGAAGCCCAAAATCTGGGACAGTGAGGACTCTAGAGAACAGCCAGAAGAGGTCCTTCCTTCTCCGCATTCTTACTGGTGTGAGTTTTGGGCCTGGCGTGTCAGGCTCTAGGGAGCTGCTAGTCAAGAGTAATGAGGGAAGGCGGTGTGCAAATGCACTGACCTCCTTGGTGGGGTGAGCCTGTGGCTCCAGACTTGTCGGTTGGCAACACATGCTCTTCTTGGAGCCTCTCTGACCTTGGCCTTTGGAATCTGAGCCAAAAGAAGATGATTTCTCTCCCCAACCGAAGGTGATGCAAGAATCAAAGGCATTAATTTACGCAGACTTTGAAAGTGATCACATTAAATGAGTGGCACCACCAATGTTCAGAGAACATACCTGAACTTGAAATGGTGCCAGCTTTATAGAAATGTCTACCTAGCAGAATTCTAGGGGCTCTTTGGGCTGTAGTTGCCCTGAATGTTTTATCTTACTAAGAATAATGCCAGAATGCTATTCCAGTACCCCATTTATTCAGAGATCAGACTAATTAATAATGACTCAAACTCTGACTCCCCAAGAAAGCTTAAAAACCTTCTAAAGAGCAAAATAGCATCCCACAGTTGTTTTGCAAAACATAAATCCTTATACTTTCTTCTTCCTTGAGCTCTTATGAAGCACTTCATTGACTCCGGCTTGCCACACACACTTTGGTTACACTTAGACATAGATAGATGTCAAGGCAACTAAGATGGAAAGTGTGTGATGAGAGACATTGTTATTAGGAGAAAGGAAGCTGATAGTGTGAGATTAAAAAGCAAAAACTGCTTAGACCCACCATAGAAACACATAGAAAACCTAGCATAGCATCCAGGGACATTTCTATGTTCTTTCTGCACAAAGAAGTTAAGGGAGGTGGTTTCAGTAACTCAGTCACCTATGAGATTTTTGTATTAGTTAATAATGGATTATGGAGAAAAGACCAGATTTAAGTCCATCATTTGTTTTGTGAGAAAGTAGGGGAGAAATAATCTTTGTCTGAAAGATTGCCAATAAAAATTGTCAAAAAATATTATTGATGAGATTCATTAGAACACAGGATACTTGATTTGTGTCTCTTTGCCCCTAGGATATAACATAGTGTCTAGTACACAGCAGATGCTCAATAAACTCTTGATACATGAGTGAAAAGAAATGTTGTGTTTTTATTTTCTGAAAAAAGTTACTTCTGTACAATATCACGGTTTGGTATGATTCACTGAACAAAATCTTCATGGAGCACCTACTAGGCAAGCAGAAGCCTCTTTAGAGAATATTGCTAGATTAGTCTGAGTTACTTGGAGTAAACAATGAATCAGAACCATCTTGGTGCCTGGCTCTGAAGCCCAGGAATATTGTGGGACCCTGGCCAGGATTCTTGCCTATTTGGCAAAACTGAAAACTGTTAAAGAACTCATTCTAGTTACCTTTAACCAACAGTCACTCGACAGTCCCTCCAGTTGCCCCAAAGAGCATCAAAGAAGGATTTCCATCTAGAAAGTGCGCTGAAAAGAAAAAATGGAGAGGTATCTCACCCTTCCATATCAGGGGCTGTATGTTAATTCAAAATACCTTTTCTCTTGCTGCACAATGAATGGATTCCAGCTCAACCTTAAGTCTTAACCTCCATGAAAAAGGACTAATGATTGAGGAGGAGAGGTAAAACAAGCTGAGGATGGATGTTCATGTTAAACTTCGGAAAACCAATCCATTTGTCTTTATTGATGGTCTTTCTTGTGCTTCGTGTAGTATGTACAGTAGTGGCCTGTGCTAAGGTCAAAGAAAAAGAATTAGAAAACCTAGTTTTTTTTTTTTTTTTTCTAGGAAAGCATCTATAGATGAACAAAGTGTGAGGTGGTATTTTGTTTCATGGATTTTCTCAGTCTCCATAGTTCCGCATGTAAGTTGGTGTAGTCAAATATTTTTGTCAGTATACAGCCAAACAGCTAACAAAATGGACCATAGTGAGACATCTGCTTTAATTTTTTTTTTTTTTTAGTTTAGAAGGCTAAATAGTTGTTCTGTGTTCATCTTCCTACCACAATTAGTTTCACTTATCAGTCGCTGCCAAAAACCAACCCAAAACAAAGATTTATTATTTCTCATGGTGCTGTATGCCAGAAATATGAGCAGCACTCTTGGCTGAGTGGCTCTTTGGTTTCCTAATATCAGCTAACTGCATTTAATATATGACTGGGCTGCAAGGGGCAAAGAAGCCCACACTCGCAAGCATGGTGCCCGGATTCTCCTCCACATGGCTTTTCTCCCCGTGTCTTATCTGAACATTCAAAATCTCATCTTGGCTTCTTTCTTACATGGTGGTTGGCTACCTCAGAAAGCATAAAAGTGGAAGCTTTTAGCTTAGGCCTAGAATTTGATAAAGTATCATGTTCACTTCTGTTTGTTGGTCAAAAAGTTACAAAGCCAGCCCAGGAAGAGGTGAACTAATCTGCATCTTTTGATGGGAAGGCCACATAGGGAGAGAATGGATGACAGTCACCCTCAGATTTGCCTGCTTGTTTTCAAATTGACTGAATGGATTTTGAGGCTCTAAGTAATTTGAGAGGTAGGATCAGAGCTTCTTCAGCTTTGTACCTCCAGTATCCTTCATGGTTCTGGTTCAGATTGAAGCAAATTTGTGTATGGATGCACATGTGTTTGTATGTGATGTGAGGTGTGGGTGTTAACTGAGGGTAGAAGGATAGATTCCTACTAGGCTAATATTTAATTCATGAAATCACCTAAAATAAAATATAACTGTCTGTGATTTTTGACCCTGTGGGGTAAGAACTGGACAGTATGCTTGGTCCAAAGTCCTTGTCCTGGGTAAAGTGACTGGGAGATTCCCATGTATGTCAAGGTATAAGTGAGTCTTTTTTTACTGAGATGGACTTTTTCTTTTTCTGAGATGGATTTTGAAGTGAACCTTAAAACTTCCAGGGAGTGTCAGTCAATTGTGTACTTGATAGGTTGAAGCACTCCTGAAGATGTGACTGGAATAAGGTGCTATGCTCATTAGTGGATCAACCCATCAATGTTAGTAGCTCAGCTTGCTCTTAAGAAGTAGGGGCCAGTTGGTGGTGGGTCAGTGGACACATGCTTCTGAAGCATGTATAACTCTGGTGCTTTCTTCCCTGTGCTGTGCTTCCTACTTGCCACAAAGCAAACAGCTTTGCTCCACCGTGCCCTGCCCCAGAGCCGGATAACCATGGACTGAAGCCATAGAAACCATGAGCCATTAACCTTTCCTTTAAGTTGCAGTGTTGGGTCTTTTGTCCCAGCAAGGGAAAGGTGACCAACAGCAGGAATGGTACCTGAGAGTTTACTTTTGGCTCTTAATGACTACCTTGCTGTTTAAGTCTTGAATATGCTTTCTAGACAAAGTGATACCTTTGAGGAACAATTCCTGAGATGCTTCCAAATCTGCATATAGAAATAGAAAGACCAAGAAATATATGATTACCCATAAGATCCTTGCAGCTTCTAGGTTCCATGGTTGTAACATTCCATTCAGAATCTATTATTCTAGTTTTCAAAAATCTTCCTGTTCTACTTTGTCTCTTTTAATTAAATTTCCCTGTATTTTTGCTCTGAAAGGAGTCATGATGAACTTCTTAGCAGTTAATTCCTTGCTCATAAAGTCTTTGGTCCAGATTATTATAAAACATTTAGAAAGGTAACAGCCATCATCTCTCTTAACCTGGTAATTTTTTTGCAGTCTTATTTCACCTCCCCTGTCCACTGTGTGTTTCTTCTTCTCCTTCATGAACTTTCTGTATTACCTAAGTTATATATTCGACCCTTCATCCTTTCTTTATTGTTCAGTTCTCTAAGACTATATATCCCGTTACCTCTCAATAACCTGTGAGTTCACACCCATATTGTTTTATCGGAAGCACTAGAATGTTCCTATTGCTTTGCATTTACTGTATTTTCTGTTTAGTTTATCTTTTCCCCCCTCTTTTTCATTTTTTAAAGAGAGTACAAATTAGAATTAAAACAAAAAATTACAAGTGATACAAATTTTCACTTAACAAAGTAATGTAAATTTCACAGTATTTGTTGTAATACATAGCATTGTCTTCCAACCAGTTATTCATAGTACCAGATATATGCATCTGAAATATATGAAAGAAAAAAAGAAAGAAATGTATAAGAAATAAGCTACAGGACTCAGCCTGCGATTTTTTCCTCTGAGTCCTCACAGTGCCAAGGTCTGGTTTTATTGATTAGAGGGGGTGCTTGACAACCCTGGCTTATTGGTTTAGTCTTTCAGAAGTGCCTACTTCCAGAGTAGGCCACATGGTTAGTCATTAACATCTTGCTGCAGAGTCAAGGCATCCTGATGACGAGTCTGGCCATGCTGCACATGCTTCTTACAGATTATACAGCAGAGATAACTTTTTATTTCTTTCAACTGGACAGAGAATCCCAGTGACTATAAACCATGAGGGGGTCACTGTTGGGAAGAGAATGGTTGTGCAGGCTAAGCTATGCCACACCGAAGACTCTCCTACACAACCAGGTCTGCACATCTGTGGTACAAGTTCAATTTCTGGAGCCGCCTCTTGTAGTGGGGAAGTAATTCTCAGTATCTGGTTGCTTTTTCTCTTTAGTTAACTTAAGTAAAATGATGCTGTTATTGACTATTTAGCATTGTAAAATTTCCTGTCATTATGCTTACAGATGTCCTTTGAACTTGTGGATTGATTTTGCTGAGATTTGCTGCGGTATGGAAGAGCCTTAAGATGCACCTTGAATCCCATCATTTCTCTCCCAGCTCCTGGAAATAAAATGTCTACCAATGGTTTTAAAAATGGCATAATTTCTATCAATGTTAATTCATATAATTACATTTTTAGAATTGCTATTGCTCTGGGTGTGTGTATGTGTTACAGTTCATCTAGGACACCAGCTGAAAATATAATCTTGGTCTTAGGAGTAGGAGAGTCACCTAAAAGGTGAAAATAATGCTTGAGAAGATCTATAAGACATCAATTAGAATGTACAACAAATAGGCCAGTTACATTTGTGAGTGCTTTGAAATTATCATGGGTAATATAACCATGTTTTTTAGCATCAGTGTTTAATAAAAGCCATTTCTGTGTCTGGGCCAAAGGCTTTGGCATGTATTCCATGCAAATCAAAGGAGTTAATAACCAGTAATAAAAGGAAGTGAAGCCAAGGAATAGCTAAGATGCATGTCCCTACAAATCTTGAGAGTGGTAGAGGAAGGGACATTGGTAAGGAAATACAGGTTGGACTGTTGCACGAGCACTATGATCTTTCATTTTAAGCCCAATTCATTGGAACCTTACTGGGAGAGGGAGACTTGGAGATAAAATGCGAGAGAGTCCCACGAAGTCCTTGTTTCATTTGCTTAGTTCTGGGACTAACTACCACTTTTGGCGAGGATCTTCCCTGGCTCCTCCAGGGAAATTGAAATTTTCTATCTGTTCATTAGTAGTGGTCATGAAGAGGGCAATTATGCCCACTTGCAGCTCCCAGGGAAGACCCAGAAATCAGTGGGAAGAAGCTCAGTGATTCCTGAGTACCTGGGAGAGACACTGCTATGGTTTGGTCTGCTTGATCATGACATCAGAACTTTCAAATAAACACTTATTTATATGAGAGGCAAGAACTCAAGAAGATAACTAATTTATTCAAACTCTGAGGTTTGGTAAGTGGCAGAAACCCAAAGCTTGTGTTATTTTATTCTATGTTGCACTATTCCTCACATGGGATAATGGCTGTGGTAGTTCTCTGAAAAGTTAATGTAAGAGAAGCTGCTCAGTGTTTTGGTCTCAATACCTGAGATGAGAGAGGATCCAAAGCTTTCTCATTGGAGCTGTTGCTGACACATACTCTCTACCTTCTAAGCCCTCTGTTACATCTGTTTTGAATGTTCTAGATTCAATCTCACATGCATTTATTAAACAATTATTTATTGAACCAGTGACTATGCTAAGAGTGGCTATGCAGAGGGTGAGATGAAGGGTTGATCTGGCATTCCAGGAGGTATGACAAGGGCTCTGTGATGACAGAGGAATCGAGAAGCATAGAATGAGAGGGTGGGGAGAAGTAGGGATCTGCCAGCCTGCAGAGGCAAGAAGTGTCTGAAGAAATGCCCAGGAGCTTCCAGTGGATACAGCCAAACATTTCTCAATGAATCTCAAGAATTTCATCTCAGTGAATCTCTTCCCCACCTCTCAGTGGTAAGATAACGGGGACAGACAAGATACATGGATGTGGAAGCTCAAGGTCTCTGAAATGGACATCCAAGGAAAGAAGACTTTGTAATGACTCTGGGCAGAGAGTGCCTTTGTCAACTTGAAGAACCAGACAGAAAGCTGGTCAGATGGACATCTTCTGATTTAAGAACTACCTGGAATAGGATGAATGTTTCTGGAGAGAACCACCAGGAATCACTGGCCTCCCATGGCCTACAAACACCCCTGTTTGAACGCATCATAACTTGGATCAAGACCTATAACTTTGAAAAAAAAAAGACCTATAACTTTGAATACCTCTCTCCAGCTACAGACCTGTGGAAGACTCCAGAAGCAGGTGCTGCCGGGGCAGACCAGCTGTAACCAGAGACTGTGGAACACCTGGATCAAAGAAATGCACACTTGGTGCCCCACTGGCCTCATTCCTCCCCCTGGTGTCAAGAGGGCTCTTCTGGTCTCACACTACATTCAACCTCACCAAGGACAAAGCCTTTGCATTGTTTCCTCCTCTTATACTTTGCACGGTAACTAACACTGATCTGGGCCTTGAGTAGAGATTTGTTGCTGGTAGATGGAATACTAAATGGCAGACATTTACTAAAAGGAAAGACATTCAGAGCAGAGGCTGGCAGTGCTGTGGTGCTTGCATCTTATTGTATAGGGGAGATACTGAGGCCAGAGAAGGCAGGTGACTCATAGAAGGGCTTGTCAGGGCAAGGCTACACCTGTAAGTTTTGATTCTAGAGCCTGTGTTCTTTCCATCAAGAGGTCTCTTATGACATATCTAAATGAACCTCAAACTAAGAAGAGTGAAATAATAACATTTCATGTACACATGCTACCTCCCCTGGGCATGAAGGGTTGTGTAAGGAACTTGCCTACTGCAGGTGATTAGGCCTCTTTGAGCTTCCCTGCAGTCTGTGTCCTACCTTTCATTTTACTTCAGTTCCATTTGGGCTGGTCCCACACCATGCTAGGTATCCCTCTTTCTACTTGTCTCCTCTCTTCCTTCCACCCTATACAAACACTGCCATATGTTTAAGGCCCACTGAGTTCCATGCAATGCAATGAGATCCAGCAAATGTTTACTGAGGACCTTACATACACACAACTTTGTGCAGCCAGATGTTTGCTGGGGTTTGGAGAGTTCTAAGTGAATAAAACATACTTTCTGCTCCAGACTCAAGGGGAAGACAACTCAATTAACAATCAGGATGCTGGGGCCTGATTGATTAAAGATCAAGACAGAACAGAAGTAATCAGGATCATTTATAGAGCATCTACTAAATACCAACTCCATTCTAGGCACGATATATTTGTTACAGTTAGCCCTTAAAATAGCCAAGAAAGATGGATATTCAATGCATCATAATGTATTCAAGTGAACTCCAGTTTTGTAATTAGTTCTAAGGTTCTGTGTCACTTCCATTCCTTGAAAGTCATGTGTCTTTGGAAAAGCTACTGAAGTTCTTTGCAACTCTTGTTTGTGAATGGGGGATAACAAACCTTCTTCATAGGAAAGATGTGAGGATTGAACTGTAAGGTGCACGAAGACCTAGTGCTGAGTCACCCCTTGAACGTGTGGTTAGAGACCAGGTATTCTGGAGAAGTGAGATAACACTCATGCAGGAAGGTCTTGGGGAGCACCAAGCAGTCAACTGTGGGAGGGTGAGCACAGATGCAGGGGGAGGAGGGTCACAGGCTGGATGTATCCTTTGAGTCAAGTCTCTTATCAGGTTTTGGTGTGGGATGTTAGAGGTTCATGTTTAGCAAGAACTCTGATTGCTATTCTTTTGTGCTTGAAGGACCTATCATTATTCTGCTGCTTCTCGTCTGCAGGATGCTTGCTTGGCCTCAGTCATCCAGAGTCAACACAATACCAGAGCTTTGAGGGACTTCCCTTGCTTTACTTATGAGTGTAAAACACAACCCTTACCAGCTGGGAAAGTTGGAGGCACTCTGGTTCCCCATTATCTCAATGACAATGTGGACCACAGTCTGTAGCAGACCATCTATGGATCCTGGCAAGGCAGTTGGGCACTGCAGACTTAAATCTGAATAGACTAGATTTTTGGCAATTTGTGTGCCAAGCCATGGACTTCTCTGCATTGAAATTCAGTAGTGATGAGAACCCCAAGAACTGAAGACTGTCTTCAACATAATATCCTCTGACTTAAGTTGCCCTAGGCAATGGGGTGTAGCTGTTGGGTAATATGATTTTCTAATAACTCACTTGTCTGTGAGAATTGGGAAATCAGGTGAGAGCTCCAGGAACGCTAGCAAGCAAACAGAAATCCCCATACAGCAAACAATAGCAGCTACAAGTACACTGTAAAAAAAAAAATCAATAAATATTTGCCATCTAGAATGAATGAATGAATGAATACATGAATGGAATTTCCTGAAGAAAGCCCTATTACCAAAACCATCAGCTTATTTTAGAGGTCGATGGAGAACTAGGCCTGTTTCCCGGGAACTGTCAGTGCTGAATTAAATGTGCTTTGTGGCATTTCCATTCCGGGTAGTGAGTTATGTAGGGCTGCTCTGGCCCTGAGCTGGGGGCTATCTCCAGCAGAATGAGAGACAGGAAGTGAGAGATGGTGCCGGGAAGCTGCTGCACCTAAGGTGACGGGGTTAAAACTCACTCTGGACTTCAGTGGTAAGGGCAAGCCTTTAGGGGCTACCTTTTCAAGTTTATCACTTTGAGCTGGACGTTTTCTCAGGGGCTCATGCTGTTTATGTTTCTAGAGCTTGGCTGTGCTGGGTAACAAGGCTAAAGGTACAGCATTCTTCTTTTTCATAGCACACCAGATTTCAGAGTCCACAGCACTCTGTATTTGCTGAGGTGCTTTAGCATTCGTCTACCTTGGGAAATCCGCGATACACCCACATGGAGGACTGTTACCTCCACTGGTAAGAATGTGCAAACTGAGGTCTGCAAAGTACAAGATCGCTTTTCATTATGTAGGGGCCAGATGTCAAGGTAGGAGGAGAAACTGTGTCTCTGGACTGCCAGTCCAGGATTCCCTCCATGATAAGCTGCCCCCAAATGAAACGTGCACTGAAGGAGTGATGACTGTGCTGAAGGCAAATTTCTCTTCCCTACCTCTGATAGGGCTGCTCACATTCCTCACCAGCCATGCCACTTTCTGCCTCTCCCAGCTTGGGGTCCCCAAATCAGCTGGTTGCTTGGTATAAGTGCATGCTTGATAGCCCAACCATAAAGGTTTTGATTCTGTAGAAATCTGAATGTTGACACACTCAACAAGTGATTCTGTTGCTCATTAAATTTTGCAAATTGCTGGGTTAGGGAATACAATAGATTTTAAAGGTCACTGAAGCCAGACAGTATCAACTCTCAAAACCTGCCTTCAAAATATGAATGTACTGTACATGACTGCCAATAGATCACCTTATAAAAACCTAGGGTGACTGATGGGAGGTGCAGGCCAGGGGTGCATGGTCTTGCCTTGAGCATGTCCCTCCTTTCCCCCACAGTGCCTGGCATGATGGCTCTACATAGTATTAAGCACTAAATTATACGGCCCTTTGGATGATTAACTAAATGTATTTAAAACTGCCTTTCTTTCTGTTCTTTCACATTAAAATTTATGGAATAAATTTTCTGCCTGTGAAATAACTTTGATCTTTGTAAAGATCTTTGTGTTTCTGGGAGTTTCCATCTGGAAGAGGTGTGGCCCATAGGACAAGAAGCAATGGGGCTTCCTGGGGAGAGCATGAAATTCAGCATCAGAAAGCTCAGCTTCTCACACATCCAGCTGTGTGACCTGGGGCCATTCACTTAACCTCTGGGAACATCCATTTCCTGCTCTGTAGACCTAGAGGGAACAATTTACCTAATTTGCAGGTAATTGTGAAAAGATAAGGGAAAAGACTTAGTAAATGGCAAAGCCCAGTGCAAATATAAACCGGTGTTATCATGATTATTACTACTGGGGGAAGCCTGCAGGCTGGCAGCCGGTGCTGCTGAGCTTCTCTGGCAGTGGGGATGGGTGTGCCTCCCCACCAGCTCCTCTGAGGTGTCTGAGCCCTGGACAGCTGACTCAGGCCAGTGAAGTCTATAACCAAGTGACAGGTGTAACTGTGGCTGAATCCACAACCTACACCTTCTGTCACTCCAGTTCTGCATCTCGTGATCCATCAGCAATCATGCTTAGCTTATTGCTATTACTGTTAGCTTTTTTAAGATGGGGATCTCTTTAGCATTTGGCCTTGAGCTTCCTATGTAGCCCAGGCTGGTCTTGAACTCATGGCCCCCTTTCCAACTGCTGGGATTACAGGTGTGCACCACTGCACCTGGCATGCAAACTCCTAATTACGAAGGAAAGTTTTGAAAAAGCTGAACCTAGGCTTTACCCCTGGGAAGGACTCAGTATTTCTGCATTCAGTGATGACGAACATCTCGGTTACTTACACCACTGGAGAGAGAAGTATTAGGCAGCAAGAACAACAGGCTGAAGTGGAGTACCCCAAGATTATGCTTAAAGCATCATTTTAGTCTCTAAGGTCTACACCAAATGCCAGGAATTAAACTGAGTGGTATGTACAGGTCATGCAAAGAGCTTTAAACATGTCACAGGTGTTATTTCCAGTGTGTGAAAAGAGCACTAACTACCAGTCTCTGTCCACGTGTGTGAAGGCCCGAGAATGCCCAGAGGAGATGAGCAAGTATCTTGATGCTGCTGCTGCAAGGTTCTTGGTGACACTAGCCTGTTAATTCCTAGTTCAGAGTCGCACCTGGCTCTCATGGCACTGAGAGATCTCGTCTTAATGCAGAACCTAAAGTGACTGTAAAGCAGCAGGCTTCCAGACCACAGGCCCCTAAGGACAGCAGACTGGAAGGCCGAGTGGTGGTGGGATTTCCCTGAGCCATTTGCTTACTCCTCAGTCAGAATAGACTTAGCTTTGCCTTGCTTTGATGGGCAAGTGCTCAGGTTGTGGTTTACATGTTCTCTTCTTCTACTTTATATTTACTCTGTTCCTTTATCTCAATTAGTTTTCTGCTAAGGCTCTTCCCCAGCTAGCAGTGAACAGCAAGTCTGGGATTCCCCCTGGGGGTATGAGTGGTGTGAGGGGAGAGGCTCAGGCTCACGCAGGACACAGGGTGTGGAAGTGGGTTCAGAAACTAATGCAGGGGACCCTGTGAATGGGAAGATAAAGAATGATTTCCCTGGAGGGTCTAGCCCAGCCTCAGAGCATCCCATCTCCTACAAGAAGCAATCAAATGGAACTGTGCTTGTTTCGGGGTAGCTAATCTACAAGGGAGATTTTTTCAGTCCACACCCCATCTTGCCTTTTGTTGTCTTTGTGGATTTCAGTTCATTTATACATGGATTCAGTTGCTTGTTAGTGTGCTGTGCAGTGCTTCCCTAAGGATGTACTGTAACTCTGCAGATGGACGGCATTTTTAATTTTATTTTCTTAATATTATTCTTGGCTTTTTGGAGAAGATTTTTTAATGATTACTCCTCCTGGTATTATTTTAGTTTCCAATTACAATGTGGGTATACTCCACCACACTGCTAGTTTGTAAATGAATGTATATGCTTATTGTTAATTGATTCCCCAAACAGGCCCCACATGCTTGCATTTAGATTGTGTATTATATTACTTGCATGCCACCAGGCTGGCCCCCTGCCAGGGGGGACTCTCAGCTTGCCAGAAGCACGGAGGATGCATCTCGTTTTCCCTGACACCTGTGCAAGCCAGCTTGCTCGCCCTTGGCTTTGCTCTCCAGGGGAAAGAGCTGAGGAGGCGCTCTGTTGAAGCGATGTTGAAAAACGTGAGATCCTCTTGTTCTGTTTTTGTAAGAAAAGAACTCCAAACAAGATTCAACTCTTCTGCCCTAGACTATCCATCTTTTTGTGAAAACATGAAAGAAGGGTGAACTCTGGTCAGAATGTCTTAATCTCTGACCATCTATGGCTGATTCCAGACACCTGCATCTTGAGTCAGTGCTCTGGGAAGCTTTTCCTGTGGCCCCAGGCGAGTTAAGGAGTCCCTTCCTCTGGGCTCTTTCTGTCGCCTCTCAATCCCAGCAGTTACTCAGCTATTTTCCTACCAATTTACCTCCAGACTGTGAACTTGGGTTGCAACATTTTCTTTTCAGTAGTGTGTAGTGTACTCTTGATAGCTGGTAAATAAACTCAAGGAGTAATTGAAAGAATGTGAATGCTGTCTTACAAGAGTTGTAGGGGAGTTCAGTAGGGGGTTCATGCAAGCAATGGATGTATAATTAAAAATAATTATTGTCAACCTCCAAAATCATTGTACTTATTAAAGCCTGAAAGTTAAAGTGGAAAAAAGGGAAAGCAAGTGGAAAACACAGCATGTGCTAGGAGAAGGGCATTTCAAAGGTGTTGCAGAGGTCCCCGAGAAGCACAGAGCTGTGGGATGAAATGGGTAGCAGCTCCTTAGAAGAATGGGTGTACAGTCAGGGAACTATCTTACACCGCCTACTTCTTATTCTATGAGATGGAGTTGAAAAGAGACTGAATCTAGGTGTTTCATTATTATTTTTTTTTCCTATAAGCTGTAGACCTTAAGATGTTGAAGTGAAGATATGGTATTAATTTGGAATTCCAGTTTCGTGATCTACAATGGTTGCAATAAAGCCCATTAACCTTATAGCACTTGCCCTCTTGGGCAAGCTGTTTGTTTTCAAATTGTTCTTTGAAATCAATGAATTATTTTTTGCACATCCATGAACTTAGTTTACATTCTCTCCCAAGGCAAGAGAGATTAGGTTTTCAGTAGAATGGCCCAAATCCCAAAGGTAGAGGTTCAGGCATCAATTAAAAGGCATGAAAGCCCTAAGCAGGAAGGTCAGGATGTGGAGTTCCAGGATTTACAACCCCTACCTCAGAACTGATGGCCTCCTCCACCTCCGGGTGAGACTGGCCCTGGCCGTGATAGAGCCTGTCAAAAGAAGCTAATTTTGCAAGTTGGATAGCAGCATGGATGTTTATGTAATGCTAGCCTGAGGTTTAATGCCACAATTAAAAGAATAACAAACCCTCCTGCTGAGAAGCCTTTTGGCCACTCCAGATCCTTTAATTGCCATCAGAAAACTGCTTGTCACTTCCAAGGGTTACCCACAACAGGGCTGGCTTTGGAGACCTAAAGGCATAATTATCTGTTGGGAGGGGGAAGGCTGAGGTCAGCTTGGCTGGGGGGAGGGCCTGCCCTTTGTGCAGATATTGGAATGTCTCGGAATTCCAGCCAAACCGAATCAGCCAGGGCTGTGTCTCCTGAGAAGTTGCTTTGGGAGGTCATTTTGTCTGCCTTGCGGCTGACTCAGGCGATCTTCTCTGAGCTAACTAGACTCAGATGAATTCGTGGGAAATGCTCCATCATCACTATTAGGCCCACCAAATGGATATGGGTCCTGAGTGCCACTGTGTTCTTTGGTGAGTTGTGCACATTGCCTCACTCTGTGTATTGTTCCAGGAGAGCAGGTCCTACCTGACCTGCTGCCCTTTGTGCCCAGGTAGCACAGTGCCTGGTGGCTGATGGCCTAACTTGCCTGCAGTGCACTTCCCCTCCTCTTCTGGATCTTGCTAGAATATCAAAGATGGCACAATGCATGGAGGGAATGATAGCCTAACTTGCCTGTAGTATACTCCCTTTCCTTTTCTTGATCTTGGTAGAAGACCAAAGATGTCTCGGGAAGCCTGTACATTTTCTAATTTTTTTGAAACCAGTAAATTCTTTTTAGCACATCTAAAAACTTAGTCTATGCTCCCTCCAAGGGAAAGATTACAGTTTTTAGTAGAATACTCCAAATCCCAAAATATTGAGTTCTACTGGCCTGTGACATTTCCCTGCTCACAGGGATCCTTCTTAGGGTGCCCTGCCTCCTGATGCCTCCCACAACGAAACTGACTTCATTGTTAATCTTGGAGTTCTATGGGCTGCTTAGAGCCATAGACTTAGTATTACCTTTCTTCTGTTTTTGCTTTGCTGCATGGAGCACCGTGTCTTAAATGATAGAAAAATTATGTGGTAGACTCCTATAGCTCTAGAGTGGGAAAGGGCCTTTGACAGCAACTAGTCCAGTGACTACTGTTTTTGCTGTTAAGAAGCACAGGGAAGCTTTTGTTTTAGTTTTCAAATGAAATACTCAAGGAGGAAGCAGGCAGTTAAGAGGAAATAAAGGAGTGAGAAAGATATCCAATACATTCTGGAAGAGTTTAGCTTCATTTTATCCTCTCTGACCCTAGATCAACACTGCCTTACACTTTAAGTAACAGAGCTCTTCATGCCAAAATGACCAAAAGTCATTCATAAAGGGAAATTTCAGAAAGGGGATTTAGGGACAAATGATTAACTTACATACTTATTAAAATTTCACAGTGCTTATCAATTCTGAATTTTTACAATTAGTATTTCTTATAGTTACCAGTGTGGCTTGTGTGCATGGGGTGCTGGGCCATGGGATATTCAAAAGGAGAGGAAGGCAGACTGTGTTGTGCTTCATTCCCAAGAACAATTCTTCTTAAATCCTTCTTTCCATGCAATCTACTGCTTGGTATATGGCACCAACTCAATCTCTGGCCTAGGGCTGCCTCCCAGCCACATGCATTTACATCTATGGGATTGAACTATGGTGGGCTCCTGAGCCCTGGAGGGAATGCTTCTGCTTTGTTCTTCCTTACTATCCTCTTCTTCTTCCTTTGGCCTTCATTTACCAGGCCAGTTCATGACCAAATAGAAGCTCTGAAAGATGAGAAGACATTCCCATGGCCAGCCTGACCCGTTACTATTAATACTGTAAGGGTAGAATCTGGGTCTTTTGCTGCCTCTTTCTATATCCTTTATAATCATTATTCCTCAAAATTAATTTCAGCTTAGTTGTTCTGTTGCCTGTGTGATAGTCACTTTAAAATCATAATATCCAGAATGCATTGTTTCATTGAGAACACTTCACTACTCTTACATGGTCAGTCATTCATCAAACAAGTATTTATGGATAAACTACTTAGAGCCAGACCTCGTGGTTATGCCAAGCACATACATAGGATTCTTTAGCTTGTGGGTAAGTGCTGTGCTGTGGATCCAATCAACCAAAGTGTCCTCCTGAACCTGTCTCAGGAGAAATCAGTGCTGTCACTGTAATTAGTAGGGTTCTTAGTGTTCTCATGCTGGGTTTCAAGAGACTGAACTTGGTTTGGGCATCTCTAATTTTGCAAAATTAGTGGGGGTATGTGGAAAGTAGCCATGATGCATAAGACTAAGTCCATTTCCTAATGTGCCAGTGAAGATTTGAATCAATACTAATGATACCTCAGTGCTGTGTAGGCAGTGGAGAGCTTGTGGTGGTTACTTCATGGTGTTTTCTGACTTAAACCTTGAGAGCATGAATTGGACTTTACCCAACCTTGAATACCTCATAGACTTAAACCTTACATGCCATAGATGTTCTGTAAAGTTTGTTGACTGATAGGTACACTTTCCGGTATCACCCTGTGCACAACAATTATTAATCAGGTTTACCTTAGTACAGCAACCTGAGGCATATATAGCCTTTTCCAGTGAAGATAGTTCATCTATCAGGCCTTTCACCACAGGGGATAACTATCTTCATAATATTGTCTAGGTATTTTTTTCTAACTGCTAGTTGATGATATTAGTTTGGTGAGAAACTACTTTTTAGTTCCAGAGATGAAATGTGGGCACTGTAGGCCAGAAAGAATAGGATCACTACCCATGAAAGATTACAGTTCTTCACCTCTCTGGGCAGAACCTTGTGTGTATGTAAGAAGAGTGTGGAGACCCTGTGCCCTTAGTCTTGGTGCCATGGAAATTTGGTCTATGTCCAGCTGGTTATGGAGAAACTTCCTCCTTGAAGAGTCTGAGTAGAAACAGTATGAATGACACTCATTACATAAGGATCTCATTTCCTTATGCTACCCAGCGATGTCTTTGTGATTATACTATTTGGAGTAAAAAGGTCACAATCCTGAGACTTGTTGGAAGTGTTCAGACACTAGAGTCAGGCTATGTAACACAACTCACCCAAAAATTCTTACTTATATGTAGGTAATATCTAAGTACTCTTATCTTTTGACCTTTGCATTTGGGACTAAATTCACATTTCTGTGTATCATGGCTGACTTTCTAGTTGAGTCTATTGATCTCAAAAGATTTAGAGGGTACTGTCCTGACCAAAGAAAGGAAGTTCACCATATAAGGTAGAGTGTAGCATGATTCCATTATTGATTCATCCAGTGCCACATATTCCATCTTTATTGCAGAAGCATCTTTGTTCCCAGTAGGCACTGGCCTCTCATTGGTGAAAAAGTTGGTGATGAGACTTAGTAAAGTTTCCTCTGAGAAAGAAGACAGCAAGGCTAACATTTATACCAGAAGCAAGGAACAAGTTGGAAAGATTTCCCTCAAGTGGGTTTGCTTGAGAGACATTGAGGGTTAGAAGAAAAGCTGGGGGTGGGATGTAAGATAGGGTGTCCCAAGTGTCATTTTCCTAGGAAATGAATGTTTGCTAGAAGCTGGCCTGCTTGGCTTTGCAATACACTTGTGATATAAACTGTCAGGGCACTGCTTTGCTATGGTTGGGGCACAGCCCTAATATAAACAAGCACTGGATACATCTCTATTTAGGAACTATATAAACTAATGGTAATTTTAGGGATCCAAGCACAGTGAGGCTTTGTCCACAGATACCCTCAAAGAGTCACTTGCTCTGATCATATCCCAGCATCAATGGACCTTTGGGCAATGGATTTACCTAAAAGTTAGTAACAGAAAAGTACTTAAAGCATTTGACTACCAAGGTCCTCACTGTTGAGAAATGATGTCTGGGAACTCCACTTTACCTTCTCACCCTCCCAGCACTCGCCTCCCCCACTAATGGCCTTGTGATTTCATCCTCTAAGACAAACTTTGGAACCTGATGTATGTAAATCTTGTGCCCTAGCCAGACTGTCCCAGAGAGGCTACCCTGAAGAAAATCTATTGCCCTAATCAATTACCAAACTTCCAAATGAAATAGATGGTTCTCTCTTACTGGAAGACTATCAAGCTGTCATTTTTCTTAATAATGAGGAGCAGTGCAGTGCAGTGTGTGTGTGTGTGTGTGTGTGTGTGTGTGTGTGTGTATTGCACTATTCCTGTGGCAGTGAATGAAGGGTTCCAGTAAACAGGGTCTAGCCAAGAAATCTGGGAGTTATGTGCCAAAATAATGAAGAGATATCTGGATCTCTCTGTCGTTCTATCTCTCTGTCACTGTCTCTCTGTGTCTGTGTCTGTCTCTATCTTTCTACCCTCTTTTTCTCTGTCTCTGTCTATCTGTCTTTCTCAGTCTCTGTTTCTGTCTGTCTCTCTCTCATTGCCTCTCTGTCTCTCATCTCTCTCTCTCTCTCTCTCTTTCTCTCTCTCTCTCTCCTAAACTGCACTCCTACAAATTTCTCCTGTTTAGTGTGGGTAAGGAAGTTTTCTGGGTATTGGAATTATGAACCTGAGAAGGTCTTTTCTCCCTTGCCTGGGTATCTCCACTCCAGGCTTTGCTTCTTCGTTCTGGATTCTTCCATGCTGGTCTAGCTCATGGCTAATTCTTGGGCCATCCCTGATGAGGACAAGAACTCATTTGGGAGCTTAGCTTCCACTCTCTGTGGGGACTGGAATTAGTCCCTTTCCCAGAAACATTCCCTGAGCACTCCTACATAGCCTGGAAGCATTTTCCCTTCCCATAAAACATACTCCTGTGTAGGCATTTTGCTTCCTGCTTCAGTTTACCCATCCAGATTTCTCATTCCTTTCTAGGCTTAGAGCAAGGTCTAAAGCTTTAGTGTGTTTCTTTGGGCTTTTTTCATACTCTTTTTCTGAGAGCTGAAGTCATATTTTTCTACCTCCTTCTAGTTATGAGGGTGTGGCCACCAGTAATCTGACTGTGTCTCGATGCCACAGCTCTCCTGTCTTCAAGTATTGCTCCCCACTAGGCTTTTCTTGCTGCTGTGCTCGGCCTACCAAAGAGAACCCCCTGTTATCCAATCCAGATGGGCTCAGGACCCTCTGTGACATCACCTTATCCCTTGGAACCTATATTCTTCTTCTAAATGTAGTACTATACTCTTTTTAAATGGGAGAATTTTTATGAGTAGAATTTGGGACACTTGGTCCACAACATCTTTCTTGTCCCTCTACCTCCAACTTCTTTCTGCTTTAAATGCACACACCTGAATCATGACTTTACCTGCAGTTCTTCCTGGTTAACACGACTACCCGTGTCGTGCTCAGCTTCCTGATGGGAGACATCTAGATATTGAAAGGGTAAATATATGGCAATAACAACTGTGAGTACAGGGGCCGTGGGAGCAAAGGAAAAAGGTGACTAATTCTGCTTGGAGTAGTGGGTCAGGCTAGGAATGGCAAGAACTTAGTTAAAGTGGATCTGAAGTTACAGGTCTCATAGGTGAAAAAGGACCTCTTAGGAAAAGGCTACCCAGAAATGGTCCATCTCTGAGTGATGCATGAGATTCTGAAAAAATGTTTAAATTACTACCTAGCTTTTAGAGTTTCAGGAACCCACTGCCCTATAATACCATTCTCCTGGGGAGAAAACTTTCTCACAGAGCGCACAGTTAAACAATAATGTGAGACTAGGTACAGTAAAGTGTTACTTTGGATGGAAACAGGCACCAGGAAACTGTAAGTGCCAAGATGTCTGGTCTGGGCAGTTCCCTTGTAGAGGGTTGGGCAGAAGAATGAGGCTGTTGGTGAGGAATGACTGGGGAAACAATGAAACAGAAGCTGAGAATGGGGACTTTTCTGCTGTCTGCAAAGCAATATGGTATGGGTGGCTGCCTTTTTGCTCTCTGCCCTGTGAAGGTCATAATCGAATTTCTAAGAGTAAAGGACTGAAAATATAAGTTTTCTTAAACACAACAGGATTTGTTGGAGTGTGTGTCCAAAGGTACATCTAATTGTGCAGCCCGCACTGAGCCCTGGGTGAAGAAGTACCCAGACGCATAATGAGAAGAACAGCTTGGCAAATGTCAGCTGGAGATGCTGTTCTGTTATGGAAGTGGGACAGAAGGAGCTAGTGAGCTGTCACTTCTCTAAATAAGTTTCCCCATTGACTTTGAAGGTTCTCCTGTCCATTTTGGGAGGGGGTCTGAGCATCGCAATACTTCTCTCTTGGTGGGGCAGACATTCAAGGGTAGCAGGCACAGCTGAATGCTTCTTTGCTCTGCACCTGGCTGCAGCATTGGCCCAGACCACTTTCAGGGGGCTGCACCCTGACAGACAGGCAGGAGGAGTGTGACATTGTGACCTTCTGTGAAGGAGTGAGTGGGCTCCCCTCCTGCAGGCACAGTGCTAATATGCTTCTGCGCAGCATTAGTTGTGGGGTTGTGCTGCAGGAAGCTCCCTGCCTCTGCCTGTAGGAGCTGTCTGAAGGAGCCCAGGAGTGTGGTGAGCTTGCCTTTCAGTTCCACCTCCTCATTTTCCTCTAGGCCTATGATAAACACAGTGGTGGAGGGGCACAGGCTAAGCCATGGGCATCAGGATTCAAATTTCAACTCTCCAAGCTACAGGACCGTAAGGTATTGACTTAATCTCATGCTCATTTTTCTCCTCTATTTAATGTGGTGATTTTAATGACTAGTGCAAAAACCCAGAGCTGCTGTCAGATTTAAACATGAGAATAATTATAAACAATAGCTGGGATATTGTGAGAAGCCCTCAAAAATGTTCATTTACATGGTCTTAATTTCATAGGCCTGAGGGTCAGAGGTTCAGTATCTTACCTTGAATTTCCTGTTAATGACAGAGTTGTATGGGAACCTGGAAAGTGGTAGAGGGGAGAGGAAGCAAAATATGAACTCAGCTTCACCCTTAACAGCTATGGGATTTTGGACAACTCCTCTGTGGGCCTGATTGTCCTGACCTTCTAAGAAGTTGGAGCAGATTCTCCAAAGCCCGCTCACTTAAATTGAGCATCACTCCTTCCTCTGTGTAACCAGAGCTAGCCCATGGTCCATAAAACCCTGAGTTCTTAGAGAAACCATAATGTGGCCCCAAGTCAGACACCTCTTCTAAGACAGTTCACTCCAGTGATATTTGGGCCCAGCACTCACTATAAGAACAATCTGAGGTGTCTCTGTGTTTGTGATGCCTCATGTGGTATATAATAGAGGCTGCTGGAATGGCAGATTGCTGACACCATGGGACCTGGCCTTCCTAGCCTTAACTTTTCCATTTTGTTTAATTTATTTTTCCTTCCCTGTCCTCTCCATGACCTGAAATGCTGTCACAACCTTATCTTGGCTTTCCTGTCTTCTTTTAACCTTAATCTCTTCCATGCTAATAAATTAGAATGAGGCTTACTGTGACAAGAGTAACGCGTTTCCCTGAAAAATATAATTGCATGTATATAACAGAAAGATATAGGACTTGGGGGGGGGGAGAGAGAGAGAGAGAGAGAGAGAGAGAGAGAGAGAGAGAGAGAGAGAGAGATTAAATTTTAAATTTAGGGGCAGAGGCAGAAGGATTGGCCCACTTCCTCTTTGTATGTCTGCCTACAAAGATGGATCCAGTAGAAACTATTAAATCTGCAAAGGAGCTTAAGGAGCTTGCTTGGCAAGATTGGAAAGGGTAGCCCATGAAGGGACATATGGGAATCTTTATTTCCATCTTCTTCTGGGACTTCTCCAAGAGATGGAAAGATCATTGATGGCTGCAAGAGGCTCAGGATAGTCAGGACCATCGTACAGGTTTGAGGTCAGGGTCTCTATTCCTGGAATTTGCTTGGATAAACCTGAAGGCAATAATTTGGAGAATATTGGCATTGCTATCCACAGAATCAACTTAAAGATCCTGTAATCTGCAAATATCTTGACATTTTTTGGTTCTGTTTACATTTTTACATGTTTATGTTAAGTTTCCACAACCAGTTGGTAAACTCCTTCAGGGCAGACATTTTTGTGTGAGTGCGATATCATGAGTCCAGGAGGACCTTAGTAAAGTCCTGTTGAGTTGTTGGGCCAATATCTCCCGACAGCTTCTATGGTCCATAAGAATGGAAGAATGCCAGAGATTAAAGGAATTTACCAAATAAGCACAGGTCATTTTTTGAGGAAAATCTTGCAGATAATTAGGCACCCATTTGAAATCTGACAGTGAAAGAGTAGATGAATGCCCTGCCTTTGATGAACTTGGACCTTCTTCCAAAGTCTAAGAAGAAATATAAACCTGAAGAAGGAGATGGAGAGGGAGGAGAGAGATATCACACCAAAGACATCAATGAAGTTTGGTCCATATGTAAGACTATAACAAAAGAGTTAGTCTAGGCTAGGAACCAGAGGTTTATCTAAATAGTTTTCCAGAGAGCTGAAATGCCTGTGTTGATTGTGTGGGGTGATGGTGTTTCTGAATATTTCTTACTTTGAGAAAAGCAGGGCACATAATCTTCCAGCCTTCGAGTGGTTTCCAGAAGGTTCTTGCTCATACAGGGATATTTTGCCCCTATGTTAGATAGCCCACATGTTTTCCTATTTGATTATTTGTCTTACTTTTTCCTCACTGATCCTATTTCCTCTTGTACGTTTCTAATTATTTGTTTTACACATACTCAAATGAGGAGAGCTATGTGGAAGCCCTTAACATCCTTGTCAACCGGCCAACTTTTAGTTGTCTCTCAGGTGTCTTGAAAGTCACTTATAGAAAGATGTCCCAGTCCTCCCACACTAGGAAGGGATTCTCCCATATATGTTTATTATAAAGCTATGGTGACTACATTTAGTTGTGTTAGCTCTAGCCACTCAGGAGTTCCCTAGGGGATTAATAAAACATACTTCTGGGTATATCTGGGAGGGTTACAGAGGTGTGACTTCGAGTACTACATATGGACCCTGACCCCTTCCTCTCTTGTGCTGCTCCTTTATTCTACTTCTTGGGCATCATGAACTAAGTAGGTTTAGTCCACTGCAACCTTCCACCAGGATTTTCTTTCCTTAGAACCAGCCAATGATGGACTGAATCCTCTGAAACAGTGAGCCAAATTGAACTGCTTATCCTTTACATTATAGCTGTTAGGTATTATGTCCATCCATGAGAAAGATGATACAAATACATACCACTCTGAACAAGGTTACCTGCTCAATGGTCTGCCCCAACCACCAAGCTGTGCTCACTTAGGGTAGAGACTGGATTCTCAGGGAATCTCTAGGGCCAGCCCAGGATACTGTTGGGTGGGACTGTTTCTCTGCTAAACAGGTATGTGTGAGCTGAGATGCAGATGTATCTATGCATAAAGCAAAGCCCTTCCCTCAATGCTGGGACCAAAGGCTGACTTCTGGGTGAGTGGGGATGTGGAGGTCCCTTAGTCTTTTCTGCTCCAACCTCGTTTATTCTTCATTGCCACTCACTGGTTCACTCCTCCTGCACCTTGTCTCTGATAGTCTCCCTGCTCTTCTACTTTATCAATCTGCCACCAGGCTGGGCAATCACCTCTTCTATGAAGAATTGACACTTGCATCCTCGATCCCTCTCTTCCTCTGAGATCGTTGATGCCCTTTTCACATTCTGTGGTTCCAGGGAGATGTATCTTTTGGGCTGCGGGCACAATTCCACCCATGACAGCTAGATTACTGACTGACTGTGGCAACACTGGTATGGGTTCAGGCCCACAAGACCTGGAGAACAGCTCTGGGGAGGTAACAGGTTGGATGGACAGAAGTGGCTAGGTTTTCTGAAGGAGGAGAAAATGGAGAGAAGGATTTTAGAGGCTACTGGGAGCAATGCTGTAGAAGGGGAGATTAACTGGAGTGTGGGCCAGAATCAGAAGTGGCTCATGTTGAACAGAGCATCCAGAGAAGTGCCCCAGATGCCAGAGCTCTTGTTGGGAGGCTAAGAGACACTTTGCAGTAAATGGCAAGAGATAGGCCTCTTCCTGGAAACATCACATTTTCCAGAATGTTTTTTTTTTTTTTCCTGTTCTCAGCTTGGCCCTGCCCAGTTTGATTCCTTTGAGAAGAATCCACATCAGAGTAGACAGGAGTGAAGGCAAATGGCCCTGTCACATATCCCAGTCAGATACTTGAGAAGAAAATGAGAGGGAAGGCAATGCTAGGCTTTGTGAAACACGTAGGCGGGCCTGTACACAAACATCGGCCCATACAAATAAACCAAACCTGGCCAAAAATAACAGAAAAGACGACAGATGCTTCCAATTAAAGTGTCAGCATCTCCCGAGAAGCATGGAATGGGTGCTCGGGGATGAGGCGCGCTGCAAGGGACCACATATGGAAATCTCTTTGCATTATACCACGTCCCAGATGCCACAGAAGACACTGGCCTGACCTTGCAATTAGCAGGTTGGCTGTTTCTGGGGTGCAGTGCATGGATGCAGGGAAGAATGAGGAAGTTGTGAAGACAGAGTGGTTGTTCGCACTGAGTCCTGTAGGCAGTGAGGGACTCCGGAGCATTCAAAGGCATATTATTCTGTGGGTGTCCTCACCTCCCTCTTCTGTCTTTTGCCTCCATTTCCTGACATTCCTAACACTGTTATGAAAGGAAATCAACTTTCATGGATTACAGGTGGTCTTAGAGGGAGCTACTGCAGGAGGGGTGTGTGGTGGTGGTGGTGGTGGTGGTGGTGTGTGTGTGTGTGTGTGTGTGTGTGTGTGTGTAAAGGCACAAGTCTTCCTCTCTCCTTGGTGTAGTGGTGAGGAGAGCCTCAACATGGTGAAAGCAAGTGCCTTTTGGAAGCCACCCCAAGCCCAATAGATAAAGTGCACCCTGTTTTTCTCAAAGGTAACAAATATTCAGCAACAACACTACATAAGGCAAGCAACATACATAGCTGATTCTTCCCCTACCTGCTGTGCTCTTAAGCTCTTCACCAAAGTTCTTTCTTTCCCATTTGCCTTGCTGCTTACTAATAGTAACTCCTTACTACTCTTTCCTATTAGGGTGGCTTTGTGTTTTGTTTGCCAGACTCTCTCTCTAGCCCTGGTTAGTTAACTACTATGGAAACCGAAGAAGAAGGAGAGGGAATGGTGAAGATGAACTGAAAGAAAAGAAACCAATATCACTTTTTCCAATGTTTCACTGTTTCATCAATCCAAATGGGAGTGTGAGTGTTTGAAGGGATGCTTTATTATGATAAATGACTCTCCTTCTATTTTTATTATCATCACTATTACAATAAAATCTACATGTGATAGCTAAAGACCCGAAAAGAGAAATGTCCGCAGAAAAGAAAAACAATGGGAAAATTAATGAGCTAAATCCTCATTTGTGCTTCTGTAGGGAAAGATAATACTTTGTTGGTTTCATAAATTCCTGGGTTGAGTTGCTGGCACAGGCCAGAGTTGCTTGGTCTGGGTGCCCACTGGGAAATGCAAGATGTGAACTCAAGTATTTTTATGTGAATGCGAATGCATTTTCATCTCTTAATGGTCACTATTACTAATCAGATAAGAGACAGGCCTATCTGAATAAAACAAACATGATTAGTTTTGACAACACAAGCTTAAATAGGATGTTAATTAGCAGCCATAGAGAGGGGATGGTTCTGGATGGGAACAATTACACAGACAAGCCCACAGTATGGCTACAATGTGCCAGGGTCCCATCCCTTACCATATGGCTGCAGTCTGGCAAATGGCTCGTTGGCAATTCATTACCATATCGCTTGGAACTCAGGAGCAAATCGCTTATGATTAGCCAATTCATTATGCCATCCTTGGTAGCTCAAGGGGACCCTGAGGGCTTGCCTCCCCCATCATGTTATTTTAAGGACATATGACAGGGAAGGAATAGCCCTCCCTTTCCCAGCTGCCTCAAAGTACTGTTTGCTGGAAAGTGTGCCGGAATCTAGATAGAATCTCTCAAAAGAAAATAAACAAGATAAAAAAGTCTCTGTACTCAGGAACTGCAGCCACAGCTGGAGCTGTTAGAACATTCCAGAGATGAAAACCAAGATTTGCTCCTCCTTTCCTTCCATCTTTCTGAAGACACATCAGCCAACCTGTAGGTATATTTTAGCTAGAGTAGGAGGACAATCAGAAAAAACTAAGGTCTAAAGACCATTAGAGACAGGAGGAAGAGCTTCTGGAAGGGCTCTCCTGCTAATGAACTCTAGTAAGTCAGGCTGGCCCTGGATCCTTAGCTTCAGATCCTACCAAGTGGATATAACTTCTATGTCATATTTCCAAGTGGTGCGGGGAAAACAGTACCTTGAGAGAAGTGTCCTGAAGGGGAAAACTTACCCTGGGGTCCAAGAAGCTGATTAAGCCAAAGCACAACAGCATGTTAAGCATCAGAGATTTATTTTCAACTTACTGGCACAGATAACCAAAGAAGAAAGGGGTGCATCTTGTCTCTTTGGGATCCACCATTGGTGATGACTGCTGTTTCTGTCATTTCACATCTTCACTAGTATTTTCAAGAAATAGTTTGTGGGATTTTTGCATAAGGTAAAACAAGGTGGATATTCATCTGAGCATTGACTAATAATGGGAACACTTTTTTCCCCTCTTTGCAAAGACTAAACCCTGATAGAGGAGCTAGAATGCCTGAGAGACATTACAACAACAAAGGTGAACATCTCAAAATAAAAGAAATAGAAAAAGGAAGTAGAATAGAGAAGAACTAAACTACAAGCTAGTTAGATCAGTATTATTTGCTGAGCAGTTGGCCGAGCAAAGACACCAATGAAAGTAAATCACATAGTGAGTGCATAGCACAGACCGGGTCCATCTTGCTTAATATGCCTGATGTGGAGGGACCACTGAAGAGCTTACTCCCTGAAATCCACTACAGCTGGTATCTCCATTCTATAGAGCCTGCTTCAAAGTAATAACCCAAGGGATGAGACCAGGGTTATAATCACCTAAGGGCATACACAACCGTCACGAGCAAGATTATTCTTCTGCACCATCAATTTGACCTAAAAGAAGGATGCTTGCCACATTCAACAGTAATTACACATTTAATTGAGTCTGATTTTGCTTCCTTTGAATTCCTAGGGGCTCTGGGGAAGACTTTGCATGGCTCAGGTCTCTGGAAAGTGCTGCATAGGGAATGTTAAATGATACCTTCCTCTTCTTGCAATGAATTTCTCTACAGCAAGCAACACAGGCATCAGAAAAGAGACTTCTTTAAAAACAAAACAAAACAAAACAAAACAAAACAAAACAGAACAGAACAGAATACACAGGTCCTTTTCAGAATCTTGTGTTTTGGAAGAAGCCCTTCCTAGAATCCAAAGACCTGGGTTTGGGTTCTGGGTTTGACACTGATTAATGCTGCAACCTTGAATGTGTCAATTAACTTCTTCATCCTTGGTTCTTTCACCTACAAAGTGACTGAAAGGTAAACTCCATTATGTTGATGAGATGAGCTCTATCAAAATGTTTCCTGTGGCATAATCTTACTAATCCAAATGATTGCATAGGTCAGAGCTGTGCCGTTGCCTTATGAATGTTAAGGTGTAGGTTTGGGCCCTTTTTACTTTGATCACTCTGGCTGCATGATCAGTATTATTGTCCATTGTTATAGCAATGGGGATACAATGTTTCTTGCCAACAGAACAATAAACTAGATATGAGACTATTCTTATAAGAATATATATAAAATATATGTGATATATTTTATCATCTTCTTGTTCTGTTGAACCCAAACAAATCTACAGAGTGTCAGATGTCCTGCTGGGTTCTGGTGTCCAATGAGGAGAGACACAGGCTCTGTTCTATAAGAACTTAGGTTCTGGTGGGGAGTTAGAACCCAAAACAGATAACTTAAGTATGAGATAGTATGTGAAACAATAGGTTACTCAAGGATTTCTCAAAGTTGTTCCTCCAAGAATCATCTGCATTGAAAATAGCTAGTGAACTTGTTAAAAGGCATATTTCTACTTCATCTTTACCCTTGAATCTGAATCTCTAAGGATGGAACTCAGGAATCTGTTGTTTTTTTTTCAGAGTTATATTCTTTTATTATTCCTATTGATTGGATATAGAGAGGTGAAGGTAACACAAGATAACCAACATCAGGACTTATACTCTTAGTCATTGACTACAAGAGTGACAAATAAATTGATTTAAATTCCTTGACAGTCTTCAAAGTAAAAAAAGTAAAATTCAGAAGATTGGTATCATGTGGAATCTAATAAATGTTGGCCTTTGGTAAGAGTCAGCATTAGGGTCCAGAATGCAGTATAATTTTGGACCAGAGCCTCTAATTATCTCTGGAAACACCCTATTACCTACTACTACCCCACCAAGTGCTGGCATCAAGGCAGAAGGCCCCAGTGGACTGGAAAAAAGTGAGCACCTACACTAGATACAACCTATGCCCAGTGCAGGCAATGAGACACAGAAGTCAAAATCTGAGTAGAGGACCAGTCAGTCCCCACTGCTGTGTTGTCTGTTTTTATGAAGGCTTCTAGAATCTTCTGTTAGTAAATCTGATTATGAAGAAAGTTCTCTGTGAGATCTAATAGAAGCATGACATCCCACCTTTATGGATCATTGTTTGAGATCTGTGCTCATCAAGGCTTTATAGGGTCTTATAGAATATTCTTTTCTAGGATCTACATGCTTTTATAGGATACAATATGCAGAAATAAAGGGAAAAAGATATATTAGAGCTTACCTTGCATCACCATGCAAGCCAGGACTAGTGACTTTTCTTTTCCCCAGGGTAGAGCCACTTGACTCACCTGGAGAGATTTAGTTCTGCCTGAGTCCTGGGAACCTCTCTGGTCTTAGAAAGGTGCTGAGCAACTATTAACAAAATTCCCTATATCTGTCAGTCCTGCTCTGATCATGTAATTAAGAGAACCAAGTTAAATTTCCCCATAAGATCAACGTTGAACCTAATCACTAAATTCGATTTAGTTCTTATCTAATTCAGTTTGTGACCAGAATCCTCAAAAGAATTAAGTTCATGAACTGAGGTATGTATTTTCTAAAGATACAACATTTTATAGATGTGTTCAGGGATGTAGTTAAGTTCACAAAACCAGTAGGTGGGAAAACCTAAGTCTCAGGTTGAAGTCTTGTTACTCAACTATAGTATAATAATGAATTGTCCCCTAGCAGGAGAACATTCATAGACAGGGACAAGTGGAGACTGGGTCTTTCCAGTGCTTACAGCAGACTGTCACACCTTAGGTGAGCCAGGTTACCAGAGTAGAAATTGCCTGACATTCAGAGTCCCCTCTAATCTGCTCTGTCATCTTGGGCAAGTATTAGCCTTCCTGATCTCCAAGTCCTTTATTGGAAAATGGAATAATAGTCACACTAGAAGGTGTTGAGTGAGCTGAATGAAAGTGTTGGTCATGTTCTTGACTTGATCATCATTACCTTCTTTCCCATTTGCTTATTCTTCTTCCTTTGCACAAGGAGCCCACAACCTTCATCTTGCCTCATGTCATCTCTACAGTTGAGGTCCCAGAAAATATTGAAAAATACTTCTTGCTATGCCATCTGACTCTGACTGTGACTTGACTTGGCTTTAATATATAACTGACCCTTTCCTTATCACAGCACTTTGGAAATCCTGCCTCTTCCTTAAACCAGATAGAACATGGTGAAGAGGAAGAGGTGAGCTCAACCTAATTTTGGTAATCTATGTGCTTCTGTCCCTGGATCCTACCACTGTGTAACTCCTCTAGGCACAGAAGAATGGGTTGGAACAAAGACTGTGTAGTGGTGCCAGCCACTGTGCTCTCCTGGTGAGCTAAAAGCCTGGCATCCCTACTAAAGACTACAGACACTTGTTCCTCAGGGTGAAGTGAAGATTCCAGGTCAGGAAGTAGTTCATAGCAACCCTGCATGCCAGAGAGACCCAAGTGCTCCTTGGGGTGGGTTCACATGCAGGCCAAGTAGCTCAGAGGAGGGATTATTCCTACAAAGGGTAATCTTTCTCCCACACAGTATTCTTTCTCTGCATGCCCCTCTTTTTTAGAAATAATAAGTAGTCAGTTATTATCAATTTATTTGCTGCTTCTTATAATTACATTATCCATGATTAACTCACTGGAGTCTAATTTGACCCTGGCATTATTTTGTAGGAGAGATCCATCTTGGGCACTGTGGGATCCTTGCGAGTACAGCCTCACTGTTTTTGGCTCAGGGAGCTCAATTATTGCACATGGAGAGGAACAAAGAAGAAGATGAGAAATGACCGGCGCCTCACTCTTGCTGAGCTGCAAAGTCCCTCCACAGTCATTATTTCATTTGATACTAATACTAGCAGTATGAGGTAGCGAGGATAGCTGTTATCTTCTTCAGTCTACACTCTGGGAAGTGGACCCAGGTCAAATCAAAAAGTGGCACCCACGATGGTATTCAAACCTACATGGACAGCCTGCTGGTTCCTCTCTCCCAACACACTATACCTCCAAGGAGACTGACAATGATTTGAAGAAAGTTCACTTCTGTAGTACAAATGCACCTCAATTTATGATAGCCTTATGTCCTGGTACAACCATTGTAAGTTGAAAGATTTTAAGGCAAAAGTACATTTAATATACCCAAGTTACTCTTAGCAGCAAAGTACAGCATAGTGTCTCTTGCTTCTCCTCATGATTGTATGACTATTGGGGGGGGGATGAAAGAACGAAGTGAAGGAAGGAAAGAAGAAATGTAATATGTTGTGTTTTTTGAGGAAGCAACTATTGAAAGAGAGAGGCCAGGTGGGATAAGGACCCTGATTAGGAGATAGGAGGGGCAGGACCCGAGCTGCAGTGCAGTGTCACGTTAGATTGGAGACTTCTGCTGTGGGAGTGGAGATTGCCGGGTAAAGAGAGAAAGTGTGAGCTTCTTGCAGGTTTCCTGCCAATTCCATCTCCTGTGAACGCTGGTGCTGGGAGCAGGCAGCAGCTACCCCATCCAGCTGGGCTGCTTTCTGTCACCTCCAGGCACGGGCCTCCTGCTCTGGGTAGCTGGCAGCTTCTCACTGCCCTTCCCAGTTGGTTCTGTCTCTCTGTTTCCCAGCGTCAGTCATCGACCACATCAGGGTCTTCTCCAGCTGTTCCTTGTGGCCTCTCCTCCTGGAGTATTTTGAGTAGTAAACGCTGAAATGTAGTTGGGCAGTTATTTTCTTTCTCATTTACTTATTTGATCGATAAATCTTTTAGAAAACTTGCACAGATATATCATGTTATAATCATAAAATAAATCATATTTCTATTTATGATGTTTTTCTTCTGGGCCTTAGACAAGAACAGACTTCCATGTTGCTTCTAAAGCATAGTCGTCCTAAGATCTTACTCTTAATGTCTTTTCAGAGAGGAGATATAACCTCCTGCACCAAAGAGGGGAGCATTTTTGGTGAGTGAGGGCCTCTTCTCTCTCTTAACAGTTCTTCCAACGCTATCTTCACCTCCAACTTTCCTTCCTAATAGATGGTGTTCTGAGGCCTTGAAAGGCAATTCAGATTGGAAGAAATGCTTCCTCAAGCTTCCAAGTCACTGGATTATTTTCTCTGGGGACAGGTCCCTTTTAATATCCTTTGTGTTCCACAGGCTTGCTGGTGGCTGCTCTGTTCTGCTTGTTGACTGTCTCACTGCAGGACTCTTTATAGCGCTGGAACTTGTTTTAGAATCTGCATTCTCCCTTTGGGGCCTTCGCCCTGTTGTTCTTTGTGTTTATCTAGCATGAGGACTGGAAGGCCCAGTTCATACCATAGAAGCAAGCTGTGCATCGAGGTTGAAATAAATTTTGTTGAGATTTAGAGCCACAGTGAGGTCTTCTCTGACTGCTCTATTATCTTGCTCCACTGCTCTCTGCTGTTCTGCTTATTATTCTGCACTGGATGGAGAACTGACTAATCACTTGTACCTGACAGCCTTGTGTGTTTGTCTCCTCAACTGAAAGTGACCTCTGTGAGAACAGAGGTGTTTTCTGTTCTGAACCATACACACTGGCTAAATTGATAGTTGAGTGAATGTGGCTATCAAGTCAATTCCTGTGAGGGTCTAAGAAGTGAGGTGTAGCAAGGAGAAAGCAGCACTGGGAGCCAAGCAACCCAGCATCCTTTTCTGCTTCTGCATGAACTACAGATAGTCAGTATGTAGCATACATCTCACTCCCTCCTTGGTCAAGTGTCTTGGCTCCTAGAGCCCCTTGCACACTGGTATTCATTGAGTTATCATAAGGAGGGGAAATATAGGAGGGAATGTGGGCTTCACTGCTATTAGTTGTGGCTTTCTGCTCTTGTTTGGCATTAACTTGGTGACCTTGGAAATGAAAAATTCAACAGCTCAGATGGAAAAATGGATATGAACAGTTTGGTTTTACAAGTTGTCCACCTATTCTCTTTTTCCTGGTTCTTGGATGGTTCTTCTGATACCAGTACTCTAGGAATAAGTATAGGATGCTGACAAGGTACATCTCCTTTCTAACCTGCCAGGACTTGAAGTTAAATATGGCTATGCACAGAATTTTTATCTGAGATGCTGATTTTCTTTCTGTAGGTACGATTTGGTGGGGACATGACTCTCTTGCAGGTAATGAAAATACAGTTTGATGTTCTTATTTAGTCCTTAGACAATAGCCTTAGGGACTAACCTAAAATCTCATCAACACTTCACAAGAAGGGCTACTGAGTTCAAATGTATGTACTTTAAAGATTTATTTATTTGGTATAGGATCTCACTACACAGCTTAGATTCACAGTGATCCCCATGTCTCAGCCTCCCCAGTGCTGGAATTACAGGTGTGCACCACCATGCTTTGTTTTGGAAGCTGTCTTGGCAGAGGTCATACATGGCATGTGGTATTGGGGATCGAACCTGGGCCCCTGTGCTTGCCAGGCAGACATTTAGACTGACGTGCTATCTCTTCGTCCCCTGAATTCAAATATCTTATCAAAGCTCTGACCAGATGCCTAATGTGTGCGGACAAAAAAACAGATAAAAGGCATGGGGGCACATAAGACTAAGAAAACACACTCAGAGCATGTAATGAAGAAATAAGTACAAAGCAAATCATTGAAGAATATCTTAACCTCTTTAAACTCTGTGACTTAGCTGCTCACAGGAAAGTGGTTCCAAACAGTCTTTAAAGTCAAAAGGTCTGGATCAAATCCTGGCTTTGCCCTTATTTGTCTGGGTTATCATACGGTTTAATTAGTATACATAACACTTTCAGACTAGTGCTTGACAAAGACAGTAAATGTTAGCAAATGCTGTTATTACTATTGATAGTTACTGTAGGCTATATAGCTGTTGGTAACTCAGTTCTATGTGTTAATGATGTCATCATTCATAAAATGAGGGTAAGTTAGTCTATTTTTAGACTATATTCTGAGATGACTGGGACTCCTTCACTTCACCTTACTCATTTTATCTATTTATTTATTCATTTTATTCATTGTCTTGGGGTTTCACCTAAGTTTTCACTTGAAGAAAGGAAAAAAAAATCAAGTTATAAATAATTAGGCCTGATTTTACTAGGTTGAAGGCTCATTCTTAATTCTGAGTGAAAAATACATGAGGACCATGAACAATGGGATGAAGTGCTTACAGAGGAAGCTGCTAGAAGCCTGGGAAGATTTATTGGAAGAATTGAGGTAGAAAGCTAAAATAAGGTGATTCTAGTGGTCAGTAAACCTAGAAGTGAAGCTACAATTCCAAAAGAATCAGAAGTGTGGAGTACCAGTTTCAGGGAGAACCAGAACTAGTAGGAGAAAACAGTTCAAGGCTCAACTCAGACATATCCCTGTGTTAAAGGGTCAACACAAGGCTTCCAGTACAATGGTCCCAGGGCAAAGTCAGACTAAAATGCGTAACAGGGAGTGGCAGAGACTACTGGTTTCACTGAGAAAATCTTATCTTTAGCCTCTTTCTGGCATGGACCTGAAAGAAGAGTTCAGCTCTTGTCCACTGGCATCCACTATTAGCTGTTGAATAACTAGCCATCCCTTCTTCCTTTGCAATAGAAATCTCAACTTTTTCATTGGGCACATTACTGATTGAATTACAGAAAACATTTCCTAGCCTCCCTTGGTTAAGGACTTCTAGTAAGGAAGTTTTAGAGATGTACAGACAGCTCATAGGGACTATTTTGACTTCATATTCCTCCTTCTCCCTGCTTCCTATTTGGATGGTTTGGAGCTGCAGTGACCATGTCATCTCAGGAAGTCACCCTGAAGATGGAATCCATGAGATTAGGGATGGAAGAATGGAAAAGCCAAAGAGCTTTAATCCTGAGGACAAGTCAGAGCCACCATACCAGCCCTGTACTACTGTCTTCTAGACATTTTAACGGTGAAAAACACACTTTTATCCTAGTTTAGCCACTTGATACTCCTGGGCCTTATTTTGAGCCACAGAATGACCTGGTTGGGTTGGGCTGGCTGCAGCCAGGGTCGCTTGGCTGCGTCGCTTGGCAGTGCTCCTCCTGTGATCCCTCTGCTTCCATGCTCTGAACTGCCTCAGTGTGTGTGCACGAGCAGAAATCCAAGCCAAAGCAATTGTCAAATCTGCCAGCTCTGCTCTCCTGTGGACCTCTGTTTCCTACTGCCTTCTCATTTCCACCAGAGGCAGCTGGCGATGAACTTTTTCTTTCTTTTCCCTTTTCTGAAATTGTTTACTATATCAAACATCCAATGTCCGCTGCCCAGAATATTATAATGCTACTATTTTGCTGAATGTAATTTTATCTTCATCAAAGAAATAAAACATTGTAGGGACAATAGAATCTTCTTTATGTTCTCATTGAGCCTCTTTTATTCCTTTTGAAAAATCATTTTCCTGGAGCTAGTTTGTGTTCTGTGTATTTTTGAGCTTTTACTTTGCATGTATTTAAAGTCATAAGTAGTTGATAACATTTTTTGTATTTTAATAAGTATGTAAATGATGTATCAATATGGTTTTATTTCTTGCAGTCAGTTTAGGTTTCCAAAGGCTATCCTTTTTGATATGTGTGTCCAGTTTACTGAGTCTTATTTCTGCTGTTCCATTGCCCTATGGGTGGTTATTTAGATTGTTTTCCAAATTTTGCTATTGCAAATAATGCAATATAAAAATAAATTGACATGTTAGAGAAGTATTTATCTAAGGTAAGTATTTTGATATAAAATAAGTTGTCCCAGGACACGTGCATCTTCACTGTCAGAAGATATTTCTCAGTTACTCTCTAAGGGGCTCAATATAATTTGTACACCCCTCAGGATCATAATACCCATTTCTCATCAAAACTTGGCATTGTTGGATGTTTTAATTTTTGCCAGTGGGATAGATTGAGATGACATCCATTTGCCTTAATTAGCATTTCTCTGATGATGAATAGGTAGGGTAGTTTTTCTGATCTTTGCAGTCTGTTTTGATTTCTATTTCTGTGAACTTCTTGTTTTTATATTTTGCATGCTTTTGTATTGGGCCTTCTGTCTTTTACTTCTTGTAGTTTCTCTCTCATCTCTATGTATTTTAGATATTACCCTTTTGTTGGCTGATGACAATGCAAACTCATCCTCCAAATCTTATTTCTCTTTCAGCTTTTTTCATGGTGTCTCTGGCCATATAGAAATCTGAAATTTTAATATAATAAAATTTGCTCTCTTTCTCCTTTCATGTTTTCTGAACCTTAAGAAATTTTCCTAATCAGATATTAAAAATATTTTTTCTTAATATTTAAAAACCTTCATGGTTTAAAAAAGCTTTAGGTTTAAAGCATTTTGCAATTTATTCACAATATTTTGCATATGAAATAGAGCACTGATGTTAATTTTCTGATACAAAGGGCATCATTCCGTGACCAAAACAATATATCAAACACCCAACAGTTTATGTACTTATTTGTAATTGCCCCATCATGTGCCAAAAATGCATGGGTCTCTTCCTGGACTTTCTGGTTTATTCCATTGGTCTTTGTATCCCAACACCTCTATACTACTACTTTATCTTGTATTTTAGTGTCTCTGGTTTAAGTTCTCCTTCTTTGCATTCTATCTCAAATGTCTGCCTGCTTTTGGCTCTTTTTATATGAATTATGGTTCATCTTTTTTTCTTTTTCTCTTTCTCTTTCTCCTTCTTTTCCTCCTCCTCCTCTTCTTCTTTTTTTGTATTTTAGGGAAGGGTCTACAGGGTGTTCAGGGTCTCACTACTAGATCAGACTCATAGAGATCTGCCTGTTTACAGCCTCCCAAGAGCTGGAATTATGGGTGCATGCCACCAGCCCAGTCTCAAATGCTGTCTCAGCGAGCCCAGGGGGTGGGACTAGCACAGTAGGCCCAGAGTGGTTTATCTTTTAATAACCCACATCTCCTCTACCTCCTTCCTGGAAGACTTTCCCTCATCATATCCTCCATGAAGGCTATTGCCTGCACAGATCCAAGTTCCTGCCCTGACTCTGCTATCCAATGGCTATCTATTCTTCAGTGACTCCCCTGACCTCTCTGAGTGTTAGTTTCCTTGACTGCCAAATCTCTTTCAGAGTGACTGAGCTGATCAGATTCAATTACAGTGTGAGACATCTTTGAAATGTTCAAAATCATAGTTTCAGGATGACCTGGGACAATGTGAAATTTGGGCTATCTGTTCCCAAGTTTCTTTTTTCTTTTTTTAAAAAATTTATTTATTGGGACCAGGGAGATGGCTCAGTAGGATAAATGCTTGACTGGCAAACACAAGGATCTGTTCAATCCCCAGTTCCACCAAAAAAAAAAAAAGAAAAAGAAAAAAAGGAAAAAAGGAAAAATTTATTTATTTTTTAAAAATCAAATTGGTAGGACAGCTTCAATAATTAACACATTGCATACTCTCTTCTTAGTGGTTATTTGCTGTATAAGATGCAGACATGATATCCTATTTACAAACACTATTAGAACAAATCCCTCTGTTCATTAAGACAGAGTAACTATATATCTATCTTAACCATTTTGAATACACAGATACAAAATGGACAATCATCTGTATCTCATTTTTTTTGTTTAGTTCTGTCATTTGAATACTATAGGTGTGTTAACTCAGCAGAATATTCTAAAAGAGTCCAGTAGTCCATAATAGTATTGGATCTTCTGCTTGACAGGCAGCGTCAGAAATTGTTGATCTGAGTCCCCTACAGCTCAACATAACACCATGGCTTTACTACTTATACTTCGTTGTTATACTTTTCTGCTGGATGGTTAAGATCAAGATAAAGCAAGACCTATGCAACAAGAATTGTAGCTTTTGGATCTGATAAGGTCAATGAAATCCCCTCAGGATTTATCCTGAGATCCTGTACCTCAGATTGCAGATCCTTTGTCAGTGTCAGCCATGTGGATGAGTCACAGTCATTGCTTGGCCAATATGCTCTCTGTGAAAGCCTGAGAGAATGTTTTCTCTCCAGGTGACTCTCCTTAGGCACACTCTACATCATCGATCACTTTTCTCTTTGGCCCCATAATCTTCTTGATCAGAAAATTTGGGACACTACTGAGTTACATGATGTTACAGTACAAGTTCTCATATGTCCTGAGTCTTAATTGACCTTAGAAGGCCAGGGCCAAAATGTTGGCTTTCCTTGCGGCCCTCCTTTTTCTCTAATTTTGATCTGCAAACTTAGGTTGTTAACCCTCCAGAAGACAAGCTTATTGTTATTACCATACAACCTAGGCTGTTAAGCTTAACCTCACTATGTCTGAATATCAAACATCTTAGGCATAACATGGAACAGGTATTTTTCATCAAGTGTTGATATGTTGAACTTTAAGTTCCTACAGAATATGATGAAAAAACATTAAAAAATTAAAATATATTTTGAAAATAGGCATAAAGAATTATATAATTCTTATGTTTACACATAAGTCCAGAAATCTCACCATATACAACTTGTAGCAGGACAGTCCCACAACATTCCTTTTTCTGTCTCCTGCCTTCATTCACCACCCCCTTCTTTTTGAACAATCATCTACCCAAGAGACAGCACAGCAGCAACTAGCATGTCATGACAAACAGCCCATATTGAGAAGACCAGAATGACAGGCACTCCAAGCATGAACCTACTGTTATAAATTGCCATCTTCAGTGTAGTTGCTTAGTTCACAGGTGTCATTATACATAGTTAGTCAGGGTGAGAATCTTTCCAATTAACAACTAGATTCAAAATTCTTCTGAAGATTCTCAGGATCATTGCCTTACCCATTTTCTACATATAACTGTATGACTTGCCACTGTCATGTTTCCTAGCTCTTCTCCTTTCCCTTTTATAATTATTTAGTCCTCAAGTTCTTGCTTTCCTTTTAGTTGTATTATATCTTTCTATTTGTATTTCTTCTTTTGAGTTCTTATATTAGGGATGTCCCCAAATTTCTCTACCTCTCCTGAATCTTCCTTTTCCCCCAAACTTCCAGTGTTGACTTTCAAAGCTGTTCTGTCTGGAGGAAAGGATGGGCTATTGGCAACTTGGACTTACTTCAAGGCTTGGATTCCAGCTTACTCTGATAACTTCAGGAAAGGTGCTCAAACTTTGTGAACTTTCATTTCTTCTTCTTTATGTGGGACATAATAATCCTTTAAATAGTGTTGTGAAATTCAAAAGAATGAATGTGAATGAATGTGCTTGGAAAATGTGAGGCCTTGTAAGGATCATGGGTTGCTGACCTTTACAGCAGGGACATGACTTACAGAAGGCAGTGATGTTCTATGTGTGCAAGTGTCTTTACACTCATCACCTAAGTAAAGGAAGGTAGGAGAACAAAATCCATATTGTCTCTTGGTATGGCTCACCCAGTGCAGTGTCTACACGGTGTTCGAGAAGATGTAGACATTCTTTCTTAAATACCATTTGCTTACATGTATAAAAATCATATTGTATCCTTAGTGTAAGAACTCAAAAGAAAAAATAAAGACTGAAGGGTATAACAGACACAGTTAAATGGAAAGAAACAGAACTTAAGGATTAAACAACAAAGAGAAAGGAGAAAAGTTAGGAAATAACGTGGGGCAAAACCATACATGTATATATACAAGTTGGATAAGGCAATAGTCCTAAGAATTTCCATCAGGTTTTTGAAAATAGCAGTTAGTGGGTAGAATTCTCACCCTGACTAACTCTCTATGTTGATATTTGTGAACTAAGCAACTACACTGAGGACAGCAATGTGTAATACTAAAACCATGCTTGAAATACCTGTCATCTTGGTCTTCTAAATGTGTGCTATTTCTAATGTCATATCAATTATTACTATACTCTCTTTAAAGTAATTTTTTTAAAGGTAATAAAAGAAAATGAGAGTCAAGAACAAAAATTGAAGATTTTTTGAAAGCATGTGGTAATGTTCAATCGTATGTCCCATCTTGCATAACTATATTTATTAATCTGAGCAACAGATTTGAGGATAAAAATAGATAATATATCAACCATTGGTAGTCAGCTATTCTTGTTCTGAAAATCTGTAATATATGTATTATTGTATATTACCCTGTTTCTGTCATTGTTTTCTGATTTTTGTTTTTACTTTTGTCTTTTACTTTTCAAAATGAAATAATAAAATTAAATTTAATAAAAAATACCATTCCTAGTAACTAGCTGCTTTCTCTTTCCTCAATTCTATTGAATAAGATTTCTTATTTGTTCCTTAGCCACCTCCATGGCTAAACCTGGGCTCTACTCTTTTAACCACCAGTACCTACTAGAAGATGTTGGAGGCATTCTAAGGTGTTACCACAACCATCTTCTCTGCCCTCTGGCTCTTTTAGTGGCCCCTGTGGATTGAACAGAGTCCTGGACTTCTGACTTGGTTTGAATCCTTGTCCCAAGAATTCATCATCTGCTTGTTTTTTAGGTCTGGGGTCCCCATCATTCCTGGTCCAATCTCATTCTTCTTCTCCACCTTATCCCTGCTTATTCTTGTTCCCATAGTCAAGGAAACTCGGGAATTTCTACACTCTCTCCAGGGCTTTGCTTTTAAGCTTCATACTATAGACCAACCACATGATTCTTCATGATGGTTCTTCAATTTTGAGGCTAGGACTGGACTTTGAGATCAATCAATCAATTGTCATTCCAAATAGACTATTACTGATTTTTTTTCAACATGCAAGCATAAAGCTTAGCATTAGGTGCTCTAGTCATATAGCAACAACATAGTAATAATAAAGACTCTCTGCTGTCCTTGTCAAACATATTACGATTTTCAAAGCACTTTCTCACTTCTTGGTTGACTCCCAAGTTCTCAGTATTTGCACAAGAAAACAGAAGAAAGAGTTGAGCTTTCTGTACTTGGTTCACAGATGAGGAAAACATGGCCTTTCCTGAGTCTAAATTCTCCTGTCATCACAGCAGCTAGCCTCTGGGCTGGCTCAGGAATCGGTTTCCACATCAAGATCTATGTCTACAATAGCTCATTGCTTCTGGAAGATCAAGGCACCCAGCACAGGGTCAAATACTACCTCCAAATACTATGTTCAACCACTATCTCCAACTTAGGGTTAAAACAGTTATTTTAGGCACTGAGTAGAACAATAAAGTCATTGAGGATTTGTTTGTTAAAGGCAGCTTAGAAAAAAAGTAGAATAGAGGATGCAAGAAGATTGTTATGGATCTAGAAATGGATTTCTGATTATGACATGTCTACTAGGAATTGTGATGCTGGCTGCTCTAGTCCCCACAAGACCAGTGTATATGTGTGTGTGTGCATGTGTGTGCAAATGTGTGTGTCTGCTTTTCCTTATTCTCCTTCTTTCTGGAACCCTGTAAAGGTTTTTGGGAGAATTTTCCAGGGACTTTCTATACAATACTTTCTGCAAAACTATGTCAGCAACAACAGTGTTACTTGCCCCTCCCCAAGGAGGAAATTGAAAGATGTCGTCTTGAGAGCCCAATATGTTCTTCTAATCTCCAACACTGATAATTGTTCCAGTGGAAAAAAAATCTTGAGTCTTTAGAGCCTTGGTACCAGTGACTTGTTGCTTTAGTCATGAAGACATATGTTTGGCACTAGAAGGTACAGCACATAAGGCAGAATGATTCACTACTCAGAGCCCTTGATAAATCAGTTTTCCCTGCTCTATCTATGACTGAGGTATGCATTTCCATGAAGAATTTCCCCAGCAATAATTTTTAACGCTATGAGTTTTCATAATAACCCAAATTGTACATTCTCCTATCCTATCACATGGTGGGGTTGTTGGGAGCTAAGCACTGTCAAAGGATCTCATGGCCTCTTCCATCAGTAAGAGGCTTATACGACTAATTTTTACCCATTGGCTATGAGACGAAGGTGAATAGGAAGTAGTGTGCCCCACCTCCCACCTTTTCTTTCCTAGTCTAGAGCTAGGTGTAGAGGATCCATCATGAAACATAGAGGACTTAGGAGATGTGAAGCCACAGAAAAGATCTGTGGGGATTTCTGAATCATCAGTGGGAAAGATATCCACTTGGACTTTCTACAAGGGAAAGATGAAGTATTTTGTTGAACCACACAGGTTTGGCGGTTGTTTATTTTTATAGCTATTTGTATGACAGCTTCCAAGGGTAAGACAGCCCATATTATTTCAGACCAGGTCCTAACTGCCTTCTGTAGTCTTGGTGAGTGTTGCTTTCCTTCCCCACCTGCATGAGCTTGCTCTCCTGAGCAGTTTCTCTATGCTCTGTAGGTACACAGCAGCTGGCCTCCTTGTCAAATAACCAATAAATCTGTGCTTGGCACTAAAGTAGTTTTCATCAGAAAGTGACCTTAAGATAACATTTACATTGCTGAAGAAGTTATTCCGAATCTGAACTAGTAGTATCCCAACTCAGGCCCTCCTGGTGGCTCAAGGCCGGAAAGCTAATGAAGTGTGGAGCTTATTAATGGCTTTATCTTCTCTTTCACCCATCCCCTCTCCTTTTTCAGACTTGAAGTTATGTTCAGCAGTGTCAGATCTGCTCATCTATTTTTGACATATAAATAAAACCCATCCCTTTGGAATTTGTAGAGGAAATGTCCATGTGATTATGTTAGCTCGTGTCTACAAGCAACCAGAATTGAGCTAGGAAGGCACTCACGGGGAAGAAAATCAGCAAAGGACCCACCTTTCTCAGGTAAATCACAGTTCCCTGTGGTTTCAAGTGACAACAGAGGAAAAGTAATTTTAGCTTTTCATGGCATCATTATTGGCATTAGCAGTTTTTTTAGAACACACAAGCACACAACAAGTTGTAGGACATACTCACAGTTTTCTTGTCAGTGACCTTGTGAACTTCTGCTTAGCTGACTCCAAAGCAAGCAAGAAAAATTCCTGTAAAGATATTATAGATCAGAAACACGGGGGCTTAAATTGCTTTTTAAAAAATAATATTTACTCTTTAAAATTATAATAAGCACTTCTTTCTAGAAAAATTAAAAAACCCCACAAATTAATAAATAGGACACACAACTCATTTCTTATTCTATCATCCAGATATAGACAGTAGCAACTCATGGAACACTTAGATTGTTCTTGTGATTATATATATATATATATATACATTAATTTGCAAAACATCATATTGAACATTCTGTTTTGTGATCTGCTTTTGTCTCATTAAATAAGATATGAGTATCTTTCGTCGGTGAAAACTTCATTTGCATGCAGACAGTTCTGAGATGGTTCCTAAGATCCCTGCCCCTTCCTTGGCTAATCACTGTGTTCATCACTGCCCTGAGTGTGGGCTGGATTTCTGACTCACTTCTAACCAATAGGATAAGCTGAGTGCTGAGCTGTGCTTTGTGAGATCAGGTGATGACAGACTCTGTCTGCTGTCTTGCATACCCTTTTGTTCCCTGGCTTGCTTGCTGTGATGACACCAACAGTCATAGCATAGCCTGTCCTACAGAAATGCCCGCCCTGCAAGGAAGCCAGAGAAACCTCTGATCCCGGCTGGGGAGCAACGAAATCCTGCCAAGAACCACTTGAGTGGGCTTGACAAAAGATCCTGTCTTTCAAGTCAGGTTTCAAGTTTAACCTGGAGATGACTGAGGTCCCTGAAAATTCCTTCACTGTAATCTTATAAGAGAATCAACGATGCACACAGATCCCTGACCTGCAAAATGTGTCAGATAATGTTTGTGTTTTAAGTTAGTTTTTTAGGGTAATGGAGCCCTAGGTAACTAGCGTAAAGCGTATAGTCTTGTAGTTAGCTGTTGAATATTCCGAATGTAAGGCTATATTGTAATTTACTCAACCTCTTATTGTTGTCCATTTTGGCTACTTTATTTTCCTATTACAACCATTGCTTTGATGAACACTGTAGCTATCTTGTTACATATTATTTACTCTAAAATAAATTTCTCAAAATAAAATAGCTTATTTCAAAGGGTATGTACCTTTTAAGGCCTTTGACATGCTATTTTTTTTTTCTTAATCACTTTGTGGTAGGATTGTACTCATTTATACTCTAGCTGCCTGTGGCTTAAGGTGCAGATTAGGTTAATTTCAGTCATTTCATTTTTAATTGTATCTTTGGGCAAACCAGTTAGAAACCAAAACCAAAATTCAAAAAAGAATGAAAACTAAGGTTGAATCTTGAAATATACTAGATAATTGGATATTAAACAGTTTATTCACCACTTTTTGAAATCAGCCTGATGAACTCAACCAACCTGAAATTGCTCTTCTTATCTTTTAGTGGGCATTAAAGTCTGGAAGCTATGAAGCTTGTAGTCTCTAAGAACTTTGCTAGGGGAAGCAACAAAATTGAATGTGAAGTCAACATAACAACAAGATATTCTGAAAATCTTACGTACATTTCAGTCATGCAAAGGACTGTCAATAAAGTACTGAAGTTGAATAGACTGAACACAATGGATATTCTTCTGGAGGCAGTTTGTGTACATAGATACTACTGCCATTTCCAAGCTGCAACCCTCATTGTTGGGGAAGAATAAATATTTTAATGATTGCTATATATTTTAACAGGCTCTGAACCTTGTGGTTGGTTTAAGCTAAGGGTGCAATTTCAGGCATCTCAATAAGTAAATAAATGAGGAAGAAAATCCATGTTAATTGCAGTAATTTGTGGTACTTTCAAATTCTTAATTAAGAAATAAAATAGGATTCATTAGCCATGGCCACTGTGGATGGCATACATAGATCACCATTATGACCAGTCACATGGACCCAAAGTCATTCCCACAAATGAGAAAACAGTGAGAAATCAGAACTGCATTACTCGCCAGAATGTGCAGGCGAGGAGGGAGGACGGAGCATCGCACAATGCCTGCCCTCCACAAGGGCTCCTCTCCCTGCCCTGGAGATGGTATTATTATAAACCCTGTCCCCTGACCCTGGATTCCTGCTCTTTCCTCCTAATCTGTGGGATAAGTTCTTACTTTAAGGCTCTCTACAAAATTTCTTTGAGTCTGTCTGGCAACCCCACTAGTGCCTGCGTCTTCAGCTTTTCCCCAGCTTCTTCCTTACTGGTCTTCGTGGACTTCAATTATTTCTACCTCATTCTCTTTGTGAGTCTCAGAATTCTTCCACAAAGGAGTGCAGAGGAGAATTTTGGTTATAACCAGAGGCATTCTGACTCATACTGCACTTAGCAAGTTAAGCATTCTATTCAAGTGGGGAGAAAATATAATTTAAAAATAATTTTTGACTAGGACAAATGCTTAACTGGATGAGACATCAGATACTAACTGGAATGGTTCCTAGAAAATCAGGATGTTAGATGCCCTTATGAAAAATTATACAGACTCTCAGGGCAAGGGTTGGGAGGCAGTGACAGCAGGTTTTCAGGCCTGTGGAAGACAGCTCTGCTTTGTCGAGGTGAGTCATAGGGGTAATATCAATGTGTATCTGCAAGGAAGATGCTGTTGTATTTGCATCAGTGGCTGAGATGGCTGACTGTTGGGTTTCTGGTAAGACTGTTAATGCAGACTGTTGTCAGGTCTTCCCTTCCTTGCTGTCCTACCCTTTGTAGTGTTGATGTCTAGGCAGGAAGGCATGCTCTATTCAAGACACAGGCATGTACAGGTCTGGGTAGGTGCCTGCAGCCCCATCAGTAGTGAGAAGTTTACAGAAAATGAGTAATTTGGAGAAATCTGAATGACTTCAGACAAAGAAAGAAAATGATCCATTTCTGATCTCATCAGTAGTGAGAAGTTTACAGAATGTGAGTAATTTGGAGAAATCTGAATGACTGCAGACAAAGAAAGAAAATGATCCATTTCTGATCTCTAAAAGGAATATAGAAGAATCTGATCTGGAATTAGACAATGTGTTTTGAGAAGGTGGGGCAGTTAGTTGGTATTGCCAATTGACTAGAAGAAAGTCATAAATGAATATTTGATCTTTTAAATACCTATTATATCCCCAAAAGGAAGTCATGAGAGTAGCCTGAGATATACTTCTTATGCTCATGGGATTAAGGTACAGATTCCTTGAGTCATGAGGCAGATATGTGCCCTCTTTTAGCTCTAATGAGACATGCTGGGTTTTGCCTGGCAGCCCACTTCTTCTACCCCCATGGAATTTATGGGGCTACAAGAGGAGCACATGCATGGCAGCCCTCTACTTATAAAAGGACCCTTGTTCTTGGCTGCATCTGGACAGATTCAGACCATTGTGGATGCGGGGGGGGGGGGTCTGCTACTGGGTAATATGAATGATTAGCTCTATCCCTTATAAAAACAAGGAATAACCCCCCCCAACATTCTGCCATCAGTTTTGCAAAAATGTACCATAAAGAAGATAAGAAAAAAAAAAAGAAAAAAAAAAGAAGACAAGGAGTTTTTTAAATCTCTGAAGTAAGCAAGGAGAAAAAAAAATTCAAAATCTATTCATAAAAACTGAGGCCGCATACCAGACTAGAATAAAAAGGCCCACTCTATGAAGCATTCTCATAGAATCCACTGTTTACAATGCACCAGGTACTCCACCTTGGCTCAGATAAGAAGTGGGAGCAGGATGCCAAGAATATAAAGCATAAATGGGGTAAAAGTGGACCAGAGATGTTCGAATCATGAAAAAGGCAATGGAAAGTATGCTTCATTATGCAGTAGGAAAATCTGGGAGGATTCCTTGCTGAAGTTCTTTTGAAAGGCTTTAAATGCAATTATGTTCCTACTATTCCATTTGAGAATTGTTACTCATTCTTTCATTTATTCATTTCTTGTAACATATACTTATAGAGCATTTTCTCTTTCCCAGATATAGTATTAAGTTTCAGAGTCTGAGAGGAAGTCAGTCGCAGGTGCACAGAGTTTTAAAAGGACTTCTACTTTTAATACACCAGTGCTAAGACTGCCCTGCCTGCCTCCTTGAATTCAGTCCAAAACAATAAGAAAAATGTGAAACAAGTGCAAAATTCACCTGTGTTGAAGAACAGCTGCCAAAAGCAATGAAGTTCCAACCAAGGGCAGGTAGATGTTGAAATCAATCTGCTGCCAAAGACCTCAAGTGAAACTGGCAGAGCCCAGTCTATTAAAAAGAACAGCAGCAGCACTCTCTTTTGAAGAACAACTGCTCAGAAGAGAATAGGCTACTGGGGAGAGCATCCCTGGGCCTCATTTGGCTTTGGAGAGGATAGCGGAGAGGCAATAAATAAGACAACAACTAGGTCTGCCATCTAAGCATATCTGCCAGAAAAGAAGGCCAGAGAGGAAAAGTTCCGTTTAATTAGTCTTGCAACTGCCCATCCCTTCCTTCTTCTGGAGAGAAAGACTACGTCATTTCTGTGCATATACACACTCATATGTATGTGCACTCATACACATGGACGTACAAACAACCCTGGGCAGTGCAGGGCACGTGCTATGAACAGAAAGTGTATCCAGTACCATCATGGGCTGACTGCTATCCCCATAAACTTTCTCAGAAGAAAGAGCTTATCTCAGTCAAATAGGAGCCAGGATGTAAAAGAAACCATCAGCAGAGCTCTACAAAGATATTGTAAGACGAGACTAGTAATCAGAGAAAACAAATTAGATGAAGAACATGTACCAAGTGGTACTGCCATCAAGCAAAAGGAAACTATGCCAAGATAACAGTCACAGAGCCAACAAATAAAGAACAGCAGCTTTTAGTGAACAAGAGAAGAACTCCACGAAGAAACATCAGGACAACTGAAAGCGGTGTTTAAAAAAACGAGCTAAAGGAGTTCAGGAAAGGAGAGGAGAAATAAGAAGTCACTCCAAAAGTTAAGAACCCACCAGAAGCAACAAGAGGTGAACATAGACTCCTCAAACTACAGAAAATCAGGTAAGGAACAGAATTAATGAGATGAACAGGACACAGATAATATAGAGGTAGAAAGGGTTAAGAAAGGATGTGAAGGGCTGGCGTGGTAGATCAGCACACTAAAGTGCCTGCTTAGACGGGTTTGATCCCCGGTGGGACATACTGGCCCCAATCCCGGGGCATGCTGAAATAGTGATTGACAATGGGTGTGGTGGTGTGCGCCTGTAATCCCAGCACTTGGGAGGCTGAGAACAGAAGAATCACTGAGTCTGAGCTACATGGTGAGACCCTGTAGCCCCTGTAGACCCTGTTCTAAATACAGAAAAAAAAAAGAAAAGAAAAGAAAGAAAGAATATACTAGAGCCTGGGAGATAGTTCAGCAGATTAAGTGCCTGCCTGGCAAGCACAGGGACCAGGGTTCAATGCCCAGTACCATATATCTTGCTGGCCCCCATCCCCCAGCTTCCTGAGCCAGTGACCCAGTCTGGGCATGGTGGTGCATGCTTGTAATGCCAGAGCTGGGGAGGCTGAAAACAGGAGGATCACTACGAGTCCAAGCTGCATAGTGAGGACCCTGTATTGAGTACATTAAAAAAAATGTGATAGATGTGGAAGATACAATACACTGAACAAATCTGTGCATATGCAAGGACCATGGAAGGCATATTGAAAGACTATCGTAACATAAAGTTTTCCAGGAATACTCAAATTTACATGCAAATTTAAAACATACAACAACAAAAACTCACAAACTATCTCATGAAAATTGATATAGAAATATGAAACCTAAAGATGGGGTGTCTCTCACTGTCTAGATCCCCCAAAACCCACAAATAAAATAAGCAAAAGCAAATTTAGAATTTAGTTCTAAAGGAAAAATTGTTTTCCCACAACTACCTGATACTTACAAAACCTCACTAAGAAATGAGAATGAAAACTTTTGATGCTCAAACTGTTCAAATGCAAATGCTATGCCAAACACCAATAGCCCAGAAAGTATGTTACCTGGATCTTATACTATGGATACTAGAGGGTGGATTTTACTTGTATGGCAGAGGATGGAGAAACTATGACAGAAAGACATGGAGTCAGGTTTTCATGAATTTAGTGTAGGATTACGGCAACAACAATGACAAAAAACCCACCCTAAAATACAAAAAAACTGACAATTCTGTTGGAGAAAACAATGTATATATTAATGAAGTATAATACAGCAGAACCACTGAAATAACACTAAAAATTTGGGAGAGCAACTGGCCAGTAGTTAAGGGTTGAAAGTTTGTACAGTACTTACACGTGATGAATCAAGTAAGAGTAAAAAATTTGTACTAAAAAGTATAAGCTAAAATCATTAGAAATCTCAGCATCATCACTCTCATTTTCAATTAAAATTAGAGGGGAAGGAAAGTGAGAGGCTGCAGAGGAAATGCATACTCTTTGTTCCAGAGAGCTGAGAATTGATAGCTACTGAGGATATAGAAGGTGGAGTATATTTATGTAGTGTGGGAAAGAGAACCAATTAAATAATACAAGTATTAAAACTGAGCATCTAAATACAAGCCAAATTAAAATAAAGCAAATGACAGACTATAAGTGCAAAACAAGAAGAACCAACAGAAGCAGAAAGTGCATGATGTCAAGACTAAGACCAAACATATCCATGATCTCAAAATATACAAAAGTAAATCCGTATCTGATAGATTCTCAGTTTAAATTACAAAGTAAGAGAAACTAGATGAAGTGAACAAGAGACATAGAACAAAGTGACTAGAATGTTGGAAGTGGAAGAATGGGCAAAGGCCTAATCAGCTTAGTCAAAGAAATAAATAAAGTAAAAACAAATATTTAGAGAGCCCGATTTTGACGTCCCGTGAGTATCAGACAAGGTTGAACTCAGGATACAAATCAGTAAATGTCACAAAGATAGGGAACATTATTCCTATCTACAATGATGCTCTCAGCATTATGAATATTTATGCACCAAAACCTGTACCAGTAACATTTATTAGTGTCGGTACAAATTTTTAAAAAGCAAGGATATATGAATAGTAAGAGTAACAATGCATTAGAGGAATCAGAGGTGCTTTGGGAGCCACTTACATTTCACTTGGGGATTAGGTCTATGTTTTACTCCCTACATCTGTATAAGCAGGTATAAGAAAATCTGTCAGCCTCACTCTTAGCAATCTTTCTGCAGCTTCCCATCTCTGCTGCATAATTCAAACATTCCTCCAGGATCTGGATTTTCCCACTTCTCTTTCCTCCTCCCATCCCAAGATGTTTCCTTTCTTTCAGTGCCTGGTATTCCTTCAGACAGCAGGACAACAAAACATTTAAGATCCGAGCATGTCAATTCCTCTGGTAAACCTTCTTTGCCCCCAACTCTGCCAGGCAGGACAGTACCTACACAGGCTCACATTGCAGTGTAACTGAGTGCAGCTGTTGAGCGCCTGAGGTATCTTTGTTCCACATCCTTTTTCATACAGCATGTGCATTTAGGTACCAAGGCTTCCTACTCTTCTTTAATGGATCCCTTTCCTCAGTAGCCCCTTGATCTCCATCCTCTGCATGGCTGAGCCCCTATTCTTTGAAGCTTTTGCCACTTGCCTTACCACTCCCTGCTAATTTGACATCTACTAGTTGGTTAAGAGGTCCTTGCTGCTGGACTTGCAGTGGGTTCCTTTCCTTTACAATCAGTATCTTCATCTGACATCAAGGCTTTTTACCTTTGGGACATGATGCTCTTTCTAGCATGGTTGCCCACTTTCCCATCTTACACCACTTCATCCACATGTACCCTTTCTTGATCCATGCTGTGGCCGTGCACCGTGTCTGTGGCATTCCTGACCTGCATCTTGGTCTCCGCTTTGTGCTCTTCCCTGTTTTTGCCAAATCTTTTTTTTATGAGCAGAATATGTTTATTGAGGGAAAGAAAGCTCTTGCCCAAGAGAGGGACAGGAGTGGGGCCTGAGCTGGTAGTTCCCCTGGGAAGTTGTCTCTTACAGGGACTTTTATAGAGGAAAACCATGTGGTGAGGCAGGTCTAAGGTGGTGAAGACATGGGAACTCGCTTAGGTGGGTGTGAGGTGGGACAAAACTTTGGTCAACCAATGAGATTACAAGCACCATTGCTCTGGTAACTATTCAAATCTTGAGCAATACAGAACCAACCCTTCCTACCCATCAGTCCACAGATCTCTACCTGGAGCTCTTCTGACATTTATTATCACCAACTTAACTTGGCTTTTACCTTAATTTCTGCTGTGAGGTGCATTTTATTTGTTCATGTTTTACTTCATCAGTTAGACAATAAGCCTCAGGGATTATCTCTTGTGCTTTGTCTGCATTATTTTTTACATCTTGCAAGAGACTGAGAATGTAGTAGGTGTTCAGCAACTACACGTGCTTTTTCATTTCCATTTTATTTTATTTATTTTTTTGCGGAACCGGGGATTGAACTCAGATCCTTGCACTTGCCAGTCAAGCGTTTATCCTACTGAGCCATTTCCCCGGCCCCTACACATGCTTTTTAAACATATAAATTCTATTGCTCTGATTCCTGTCATTTGGCAGGATGCTGGATCACCTGAGATTTGAGCCTTAAACATCCTCTCTCATTGCTTCCTCCTTTCCTTGGTTAGAATGACCCAATTTATAGCTGTCATTTTCTAATTATTCACCTACCTTAATTAAACACAATAGAGATACTTAATAATTTAAGATCTGATTTCCTTCTATCATCCTAGTGACCCTCATAGGATGCCCTGCAGAATGCAATGTCAACTCATTTTACAAACAGGAAAATAAAATCATGAGTCCAAGACTACTCAGAGTGTCACTGGCGGGGGTGGGGAGCGCCATTAACCTTCTGCTTCTAGCCTAGTGCTCCTTTTACCAAGCAAGCTGTAACACTTCAGTAGCTATAACTTCTCTTTGAAGTGTGAATGTGTGTTTTTAAAGCATTGATTTTTGCTCAAATTTCTCTTTATTTTGCTTTGATTTCCTTTGCATGGTGAAGATATTACTTTCTTCCCTCATGATAAACATTCTTTTTCTTTCCCAGATGATGGCCCTGTTCAGTCCCCTTTGGTTCTCTTCACGAGTTTTCACTTAGCAGCAGCACCCCCTGGAGAACTGGTCTAGTTTAATGCCTCCAGAAGCCTTTTAAATTGTACCTGTTTCTTGGCGACCCAAGTTTCCTGCAGGGCTGGTCTTCTCAGCTAATGAAGAGCCCCTAGCTGAGGGCACTACTTCTGAACAAGTTTCCCAATCCTGTGGAGGTGGCTGGAGGCTGGTGGTCCAGGGGGTATCCATCCCACCTTGGCAGGGCTGGTAGGGGCTCTGCTAATGCAGCTCTGGTGAGTCTTGCAGCTCATTGTCACTTGATTTTGTTGTGCCTGATCCTTTCCCTCACCTGTCACCCACAGCACCATGTCTTTAAAATAACCTACTTTCTAATCCTTCAGGACAGCTCATTTATAAGGTGTTGTTTTTCCCCCTAAATTGTTTGATACAGCGATATCACTTCATAGTTTATGTGTGTGGGAGAGGGTGGAGCAGGGGTGAGTAAAGTTGATTTCTACTCCAGTCTGAGTAAGAGTGAACTGGATGCTGGGGTCACCCCTCGCTACAACTGTCCCCTAGGCACAGTGCCTTTAAATGGTCTCAGTCCCAGTAGTGGATGCATAATACTTTCCTCCTTCCTGTCCCTACCTTCTGTAAAGGGGACCAGGTTACCCAGCCTGGGAGCACCACAAGACCTTGTCTCTCTGCTGTCAGGCTGGCTTCGGAAGTAAGCATATGGCCCAACTAAGACAGGTCTCCTTCTCTGGGAGTTTCAAAGTGGCACTGGCCTAAAAAGTCAGCTTTCTTCTCTGGTTATTTAATTGCCAGAATCTGAGCTCAAGGGATTGATGTCCAATTCTCAACAGAGGCCAGTTTGAGAAAATGACATAATATTCATAGAAAAACTTAAATGAGGATTGAGGGGTAGGTGCTATTAATATCCTCAATTCCTATTATTCTAGAGGTCAACACCCACATGTGGGTATTCAAGAATTTACTTACATAAGTGTATAAATCACCTTTTTACCGCTTAAGCCAGTTTGATTTGTTGATTGCAACCAATAGAGTCCTAATCTCTTTTGTTGGTGACTTCTCCTCATGATCCCCACTGCGGAGGGCCCATTGTCCTGACACCACAGCACCATGGGCTCCTCAGGGATTGATTGCTGCCTGCTGTGAACCCTGAAAATCCTACCCACAGGGACAGTGTCCTGGCATCAGGAGATAAGGTAACAGCTAGCACTTCTCAAAGGCAGTACTCTCTGCCCACTTTGCTCACTGATATGCCCATCTATCTATTTGCTAAATGGAAGAACTGGTGAATGCGGCCACTCATTCATTTATAGCACTGTGTAGGGGGTGGGTCACCTCACTTTTTCTATTTAAAAACCTTTAGTCATTGCCTGCTGTATTTGAATTGAACCCTCTCTTTGATCCAATCTCAATCTACCTGTCTAGTTGTGTCTCCTGCAATCCCCAACTTACTCCCAGCACCTCCTGTGTGCAGCAGAGTAGGACACTTCTGCAGTCCATTTCAACAGCTCCGGAGCTGAGGCTTGGCCACTGCATCCACCTGGTTACAGCTCTGTGCACTCCTCAATCCCATGTTTTGAATTCATGCCTCTAGGCTCCAATAGACCTTGTGCTCTGTGACTCCTACTCAGAAAGAACCTCCTGCTCTGCTGCTCCTTGACAGCATACTGCAGCCTTGAGCATCTCCAGCTAGTACTGATATGCTTTTCTGGTGCACAGAAAAGCATATCATCCCTCCCTCTGTGGCCTCCACAACCCATGGATGAAGGCTGCTGTGTCTCTCTCTGTGTATCACCTTTTTCCTCTGTCCCTTTCTTCTCTGTGTCCACCCCTTCACCTCCCTGCTAATAGTCTCATACAAAATGGACATGCATCCGTAGAAGGATCCATGAATAAATTTGTGTGGAACAGTAAACTCAGCACCTACCAGCACTCACATGTGAAGGTTGTCTGCCAAGTGGGATAAGAATACTACCGGGCTCTTGGGTGGGTGGCTGATAAAATACATACGTAAGTGCTTAGCCCAGTGCCTGGGGCATGAAGTGCCCAGCATGTAGATGTTAGCTGCATTGTTATCATCAGGGCTTCGGGGCACCTAGAAAACCAGGATAGTGGTTTCTATCCGTTTCCCCACACAGATCTCTCATATCTGTATCCTGGTAGTTTCCTCCATTTAATACTTAGGGATGTGTCTCTCTCCCACACATCTACCTCCTTCCAATCCTCCAGCCTGGCTGCCTCTCAGCCAGCCAAGCAGCCAGCTGTTTCCCCCTCTGAGTTCTGTGTTGCCACCCCAGCTCCACTCCTAGAAAAGCCTTTCTCAGGCCAGGTAGGCATCTAGCTCACCATTTCTGGGAGCCAACTAACCCAGGTGGTTTTTCTGACTCCTTGGAGGTCTGGGGCACTGAGGAAAGAAGGGTGGGAAGAAAGGAGGGAGGGAAGAGAGGTTTCTGTATTTTCTGCAGCAAAGACCAGAGAAGGTTGTCACATGTGAAGGTTGTCTGCCAAGTGGGATAAGAATACTACTGAGCTCTTGGGTGGGAGAGAGAAGGTTGTTACCAGAGAGAGAGAGAAGTTTGCATTTTCTGCAGCAAAGACCAGAGAGAGAGAAGGAAAAAACAGCCCTGCCACAGACTGACTCCTGTCCCAGCCCATTCAGTGCCCTGCTCCAGGCCTTGCAGAGATGAGGCAGAGGGTGTGTGTGTGTGTGTGTGTGTGTGTGTGTGTGTGTGTGAAAGCAAGGCTGGCTGCTTTCAGGAAAACCTTGGCCACCCACACTGCCAGCAATGCTGCTCCCCAGTTTAGGGCTTTATTTCCTCTCTCCACGTACATGCAGTTGACTTTGGCCGTCCCGCCACTTCTGCTGAAACCCCCGAACATATCCGGAGCTTCGCCATAGGGTACAGCCCTCCGCTCTCCGACAGACAGAGATAGCTCCTCTTCATCTCCTCTTTGTTTCCAGATTTTTCTCTCTGAGCCTCCTCCGCTTGCCTCGCTCTTTGTGTCTGCCTTCTACCCCCACCCCGAGCTGGTACCTGTGTGATGGCCTCTCACCTCTCTCCCATTCAACCAGCGATCCCTTCCATTGTCTGTTCCTGTCTCTCATTCTGACGCTTCACTCTTCCCTGCTGCCCTCCTCCCGCGTGCTCTGGCTTCCCGTCCTGCGCTTTCTCACTGCCATGATGCTGAGAAGGGGACAATCTATCTGTCAGAGACAGGCTCCGCCAACCTCGACCACCTCTCTCCCGCTGCCAGCAATTATCTGGAGGTTGGCACGGGGCCCGGAAACTGCCGCCTGCTTGGGCTGGCACCACCCTGCGGCTCAGGGCGCCCGCTCGCCACACCAGCCCCGCGGAGGATCACTTGGTGCCGTGCCCAGGATGTGACAACCTGCAAAGGTCACGCACACTCCAGAGAAGACGGACTGCTCTGCGAGTGGAAGTGACATTGGGTAGATTTGCACACGGCTTTCCAGCGTTTCCAGAAGCAAGGGAAGAGCCGCAACAATATATAAATTACACGTTGCTCCACACCACTTACACTGTGACATTCCCTGAAATCCCAGTTTTAACTTTCTTTACCTCTTTGTCATATATGGCTTTGCAATCTACTTTATTTGAAATATTATAATGAATTCATCCTTTTTTTCCCACCAAAACAATTTTTATTTCCAGGTTTTAATTGGGTATGCATACAGGCATGACACAGGTTTGGATTCAGCAAGTCCTCATGCAGAATGATGTTCTTATAGAGCATCCAGGTCAATCCAGGGTCTGCTAGCTACACATCTATGTTACAATTAAATCAAATCTGGTGTCTGAAGAAAAGATACACATATAATATATTCATTTACGTTACGCATTTTACAGAAAGATTAAAAATTCAAGTCACACAGAACTCAAACACTGAATTAAAAGTTTGAATGTAAAACTCATTCTTAAGACTTTAGAAACTGACAGGATGCCTGGTCTGAGGGCAGAAGCTTACCTCGCTTCATGAGGCACCATGCAGCTCTCTAAGCAGTGGCAATGGGGGCTAGATTGTCCCTGTCTCTATCTCCCTCTTGTAAGTTAATGGCATGTCCAGGCTGACAGGGACTTCTGAGGTTATTTACACCAAACTCTTGACATTAGAGGCGGGAAATTTGCAGTCTGGAGAGGTTAAGTGACCCTAAGTCAGCCAACTAGTTGGTAGAAAGGACCAGACAGAGCTCAGGGCAGAAGGCTACTGAAGTGATCCTTTCCTCTGCATCTCAGCAGAAGTAGATGGGGTGTAACTGTTATCCTTTAACAAGGGAGGAAACAGTGTCTAGGAAGGCACACAGTATGACCAAAATGTATGGTGAATATTCAAACTAAAAAATGTATTACAGTAAAAAAAATACATTGCCATCAATTCCTCCCTCAAAATATTCCCCTTGGCTTGGAACATATTTATTCCACCATTCTTGCTACTTTCTGAAGCCATTCTGAAAGTCATTGTTTCTAAATTTCTTTATGTGACATGATCCAAAATATGGTGAATGCTGCTTCTGAGTGCCATCTAATGAAAGGTCAGGCTTGTGAAAACATTACAGTGAGTCCTCATCCACCCTTCTCACCAGATCTGCCACTGTGTGACTTCTCGCTCTTCCCCGAATTAAAAGTGACGTAAAAGGTAAACACTTTGATTTGTTTCAGGACATTGAGGCAGCTGTGACAGCACAACTAATGAAGCAAAAAACAAACAAACAAACAAACAAACAAAAAACAACAAAAAAACCCTTTAGAAATGCTTTTGAAAGTGGCAAGAACAATGGGCTAAATATGTTCAAAGCCAGGGTGAATGTTTTGAAGGGAATTAAATGGCAACGTGTCCTTTACTGTAACACATTTAAAAAAAAAATAAGCATTCGCTGTTATCTTTCAGTCAGATCTGGTAAATGATGCTGTTCATGGCACTCAGTTACTAGCTGTTAGAGTTCCGATGTCTCACTTATTTAAAAGATGTCTCTCTAATCAGTCAGCTAACCACACAAAGCATTCTAGCAATCAGATATATTAGGAGAAGGGTGGGAGGGATAATTACTCTGGGCTGATTTGAACCTTTTAGCTGTCTGAACATGGACACTCTTTTCATCAATACTGGAGCAGAGGCTTACCCTAAAGAGCTTAATCATGTCCAGTGAGATGTACGTGGATGCTTCTGGGTGACCCCGGTCCTATGTATGGCAGGCGAGGTCGCATGCTCTGGCTGCTGTGCTTCATTCGACACGCTGCCAAAGTGAGTTCCTCGTGGCTGTGGGACTCTAGCTAGCTCACAGCAGCTCACCTAGCCCATTAGAAATGTGCTCCTGTGGGCCTGGGTGCTGCTTCACTGAATATTGGCACAATTCTAGCTGGAAGTGGAAATGGGTGATGCCTGAGGTTATGGAATGTCATGAAATGTCTCGTGACTTGAACCAGGATCAACACTGGGTCCAGGGTGTAGGGGAGTAGCCTTAGTCCTTCCCTGTGGCCTCTAGTCAAAAGTGACATCTCCTACCTACTGAGCTATGGCAAGGTACTGTACCCTGCTCTCCCTTAATGCCCACCACTGCTCCAGGAGGTAGGGGCCATCAGGGTCTTAATTTCCTGAGGCTCTGGGTGACTCAGGTCACATCAGGCATGGTGAAGGAATTGGGTATTGAATTTATGCTTTTCTTTTTAAGAAATCATTTATTTATTTATTTGGTACAGGGTCTTGCTGTGCAACTCAGACTCATAGTGGTCCTCCTGTCTTAGCCTCCCTGGGCTGGGATTATAGGTACGCAACACTATGCCTGGTTTCGGTGGCTGGCACAGCATGTCTGGAGTTCTGGGGCTGGCATGGCATGTGATACCTAGGATTGAACCTCAGCCCTTGCACTTGCCAGGCAGGCACTTAGACCAACGAGCTATCTCCCCAGCCCAAGTTTAGGCTTTTAAACAAGTGGTCTCTATTCTCTGCCACTTTACCAAGCTCCTTCCTCAATTATTCGATGCACAAGAAACCCAGGTTAGGGGCTATAAAGGGAGTGGAGGCTTCATGCAGCAGCTCATGTGATAAAAGGGTAGTAGAACTGCAACTTTAGCCGTGGTAGATGGGCCTGTTTATTTGATGGTGAACCTCCTTGTACTCTGGGACCCCCAAAACACTTGTATCTGTGAATATTATAAAAATGGTCATTTATCCAGAAATCACCATGAAGAAAACAAAAAAAATCACATATTCAGAATGTTTTGTTTCTAATGGAGGGGAATTATCATAATGATGTCAGGGACAGAGACCATGTACTAAGCACCTATGGGTGACAAGCTGCTTGCTTAGTACCTCATTGATGTTTCATAGAAATCTGAAAATTCAGCATCATCCTATCATTGCTGGAGGCAAAATTAACTCACAAGGGTGTTGAAGCAAAACAAAGCAGGACACAAGAAAACAAAACACCTCCCCCTCCAACTCCAGCAGACTGATTCACAATTGTAAGTGTAGAAAGGGGACTTACATGTCAATCCACCTGTTTTCAATGATTTTTCTATCACAAGCCTCTTAGGGAATACACACTACCATTTAGAAAGTTTCTTTACTAAATAATTAAAACCACAGGATTGTCCCAGCACTTCCAGGGCTACGCTTCAATTACCTGGAGCAGTCACTGAGGCAAAACAGCCTCCCCACTACGTTGTTCTTCCGCAGCTCGGCTTCCAACTGTGTGTCTTAGAACTCTCAGATTCGAGTGGACAGTCTATCCCTCCTGCATGGCAGCCTCCCAGAGGAGCCTTAAAGCTGGGGAATTTACGGGCCCTGCTAGATGGTGTACGAGAGCCCCTTGCTTGCGTGGGCCGAGAACTCCTCTCCGTGGACTCTCCATGGAAACCAGGACTTGGCTCCTGGCGAGTGAGCTGGCTTTAAGAGTCTATGCCTTTGGTGCTGAGGTTTCATTTTCCTTTTCAATGCTGTTATGGGGGACAGTTGAAGAAAGAATTCCCTGTATCTCAACAGGCTCTAGATTTATAGAGTAGTATGAAAATATTTGCCCTGGGTTTGAAAGTGCTGAAGAGGGAGAAAGAAATGTTGTTTTCTCCGGATTTATGAAAACAGAAACATTGATTTGTTTTGCTTGGGGTTTGTCACTCTTTTAATGATAACTTGATGTTTGCTGGGGCTTGGGGAGGGCCAGGTTTCTTGCAGGAAGACTGGCAGCTGGGAAAACGTAAGGTTCTTTTCTTACACTTTTTTTCCTCCCCACTCTGTGCTCCTCCTACACTGTTTTCCCTTTTTATTCCCACCTGCAGTGATCCTGAGCCCCATGTTACCTTAGACTTTTTCCCAGAAAGGGAAACAATCTAGTATTAATTCACAGTAATTATGAAGAATTGATGGGTTGCAATCTCTTTTGGATTTTTGTCTTTTAAAAAATGCTGACGATGAGTAATGCTCCTTAACCCGAATCCGTGATTACTCTGAAATGATGCAATTTTAGGCACTTGTGAGAAACCTAAGTGTGGGTGGAATCCAAAGGTTTTTCATTGCCCTTCCCGTCAAATCAAATAGGCATTGATAGGTTCTGCCTAGATATGAGGTTGGCTTTGACTGAACACACGAGTTTTGCTTAGAATTACCTCTTTATAGTACTGAAGATATCCTAGATATTTTGATTTTCAAATCTGTGTGAGGTTTCCTACCAGAATTGAAGCATGTGTCCCTTGACTCCAACCCATAAAATTAGATGAGACCCCAATAAAAGGAGATTAATTAGTTTGCTGCTACCTCGGGATGGCCCAGAATGTTGCTCCTAACAGGGGAAGAAGAAAGGAAAAAAAATTACAATTTTCTTTAATAAGTCGCACAATTGCTTTTAGCTTGGTGGCTCCTGGAAGTGACCTGTTACTTAGGTTCATTGTCACCTGGAACGATGGGCCTCCAGGTAGCGGAACATCTCTATGTAACACAGTAACACCTTTCTCAGGGCAAGTTCCCCAACATAACACAGACTAATAGTTCAGACCTATGTCACCTTCTGTTCTTCTAGTAAGAGCCACTGTCACACAAGCTTGTCAGTCTTGAGAATAGTAAGAAACAGAAGACCTACGCAAGTGGAGTAGGAGACAGCAAATACGAGTGATGGGAGTGAAAGAAAGGGCTGAGTTTTGTGGGGGCAATAAGATAAACTGGGGAAACAATCTCAGCCTTTCTGAGTTGTGCCAAAGCTAGAAACTGGTTGGAAGGGTTAGGCTAAGCATCCAGTGTTGAAAAGTATCCATTCAGCTTGACCAACAAATTACAGGCAAGTCAAAGCCTTTTCTTTCTCTAGCTTGCATGTCATTATTGTAAGATCCTGCAGGCCAGGGACAATAAACTCTTAAAGACACCCAAGGTCCAAGCCCATGCATTCCAAATGCTTTTTAGGATGAGTTTTTTGTTCTGTTTTTGCAACAAAGCAAAATGGATTTATAAGTATCTCATTAAAACTACAGGGGAGGAAGATTATGAAAAGTATCCAGGGAAGGGAGGAGGGATGGTAAATGGGATTAATAGTATAAAACTCTTTAGTATTCATTATTACTAATTTAAGATTAAGGGGAATGTTACTAATATTTTCTTTATTTAGTGCATAGTCTTTATTGTTGACTCAAATGAATTTTAACAAAGCCTTCATGATTTCTCTAACAGTCTGACCTCCCAAGACTAGGTTCTCATAAACTGGATTATTCACAAAGAAAAGTTTTATCATGAAGGATCCTCAGGATCTGTCCCTGAATCAGAAATTCTGGGATGGCCCTATCCCAAGGCAGAGTGGGTGAACCCAGCTTATGTGACAGTGACAGCACCTTAATAGAAAGACGTTACAGGTGGGTACAGAATGGGTGTAGGGGTGCCGAGTCACGTGTGATCTGTGGAGTGCTGTCGGTGGGACTCTCAGCTTCATCTCCTGTTCCTTATCTGGGTTAAGGCAGTATTATATCTTTATGGGTGGGAATATAAGTAAGAGAGAAATAAAGCACCCACATTTTCATGACAGTGACTTCTCAATTCCTCAGAACCCAATGATTCTTAGAGAACCATCCTGAATATCAAAGGAGGCCAGAAGAATCTGGATTATGGGTGTTGACCAGTGAGAGTCGATTTGGGCAGAGGCAGTGTGAGAGCTTGGATAGCTTGTGGGAAATGTCTAAGGGTTGGAGGAAGGAAACCTGAAAAAAGGTGGGCAGAAGATGCCTCTGCTGAGTGCAGTCCTGCCTAGGTCTTGCATGTGTTCTTCTATTTCAGTTGTCTTATGTTTAGGTCCTACCAGGCCTTCCACACACATACCTATAGATTCAACAAAATGGGAGGGTCTCTTTCAGAGCTGTCATCAGAGTCACAAATGTAAAGGAGACAGGTGGTAGTATGCAGGCATCCAGCTTCCAGCTTCCAGAGATGGTTCCTAAGTGTCAGGGCCGGCAGGGGCTGACATCGTCCTTATTCAATGAATATTTCTGAGCTACCTATTTTCTAGTACAGGGTGAGGCCCTGGGAATGGAAGGTGGCAGGTAAAGTCCTGGCCGTTATACACTTCAAGGCCAGCTACTCACTTCTATCTTGGGACAGGTAAGGGTTCTGTGCCCAAGTATGAATATGTGTGCAGGGTTACAGTTTTTAGGAGGCAGAGAAGACAAGGTAGGTATTTCTGTGGCATCACAACTAAGGTGCTTTGACTTGTAAACTTAGGTGAGGGCATCAGGAGGCCTGGGTCTTAATCCTCCTTTAGAGCAACTAGAAGCAAAGCCAAACAAGCCATGGTCTGTGAGGGCAGAGGTGGAGCTCAGAGATCTCTCCTGGTGTTGGCAGCACCCTTCTGGGCCCTGTTTGTCCTTCTTCCTTAAAGACACTCATTTGCTTGCAGTTTCGAGACAGACAGCCCTAGGGAGGAGAATGGCAAGTTGGCTTCTCCCCACTGAGCCGGTGCCCTTTTCACTGAAGGGGAGAGATGTGGAGTTGCTGACTACTCTGTGGAATCACTCAGAAGACATGCGGCTCTGACAAACTGAAGGATCTCCAAATATCAGCCCAAGCCCGGAACTGACAGCCACACATAACTAGCCCTTTCATCTGATAACTCTCATTGTCTAGGGAGTTTGTCGTGGTCATTATTCCATTTCACTGTCATTTGTACCCCAAAGGACAGGTTTCTGTACATCAGTATTTTTCCAGATGTTGAACGTTTTGCAGGTTTTCCTATTTTGCTGGAGCTAGGAAAGTTCATGAGGAAAGGTGGCCCAGGCTTTTTGAGGACAAGTGATTCTACCCCTTCTCTGTCACTGCTCCACAAATAATAGGATAATGCAATTCAGAGAGTCATGTGCTAATAAATGTGCTCTCAGCTAAGTCAACCATCTTTCTAGATCCTAACTTCCTGTGCTACAAAAAGAGGGGGTTGGACTTGGTTTAGCCCAAGCTGTCTTCTAGTTCTAACTTAATTCACGGTGGTAGGAATTACTGATGGACCAGTAGAGGAGTTTTTGAAACCAATGAATCACCAGCTGGTCATTATAAGCACAGTGGCAGGAAGAAGAGAACTCTTAAGAAAGGGAGTGAAGAGATTAGGGGGTTTAGCGTCCCCCCAGCCTTCAGGGACAATGTGTGTGTGTGTGTGTGTGTGTGTGTGTGTGTGTGTGTGTGTGTCCGTCCCCTGTGTGTGTGTGTGTGGGATCCTGCCCAGAAGCTGCTGGGCCAGCCTGAGTTTTGCTACAATGCCAATTTCCCTCTCCTAGTATTCCGAGAAGAACATTTTCATAGAAGACAAATTGCTGGTCCTTGACCCTGTGACAGCAAATAGAAACTGATGCTAGGAACTGGAATTTTGAGATGCTTTTGCATTAATGCCCATTGCAGCAAACCTTTCCAGAAAGCTCCTCTGTGTGGCTCCGCTTGTGATGACCTCCAGGTAGGGGATGCAGGGTGGCAAATGTCAGGTAGCAGTGCCTTCCTGGACAGGATTTCTTTTACATCTGCTTACCCTCAGAACTGAAGCTGGAAATTCCTAGTCTGTACCCTCTCATACAGGGGGAGCAAAATCTCACTGCGGGGTCAATATTTCTCCCCATGCCATTGTCATAGGAAGGTGCACGTGTGTCCTTGGCTTTCTTGATGCCTCTCCCTGAAACTTTTAGTGCTGTCCCCTCTGGACAGTTCTGAATTTGGAGCACCTCTTTGCCAAACAGCCCTGAGGGGTATTCTCATCATTTCCATTTCCCAGATGGGGGGAAACAGGTGCCAAGTGTGTACAGTGATCTACCAAAGTCTCACGGACTGTAAGGGAGAAAGCAAGAATCGGTGGCACCCAGGCAGTCCACAGCCAGAGACTGTGCTCATAGCTTTGCCAGCCTGCTTTCACCCACATAATCTATACGCATTTGTGGTTTCCTGGTCCCCGTGCAGGCTGCCACCCAGGGATCCTCTCTAACCTGTTGATTTCAAACAATACTCCACAGGATTCTAAAATTCTCAATTTCTTCTGGGCTTTTGGGAAAATGTGGCAAACTGCAATATAAGGCAGGCCTGGCTAATTCATAAAATCCCCTTCACTGTCTGGGCTGCCCATGTGGAGATGGTCACAAACACTTTGAGCTTGGGTTCTTCCTTTTATTTTTTCCCCTCACCCACACATGCAGTTGACGTTGGAGACTCCTGTATGCTGCTCCTCTCAAAGACCACCACCAGGAATATGCCTCAAATCAGGGAAGCTGGGATGGTACCTGCCTAGCAGCCTGGTTGAGTAAGTTATTGCTATTTATTGTACCCTATTGATCTAGTGTTAAGTAAAATTGAATCTTATTGGTAGCTGAAGCTGAGACTCAATGAGATTAAACATTAATAAAAACCCTTCATACATTGCAAAGTACTATGCATGATGTGCTTTGTTAGGACTTATTAATATTCAACTTTCACCCAAAGTAGAATTGATTTTTAAAAATTTGTATTCATGCATGCTCCCTAATTAGGGGAATGCCCAGCAGCCCTGAGGTCTGCAGGTTCCTGGATCTCTTGGGTCCTGCAGGCACGTCCTCCAGGAAGGCTCTGTCCCTTCAGGCACATCGTGGCTGGAATAATAAAGCATCTTTCACGTTCCTACAACCCTATTGCCCACCTTGCATTTATTCCAAAGGCTGTCTTTACCTCAGCTTTGAAAATCTGCAACGACCCTGCAGCTGGGAAAGAGTGTATCATTTGGCTTTTTGCCCAGAAAATAAGATGCTTCAAAAAGGTCATCAAAAAAAAAATCTCTTGGGAGAAAAAAGGAAAAAAAGAAAACCTTCTCTCTCAAGGTTAATTGAGTGGAAGGTGAACTTTCATCATATGCTGTCCCTTTGAGAAAGCTGCACACCCTTCAGGATGTGCAGTGGGTAATTCACAGGGGACACGGGCTGGGCTGCAGCTTATGAATCCTTTGTTCTCTGGAGCTGGCCCTTGTCCCCAGCCTTTGGAGGCAGTATCTGCACCATGAAGGAATGGATGGGTGGAGTGTAGATATATAGCCCCATATAGAGGAGCCCAGGCCTCTGATGACGCAGAAATGTGAGGCTGGGCACCTGTCCCTAGGGAGCTTTCACTCTTGTGGATAGGAGGAGACTCATAGCCCACTTGAAATGAAGCCAAGGACAGTGGTGTGCCTGGTGGTACCGAGTTTAGGGCCTGGGTGCTCAGGGCTGGCTGCAGATGGCAATGCTCTGAGCTGTGAGAAGTAGGATTCATTCGTAGCTTTGCACTTCCTCTGCCTAACCCCATGGTTCTGAACTGGAGATGAATTAACCTCCCATTCATTTGGCAATGTCTGGGGACACTTTTGCTTATTACAGTTGGCAAGAAAACAAGACTGGCATGGAACCGTTAGAGGTCAATGAGCTGCTCAACTTCTACAGTGGATAGGTCAGCTCCTTGCAGCTAAGACTCATCCAGTCCATGATGCCATCCATATTGTTGAGTCCAGTTAGTGCCAAAGTGGAGAAGCCCTTGGCCTAGGACCAGCTCCATTATGTGACTTACTGTGTTGTCAGGTGTTTGCTAAGTGGGAGGTTTTCAGGGATCCCTCCATGACCATCTTTTTAAAAATTTATTTTTTTAATGTACTTAGTACAGGGTCTACAGGGTCTCATCCTTCATGACCATCTTGTATTAAAACAGCAACAGAAATCTACAAAGCAAAGCCTTCAAGTATCACTCCATCACTCTTTTCCCCTCTTCTGTTTCAGCTTTGTGTAGCTCTTCCTGACTGACATATCTACCAGTGTTATCTCTGGTTCACTGTTCATATCTGCCTTTGCACACCAGGATATAGGCTCCACAAGAGTAGAAACATCATCTCTTTTGTTCACTGCTGTATTCCCAATTGAAAATGAGGGTATATAAATGCCCTAGAAACTTTTGGTCACTTACTGGCTGGTGTGAGAAAGCTCACTAGTAGGCATGCTCTAGATCTGGGCTTCAACCCTCAGCACCCAGCCTCCCAAATTGTCGATGCAATGAAGAGATGGATGCTGGTTCCAGAAGTTTAGTTACTCACCCACTTGAATAGTTATTGGGATTCTCATGTAAAAAAAAAAAAAAAAAAAAAAAAAAAGAAAATGAAAATGAGGATTAGAATGTTTCAATGATATTTTTTCCAGCTGTAAGCTTTTCTGATGCTATAACTCATCTTGGGAATTCTGCATGAAGAAGTGGGCAGTTTTCAGTAAGGGCTCATGAACCTGTGAAGGTCAAGTTAAGTGTGTTCGTGTCCTTGTCTCATGAGAACGTGGTGCGAGGAGCACTATTATTCACATGGAATGACTCCAGGCTCAGGGGCAGAGTTCAAGGGGATACCAAAACACTCAGGAATCAAGGTAAGTGTTTCAATGAAATATTTAAAGAAATGAAAATGGAAGCAAAAATTCATAATGAATGAATCGTCAGGGCTGTACCTAAAGACAAGATTAATATTACTGGTTTTCCATTTGCTAAGGACTCTAACCTGATTAAGCATGGAATTTCTATGGTCACTGTTTTTAGTTAAATTTTTGACATTTTTTCTTATCAGATTTTTTTTTGTCATGCTGGTGATTAAACTCAGGGTCTTATGTATGCTAGGCAAGCACTCCACCACTGAACTATGGAATTTTTGATATTAATGTTTATTTTTAAAGAATATTGCATTGCCATCTCATTTGTTATGAATATCAAGCTTGTTTTCACCTGTATTAAACCAATTTTGTGGTAGGGTAGATGCTTCACCCTAGAGGGCTAGAAACTCTGGCATAAGGTGGTGCCAGAGTACAAGGCACCTATGAGAAAAAGGGAGCCTCTTTTTTCCTATATCCATTGCTCTGGATGAGAAACAAGGTTAGAGGGAACTTTGGGAACAGCTAGTGGGACCTTAGAATATGAGTGATGGGCTTCGCAGGCAGATGAGGCTGAGTAGATGGACCAGAATTTCCAAGTGAACAAGAAAGCACTCAGGGCTAGTGTGAGGCCAACCTTGAAAGGTCTTGGTGGCTTAGTTTTCTCTGTTCAAAGAAAAATGGTTTATTGGGACACAATTATGCATACAGATGAACTGTGTCTATGAGAATGTGAATAGAAAAGAGTTCATTGTTCCCAACTGGTTGATCTACTTACTTGAATTTGTACCCAATTTTGAAGATAAATAAATTGCACCCTATTCCCTTTTCAATCCTTGTTATGGTTTGTGTATAGGTGTCCCCCCAAAGTCTCAGGCAGTTATGGGGCAGGCTTCTGGAGTTGTGATTGATTTTTGGGAGTGTAGGTGTTGCACCTGCCCTGGGGCAGGTAATTTGTATTACAATGTGAGGAGGGGAGAGAAGCTAGCTAGCTGCCACTCCCTTTGCTCTTGCTTTTTGCCACTGCCATGAATGGTTGCTCTCTGCCACGTGCCATTCTTCCTTGAGCCAGCTGAGTATGGACTGAAACTGTCACTGACTGTGAGCTAAATAAACTTTCCTTCCTTCATTTTGGGTGTTGGGTATTTGTTCCAGCAACAAGAGAAGAATAACTGAGACAATCCTATGTATTCTTCAAATTTTAATTTAATTCTCAGTTTTTGAATGGTTGGATTTTTTTTTTCTCTTGAACATTTGTTTTCCTTTGACTTCATGGTGGCACTTAGTGCTTGACCACTGGACTGCATTCTGACAGCTTTGTTGTTCCATCCCAATTGTGGAAAGAGTGCAGAAGGTGCCTTCTGCTTCTTGGTTCCCCAGAGCCTCTGCCCTTAGAGACAGACTTTGCAGCAAGTGCACTCAGAACTTGCCTGCCCTCCTTAGACCATTCACTGGGCTCCACTAACATAGCTGCCACTCTCTGCATCTCTGTGTCTGGAGCCTCAGCTAAGAAAGCCTTGCTATTTGTAAACACAAGAGGGAGGAGTTCAGAGAATTAACCTGCCATCAAATGGATAACAGCCGGGAGCTGGTGTACAAACACTGGAGCTCCTTCCCTCCTTGAAAGGGTTCTGAGCCATATATGTGGCCCCATTTCTCAGCATTCCCCTGAAAGCTAGGCTCCAGTGACCCAAAGCACTGAGAGGTCAGTCACTGATGGCTAAACAATGCTCTTTTATTCACTGCCTATTCTCCCTCTATTCCTTCCCCTCACTCTTTCCTGATGCTATCTACAATTCCCAGCCAAATGGTTTACACTCAAGTCTTTATCTCAGGGTCTGCTGCTGGGAGAACTCAAGCTAAGACAGGTACAGAGGGCAGAGTCAACACGGATGCATCCATGCAGTGATTAAATGGACTGGCAGAATGTGATCTTGGAGATCGGAGAGTGTGATGGTATCATCCATCCCATCATGGAAAAAGGATGATGGGCAAGGGTCCCACCCCAAGTTCATCTAGCTCAGATCACTACTCTGCATTTGTCATCTATTACTGACACTGGTAAGTAGCGACGAGCCAAGGGGAATCCTGTCAGACCCATATTACCCCTTCCCATCCCTGCTGTTAACAGCTGTATATAATTCTCAAACTGTAGTGTCTTCAGTCAGATTACTTTCTGACAAGGTCAAGAAGAAAGGTTGACCCTGGTTTATGACCAATGCAAAGGCCCCTTCCCTTCAGAAACACAAAGAAGAATGGCAAAATGCACAACAGCAAGATGTCTTCTAACAAGGCTGTGTCAAATTTTTAGATAAATAAAATAGCAAGGATCAAATGAAGCCAGATCAGCAGTTTGGACTTTTCCCTACGGAGAAGGGAAGGTGCTGTCTGATTCCTTCTTAAACTGATTTCCAACTTTGTGAACCACAGTTGCAGCCAAGCAGAGCATGTCCAAGAGTGCTATTTGTTTTCCACTTTTTAAAAAAAGGCTGGGAAATATATAAAAGGCTCATCAGTGGAGGGGGCATTAGCAGACAGTCTGACCATAGCAAGACAGGCAGATGGTTTGTGGGATGGCCGCCAGCTGGGTGTTTCCGTAAGTGATCATGTATCTCCTCCCTGTGCTTGGCTTTTGGCTTGATTAAGAGGTCAGGAGGAGGCTGCCGCAGCACGAGGCCACAGTGCACATGATGTACGGCCAACCTGTCGGTCGCCTAGAAACAGCTCTGGAAAGGGGCCCAAAGACAAATCAATTTAGAAGCCTTGCAAATTTGGGCTGGTAGAGTTGGCTGTTATTAAAACATGAAGCTTGATTCTCTGGATTTGTTTTCCCAAATGCCACTCAACCCCTTTAACTTTGACCCCACATCAATTTTTTTTCTCCTTTTTAATACGATGATAGCTTTTGAGAAGTCACAACACCCTTCAGGTGAAATGCTTGGAAGTCAGAGAGGCAGATAGGCAGGCAGGAGAAAGAAGGGTTCTGGGAAAACTGAATGTGGTCTGTTTTGCTCTTCTTTTGCTTGCTGAGTCCTGGCTGTGTTCCTAGCCCAGGGAAAGTGGAGGAAAGAAAGAATGCACCCTCTTTCCCTGGAAAGCAGGAGGAGGTTAATGGGTAGGGAGCAGAGCATCATGGATGCAAAGAATCAAGATGAAAGGTGTGGACAATGTGAGTTTTTGAAAGGGCAGGAGCAGGAAAGTTGTCAGAGAAGGCTCTGGAGAGGAGGAAGAACATGAGGGAGGTGGGGTTCACCCAGATGAAGAGGTGGGATTTATAGAAGGGCCCCTAACTGGCTGGGTAAACATTAGGAAAGCTTCAATCTCTGTACATTTTGATAGCTTCATCCTTGCTTGTCAGAAGGGCACAGCATGTTAACTTTTCCAGAAAAATGGCTCAGAAGAAAAAGAGTGAAGAGGATACTGTCGGGCCAATGAAGCTCTGGCTTGATTGTAACAGATCTTGAGGCTTTGCCTGCTGGTCTGTAGTAAATGCCATTCTCATGCGATTTCCATAGCTGACCTGAATGACCTTTAGGTTGGCTGCCTGCTGGTCACTTTCTTCTCTGCTTATGTCCACTCCACAGGGCCATCTGTTCAGTGGCAGATTCTAGTTAGTGATTCTGGACTCAAATTTCACCTTCTCTCTTGATCAGAAAGGCAAGACACTTACTTGTATTTCCCAAGTAAAAATCTATTCAGCCAATACTTATGGTGTAACCACTTTTAGCAAGGCACTGGGATGGGGATGTTGAAGAAACTAAAAATCTGCAAATACTATCTGTCTCTTTCCTCAACAAGCTTGCATTCTCTTCATGGAATGGAATTAAAAATAAATACACGAGCAGCATATGAATCAAGGAGCTGTGATCAACATGGTGGTCCTTGGAGAAGGGAGCTTTAATTTCTGGATAAAGGCAGCAGGGTGGATTTCCTGGGGAAGACTGCAGCCCAGAGTTGCTTCAAACAGGTCTAGGGCAGTCGTAATGATCCTATGCCACACAAGCAGCTGGCTGCTTGTATCATTGAAAGCTTTAGGAAATTCACCATCACTAGTCTGGGTTTCATTTAAAATCTTATGTATTAAGTAGCAGTCAAGAGTAAAGCTGATTATCATATCATTTCTTTCTCCTTTCATTTTATACTTTTTATTGCTATGAACAATCCAGCAGGTTGGATAAAGGCCACGCTAGTTTTTGGAAAATCAATCATGGTTGACTGAGAACCCTTCCATCAAATTAACAACAAAAAAATCTTTAATTCTTAAACTTATTCTCAAATAATGAGTTATATAGTCATATTAATTATGGATAGTGCTTTCAACATCCTTTCAGACATTCTAAGATGAGAGTTTTGGATCAACTATTTTTAAGGTGCAAGCAGATGATAAATTGGGGGAGGAATTATTACCTTGAACCCAAAAGTTTCCTTGATATTGCATCGACAGCAATAAACACAAATTAACAGTGAGAAAAAGCCAAGTCACCCTTGCTCCCTAGAATGAAGCAAGCCATGCAGGAGGGGTGTGGCAGGCACTCACCCATTGCCGTGGTGCGCTGCTAACACGCCAAGGGATCCCAGATAATCTATTAGCACACTTGAGCCACACTCAGTCTTGCTTTGCAGGTAAACATGGTCTGTGATTATTTTACAACACCGTTAAGGTGCTGGGGGTTGTCCCTCATTTATTACTTGACTAATAAATACTTTAATTACACTTAATAAATAATGTAAGCAGAGCTCAGTGAAGTGGTAATTCTTTAAATTAATTATTAACTGCATGCAAAAGGCTGTACTGCCAGTACCACTAAAAGAAAATTCAGCCTTTAATCTAAAGTGATTATTCATTATCTGGTGTAAAGGCTCCATTTGCATATTATTAAGGAAATAAACTTTGGCCTCCTTGGCAATACAGATAGATCTCAAAGTCTGTGCATTATGAATCTCCAAATACTAAAGCAATGATAAACAATATGTAATGAAGTCTCCAGTTTATAGCTCTATAACAGCTGGTTTTTGATTTTCCAAATATATTACAATGATAAAGTGACCAGTTAATGTCTAAGCTCTTTGTGAAAGGTGGTGCCTACAGATGGTCGACTGATAGGAAGTGGTAAATGTACAAACTGCTCCATTTCCCTTGAGATCAGAGCCATAAAATGTTCTCAATAAGATACGAGAAGAAAATCTCCACTTAACCCTTTTATCTGCACTAGCTCAAATATGGTACTGGTATTTAGTTGTTTAGTCTATGTCTGTTTCACCACTTTGGCCTGGGCCTCCTCCATTCTGGAGAAGTGAAAGGGGAATATCTGGATAATCCCCCAGGCACTGCCTCTAGAAGTGGCAGTGCCCTTGATTTAAAATTGAGGCAGTGAGTCCAGACAAGGCTCCAGTCACAGGAAATAGATGGTTTCTAAAACCTGCAAAGTAGTGAAATTCACATGTCCTTACATTCTCTAGCTTGTTACTTTCTTCTCATGCAGGGACATCTTTCAGCGTCAGTAACAGACCCTAGGAGGTCTTTCTGCGAAGCAAGACACAAAGGTGACATTTTCCCTTCATTCCAAACCATAAAATGCTAGGAGCACATTAGCGATCTGAAAACAGACTTCTAGAGGACTCAAAATCTCTCTTCTTCAGCATCCTTCACACAAAATGTGGGTAGGGAGTGGGGTGGGAGGGGTGGAAGAAGGAACAGAGGGGCTCATACAAATGGTGACAATTACAAAGATGAAGGAATGACCTCTGTCCCCATTTGCTATCTCATTTTGTTCATTCCTCTGAAACCCACTTTGAGACTCTTCCAAGCAAGTTGTGGTAATCTTCTGTTTATCCCAGCCTTAGCCTAGAACGTAGACCAGGCAACACTGCGCTGATTTATGTGAAACGGGGAAAGGGGCCTCAATGAATTGCGTCCTTCAAAGTGATCACGTTGGGACCTGGAACTTGTTTCATCAGCGTTGCTATTACTGCAGACAGCGTTGGAAGTCAGAATTGCCTTTCATGTGTATATTTGTCAATTCAAGCTGGTATGATAAAATAGCACATAGTAGGTGGCTTAAAGAAAACAGTTATTTCTCACAGGGCAAGGGACCAGAGGTCTGAGACTAGGTGGTCAGCTTGGCTGGGGTCCAGTGAGGGCTTGGTTATGGTTTTTACTTAAAATTTCCCCCAAGAACTTGTTGTGTTGAAGCATTGAGCTCAGTGCTAGTAGGCTTGTTGGGAAGGGACTGAACATCACAAGGGCTCTGGTTCTAGCTTTGTCAGTGGGTTAATACAGCAATGAATTAATAGCTCTATTGGACATTAAGAGAGGATGCCTAATTGGGTGATGCAAGTCACTTGCCATGTGGATCTGAGGGGTGGTTTTTGTCCTTGGCCCCTTTCTTTCTGGTGCTTGCTTCTCTCTCACTTCTTGTACACCACTGAGTAAACAGCTGTGCTTCACTGAAATGGCAAGGACTCTGCTTCATCACAAAGCAGAAGCAGTGGAGTCAATACACCAGTGACTGAAGCCTCTGAAATGCCAGTCAAGATAAATCTTTTCTTTTTTAAGATTTTATGCCGGATATGTGATCACAGTGATGAAAAGCTGAGTGATACCAGCTTCTTTCTGGCTTGTAGGCAGCCACCTTCTGTGTTCTCACTTGGCAGAGAGAGAGAGAGAGAGAGAGAGAGAGAGAGAGAGAGAGAGAGAGAGAGAGAGAGA
>NW_004524579.1:22429858-22443809 GCF_000260255.1 Octodon degus | reverse complement strand
AGAGAGAGAGAGAGAGAGAGAGAGAGAGAGAGAGAGAGAGAGAGAGAGAGAGAGACATCTAGTCTTCTTATCACTACCTTAATCCTATCATGGGGCTGTTCTCTAGTGACCCCATCTGAATGTTATCGTTTCCCAAAGCCCCACTTCCTAAAACTACCAACTGGGGACTAGTGCTTCAACTTATGGAATGTGGGGGGAGCAAAGTCATTCTATCTGTAACAGTTTTCTTATTAACACATTCAGGGGGAAGAAAATCATAGCAATAATCATAACTCCTGGTAACTGAGTGTGAGCTAGATATGCATGGATTTTCACATACATTATCTCCTATTTCTCCAGGATAACACTGGGAGGTCAGTATCATGAGCCCTCCACTACCGAGAACACCAAGATTCAGAAAAGTTAAGTAACTTTGCTAGGGACACCTGCATAGTAAATTGCAGAGTCTAATTTTGAACCCAGGGATTCCAAAGTCAGGGCTTTAATGACTATCTATATTGCTGTCTTTTGGAGGTAGGTTGATGTGCAAGAAATAACTAATGGCTAGTGGCTGGATGTATTCCCTTTCTCATGCCACCATGGAGACTTCTTTGGACATTTTCACTAGTCCAAAGGGAGTTGTGAGAGAAAGTGTTTTAGGTGTACTGTAGGTCAGAGGGATAATATTTGAGAGAGAAGAGCCTCATCTAACTATAGAGATCATACTATAAAGGCAGTATGATGTACACAAAGGGCCTCTTCAGCTTCCATTTAACCTAACCTTGTAGGCTACCTGGTAGCAAGTAGTGCTCACATTTTTTTTTTTTTCTTTTGGTAGAACTGGGGGTTGAACTCAGGCCCTTGTGCTTGCTAGGCAAGCGCTTATTCTACTGAGCTACCTCCCCAGCCCCTGTAGTGCTCACACTTGTCTCACTCAGTCTTCCCACCATTCCTACCAGTTGGTGAAGTACTATTATTGTCTCTGTTCTAAAATTGAAAATAAAATGCTTTTAGTACAGAAAGGTGAAAAACCTCCATAAATTTGCATTGCAAGAGAGAGGAAAACCCAGAATTCAGACATAAGCATCTTTGTTTTTATCCCTCAGGGATAAACATCTGGATCCTTCATCATATTGTCTCTCATGTGCTATCAAAAATGATACCAATTTGATATGATATAAATTCATCCTCACCTATTTTTCCTCTTACAAGGTTCTTGCCCATTTGTTCATACATTCTCTCATTGTTCCACTCATTGATTGATTGATTAATTAATTTTTTCTGTACTTAGGGCAGGGTCTACAGGGTATTCAGGGTCTCACTAGGTAGATGGGACTTGTAGTGATTCTCCTGTTTTCAGCCTCCCAAGTGCTGGGATTATAGGTGTATATCACCACGCCCAGTCTCAATTGTCTGGCCATCTCAGGGTGACCCAGGGTTGGGGCAGACTCAGCACACTGGGGATCAAACCCTGGCTGCTGCGCTCTGCCTAACCAGGCGCATTAGTCTGCTGAGCTATCAAACTGGCCCTGGTCATACTATTGAGAGAAAATATCTTTCCACACTTGTGAAGTAGGCATGAGAAAGCCTGATCCTGGCTTCCGGTTAGATGGTACCTTACTCTCATTGGTTCCTTTTATAACGCAGGTGTCTGAGTTTTTTCTCTTTTTCCAAAAGCTGGCTCCAGATGCAGAGCCAGAGCAGCAGCCAGGAAGATTCCTGAAGACAGCATTGTTCTTCACAACACTCCTTAGCATTAACATTTTCTAACTGACTTGGGGGCTGGGCCTGTGCCAGCTTTGGAAGTCAATGTCAGAGCCAGCAAAGTCCATAAGGGAAAGGGGTCCAGCCACTTGGCTCACATATGAAGCCACCAAGGCCCAGAGGGAAGGAATCCTGCCTGTGCTCTCAACGCGTCCTATGTTAGGATTGCTGCTAGCATCTCAGATGCCCTGGCCTTTTGGCTTCTTCAGCCTGTGTACAAGGCTGGCCTTCTGTATGCTGTTGATGGATTCACAGAGGGCAAAACCTTCTCTGTTCACAATAATGCACACAAGCGAAGTGGGTGGCAGTTACTCCCTGGTTTTCCACTTCCTCACCCTGGGCCCTTCACATTTTCCAAGTGGCTCACTCTTGATGTTCCCAGGAGATTTATACTGCTGAGCGGGCCTGCTTTCTTTCCATAAGGCCTGTGTCATTTCCCTTTCAAAGCACCCTTGAAATCAGCTGCCCACTATTGTATTTAAATAAAGAAACAGAATTCATCATGACCTCATTCAACCTTAGACCTGAGCCACTAGTAACTAGAATACTACTACAACTGTTAATTTAAACTAGAGAAGAGTTTCATGGCTAAAGTGTAAAGAGTTTAGATTTTGGGGAAAGAAACTTTCCCAAATCATTTTAAAAACATGCTCATACATAACCTTACACTTGCCAGTACAGTGGCTTCAGTGTGCACCTGGCTGGCACAGCTAAATATCTCTGTGCATGTGTGTGTGCACGCACACACATACTGGGTCTATATGGTAGGTGAGTTTTTTTTTTTTTCCTAATTTTCTGGCCTAGCTGAAGATGAGTTTTTAGTAAATGAAGGTTTAGAAAAGAATAACAACAGTAATAACTTCCTTTAATGGGCATTTATTGTAGTATGAGTTCTGTTAAGTGAGTGTGCATGTGTGCGCACATGCGTGTGTGTATGTGTGTGTTTCATTTTTAATTTTTACAGTGAATGTAATATAGGTTGATTGTGTCTTCCCCAAATTTGTATGTTGAAGTCCTACCCTAGAGTCTATCAGAATGTGTCCTTATCCGGACACAGGACCATTGCCGACGTGAGGAGTTAGGACATGGTCATAATAGAGTGCAGTGGGTCCCAGTCCAATGTCACTAGTGTCTTTATTGAAAGGGTGAATTTGGATACAAAGATACATGCTTAAGGAGACTGCCCTGTGGAGATAAAGACAGATCTGAGTGACGCTTATATGTGTCAAGGAACGCCAAAGATCGCCTCACAGAACCTGGGGGAGAGACACGCAGGAGATTCTTTATCACACTGTCAGAAGAAACCTGTTCCACCAATCCTTTGATCTCAGATTTTTAGAATCTAGAACGTCGAGACAAGAAATGTCTGGTTTAAGCCACCCAACTGGTTTGCACAGCTCTAGTGCACTAATCCAAAGTCTTTGAGCCTATCATCCTCATTTCATGTCCAGGAAAATGATTTGAAGAGGGGTTAAATAACTTGCCTAAAGTCACACATCTGGGAAAAGGCAAAACCAGTATTCAGACTCGGTTCTGCACCCTCTGTTGCTTTTACCCAGGGAACTATGCTGGCTAAAAATGAAGAGGCCAAGCGTTCCTCCATCACTAATAGATACAAGGCACATGCTCGCTCAGTCTGGGAAAAGACAGTCAGGTCTCCCAGGCGGCCAACATTCCGCCATCACCAGCTTTGCCTCTGAAGTCTGTCCTCTCTTTTCCCATGAAGCTCCTCTTTAAGCAATTAGCAGAGTCAACTAGAATACCAAGGGCTGACATTACAGAAAGTTTTGTCCCTCAAATATTTTATTTAATATTTTGTTTAGCCCAGTGAAAGCATTTGAGGTGCCCCAAAGCAGTGCATACTTTCATAATGTTTCTCAAAAGATAAATTTTGAATTCATCAGAAATAGAAAGGACAGCCAAATTTAAAACATAAAGGTTACCTCATTCCTGATCTCTGAGGTCAGAGGGTCCCTTGTCCCTTGGTTTCTGTTCATGTAGACTTTACACACACATGCGTGCACATGCGCACGTGCGCGCGCACACACACACAGAACAAAGTTGAGCTTGACTTTTTTACTGATGCCATCTCCTCTGCACTAAGTCCAAGGGTCCCACCGTCAGGAGCTAATTTATTTCACTGTCCTGATACCAGGATCTGCACTGGTCTTGCTCGAAGGCCATAGTCCTTCTGTGCTGTGCCTTTGATTGGCTGGGGAAAAGAAGAGCCGCAGGGCAGCAAAACAACCATCATTTTCGATTTGGTTCTACTGAAAAATCATTTGACTCTTGTGTCCCTTTGTAGAAGGGCACTTGCAGAATGGTCCTTGGTCTCTGCATGGCAGGTCCTCTTCTCAGCATTTCCCAAGCTGTGAAATTATATAAAATTATACTTGAAAAAGGTGACCTTGTTTCTGAAACTTGTCAGGTCAAGGCATTGGCATGAATGGGATAGACCCAAAGGGAGTCTGGAAGAAGAGGTGGACAATTTGTCCCCAAGAAGGGACATGCAACAGGAGAAGCAGGGGGTGGTGGTGCTTAGCCAATGGTCCAGTCCAGACATTAGGAAAAAATAGGAAACTAGAAACAAAGAAGTTATCCAACACCAGATCAAAACAGCAGCACGAGCAAGGTGGCCTTGATCAACCTCAGATAGGAGCTCTTTATCTGACCTCTTGATTTTCCCAGATAAATTAGGAATTAACATCCAAGTCCTGGAGACCTAATGACAGCCTGAGACCCATGATACAAAATGTCCATCATCCTCAATTTCTGGTGGATTATTATCTGTGATTCTAAGTGACAGCAGCAGCAATTTTTGTTTCCTACATTGTCTTTGTTTCCTGGTTGGCTCCAATTGCTTTATCATTGATGTGGGTTCTATGACCTCACTTAGAGATGACAAAGAAAGTGACAGTGCTGGCACTCTGGATGGATTATATCTCATTCTTAGAGTTATTTCTACCCTACACAGATGTGGTCTTCATTCCCTGTCCCTGGTAGGTCCACAGGTCATGGGCTGGGCTTCCTAGGTTCACTTGCTACTTAATTGTTAATAAGAACATGCGGCCTGATCACCTGGGGGCTCCTTTTATTGCCAACACCTGGATCAGGTCTGCTGGTGAGGAATAAAAGAAGTCATCCAACTTCTTAGTTGTGTGATCTTGGAGTAAGGGTGAAGGTGACACTCCCTCAGGCTTTCACAGGAACACCATGGCCAAGCAATGACCGTGACTCATCCACATGGCTGCACTGACAAAGGTTCTACAATCTGAGGTACAGGATCTCAGGATAAATCCTGAGGGCATTTCATTGACCTTCTCAGACCAAAAAGCTACAACTCTTGTTGCATAGGTCCTGCTTTACCTTGGTCTTAACCATCCAGTAGAAAAGTATGAAGACGAAATATAGGAAATAAAGCCATGCTGTTATGTTGAGCTATGGGGGACTCAGGTCAATAATTTCTGACATTGCCAGTTAAACAGAAGACCCAATGCTATAATGGGCTACCGGACTCTTTTAGAATATTTTGCTGAGTTTACACACCTATAATATTCAATAATGGAACTTAGAAAAAATGGGGTATACCGATGAATGTCCATTTTGTATCTGTGTATTCAAAGTGGTTAGGATAGATATATAGTTGCATTCTCTTAATGTATAGAATGATTTGTTCTAATGGTGTTTGTAAATAGGATCACAAGTCCACTTCTTGTACAGCAATTAGCCACTGAGAAGAATATATGCAGTGTATTATTTGTTGAAACTGTACTTCCGATTAGATTTGAAACTGTCTAAAAAATAAAAATAAAAATAAAAAAATAAAAAATAAAAAAAAGGGTGAAGGTGGGTGGTGAATGAAGAATCAAGAGGACAAGCATATGGGATTCTCTGTATTAGCAAAGGCCATAGAGCAAGATTGCTGGACTTGATTCAGGCTGGCATGAAACAAAGAAAGAACTTGAAAATAAATTTTTTAAAAAAATGGTTTGCACATAAAAGAGTTAGGATTAACTTCCTTGAGAAGGCCCCTATATATTCCTGTGCTGTGGAAGACCTCCCATCTGTTTTCATTAGTTTTGTGATTTGACCAACTTGCAAAGGTCATCTTCAGCTTTCTATGAACCATACTATTATGACTGGGCTTAAACAATGCCTTACCAATTTAGTTACAGCAATCTCTGGGCACTAAGCCTAGTATTCCAAGATTGCTTTATCCTTGAGTTAGGAAGGGATCTTACTCATAAGAACAAAGTGAGGAGTTTGCAAGGCTCACTCTGTTCAGCACCGAGTCAGTGGTAGGGTCCAGGGATGAAGGGTGAGCCAGCAGCCCCATGTCCCTGAGTGGTCTCTTCACTTGCAGTTCCTTATACTGATTTCTGATTCTCCCACATTCTCAGCATAGTGCTAATGTGGACATAACGCCTTCTCTTTTCAAACTCTGAGCCATGTGTAGGCAAATCACTTTCATGTATTATTCCTTAGCAAAGAACAGCTGAGTCTGGGCTATAATTATTTAACTGATTATATGCAATAATTTAATTGGAGTCTTTTCCTCACTGATCTCTAAACATCACAGGAGCAAAGAACTGGTTGGTCCTGTGCATCCCTCAATCCTCAGAACTCCCCATACTCCTAAGCCCATTGTAAAAGCAAAATGGTTGTTCATTTAATTTGCTTTCAAAAGAGTAAAATAAAAGCAAACATTGAGGAAATATAGAATCCATGAAAACCATTCTATATAGTTTACTTTACGGGGCACCAAATTTCTTATTCTAACCCAAGTTAAGGACATTCAGGAATCTAACAAGCAAGCTTTGTACCTTTCTTTGGGCTTTGGTGACAAGCCTGCCACTGTCTTCCTTTGAGGGGATGGGGATGCAGTTAACATTGGGATTACTCAGTCACTGGGAAAATTAAAAGCAATGTTGTACAGAAACTGCTCAGCACCTGACGTGGAAGATAAACTGTACGTGGGGTCCCCTTCGCTGTCCACCAAATTCTTAGCCAGGACTTGCTGGCAGTGGGTCATACTCTTTGGATCAGAACTTGGTCTTCTGTCTATTTTTTTCTGCCATAGAATGGACATGAATTTTTAAACTTTCCTGCTATATCATCAGGATATTTTCACTCCTAGTTTCCAATCTGAGGAACAGAACTCATTTATATTTGCTCGAATGGCAAATCCAAATGGCATTGGTTAGCCTTTGACAGGATAGGTTTGTTTTAAGCAGTTGCATTGGCTGATAAAGTCATCTTAAAAAATTAGTCTAATACAAAGATCTCTCACTCACTTGCTTTTGTTCTCTTTTAGTTGTGCATAAGAGCATACATAGACTTTCACACTTACACACACACATCCAACACACATACAGAGCCTTTTCAAAATAACCATCCATGAACACTCTCAAACAAGTTTGTATACATAGATACAGACAACAAGAGGTAAATTCCTTTAGTTGCAGAGTAAAATAAAATATTTCTTTATCTTTTTCAGGTAAGCTTATGGTGAATAGTTGTAGAAGGGACAGTTCTACTCCCACCACACCGTACCTCTGGCCACCTGCCTAAACCAGTTGTGCAGAAAGATACTAATTCACTGCTTACTTTCAGAGGAATGATTCTGAATGTTTAACTTGTTATTTTTATACAATCAGATTCAATAGCTATGCACTGGGCACCTACCATGTTCAAAGAACTTATTAGTCTGTACTTACTAGGAGACTTCATTTTTGTTTCAAGAGTATTCATGGGTGGTTATTTTGAAAAGGCTCTGTATGTGTTTTGTGTGTGTGTGTGTATGTATGTGTATGAGAGAGAGAGAGAGAGAGAGAGAGAGAGAGAGAGAGAGAGAGAAAGTATATATGCTCCTGTGTGCAAATAAAAGAGAGCAAAAGCAAGTGAGTGAGAGATCTTTATATTAGACTGACTTTTTTAAGATGACTTTAACAGCCAAAGTAACTGCTTACAACAAACCTCGTCTGAGGAAAAACAGAACTTAGTGTTTTTGACTGGCAGCTGTGTTCTCTCTTCTGTTCCTTTGGGGCTTGCAGATAATCTCAGTGTCTTAGTCCTTCTCTGGGAGCTTTTTAGGGATTTGGGAGTCTCCCTGCAGCTCCCAAGGACCATGCTTAGAGGGCAGTAAGAATGAAAGAGACAGAAGATGAAAAGAAAGGGCAAAGTAGAGGGTGTGTGTGTGTGTGTGTGTGTGTGTGTGTGTGTGTACACATGTGTGTGGTGAGGGTGGAGGTCAGGGAAGAGGGAAGCACTTGTTCTGCAGGTGTTTCATTGGATGTGATAACACAGCTGCAAGGGCATTAGGGATCTTGAGCAGATCACCAGTGTGCTTCGGGAGGCAAAGAATTTCAACTGAATGTTCCCTTTGCATTTATAGCTCAGGTCCCTAAAACCAAGTGTCCCCTCCCTTGCACCCATCTTTTGCTGTGACTAGGAACCTTTTGGCAGTACTATAGATTTGCTTTGAGATTTTCCGAAACGAAATATCCTGCATCTTTTCTCAGCTTCTGGCCCCCTGGCACCTCTATTTTGCTCTAATTAGCCAATTTCAGGAGTTACTGAGCCAATATTTTCAGGCAATCAAGGCTTTAAATGCATAGATTTATCATCACCTCAAATCACCTGTCACTAGGATGAAACAAAAATAGAAAGGTAACTAAGGGCTGAAAGAGGTTTAAATTCACATGCGCTTCATAGTCTGTTCATTGTTTTCAGGAACCCTATCTATGAGAAGAAGGAAATTCAGGGGGTGCTCCTAGAAAGGGGGCATTTCTAGAAGGTGAGTCCTTGAGGACCGTGCAGAAGGGTTTTGCTCCTGTTCCTGGAGGGCTGGGGCTCTAATGTTTCTTGGCTTCACCCAAATGTCCCTCCCTCCATCTCTCCTCTAGTTGAGAGAGCAGCACCATCACTTTCCTTGCTTAGAGCTTTGGTGCTTGGGTCATAAGTGGATGGGGAAGGGACTCTGTGGGTCAGGCTCCTACTAACTGCTCCTGCTTTCTGTGGTCACCTCCAGCAAAGCCATTTTTCTTATTTACCTGATTGCCCCAACACATTAGAAAACAGACTATTTTCTTCAGCATAAACAACCTAAACAACCTCATTTCTTTTGGCCACTCCTCATGCACAATTCTGAGAATTTTGCTCCAATTTATTAACTGGTTTATTTAAACTATGTCACCCTAAAATTTAACACAAAATTTCTAAAATGTTATGTTCAGGGAAGATCAATCACCTTTGCCTCTTGGCACAGAATTAACATTAACAGAACCCAATGCTTTAAAGCTCCTCTTGCCAGCCATAAGCTGCTGCTTACCCAAATCTTCCCCCCGTCTGTTTCTTTCACTGGGAATTTTTAAAGAACTCTAACATAGGAATTTTGATTTAGCTTTAGTTTTGCTTATATTGTGAGTTTGTACAAATAGAAACAAAAGAATTTATTTTAATCTCATAAAATTTAAGTGCAACTGAAAGTTGAGTATTTATTTATTTATTGGATACAGAGTCTCGCTATGTAGTCCTGGATGGCTTTGAAATCACAGCACTGCTCCTTCCTGATTCCCAGGTACTGGGATTACAGGTGTGTGCAAAGCCACTGGATCTGGCTGTACGCTTTGAGTCACTTTTATTAACCATGGCAACTGGTTTGGAGTACAACATAGTTCCCAGGATACTTACTGCTTTACTTTAACTGGAAATTTCTGTATTCTCACTGTAGTTATTAAAATATTGCCCATAATACAGTTGATACAGAGCCCTGGGACAAGCCACTAGCAACTACATAATGGGCTGCTATAAATTCATTAGTCAGTATTTCGCAGGTTCTTGCCAAAGTCAAAGGCCAGTTCTTGAGCTGGAAGTTCCCAGGAGCTCATCCAGTGCTGATATTCTCAGTATAAAAATAAGAACAGATTGATCAGGCCAAAATTATTTTTGTGCAGTTTCAATTTAAAAGAGAATTTGACTGCCTGAACCCTTACCCACAACCTGTGTTTTTTGTTGTGTGTGGTACAATAATGCCAGCTGACAAAGAATTCATTATTCATACATAAAGTGCTCAACAGCACTCTGGTTAATAACAGATGTAATTAACCCACTTGGTCTGTTTTCTCCAATGTAATTTTACAAACTCTTTTATTCTTTTGCCATTGAGTTTCACTAATCTTTTCACACTAGCATATTTTTACCTGGAGTTTTGTCACAGCAAGCTTATCTGTTAAATTTTGAAGCATCAGCCTCATCTCCACATGGCAGTGTGTGGAAAACGAAGGTATTTCTGGTAAGATTTATTGTAACACCTTCCAGAAAACTCTAACTCTGAGGAGAACCAGATTGCAGAGAATGGCATATTAAAGTTTCTTTCCATATCTGTGGGGCCCAGGTGGAGGGGACAAATGGATTCCTACCTGACTGCAAGATATGATATATTATTATAAACAGAGTCTTGAATTATAGAAAATACTAGTTAGCATAATTACATTACCATATTTTTATATGGAGATTATTATTCAAATACCAAACAGGCAATCTTCCATTGGAAAAAACCAATAAACACTCTCAATCCTGACTTTCACTGTTATGTATGTCATAGCACAAAACAATTTTAAAGTTTAAAACCCATTACATTACAAGAGCTATTCACTTCAAGTAGGTGGCAATTTGCCTCTTTTTTATCCCACGTTTTGATAGCTATTCACCTCTATCAATTCTTATCTTGCCCATTCTTCAGAAACCAATTGCAGTTTAAAAAGTGCCCATCTATTTCTGATTGAAATCTTCACATGCTGGTTTTTTAAACTATTTTTCAATCTCTTAATAAAATAGATTGCCTCCAGGCTGCCAGTTAGTAAACCTGCTAACAATACAGCAATTCCAAGGGCCGCCCTGGCTCTAGGGTTTTTCCTGCATTAGGTTCTATCCAAGAAACCTCAGATTTCCATTAGTTCAATCTACATGTGCAAAATAGTTTAATGGATTCAAATTATTTAAAATTGTGCAAACTATCAACAAGAATAAAGTTCTGAAAAATTGCCTGATTAAATTCAGTTAAACTGCCATCCTTTTAGTTCATGAAATATAAAAGAGGCTTTGTAATGCTGTCCTTGACTTAACATTCTTTTTGACCACTGTTGATGTGTCAGAGTTGCAGCCTGAAGTTTTTGCATTGCATAGAGCACCACATCCACTGGAGAGACTCTCAGTCCATAGGTCTTAGGAGAAATACTTCTCAAGGGCCCTATTTGTGGCTGGCCATGATTCATGTAAAGGCAGGATAGGTACAGTGTTTACCTTTGATGCGCATGCTTCAGAGATAGACTCATGTGTGGCAACTTACAAAGTCAAAGTGAAGGTGCTCAGATTGTGTGATATTCTGCTATTAAGAGATGGAAGAACTGAGAGGTGGAAGGAATAGTCTTCAAAACCCAAAAAGGTCCCACAGAGACTGGAGAGAAGCAAGTAGGATGTGTTAGGTGGAGAAGTGTCTGATCCAGGAGCCAGGAATAAAGACTATGAGCGTGGTGTGAACTGAAGGAGGTGAGAAGCTGGCTGCACTGATCTTTATTTCCTTCTCGCCACCTGTCCTTCCATCTTACAGGAATAAAGGCAACACTTCCTTTTCTATGAACTCTGGTTATCTTTAAGGCCCCCTAAGGATTAGCCTGCTCATTCTATTGCTTGGTCTTATCATTACCCAGGTGGGGAACATCCATGTCTCTTGGTTTAAATGAGATGAAGTTAAACTTTTTCCCAGCAAATTTCAGATAATTCATTACCCCAACTTTATTGACTTTATGCCAAAGACTGGGCATTCTTAGTCTTCTGGATTCCTACTAACCCAGTAGTAAGCACAAGCTGGAGAAGCATGGTCAAACAAGGTAAACACCAGCAAGGATAGCAGGAACCCTTAGACCTTCACAGCAAAAGGGAATAAATCCATTTGGAGATATAGAGAACGTTGAAATATCTGAGTTGATTCTGAACAGGACCTCAATGGCACAAGCAATAGTGCCATTCTTCTAGAATAAGAAGAAACAAATGGGATCATATCAAATTAAAAGTCTTCTGCACAGCAAAGGAAACAACCAACAGAATCAAGAGACATCTTACAGAAAAGGGAAAAGAGTTGCCAGCTATTCTTCAGACAGAGTACTAACATCTAGAATGTATAAAGAATGAGAAACGATTAGACATTCAAAAGAAAAGAACCAATGAAAGAAAGGACAAGAGAAATGCGTAGACACTTCTTAGACAAGGAAGTACAAGCAGCCAATAATTACATGAAAATATGGCCATCTCTAGCCATTAGAAAAATGCATATTAAAGTAATACTGAGATTCTATCTTATTCCAGAAAGAATGACTATCTTTGAGAAATCAAATAATAATAAATACCAGGGGCCAGGGAGATGGCTCAGTAGGATAAGCACTTGACTGGCAAACGCAACGATCTGAGTTCGATCCCTGGTTCCAAAAACAAAAACAAAAACAAAAACAAAAAAAAAAACAAAACAAAAAACCAAAAAACAAAAACAAACAAACAAAAAACCCGAAAAAAACCCCAAACAAACAAACAGTGAAGTTGCAAGGAAAAGAGAGCCCTTCTGTATTGTTGAAGAGAATGTAGTCTTGTACAATCACTATGGAAATCAGTATGGATATTCCTAAAAAAAAAAAAGTCCAAAATCTAGAAATTCCACTTGACCTAGCTATTCTCTTTCTAGCTTTCTTTCTGAAAGAATTACAATCATCATATTTCAGTGGTACATATAGACCCATGTTTATAGCAGCAAATAATATAACATTTATAATATTTAAATTTTAAAATGCCCATATGTCCATTATCAGATAAATGGAAATAGAAAATGTGATATTTTACCACCATAGTGATCGCCACTTCCTTCCCACCATCCATCCTTCCCATCTCACAGGAATATGGGGCCCTGCTGGTTAGCTGAGTTGTTAAAGCGTCTGCTCACGTAAATGCAGTCAGGTGCAGGATGCCATGGTTCGATCCCCACCTCCACCTGCCTTACCAGACTGCCCTTAAGCCAGCAAAAAAAAAAAAAAAAAAAAAAAAAAAAAAAAAAAATCAGTCCCATCTCACAGGAATAGAGGTACTACTTCCTTTTCTTTAAACCCAGGATATCTTCACTACTTCCTAAAGATGATCAGCCTAGGCTGGGAGTTACCTTAGCAGTCTAAGTACCTGGTTGGCAAGCACAAATACCGGAGTCCAACACCTGATACCACACACCATGCCATCCCTGGAGCCCCAGATGCACTGTGCTGATCTCTGAAACTGAGTGTGATGGTGCACACTTATAATCCCAGTGCTGGGGAGGCTGAGACAGGAGGATAATTATGAGTCTGAGCTGCATAGTGAGATGATGTACTAAACAAATACATATATAAAAGATTTTTTTTTGTTTTTTTGTTGGCAGAACCGGGGATTGAACTCAGGCCCTTGTGCTTGCCAGGGAAGAACTTATTCCACTGAGCCATCTCCCTGGCCCCATATAAAAAAGATTTAAAAAATTTAAAAAGAGATGAAACCCTGCAGCTGCAATCCCTGCAGAGAGCGTAGAGGATAGAATCACCCAGCTAGTCCAGGAGCAGAAAATCTTACCAGAGGGGCACAACAGGTTCATCCCCAAGGGCAGCAACAGGAAAGAGCTGAGCACAGCAGCCAGACCCAAGCCAGCCACAGCTGGATAAATCCAAACTTTGTAGATCTGAACCTGAACTTCATTACGTGCTAAGGTTATAACTGCAACAAAGATCTACAACAAAGGTCAGAAGACAGTGCTACACAAAATGAAGAGAAGGAACAAAATGCAATCTCAGAACCCAAGTCCACCCATAGAAAGTGCAAAAGACACTAGCACAGAACAAATTGGGAATCACACAGCTGAAAGCAATGATTCAATGGCTTCTGAAAGAAAGAAAAAACTGCAGAAAGGTATAGAGGAACTCAGATTGGAAATAAAAAAAGAAATCCCTGAATTAATAACATCTTCAGTAAAGAAGCAAATGCATAAACATATGGAGGAAACCCAATGACCACCCAGAACAAGTGCAGAGGACACCAGCTCGGCTCAAATGCATGAATTAATAGCATCGATAGTAAATAAGCAACAGCAGAAAGTTATAGAGGAGCTCAGTGCAATTCTTTTCTGAAATAAAAAAGAATTCTC
>NW_004524579.1:22391543-22423577 GCF_000260255.1 Octodon degus | reverse complement strand
ATAATTTATTTTGGCAGAACCGGGGATTTTCTCAGGCCCTTGTGCTTGCCAGGGAAGCACTTATTCTACTGAGCCATCTCCCTGGCCCTTGAAGCTATAGTATTACATGAAATAACATAAGTTTAAATATCCTGTGGTCTCTCCAAATGAGAAATCCAAAATGTAAATAAAATATAAAATAAAAGACAGGTAACAGAAAATAACGAGATTGTTTTCAAATGGGAACTCCTTGAAAAGGTGGAGGGAGGAAAAAGGAGAGGAGGCACAGGGGAGAAAAAATAATTGAGAGAAAAAATGGAAATAGAGCTTTTGGAAATGGAAAGCAAACTGAGAGACAGAAGGGGCAGGGTGGGAGAGGAGGGATAGCAGATTGGAAAGAGAATTAAGGTGCGATACGTACATGTCTCAACTCCCATGTGTCATCATTGTGTACAGCAAACATGTGCTAATAAAAAATGACTAAGGCATTTATATTCAGCATCAAAGAAAGTCCAGGGAGATGAGGAAAAGCAGAGACATTGACATGGACATAGGCCCCCTGAGGTTACGTCCAAGGAAAAGCAAATAGTTCTGTGTGGCTTCCAGGATTGGTAGCAGGGTGTAGTTAACATAAAGTAGTATCATTGGGTGCTCTGTCTGACAGGCAGCACATGTACTCTTTGTAGGCATTGGACCTTCATATCAGCATGTGAGCAGGCCCTCTCCTCGCCTGGAAAACATGAGGAAACTGAGGTGTGGGTAAGTTAAGGATCTTTTCTGTAGTCTCTCAGCTAGAAAATGTTAGGGTCAGGGCTTTGTCTATCTGATCCATTTTGAGGAGGATACAGCTGAGGAGGGATGAAGATCTTTTTGGAATGATGAAAGAGCAATGTGGAAGGGGCCTGCCCACAGAGAGTGAGAGGAGAGTGGGCGGGAGTTGAAGGTAGTGGGGAGGGACTGTAAAAGAAATCCGCTGCAGTGACAAGCGGTCCTTTGGGGTCTCATTTATCTATTTATTTACTATGCAATAACAACAACCACAAAATGATTTATTTGCTAATATGTGGGAATCCAAATCCTAGAAGATTGCTTTCCCTTGAAGTTGAACTTGATAACAAGATCATGCCAGCAGGAGCTTGGTTGAGTGTGTGTGTGTGTGTGTGTGTGTGTGTGTGTGTGTGTGTGTGTTCCTCAAATCCCATCTTGGCATCAGATGTCTCCCACCATGCTGTCCTGAACATTCCTGGGACCCTGCACTGGAGTCTTGTTGGCCAGAGACAGCCAGGATCTGGCAGGTGAAAGTCCAGAAATCATGAACACCTCCCCTCCAAGAGTACATTCAGGCTAAAAGGGGACTTCTAGGAGTGGCAGAGAAACTGAACTAGGTGATTGCTTTTGGTCCTGCCTCCCCTAGGTCACTCTGGTTGTGGTAGAGCCCCAGCAGGTCTCTCAAGACCTCTCTAACCCCTGGTCTTTTGGGTTAGGATGCTCCCCAGTGCATTGCTTGATTTGCTGTAATCTGTGTACTGCGGGCAAGAGTTTGATCAGGGACTGAATATTCTATCTACTTGTTAATTAATCACCCTTTTATTCTTTGAGCTACGATCTTTGGAGGATGATTGCACAGTGACAATTCACCAAAAGCTGTACTAGAAGCTTCATTCAAAGTCACCTGCCTCCGCCTGCCCCTGTGGCCTTATCATCCTGCACAGGAGTGTCTTGTCATTTTCATTCCTTCATTGCCATGCAGAGCGCTACACCAGGAGGGTGCTGTGCTGGGAGTGCTGTTATTCTTTCTAACGCTGCTATTTTTATTATAAAAGATGAAGAATAGTAGGAGGTTAATGGCTGCTTAGAATAAAAACAAATAATGACTAAGAACAAATATTCAAACGAGGCATTGTCTTGCCAAGGGAATGATATTCAACAGCGAAGTGCCTGCTCAGTTTTTCTCTTCCTGTCTGACTACATAAACCAGGGGGTTGTGCATACTCAGTGGCTGGCATTGTATTGCATTCCACTGTCAGGTACCCGAACAAAGGAAACTCTGTTAGAAGGACCAGCAGCTCTTAGGGGCTAGCAGCTTGCCAGCCCTTACCAGGGCTGTTTATGCTTCCTCTCCCCAACCTCTCACTTTCCACTGCCTTTATCATTGCTTGATGGATCATCTCACACTGAATACCCAGGCCACTTGCAAACCCAGTACTTGGCACTGAGGAGGGCATGATCATGAAAGCTGGCAGCTTTGGACCATATTCACTGCCTTGCAGTTTCCATCCTTTACTCACAGTGCCTGGCACACCCGTTAGCACAGCATGACTCCCAGTTTCTCACTGTGCCATTCCTTCAGGCTGCAGCAGAACCTAAGCTGCCAGCCTCCAGCCCACGCCTAAGCCCCTCAAAGTCCTATTCTTTATTAGGTGACTATCAGTGCAAAAGTGAAAAGAGACTTGACATGATTTAGGTGCCTCATAAGCACTAGACAGGAAGCATTTTTATCTTTTTTACTTTTTTAAATAATCCTGTAAGGTAAGGGCTATTATCTTTAGTTCATCATAAAGAAAGACACAGAAAGGTTTAGTAAATTAATTTACCCAAGGTCGTAGAGTGAATGAGGGGGTGAGGATTTGTTCATTAATCCAAAATACACAGTATTCATTCTCTTATGAGGCATATATTTTTCTTTATGTAGTGTCTTAATTCTTTCAAAATACACTGTCATCAGACATCTCCCAAGAAGAGAAGTGAATGGTCACTCAAGCTTTAGCAAAATAACACTACACAGAGAGCTATTTCTTTTGCCAAATCAGCATGAAATCATGTCTAATTACAAACCCAAATGAAATGTTATATGCTTGCTTCTATGTAAAAGGTGAGGGATCTAAGGTGGATGTTTAAGATTTTCTAGATCCTCTGATTCCTTCTCTGAATACCTATTAAACAGCTGGATCCTAAATTTGCCTCCTGATCATTTCCTTTTCTACCCCCTGCCAGAGAGCTCTCATTAACCATGTGCTCATTTTGGACAAGGGCCCATACCCGTTGTCTGCTCCACTGACCCACACATCTTGCTGTGGGCAGTAGGCAGAATCCCCGTTTACCCCCCACCCCGGGAAGCTCCCCACCTCTGAAAGCCCTCTGTGTCTAGATTCTGCTCTGCTTCCAACCTGGTTTTTCATGCTTTCTTGTCTCTCCTTGATATCATAGTTTCTTCTACAGAGGGAGCCAGTCCAATTTTTCCAATCCACACCGTTCTCTCCCTCCACTGAAACCCTTAGTTAGTGCTACATGAGTTATCACAGTAGTCCTCTCATTTCCCTTGTGGATATTTTGTTTATTCAACTTGATTTATAGCCAGCAGGGTAGGAGCCGTGTCTTATGTTTTTCTCTAACTCCTCATAGCAAATGTCCTGCAAATACAACTGCTAACAGAAAGCTATAGAAAGCAAGCATGGAGCAGTCATTTGGAATCTTGTCTTTTGTTCCAGCTCTGCTACTAATCAGCGATGTGATACTGGGCAAATTCTTTAGCTCTCAAAGTCTATTTTTCCTACCTGTAAAACATGATGATATTTGAGCAATGCTTGAGCAAAAGGTTCTAAGACCTTTTCCAAAGCTGTGACCATGCTTCAGTGAACTGATTAAACATTTGAAAAGAAGAAATCTCAAAGAAAGACTCATCTGAAACATGAATTTCCTAGCAAATAAGTGCTCTGAGATGGTAGGATGAGTGTGAAATATGTGAGTGAGAAGGAAAAGATGGCAAATCAGTTAATTAAGCCTGATTATTATGCTTTCTTAAATGCTTAAAAAATAATTGGACCAAAGCAACTTGTTTCTCCTTAAGTGAATGTCTATGATGATTCAGGTGCTATCTAAAAGAACTTTAACAAAGAAGATCAGGTACTGTCTGTTCCTCTACCACAGCTCTTCTTGAGACCCAAGTACAATGGCAGGTCCTCACCCTGCTGAGATCCAAACTCTGCAACTCCTGGGGTCTTGGAGGGAGGTTTGCAGGTGCCCCAGGGATAACTTGGATTGGAGGATTGACCTTCCCTCTTCACTGTTTTCAAAGATTAAGCTCTATTTGTGAGGCTGGCACATATAAAAAATATGCATTAATTCTATTTGAGGGTTGGTTAACCAATCTTCAGAGAGCCCCTGGAGAGGACTCTTGGGTTCTAAATGGGAGTCCTAGAGGCTACCTGCTGTCTGTATTAGACAGGTTTGACCAGGAGGAAATGCATGAGGGAGTAGATTTCCTCTTTTCAAGAATTCTAAGTATACAATCCAGAACCCATCCAGTGAAGACAAGGGGTTGGTCTATTTCTATTCCACAAGCAGTCTTCAGCTTGGAGAGATCCACTTTTCTTTTTAAAATGTATTTTGTACAGGGTCTCACTATACAGCCTGGACTAGTAGTAATCCTCCTGTTTTTAGCCTCCCCAGTGCTGGAATTACAGGCATGTAATGGATTAGTGGGCACCACCATGCCCAGTCTCAATGGAGATCCTCCTTTCTAATCATACTGAATAGAGTGACTCTCTCTACTTAGCAATGGCCAACCTTTGGTTGAAGCAAGTTTCCTGCCAGGAGCATGTACTCCCTAGTCTCTTGGCTTGATGGAGTTAGCTTTTAAAAAATTGTTTTCATGCAATAATTGGTTTCTTTTTGCACAAAATGAAGATGTATAGTGTAAATTCTTTTATGAGGTAATTTTGGACTTGATGCTGTGTTGGGAGCATCTCTTCAGGCCAATGAATGCAAAACTAGCATCATTGCTCTTGTCTTCCTTTTCCTCTGAAGCATTGCTTCATTCTTGGTCAGAGCTAATACTCCTGCAAATATATAACTGAGTAAGCTTGGCTGTGGTCCCTTTGGCTTCTCCCGTCCACTCAGTACTGTCTCACTTGTCACGAGGGCTTGCTTCTGTGCAGGAGTCTCCCCATGGGAGCCACAAATACCTATCTTTTCTCAGAAACTCGGAAGGCAGGGTCTTGTCTCCCTGAGAACCATTCTCCAAGTATCCCGAATGACTTTGGAGAAGCAAGATGACTGTGTGTTTCATGTTTATTGCATAGAACCCAAATGGAAGGTTTGCTTAATTTTTCTTCTTTTGACATGGAGTGCATATTTTCTAAGTGAAATATCCTGATTTTGTTCATTCTGTAACTAAGCTTGTATTTCCCACCGGTTACCTTCCTACCTAGATCAACCATATCATCTTGTCACATTCCCTTCCTTTCTGGCTTTGCAATTATAGTCCATGACTCAGGACTAACTTGGAAAGTGTGTACCTAAGGGGCCCCTGTGACCGCCAGCCCTCAGGAATTCCCCAGTCCCAGGCCTTCTGTGATGCTTGCTGCTTTATGTTCTTGTCAACACTTACTCTCTTCTACCCTTCCAGTACTGTGTACAATTTTCCTGTTACAATTCTGCAAAGAGAGTTTTTTAATTTTAAAGTTATGGGCTGTGGTTGCCATTTTATAGCTTCTTAAACATGGATCGTTTCTGTCCAACAATCCAAAGAAGTGACACTGTGCCCTTGAAAAGTGTTGTTTTATTTGAGTTGGATACAATACTGCTAAAATATATATATTCCCCAGGGAGTTGCTATGCTGTGAGTTTTTTCTGTAAATGTCTAGCTTCCATCTTTGATTTTCAGCCCAGTGCTCCTTGTGCTGAATGACACAACTTCTACAAGTAACATAGGCTCTGTGGCTGGGTAATTTACATAGACCCTCCCTCTGGGATTCCTTTTTAGGGAGATGAGTTTCTTACATGAAGTGAATGTTCTTCAATCCAGACAGACTTGCTAAACACAATGAACTCTTTCTTGCATATAGTATTGTATATTTTCCAATGTGCTTTCATGCATATTGTGTGTTGTCTCTAATTTTCACTATACCCCTATGGAAAAGACAAGGCAGTTATTTTAATCCACTTTTGGCAGATGAGGAAAGTGAAGCCCAGAGAAGACTTGGGCTTGCCTGAGATGGCATCATTGGAAGGCAAGCTAGAATAGATACCAGATCTCTGGCCTACACTGTCCTTCTGAAAATACTCATGATGGTGCTCTGCCAAGTATCTGTTTCTTCACATCATTGAGCTCCTAAAACATGATCATATTTCTAATCCTATGTAATTCTCACAAGAGTCCTGGGCAAAAGTCCTTGCCATCCGGGGTTATTGGAGTCATTATTTCCAATGCAAAGGAAAACAAAAAGAGACTTAAAGGACTTTCCTGGACACACATGAATCAATGGATAGAGCAGGGACAGAATTTGGTCCCAGCCAGTCCAAGTGACACTTTGGCACCTTTTGTTACATACATACACCATGTAACTTAATCACTGGTCTCCCTGCTGCCAATAATTTTAAGTAGAAAGCACGGGTGTCAGCAGCAAATTCATGGTGGTCTTCAAAGGAACACTGCCACCCAGATAAACCCATTGCTTGGCATTAAGTGACAAGCAGGTGTGCAGATGGTGTGGTCCTATGGAAAGAATGGGGGTAGGAGAGTGTGGGCACAGAGCCAGGGTGAGAACCAAGCCTCTGAATTCCAGACTGGTGCCTTTTTCCCACCCCACAAATAGGAGAAGTCAACAGCTTTCCTCTCGAAGAAAAATTAAGTGGATGTAGGATCAGGGGTTTGGTTTCCACTGTGACAAATACCAAAAAAAAAAAAAAAAGTTACTCCCACATTCTTCCAGGAGGTTTGGGGTGTCCACTTTCCTTCTACTTATGTCTCTCAGCAGGTATTTTGGAATGACTCGACCACTATAAAGTAAGTAAAATGACCCATGGTCTCAACTCAGCCAATACAAATATTTCCCTAGCTCTGTGTTAAAGAAAGAATGAACACATTTGGCATCTTAGGAGGTGAAAGGAGAAGGTTGCAATGCAGTCACTCCCTGAGGGAAGATAGCAGATGCCTCCACTTCCTCTTGCTGTGATGGTGGTCCAGACTCTGCAGAGAAGGTACTTCCTCACTCAGGCCCTGTGACCAATGCACGTTCCCTGCAGCAGGACTGGGACTTAGCATGCACTCTGCTTCCCTTAGAAGGTGTCTGATTTGGTTCCAGGGTTGTTATTCTATTGTGCTGCATATTTTATTCAGCTCTGCTTTGTGCTATCAGCACTAAGATAAGGGTGTGCTGTACTTGGAAATCAATGTTTAAACCAACAGGGAGATAGCTCAGTGGAATAAGTGCCTGCCTGGCAAGTGTAAGGTCCTGAGTTCGATCCCTGGTACCATTAAAAAAAAAAAAAAAAGCCTTTAGGCTGGCCAAATAGCTCAGTGGATTAAAGTGCCTGCAAGCAGGCACAGGGGCTGGGTGTTCGATCCCAGGGCTTGCTGTGGCCCTTGTGGGGCACCCCTGGAGTGTGCTGAGATGGCAATTGAGACTGGGCATGGTGGTGCACACCTATAATCCCAGCTCTCGGAAGGCTGTAAACAGGTGGATCACTACGAGTCTGATCTAGTAGTGAGACACTGAACACCCTGTAGACTCTTCCCTAAAATACAAACCTCCCAAAAAACAACAACAAAAACTCAACAGATATATGTTATATGTCCAGCTAATGCAAGGCATGGGGGGCAGCAGAGAGAGAAGTATCTTCTGTTTTCAGGGAGACAGTTGGCTTTTCAGCTGAAAAGTCACAATTACACACTTGGCAAGTTAGCTAGCCATGGGAGGCTCAAGAAAATAATGATGGCACTCAGAGAAGAACAGAAAGATTACCTGTCGCAGCCCAGACAAGGGAGAGGTTCTGAGGAGTGAGATGGCCTGAGATGGACCAGAGGAAGACAGTAGCCTTGAATTGGAGCTTAACTGGTGATGCTGAGCAATGGCTGGGAAGGCAGTGCTGAAGGCAGGAAGAGAAACATGGAGTGTGAACAACAGGGTGAACTCTGCTCATTTTCCTGGATGAAGACGTCCCTTTGTGACCCAGGAGTGGCCGTCTCTTCATCCCAAATGAACTACTGTGCCAAGGGGTTGGGTGGCTCTAGGTAAACTTGCCTCCATTTCCAGAGGCCCAAAGAATTTTCTGGGTGATGCTGGGTGATAGGAAATGCCATTTATGAACTGAGGCTAAGTGCTACACAGTTTTTCCGACAAATGAAACCCTCACGGTCTTGCTCTCAAATGCACAAGGGTGATGTCACTTACCTATAACAAAAACTTGAAAGGAAATGTGAAAACTAGGATTGATTGGAGGATCTCCAGAAGGTTAATGCAATGATTGTGAAGTAGAAAGCACTGGAAAATTCACTAATACCTATCTACTGGGTCTGACAAAGGGATAAAATTCCAGGAGATAATGTGTTTTTAGAACCTATTTGTAAAAACTTTCAGTGAGTTTCATGTATCCTTACAGGCAGAAAGAATCTCAGTGAAATTGAGTTTATATGCTCTCCAAGGGTAGATGTTTGACAGATGTCAGAGCTCTCTCTATGTGCAGGCTGTCCACCTCTGTTCTAGTGGCTCCCTTTGCCCTGGACACCCTGGCAATGCACTGGGGGCGATTTAGCAGAGACTGACCCAAGGACACAATGTGAGGGAGGAGAAAGCTGAAGAATTGTGATGTTTAGAAACTGGTAAGGAAGCCCTGGGAGTTTGGATAGTATTCATATGAGCTGTACTTACTTCAAATCCAACATGAAGTTGCACCTGGTACCCTTATCAACTATTGTTATTGCCTTTGCATGTCCCCAAGAATTGTTACAGATGTAAGTCTTTAATTCTGGGGTTGGACAGCTATCTTAAAGCAAAAATGGGTAACGGAAGGAAAACATTTGGTGGCATATTAGTACTGCCATGGGCATTTTTGCTCATGTCATACTTGGAAGTTCTTTTGAGAACTTTTATTTGTACTTTAAAAATCAGTTGCTAGAAGGAAGTGGATATGCATTCGGAACAGTGTGATATCAGACTTGCCTTTGTCATAGGATAGTGTTGTGTGTGAAAGATGCGACACGTCGATCTTGGGTACTCAATGAGAGTGGTTGAGTGAATGAGAAATTCAGGGGAAATCACATAATTTCTCTGGGCTTCAGTTTCTTCATCATTGAAACAGGGCCCCACAGGACTTCTGCAGAGTGAAAGTGTTTCCTTCCATTCCTTGCAGCCTCAATTCCCCTTTCTTTCCCTTTGAACAGCTACTTCCTATTTCGCACTATCACTTATACATTTGGATTCTTATTTACATATTGAGTTTTCTCAGACCAGAGAGAAAATAATGCTATTTATGTGTGTGTGTGTGATTTATTTCACTTAAGAGTAGGATCTCAAGGTCCATCCATTTACCTAGAAATGTCTCAAGCTTATCCTAAAAATGAAGTAATTTTTAAACACACTTAAAAAGTTCTGGAGAAATACAAGTGGTTGTTATAGAAAAATGAGTTGAAAAAGACCTGTGACTAGGACCCAGGAAACTTTGGGTTTTGTCCAATTCAATCCCTGAACAATAAATCTTGGGAAGTCTCATACTCTCCCAGAACCATTTGTAAACACATGATAATAGAATCTGTTTACTTCACAGGGGTGTTTTGAAAGTCAATGGAGATGATTATAAATTGCTCCTCTCTGATGAGCAATGAAAACGTTACAAGTGTTCAACTTTTGTGCATGTGCTCAGTTGCAAGTTTGGAAACAGTTTTCCCTGAGAGAGTGAAGACTTCCTGGGGAGCCCCTGGGCCGGCTGACCCTACCCCCTTTCTTCCTGCCTCTAGTTGTCTACACCATGTGTTTCCCATTAGCCTCTCCTTAGCATTCCCCTTCTGCTTGTGTTCCTTAGAACGCTCACTCACCATCTTCCAGATGCAGTCTCCATCAAGCCCAAATTGTTAAAGCTGGATGGGAATCTCTGAGCCTACAAAAGCAACCTCTATATACCAGAATAGAGAGGCTCATAAAGGTTGATTTGGTAGCAAAGTCAGAATCAGATCTCAGGTGCAAGTTAAGAGCACTTTTTCATTGTGCTTCAACTCAGGGCTTTTAAACACTATACTTCTGAATCCTGTTTTATTACAGAAAATCTCATCTGCCCAGGGATTAGCCAGGATTCATAATTGATACTGACATGGAACTCTTTGTCCTCTTTCCCGCTACCCATCTCAGGGTTGTCTCCAGAAGCCAGCCCCAAGAGTGGCCTTGGTTAGCATTTCCTAAACACAGTGGGGAACTCTGCTCCTCTCAGCTCCAGCTCTTATTATTTTGCCTGCAACCAACCAAAAAAGACATGGATAAAGGTTAGGAAAAGCTCCATATTGACTGAGTAAAGTCTGAGCAAAATGATATAGACTGACACAGTAAATTACAAAATGGAGCAGTTGAGTACCAGTGCTGGGGATGCCACTTACCAAGGCTTCTGCTCACTGGCTTCTCCATTTTAAACATCAAGTCAGAATTATTATACATCATCTGTGCATAGCTGTTTACACTTAGGGATGGTACAATGGACATGCTGGATGCCTTATTTTTATGTATTTTGCAGCAAATCATTCTAAAGCTTTTTTGGTTGTCAGAAATTTTGGTTTCTACCCCTGAGACAGTCTTTGTATGTGTATTACTGGTTGATTGTATCCAGAGTCTAGCTTCACTTTCTTCATTCACGCAAGGAGTACAATAGTCTAGACACTCAGGAAGGAATCTGCTAGTTAGGATGTTCTGTGGCACCTGCTCACTTTTATAATATATTCGGTCATTAAATATGAGAGCGTTAAAAAAGATCTTAGTGTTTGTCCTGCCTCACCTCAGAGGCTCCTCAGTAAATAGCTCCTGAGCACACTGCTTTCCTCAGCAGGGTTGTGAACCAACTGCCAAGCTGTCGCAGATTACCCGGTCTTTCAGCTCTTGTTTTCCAACAGTCCATGTAATCACCTTTCAGAAGGTCATGATCTTACATCATCTGGACTATAGAACTGCTCATGAAAGAGCATGGAATTGTGGGAAGTCTGGATCCCTGAGAGGACAGTGCTGGAATTCAACCTAAGCCTGAGTTGAAAATAAATAATGTGCTATTTGAAATAATCATCTTTTCTCCAAATGGAGGATAGAGAACAAAGAGAAATAGAAATACAATCACTTACATCTCTCCCAAGGGAAAGTGATAAAGATACTTAGACACCGTGTGACACAGTGGTGTGTGGGGCCCAGTGGAGGGCCTCCTGTCCTTGAGGAGGGAGAAAAGGAAGACAATGGGATGAATAGAAAAGTTTGGAGTAGGAGAGCAAAGAAAGGTAGAAATGAGGAACTGGAGAAACCAGCGTGAAGGTAAAAGAAGTACTTGAGATAAGAATCGGGTTGGGATTAAGCCATGGTTATTCAAAAGGCCTAACTAGTACCTGAATGTCATCCAGGGAGGAAAGACTGAGAAGGAGTCTCTTTCCCAGCCATAAAAGGGAAAAATGACAGGGCAACTTTCTTTCACTGTGCTTCACCTCAGGCCTTTAAAACCCTGTATTTCCAGAAATCCCGTCTGCCCAGGGTCCAGCCAGGATAGAAAACTGATACTGTCATGGAAATATTGGCTCCCTCTTGCTCTACCCATCTTGTGGGTGGCTTCCTGCTGAGCTTAACTTTGATTTCTTCACTTCCTTCCATCCCAAATTTTCATGCTATGTAAATGGAACCAACTATTATTCCTAACATCTCCCTAAACTCAAAATTTCAAGGCTGGTTCCTAATCTTGTCTTTCTTCTTACTTCTCTTTCTTATGTCTCCAAAATCTAGTTATCATTGTCATTGTTGTTGCTTTTCCTTAGAAAATCTCTATAATCAAAGATCCTACCTGGGTCAGGACCTTCTCCCTTCTCATTTCCAAACCACCCTAACACTAGTACCATTTGAACTGTGACTAGTTCCAGCTTCTTCACATTTGAATCTACCCAGTATTCTCTTGTCAACTGATAGTCCTCCAAAGCCCCACCTCCCACACTCCTTGCTGGTTCAGGAACCTGCCAGGGTTCCAGTTTCCAATGGTGAGACAAAAGTACTGGACCTTCTTGGACCTGCCCTGAGAGATCATATTTCCAGCTTCTGTTCTCCATGTTGTCCTTGTTATTCTATAAATATTCCTGCATTCTTCATTAATTCTCACTTATCTCTAATTCACTGTAGATTGCATAATCAAAGTAAAAGTCAACATACATTCTGCCAAGAAGCTCACCCTGCCTACTAAGACAGCTGATGATACTTAATGCCTAGGTATTGTCATTCAGCCTTGGATTAGAGGCTGATCCACATCATCCCTCTAAGATTTGGGATCACCCATAAGCCCTACGCATTCATTTCATTCTTTGAGGTCTTCATCAAGGTTCTCCTACATTCTTGATGAGAACACTGTGGATCCATTGGTAACCTGTGACTGTGTGAACAGCAGCATGGCTGGTGCAGTTATGTGTACAGATTTAAATTTTTGGAAGGAATACCAAGATCAGTTGTTTTAATACACATTTTTAAGGAAATGCAAATTAAGTAAAGTATTGAGCATAACATATGACCTTATCCAATCATCATTCTAAACTGGTGCTGACCGTTTCATCTTTAAGACATTCTGTTGATCCTTTGAAGCTAGAACAGTCCCTTTCAGGAGGTTTGTACATTTTTTTCCTACCTATTGGGTTGTATGCTTTCCAAGCATCAATTGTGTTTGGTCCCAACTCTTTTAACGCTGGTTGTATTTATAATTTATGTAATATATTTAAATATTATGCAAAACCATGAAATATGAATGCAAAGAGGGTTGTTGTTTTTATAACAACTAAGTTGATTGCTTTGGAAAGTCAGTAAATGGGAAGTTGACAAAAAAGAATCAATTTTGAATTGAGTGTGTGTGACAACACTAAAGGTTTACCATAAATCATGAGGGTCTTGATGAATTCTGCATTTAGATAGCTCAGAAAATACCATTTTAGGATCTTGATTCACTTAAAAGAAACTGGATATGGATAATGCAAATGATGTACTCTGGAAACGATTTTGGAGAAACAACAATGCAGAGGATCATTATTTAAAAATTTGCCAATTGTTTTCTCTTTTAAATGATGTATGTTTAGTTATGTACTTTTTATGGACATGTTTGCAGTACACAGTGATTGCATTTACTGTGGGGAGCTGGTACGTGTACATAGCACATCTGAATGCTTTTTTATTCCCTTTCCTCTTGTGTTCCTTCCAACTGTGATTCCTTTCCCATTTGAAAAAAAATCTATTTTTATGCATTTTCAATTCTTTCTTTTTAAAATCATTTCCGTTCCACCCCATTGACAAACTTACATATATAAGTTTAGCAAAACTTAAAATTTTAGTGTTTATGCATACTTAAAATAATTTGATCCACATTTCTTATTAGCAGCCATTGTTCTAGATTGTGTCAAAGAAATTCTTCACTAAGTACAACTGAACCATAACATGGCTAGAAAAATTTCTAATTTTTCAGCAGAAATTGAGTGATCTCTCCTCTGAATAGTAGGACTCCCACATCCACATAAAAGGTGCAAAGATGAAGCAGTTCTCTGGCATCTAGCTTTGAAGATTCCCCTCTCCTGTGGGGCCTGGAGTGCACATCTTGTAATCGTCTATAGTCTTCTCCTACATTGAAACAAGGGTCTTGTATGAGCAAGAGCATATCCCAGAAGTGTTAGTGTGTGACTTTCGAGACTGTGACGTGGTGTCTTCAATAACTCCACCTGGAGGGAGCCAGCTACTATGCTGTGCAGATCTTCCAGAATTCAGGTGGAGAGACTTGGGTTGCAGCACAGGAAGTCTTCCAAAGTCAGGGTCACATTGCCAGTCTTGTGAGTGAGTCAGCCTGGAAATGTATTGGTTTGTTTTGTTTTGGTACTGGAAGTCAAACTATTAGGGTTTGTGTCTAGTTGTCCCCCCAAAGCCTCAGGTAAGTCATGGGCAGACACAGCTAGGGGGATCTTCAGTGGCTCAAGGGGCAGGGCCAGAGGACCAGGGCGTGGCTCGAGAGGCGGGACCAGAGAGACGCGAAGGGTTAAACTGGCATCTCGCGATGCCCGCCAGGCTGTGGGCTCTCTTGGAGATGGCAAGTGGGTTATCCTGGACACGGTGGCGCCCCAGCCTCTCCTCCAGACCCTGTGGAGATGGGCGGCGCTGTCTGCTATTGAGACCGCCTCAGGCGGAGAGATGTTTGGAGAAGACAGAGGCACTGACCCTCTCTCTTGAGCAAATAAGGCTCTGAGGTTTTGCTACCTAATTCAGACTGTTTTAGGCTATGAAACCTCCAGTAACTGTGAGCAAAATAAACCTTTCCTTCCTTTATTTTGAGTGTCAGGTATTTGTCCCAGCAACAGAGAAGAGTAACTAAGACACAAACTCATGCCCTTGTTCTTGCCAGGCAGGCGCTGTGCTGCTGAGCTATGTCCCCACTTGAAAATGTATTTTCTGCCTCAGTCCAGTCTGCAGATAATTGGAACCCTTGTTAACATCTGATCGTAACCTCATGAGGAACCCCAAGCCAGAACTGCGTGCTCAAACTGTTCTTGAATTTATGACCCACAGAAAACACAAGAAATATTAAATTATCATTGATACTTTAAGTAAATATATTTTGAAGTAATTTGTTATGCAGGTTTAGATCACATGGAATTTCTAAAACAAAGATATTCATTATAAGCGTGGGGAATGTGACATGATTTATTTTGAGAATTCATAGCAAGAAGAATGATCATACTACAAAAGCACATAGGACTCAATGCCCCTCCATGGAGCTCATAAAAGACGGAAAATATTATTTTGAACCCCCACAAAACCAAATTTTACTTGATAGTTTCATAGGCAAAAATAAGCAAGAGTAAAGCGCCACCAGGGAAAGAATCATTTGCCTTTCTATTCGCTTTCTTTTTCTTTTTCTTTTTGAGACAGGGTCTCACCATATAGTTCAGCCTGCCTTCAACCTGCTATGCAGCCCAAGCTGGCCTGGAACTCACAAGTGATCCTCCTGCCTCAGCCTCCCAGGAGCTGGGATTACAAGCTGAGCCCCCTGCCCCAGGTCTATTCGCATTTGAACCTCACCTGTACAACAACCACAGGGAGCCGTGGAGAGCTCTGGGGATCATCCAGGTCAGGGTGTGCTTTGTGAATCCAGGGTTCCAGACACAACCCCATGAAGATTCTCTATTACACAACAGTGTGAACTTTGCATATCTCCTTTAAGTCCCACTCCCAAGAGTGGGACTCAGGTCTCCGTAGCTGCCTGCTTCACAGCACCCAACAGTGTCCTGACATTTGCAAGGATTAAATAAATGAGCTTCTGCACTTCCACTATTATACACTGGATTAATAAATGAGCTTCTGCACTTCCACTACTTCTCAGTGTTCTCACTTTTCCAAAATTTAGCTCACCATCACCCTGTGCACACAGTTGTTTCAAAGAGAGAACACCAAAAAAAGAGAAGAAAGTGACATGAGATAGATGTGTTAGTTCCTGGAATAGCCGCATCTAAAGTCTCCCTACATAGCTATGTTTCATCTCAAATCCAATCATTTAGCTTCATTTGATTGAACTGACTGCAGGTCTTTCTCATGAAACAGTCTTAGAAGTTGGCTAAATTGGTGACAAACCAATAGGCATGATTTGATGGGAATTTTGAAATATGTCCTCTCCTCTTTCAATTAACTCTTCAAAAAACATTCTATACTAATTTCTGAATCTTTTACAGAGATTCAATGTCTATTCATTTATTTACATAACTATTCTTGGGAGAGGACACACACAAGGCATGATAATGATCAACAACAAGGATGATGGAAAGCCTTTAAGAAATAAGAATCACACCCAGGGGAGTGCAAAAAGAAGAGATAAGAAAGTCATCAAAAAGGGGAGGGGCTGAGGTCCTGCTTTAGACTCCTCCACCATTTGGTGAATTTACTCATTTTGACTCCATCCTCAGTAGAGTTTTATGAGGCATCTCTTTAGTGACCAGAAAGCCTCTGTTTAGAATAACCACAATTCTGATTTTTTTAACCCCCACCTCCCAGCTCTAGCATAATTGCCTGTGACAGAAAGCCAGCTGTATCCACGTGATGTAATTATTTTCTTTCTAGGATCCATCCTGCAGGTTGCGTATGTGCACACGAGTAACACATGCACACGTACACACTTGCCTGCTGTGTAGTCACCAGACCTCACTGCTCCTTACACCCCACTCATTTTTGCTTCTAAGATAATGCATCAGTGGCATACTGAGATTTCTCAGTGTGTATTAAAACATAGATCTCCGGGAAAGAAATGAACCTAAAAAATCTATTCAAATGATCAAATGTCACGTAAAGGTAATTTAGAGCAAACAAACCCTGCTGGTTTTGACGACAGTTTAAAATATCCTTTAGTACAATAAAAGGTTAGTTAAAAATTCTCATTCAACTTATATCCTGTTAATGAGTTAGTTCTATGTGCCATTCTCAAGTCCTCATCCTTATCTCATTAATAATGACAATAACAAGAACAACAACAATTGTAGACAACAAAGAGCAAAGATCACCGAAAAGTTTTCTTCCCCCAAAGAGGAATTTTTGAATGGCCACATTCTGCGCCTTGAATGCATTATGGTTAATTTCAGATTCCGAGGATGATTAACTCTGACTGGTGGAATAAAAGGCCATGACCAATTATTATTCAGAAAAATCCTGCTGTTTAGCCAAAGAGCGTACAGTGCAATCCAGTCCTTGATGTTCCTGTGATAAACGCTCACATGACAAGGTTATTTGGTGTAGAGCAGCCAGAGGGGTTGCTATGGCAACCTGTTCACAATGCTCATAAATCTGAGGTGTAGTTATCCTTGCTGTGTATGCAAAAAAAAAAAAAAAAAAAAAAAAAGAAAGAAAGAAAAAAGAAACCTACAAAGCCAACTCAAGCAGTTTAATTTACAGCACTGCCTCAAAAAAAGAAAAAAAATAGGCACATGAATTCTAAGATAATAGACCACTCCATATTATATTCTTTCACAATACAGGCACTTAGGACTCAAACGCTCTCTTCAAAGCCAAAAAGACTTTTAAGATAATCATTATGGTAGAGAATATAGGTCATCATTAGCACCGGGAGTGACAAAAATAAAAGAGGTGGTTAGAAATCTGAGTTTGCTGGCATCAATTGTTTTCCCTTGGCACAGTTAGCAATGCAAACAGCTGTTGACAGCACATCAGGACAGATACATTCGATGGGAACAAATGGCTTTTTTAGTTGCTGCTTCCTAGAAATGATGGGCTATAAGTCTAAGAGGCCAAAGGTCAAACAGACAATGATGAAATATCCCCCACAGTCCCAGTGTCAGGTGGTTCAATGTTAAGATCGCTCTGATATGGTCTCTTTGCCTCGATTTCAGCTCCACTCAAGCCCCATTAGAAATAAGGGCAGCCTATTAAACCAGCGGGTAGTAAGACTTTTCTCATCTTGGGTATAAGCTCTCTGGCCACCTGACTCTTTGACCCCCTATGGCTTATTTCAACCATTATCAGTTTTCTAAATAAAAATTGGGAAAGAGTTGAACTCTTTGAAGTGGCAATTCTTTAACACTTGGAAATGTGAGAACCATTGGCTCTGCAGTTATTTAGAATGACAGAAATGCCTAACGTGATGATGTTTTAGTTCAAATTAAAACTAATATTTAACTTACACCACCTAATGGTAGAGATGGCTCAATTAGAGAGCTCTAATGGGCAAATTCAGTATGTGATCACATACCACAGTATATACATGTGCTGGGGCACTCCAAATAGCGCAGGAAACAGCATATTAGTCGTGCAATACCGGAAGTGTTCATATGTTTAAAGTTGAAGAGAATGAAAAAAGAAACACACCCTGGACCTCAATTCTGTTTTGAAGCATAGGTTTCTGCACTAATCTGTAATAAAGTACAATTATAAGACCAGGACTTTTCTAAGGCTATGGATGAGATCATTGGTGACAAACCTGAGGCCCACGTGCTGCAGCAGGCTACTTCACCCCAGCATGTGAGCCAGTTTGCCCCGGCACTATCCCAACAGCTGAACATTCAGGTTTAAGTGCAGTGTGGGCACGTAGGTTTTAGGTGACCAGTTTGGGCACTTGGTCTCTACTACTTTTGCTATCACTGCACTAGGTTAAAAAGTATCCTGAGGAAGACCCATTTGGTAACTACATATTTGATTCATTTCAGGGCCAGCAAGAAAGTATTTATGTCTCTATTAAATGATAAGAGTATAGATTCTGTATAATTGAACCCCTGCTTTGCACCATATACTGACATCTGGTCTTCACATACAGAAGACTTACAGAGGGTCACATTGTCTTCTTTCTTTATCGCATTGTTAGAATACCTACAGGGCTTTCCATTCATGTAATGTTTACGTGGGCAATCCCATATAGCCTTTATAAAACACCCAAGAAGTATGTACTGTCATTATTTGTTTATAGATGAGGAAACTGTAGCTTAGCATGAAGTTAAATGCTTTACACAACCTTATAATTTGGAATGTTGTTCTTAAGCAAAACGAAGAAAGAGTACCATACTGGAATTCTGGGATCTGAGTCCGAGTCCTGCTAGTGGGAAAGAGAAAGGAAAGGAAGTTGAAGAATGTAAGGGTAGTATTGTTCAAACACGCTAGCCTCACTATGGGCTTGCCTTTGATGGACCCACACTCCTAGGCCTTTTTACCATTATTGCCACACAACTCTCGGAGTAATTCTATACCTCTCTGAGCTCAGCCAATAGAGTATTGGCAGAAAAAGCTTCCTCTTTAGTGGGTAGAAATGGTTGAATTTATTATTACAAAATTGCTTTGTGAAACTTCCTATTACTCTTTCTCTGTAGATAATTTTAGATGACATAAGCTATTGGCAATAATTATCTTTTTCTGCATAAGCATTCGCTTTCTCCCAGAACCTTAATATCCTTTAGGATGGGCACAAAACTCTTTATTCTTATGTTCTTCCTAAAGAGTGGCAAAAACATTGCTGGAAAACAACAACAACAACCAAACTCCTAAAGAACTGACAACCTGAGAATGACTTTTTGTATTGAGAAAGCATATTTTAAGAAAAAAATACTGATATTAACGCAGATTTCTACTTTATCATAAAAAATTGGAAGATCTAGTGACATTGTTCCCAAACTCTTTTGTGGACATGCTTACTGCTTAATCCCTTCAGATGGGGTTTTTCTCTGCTCCACCTGAACAGATTCCCTTACTTACTTAACCTGGTACCACCTGAGCACTTTACAAAGGGAACCCAATAACAAGAGGAGGAGGGAAAGGCCTCTGGCTCAGAAGTCTGACAGCATCCTTGCACCATCTCAGGCCTGGCCATCTTGATCCATTCATCTACAGGCACACCTGCTCATGGTCATGCATGGTCATAATTGCCATCTTGCTTGAATGTATTTCATCTTACTCTGCACACTCAGAGAGGTCAGGTCTTTGTGGCTTGGAACTTTAAGTAAGCTGAGGAGAAATAAATAATTCTCCTGAGGATGAAATTTTGGTTTAGAGTTCTCAGGCTCAGATATGGAAGTAAGAGACTGACAAAATCAGGCAGATGAGCCTCCTGCTCACGTGACCTTGTTCACACCCAGCTGAGAATGTGGATCCAACTGTTGGAACCGAAGGTCACATTTAGAAGTATAAAGCAGAAGACATAAAGCTTTCTGCTTTCTCTCTTTTTAGGACTAATTGTGTCCTAGTTATATTTCTCACTGATGAGACAATATACCAAACACCCAAAGTTAAAGGAGGAAAGATTTATTGTATCTTATGTTTTGTTCATAGTTTACTGGCTCCAAGGCAGGATGTTATGACAGAGGGACATTGCAGGGGAGAAACAGTTCATGGTGGGCAGAAGGCAGCAAATAGCAGAGTAGTAAGCAACAATGGCAGCTGTCTTTCTGTTCCTTATATTCTATCCAGCCTATACACCCTTAGGGGCAGGTAACACTGATATCCAGGATTGGCTTTCCCTTTATCTATACCCAGAACCATGCCAAATCAATTATTCAACCAATTTAGTAATCACACAACCTTGATCCCAGCATCTCACACTTTAGGTCCTATCACCCCTGAAATGCCCCACATGAGGCCTTTGCCAGAGCATCTATACTCCAACCATAACAGTTTACTGCCAATTTTCTTACTATTAGGTCAAAGAGTTAAGGAAAGAAAAGCATAGAATATGATGAATAAAAATACCTAATGACTATGCACTGATTTACTAGGATAAAATGTTGCCCCATGTGGGAAAAAAGGCCTGTAATTATTGCAATCTTGAAAAATCTCTTGGCAAGTTTGCTACCCAAAGGAAGAGGCTTTACTGTTACTCTGTATTCTGCATTCAGTTGTATGCTATACTGTACCAGCCAAGGTTGAAAACAGAGGGAGATGTAACAGTGACCACCACCACCAACAACAAAGCAGTTGGCACAGCTCTGTGGGCCAGGCAGACCCTTGTTAATAAGTGTGAAATGGGAGGAGGAAGGAGTACACTGGAAAGACCTGGACCAAGTCTTGGTAGGGATTGTATGACTCATGAAGGCGAGAGTATCTTCAGGAAGTTTCCTGGAGGAGCTCATCTTTGAGGATCCTGATTCATTCATCTCTATATGATCCAAGGTGTCTGTTCTAATTTTTTTAATAGTGAATGTTGTGGCACCCTGTACCAGGGCTTCCTCCCCAGACAGCATACTCACTGGTCCCCATTTCTTAGCTCAAGTATCTCATCTTCTTGTTGGACTTCACAGATATTGACTGCCCCCTCCAGGTTGAGTTATCCTTATTGTGCATCTTGTATTTTTCTATCAGTCTATCACACACTGTGGTAATTGCAAAGTGAGGACTTGTCATTTGTATTGTGTGTGCTTCAGACCCTGGGATCTAGTGCGGCCTAGGTGAAGCTTGCTGCTGAGTGGATGATGATGTGTCAGGGATGGTGATGACATGCTTTGCAGTGTGGCTGTTTGGAGACCTGAATATGTGTGCTATGGGGAAATATACTTAGTTTATGTTCATAAAATTCGCAACAACACCTCCTTCCTTCACTGCTTCTGTTGCACAATTTCCTTAATTAAGGTTTTTAACACAGTGAAGTTTGGTTTCTAAGGCTTAGTCTTTTGTGTTCTAAGACTGAGCTGACTAGTTTTCATTTGTCTTAATAAAAGCCAAAACACTCATTTAAATTAGCAACTTCTGGTGAGATTAACAAGCTAAGTAGAAAAGCACTGGATAAATTTGCTAATTATGCTCCTCTGTAGTCAGTGTCTAGTACTTAATTATACACACCCATATATTCAGTCCTCATTATTTGTAGTAGTTATTTTTTAATAATGTTTCTGCAAACTCTGAATTAGTGAATACTGAACCATGGCTTGTGGGGGAAATACAGGGTGAGGTTACTGGGAGCCTCTGGTCACAACATTTTTGTCAACTAATTAATACATAATCTTGTTTTATGTGCATTTATGTTAAAGATGCTTTATTAAGTATATGGTTTATACTTTACTGACCTCACTGCCAACAGAGCTGTATCTCAGGTCTGAATGAAGCCTGCTTAATACATACTTTTTTCTCTCTGTATGAAGTATCTCAGAGGCTTAATCAATTTAAGAACACTAGATAGTACTTTTTCACTGCACTTAGTCATTTTTTTTTTTTACAAAATCACTAACAAAAAGCACAAAAACATATAATACACCTACTAGAATACAAAAAAAAAATATTTGTTTGCAGTTTCCAACTGAAACATGAAGGCAGAGCACTGCTTTATTTGACCTCAATTGGAAATGCACAGATCAGGTGGCTCAAAATTCTCACCACTTTGCACACACCTGTGAATTACTATACAAACATTAAAGTATTGACTTGGAGTGTTACAAAGAAATTTTAGTGAGTAGGCTAGTACATACATATAAGATCCTTGAATCACATGGATTACATGTACATAGAATATATAGATTTAATTTCACAAGTGTATTTCTCAGTGTAGTACTTGGCTATATTAAATGCCCAATAAATACATTTTAAACGAATAAGCCATATTATTTAATATTTTAAAAAGTAAAACATTTTGGTTGAGAGAGAATTCCAATGTATCATATAAGGTAATACAGTATTGATTATTTGGTAGTGAAATGCTACTGAATATAATTTAATATTGTGATTATATGCCTCACAGATTCATTAAAAGCCTTGTGAATGATCTGCTTATAAAGGCTTATGAAGTTCACTTAAGATCAAATAAGTTCTAAAACACTAATTGCAGAGAAAATATTATAAAGAATCAAGAACTGGGATTTTGCATATTAAAAAGCTTTTGCACAGCAAAGAAACCACCAACAGAGTGAAGAGACAATCAACAGAGGGGGAAAAATTTTAGCCAGTTGTCCTTCAGTTGAAGGACTACTATCTAGAATATATAAAGAATTAAAAAAACCAGACCCTGCAATTTAAAGACTTAATCCAAAAATGGGTATCTGAAATGAATAGATATTTCTCAGATGAAGTATAAATAGCAAATAAATATATAAAAAAGTGTTAAGCATTTGTCATACTGGACATTTTGAGAGATGCAAAGTAAAACAGCACTGAGATTCCATTTCACCTCAGAAAGGATGGCTACCATCAAGAGGTCAACCAACAACAGATGCTGGTGGGCTATGGGGATAAAGGAACCCTGTTCTACCATTGGTGGGAGTGTGGACTGGTGCAACAACTGTGGAAATCAGTGCACAGATCCCTCAGAAAACGAAAACTAGAGGTTCTGTTTGAACCAGCTATTACTCTTTTGGGTATCTTTCCTAAGAATTAAAAGCATCATAACACAGTGGCATTGGTGTATGTATGTTTCGAGCAGCACAATTTGTAACCGTTAAATCTTGGAAAGAACCCAAAAGCCCATCAACAGATACATAGATAAAGAAGATGTGTCTTGTTTTTATACACAGGAGCACTATTCTACCATAAAGAAGGATAAACGTGTGACATTTCTGATAAATGGATATACCTTAAGACCATACTCTTAAATAAATTGCACACACCTGTTTAAATATTATACTTTTTTGGTGTGAGCAACTGAAAGGGTAAATAAGGACAACATTTTGTAACAGATATTGGGGAATAGGAAGAAAATGTTCCAATGGGAAGGAAAACAGGGGAAGAGGAGAAAGGAGGGAAGAAAAAAGGAAAAAAGTGGGAAAACTGAAAACAAAACTTTCATAAATAAGAAGGGGGTAAGGGGTTAAGGAAAAGGGAGGGGACTGAGGAGAAAGAATAATCAAAGTACATTACATACAGCTACAAATTCCCTATGATAAATGAGATCATTATATAGATCTAAAAGTGTACCACTAAATTAATTTTAAAAATTAAATAAGTTCTCTAAAATACACTGTTGATGCTGGTTAAAGGGAAAGAAAACAATAAACAAGTCTAACTTTGAACCTTTTGTTGTCTTTATTTTTAATGAAGGAGAACCCTGAAGAGTCTTCTATAAGTGGAATAGACAGCATGAAGGTCGCCCTGTAAGCTCGGTGATTTGGGTCAGGGTGGGATTTGCTAATAGTGTGTGAACATACACAGTACCAGAAACATTGGTAATGAAATTCACAATATATTTAGGAAAACAAACTCCAGAGTGAGCAATAAGATGAGTGGAGGGGAATGGAAGGGAAGCGGAGAGAGTTGAATAGCTGTAGACACACACTAGGACAAGACTACTAGAACCACCTGTCCCAAGCCCTGGGTGATGGCCATGAAGACACTCACAACAGTGCTCATGTTCACCACACTTCTGCTTCTCATAAAAAGCATCTCACTGAGTCATCTTTGAATGTCTGCATTTTAAAAACAAGGAGCTGTACAGTCAGCTGCATCCGTTGACTTCTAGAATCTCATTTTCAGCAGAAGGGAGGACAGGTGAGACTTGTGAATCCAAGTCCAGTGTTCTGCTTTTCCTTCTTGGCAAGCTGTCACGGGGTTGAGCTCTATGCCAAATGTCTGATGAGCAGAAGCCAACAGATCTATGAATAACCTAAAGTAACTGGGCCATTTGCACAATCCACTAGGCTACATTCACAGGGCCAAAGCACTGTTTAAGTAAAAGAGCTCTTAGAGACAATGATGCATAGCCTAATTACTTTTTTTTTTTTTTTTTTTTTTTTTTATACAGGGTCTAACTACAGATAGGATTCATACTGATTCTCCTGTTTTCAGCCTCTCAAGCACTGGGATTACAGGAGCTCACCACCACACCCAGTCTCAATCACTGTCTCAGCATGCCCTGGGGCGGGGCTGGCATGGCACGCCAGGGATGGAACCCCAGCCCCTGAGTCTGCCTAAGCAGGTGCTTTAATCTGCTGATTATCTGCCTGGCACTTAGTCTATCATTTTTTATATAAGGAACTCAAGATCGGAGAGGTAGAATGCTGTACATAAAGACACACAGCAGTTAACACTAGAGTTTGGTCTTGAACTTATGCCTTCAAATTTGGGACTTTCTTCTGCCTAGTCATATGCTACTCTTACTCTTGTCGCTCCCACCTCCACTCCCAACAGCTTCATGATTTTGAATTTTCATGACAGAGTTTCAAACACATGGTGTGAGGAAATCCTCTCTGTGGTCCACAGATAAGAATTGCAGACTTCCCTGCTGTATTAATTAATGGCCTCATTAATCCACATTTAACTATTCAATTAAATGTTTAATGTAACGCTTAGAGGTGCCATTAATTACCATGTGAGAAGCAACTCTTGGAGATCCCAGGCTGGAAGCTGCTATGTACACGTGCAAAATTGCTGTCATTTGGCCATACTGTTTTATCTCATGGTGCTCTATTCAGCAAAGTTGTGTTACAGCTCCGGCTTAACTCGGGTGGATTAAATCAGTGCTTTGGAGAAGAATGGAATTAAATGCTTTGCTGTAATGACTCATATCCTCACAAGTACCACTCATTAATTGTAGGTGCTACATGACATGAATGTGCTAGGGGATGGCAAATATAATATTTTGAATGCTTTTCTTTTCTAGAATTACCCCAGAGAGAGAGAAAAATGATCTCAGTGGTGGTTACTGAAAACATATGCCAGCTTGATTTCCCCAGCAATGATATTAATAGTGAAGAGTAAAGTGTTTTTGCCTCAGCTCAAAGAAAGGCAGCTTGATTTCCACCAAATGCATTTCAACCTGACTTAGGTAATAATTAAGCAAGCAACATGGGGAGGTTCATAATTGTAATTGCTTATTATGTGAACTAAAATGGCAGGATTTACTTCCATGGTAGTTTCCCTAAGCAGACCTATAGACTAGAGCTGGCACGCACTTCTTTGGAAAGTTGTCAGCTATGTGCTGTGTGTTGGTTGAGGCAGCAATGGGAGAGCAGCTGGGACCAGTTAAGACAGCTCAGATTCTAAAAGTTGACATCAGACAGTGACTACTGCTGTAGCTCTAAGTGAGCTTAAATATATTGCTTCAGACCCAGTGTGTGAGGCACAATGGACAGTCAACCCCTGTGAGAAGAATCTTTAGAGTGAGAAGAGAGTGATCACTGGTCCCTGGCTCCTCAGGGCCTGGCCCTCATGAATCTAACCCTAAGGGCCTAGGTTATTTGCTCAGTGTTAAGGCATAAACAGTACAGCAAAGTGTTAGGCCCCAGTGACAGTATGGAGACAGAGCAGTAAGGAGGTAATTAAGGCTCAGTTGAGGAACTGAGAATACAGTCCTCCTTTGATAATGCTGGTACAGCAGAAGAGGAAGACAAATCAGAGATCTCTCTTTCCTCTTTGAATGGAGAAAAGGCTGTGTGAAGACACAGTGAGAAGGCAGCCATCACAGCTGAGGAGAGAAGCTGCATCAGAAACCAACCCTGCTGGCCCCATGATCTCAGACTTGCAGTCTTCAAAACTATAAGAAAACACATTTCTTTAAATTCTTTTAAATTAATTGTAAAGTGTAAGCAACACCACCTGTGGTATTTTATGATGGCAGCAAGAGATGACTGGTGCATCCTGGGAAAGTGTACTGAGTGTCTTATTCCTAGTAAGGTTTTTAGGAGCTAAGAGTTGACAGTAGAACCTTCCTAATATACACAGGAGTAGTGAAGCTGAGACACCAGCCTCTGCAAAGGCTCACACCTATGAAAGGAAGCTGCACTTCCTGTGAGGATGGTTAAGTACTGGTCTAGCTTCACCACTGAAGAGTCATGCAAGAGATTTGGGCTCTGGTTGTCTGCCACTAACAAGCTATGTGCACTCTTCCAATGGTTCAGATTTCTTTCTTATCAAACAGGGATGGAAGAGAGGAGCAGAGGGGTAGAGAATGCTGAATTCTCATAAGGTCTTTGAGAGTACCAAGATACAACAATTTTATGATTTTTTTCCTTCTAGGCTTCTAGATAGATATTTCAGTGTTGACAAGCTCAATTGGGCCATTCACCAAATAAACACACAAATGGTATAACTGTCTAGAAGGGGCCTACTTGCAATAAACCTGATTGGGGAAAGAAATGGACAATTAATTTCAGGCAAATAATAAAAATGTATGAGAATTAAAGATGTAGAGAAACTAATAATGACAGCGATGAGGGCTGGCTTTGCCTTTATTAGCGTCTTTTGTGTTCTTTTATGAAACGTCTATTATCGGCGAACTGCTGATTATTCTCTCGTAATTACTTCATACAGAATAATTAAATAAAATGCAGACAATAATCTTTTATAGACAATTACAAAAAGAAACATTCATGAGAGGAAAGGGAGGGAGGGGAGCTGGGTAAGAAGGCTGGAATGTGGTTCCTTGCTCCTGGCTTTTGTGGGGCTCCTCTGCTTGGGTTCTCATGTTGCCTGCTGGTTGTTATCTTGGGTCTTGAGTACCTACATCATTGCTTCTCAATCTGTAGGGAAATTCGACTCCCTGGTAGGTGGGAGACCCAGGGAGTTTACCAAATGTTCTCTTCCAAAGCCTTCTTCTCTGTCTCTGCCCATCTAATGATGCCTGAGCAGTTACAATGTCAGACTTTCAAGCCACACAGTCCAGATTTGACTACCTTTTCTTCAAACTATAATCTGAGTATCATTTTTGACTCTTTCCCCTTTCTTGTGTCATTATACCTAATCAGTCACCAGTGGTCCTAGGAAGTCTTTCTCCAAAGTATTTTAAAAATCTGCCATTATTTCTATAATCATTTCCCTAAGAAATTGTTTCTTTCCAGGACCACCATAACAACCTGCATAGGGATTTTGGCTAAAATTCTTATTCCTACATAATTTTCTGTTCTTTAGCTAGCATGATGTCTGAAAAATATTGGCTTTAGTCACTCTGAATTTAAAGTCCTATAGGGGCTATTGGATTAATAATGAAATGCACCAAACTTTTTCATTGAACTCCAAAGCTGTGCAGTCATTTCCATTGTTCTCAGTCTTGTGCTTTAGCCTTCTGCCTTTTCCTTCATGACCACAGTTTTCTTGAGCTTAGGGCATTACGTATTCTTTCTCTTGGCATTTTTCTTGGGTGATTCCAAAATATTTTTATCTTAATAAAGATAAAAATGTTCATCTGTTTTGATCACATGAAATAGTGCCTTTCTTTAGGGAGCTTGTGGTGTCCTGGGTTTGAGGGGGTATGATGAAGTAAACACAGAAGTATTTGTAGAGTTTTATGATGTGTTAGGAAAAAACATACAAAATGGGAGAAGGATAGGTTGTGATTAAGGATGATATTTGGTACCAAGACTTTAAATAGGATACACAAGGATGACCTTATGCAGGGGATGGAAAAGACTTGGGTATGTGGGGAGTGAGCTGTGATATCTTCAGAGCAGCAACCAGTAGGGCTGAGTGAATATACACCCGGATCTTATTTCCTGTCATTCTCTACTGAAAAGAACTGAAATCCTTGGAAAATGGCTGACCATAGAGGTAGGGTAGGGAAGTAAAGTCAGATGAATTTCTCAAGGGAAGGTATAGCTACATGAAAGTGACATAAGATCCCACACAAAAGGATTCCTGCTCAGAAAATCTAAGTGTCAAATAATAATAGCAGTGAAATGTAATCTGTTGAGTAAAGTAGATACCCATGAGTTATCACGATATAAACAAATGAATTAGAAACATGGGTGGGTGGGTAGGAAAGAATATAGCTCTTCTTTATACCAGCCTGTCAACCAGAAGACATAGAAGGACTGATAGAATCAAGAAATCACCACTTGGAAACAATCAAAATGATATTAATTTGGGGAAGAGATAGTGTTAAAACTAGCAGGTGACAGTGGGATACTGAAAGAGGTCTTAATATACTTCAGCACAGAATCTTAAGGATGAAGAGGAAAGAGGAACTTCATAGTGGAGATTCTTGGAAGCCATCATCTTAGTCAAGGATGGGATAATTTGGCATTGCCTGCCACCTGAGAGAATGCAGTGAGAAGCTCAAGCATTACTCCTGGGTCTTTTTTGGGAGAAACATCCCAGGAAGACAGATCCTGGGTTTAATCATAAGGAAAGGTTGGACCAACAAAAGTCAAAGGACAGTCTGTAAAATTATCACTTTGTAGTTGACAAAAAGATCAAGACCAGAGAATGATGAAAGAACAGGAGAAATGTTTCAGATCTAAGGAAAGTAAAAGGATGTGACAATGACTTGTAACCCATGACTGTGGACTAGTCCTTTTTGTTATAAAGGACATCTTCGCAACATTTTGTGAAACTTGATTGGGTTCGCAATCAAGGGAAGAATATATGAAATGGCTTTGTACTGTTTTTGGAAAATTTTTATAAATTTCAGCTTGCTTTAAATTATATTACATTAAAAAATTACCCCATCTTTCACACTTTTGCTGTTTTCATCACAAACGCCTTGCAATCCAAACTATAAAATTGGTTAGATGTGACTAGGAGTGGTGACCAACCCACTCTTGTGTCAACAAGGCTTTTGAGGCTGCAGCTAACTGACAATAAGCAGGAAGAAAAGAAGGTGTTGTGTTGGGTGACTTTGTCACTTGGCTTTTGGTGTCAGCTCTCATTTGCAAATCTCTCCCTAAGAATAGTAGCATAATCAGAACCCTTTTAACTCCGAACATAATCTCACCATTTGTCTTCCTGCATGGTTGGGTGTGTAGGTGGCAGAAAATAGAAGGTTCTGAAAAGTAGAAAGAAAATAGATGCAAATGGAAAAAGTAAGTCCTACCATCAATATATTTGTCTCCTCCTCCTCTTCCTCCTCCTCCAACTTAATCAAACAGAATAGTGACAAGAAAAGGAAAAAATGAAAAATTAGCTTCCACTAGGAAACTTCCCAAGTTCTTTGGTGCAAAGCAACAGCAGGAGCCAAGGAAATGGTATTTCACCCACATGGCCTTCTTGTCAATGGACTCCAGCTGGGTCTCCCACATTTGGGATATTTATGAGGTTCTGGGAAGGCATTCAGGACTTGAGTCAAACTCAAAGCACTGCCTCTCTGAGAAGAGTGGTGGCTGCGTTTTCCAGCAGTCCCTGCATGTTTAGGTGCTCACGAGTGTGGCTCAGGACCTCATATTTGCTCTCTGGCGACCTCTACAATGGCTCAGAGATGAGCTTTGTTGCCCTTAGAGTCTGGACGACAGTCTGCTTTGGCAAGTGCAGCATAGAGCCCAATGCAGAAGCCAAATGTCCTGGTTTCAAATTCTGACTCTAGTCCTTTCTAGTTTTGTGGCCATAGGTAACTTTCCTAACCTTTTTCTGCCACAGGGCTCCTACCTTAAAATTGAGGACAATACTAGGATCTGTTTCCTGAGACTATTGTGAGGATTGCATCAGGACTTAGCATCTATTTATTGTCCTTATCCTTTCTATAGCAGCTTAAATTGATTTTTACTGTGATAAAATACACACAATGCAATGCTTACCATTTTAACTATTTTAAAATATTTTTTAATAGCAGTAAGTATATTCTCATTGTTGTATAGTCATTACCAGCTGAAACTTATTAAACAATGGTTATCCATTCCTTATTAATCCCAGCCCCTGGCAACTTCCATTTTACTTTTTGTCTCTATAAGTTTGACTACTCTAAATAGCTTATATGTTGAGTCAAGTTGTATTTGTCCTGTGACTAACTTATTCACTCAGCATTATATCTTCAAAGGTCATCTGTGTTGAAGCATAGATCTGAATTGTGTTCCTTTTTAGGGCTGAATAGTATTCGATTTTGTTTAAATAGTATATTTTGTTTATCTAAGAATTCTCGGATTATTTCCACTCTTTTGCTACTGTGAACAATGCTACTATGAACACTATTGTACAAATATCTCTTTGAACCCATGCTCTCAATTCCCTTTTTTTTTTTTTACTATTTATGCAAAAATTCTGTCCATTAATACACACTGCTTTATGATAAGAACCTGGTCTAATCCTGAGATGGCCTGAAATTTAAGTGGCCATTTCTCTGGGAACTCTGACTTTCACTGTCTGATTAAAGTAGGAAATTGACATCTATCCTTGACTTCAGCTATGTGTTCAATGCAGGGAAGCAGAAGGAAAGAGGTTTGTGGGCAGGACTAGGAGTTCAAGCTCAGAAGGAACCTACAATCCTAAAGCTACATGGGTTTTCCTTGTTTATTTAATTTCCGTGAGACTCCATTTTCCCACATGTAAAATGATTTCTATATGTAGGCTATCTACTGTTTTGGTAAAAGTTCATTTAGATTATATATGTGAACTCTTGGCATACAGTAAGCCCTTTGTAAACATTACTTCCTGGTCCCCTTCTATGATTAATGTCAAAAGCGATATAAGCAGGCAGCTCTGCAATTCATTCATGCTTTTACCATCTTCATCATTATCATATACTTGGGGGCTAAGGTATTTACAGAAGCTGAGCAATTCCAACCACTTCTCTCAATCTCCTTCTGGCAAAGCAGGTCCTATTGTTATTTTAATTTACAGGTGTGGGAAGCATGGCTTAGAGAGACTGGTTAATTTGTTTAAAGTTCTGAAGCTGAGAAATGACAGAGCTAGGATTTAAGTGAAGCAGGTTGACCCCAGAGGGATGCCCTTTGTCTCCACTCTCCACTGTTTCAATCAATCAATCAATCAATCAATCAATCAATCAATCGAAACATAGTATAAGAGAAAACAGGAGAAATTCTGACATTTTGTGAAATTATACAGAGAAGCAGAGACAGCAAGATGGGTGATGATATAGTTGGGTACAAAAGTACCAGATAGAGTAAATGACTGGTCCCCAAGGGTAAGGCTAATGGTCATTATGAAGATAGAGCAAAGACTCTGCTACAGTTCTACAGATCTGTACGCCAGACATGATCAGAAGTTTCACTTTATCAATAGCTGATAAGAGGTCATAGAAGTGACTGTAAAATGAGGTGTGGCAAGGCCAGCCATTGATGAAGAGACAGTCTCAGGCTGTGAGATAGGTGAAGAATAAACAATATAAATGTTGATAATAATAGCCAGAAAGATCTGAACTCAGCTAAAAAGAAAACTGCAGAAGTAGAATCGATGAGCTGATTTGCCAAAAAGTAAACAAAAAAAGATTAGGAAGAATTTATTTGGCCAGAAATATTTCCTCCCTGTTGTGGAATATGTTTGCCAGACACCCAGTATCTCCCTAGGCTTTGTAATAAGTATTGTAGTATCCAGACAGTGATGAGGACCAGCACATTGGTTTGGTCACATCTAACACACATGTTCAGTGTTGTGATTCCTACCTGGCAAAGAGCAAAGGGCTAGAGCAGCCTTGTGTTTAAGTGGAAGAAGATGACTACAGTGGTTAGGGACAGAGTTAGAAGAAATCTGGAAAGTATGTCTGGTTAGGGCATCCGATTTAACTGTGAGTGCTCAACTAGGAGAGAAGCTTATAGGGGTGTACTGTAGTTAGTTATCTGCAAATATTTAAAAGACTTCTGTGTGGAAAAATAGAAAAAGATAATTGTTTCTTTGTTGCTAAGCCCTTAAGTAAGACCAGCATACATAAGTGGAAAATGTGAACGTTAGAATGTTGCTTTGTGAAGGAAAGCATTTCTTAAAAGTTCTTGCAGTTCAATAATAGAAGAATCTTTTGGGCCAGTGCTGA